>NC_092335.1:217311388-217965833 GCF_046630445.1 Rutidosis leptorrhynchoides
TGGGACTGCTTTGGTTAGTGAGGTAGTGGTAGCAAATGAAGGCAGAAAGACATTTGTTGATGTCTGGTTATTTGACTCGGGAGCTACTTTTCACATGACCCCTAGAAGAGAATGGTTCAAACAATATGAACGTATCTCAGGAGGATCTGTATACAGTTGCAATGATCATGAACTAAAGATCTTTGGAATTGGAGATATCGTTTTGAAGATGCATGATGGTACAGTTCGTACTATTCAAGGTGTGCGACACGTGGAGGGTTTGAAGAAGAACTTATTGTCTTTAGGACAATTGGATGATCTTGGTTGTAAGATGGTGATACATGAGAAGATCATGATAATCAAGAAAGGTGCGGTTGTACGTATGAAAAGAGAAAAGGTGGGTGCTAATTTATACATTCTGAAAGGCGAAACGGTACAGGAATCGGAAGCATCTGTTGCTTCGAATAGTTCAAGTGATAAAGTTGCTATGACATGGCATCAAAAGCTTGGACACATGTCTGAGCAAGGTATGAAGATTCTTGTTGAAAGAAATCTTATTCCTGGTCTTACAAAGGTATCACTACCTTTCTGTGAACATTGTGTAATCAGCAAGCAGCATCGCCTGAAGTTTAACACATCAAATTCTAGAAGTAAATTGGTTCTAGAATTGGTCCACTCTGATGTGTGGCAAGCACCAGTTCAATCCCTCGGAGGAGCAAACTATTTTGTATCATTTATTGATGATTACACTAGGAGATGTTGGGTGTACCCAATCAAGAGGAAGGCAGATGTGTTTGAAGTTTTGAAAGTTTACAAAGCGCGTGTTGAACTTGAATCTAGTAAAAAGATCAAGTGTTTAAGGACGGATAATGGAGGAGAATACACTGGTGATGAATTTGATAAGTTCTGCAAACAAGAAGGTATCAAAAGGCAGTTCACGACGGCATACACGCCTCAACAAAATGGAGTGGTAGAGCGGATGAACATAACCTTGTTAGATAGAACAAGGGCGATGTTGGCAACTGCAAGCTTGGGAAAATCATTCTGGGCATAAGCAGTAAGTACTGCCTGTTACGTGATAAATCGATCACCATCAACTGCAATTGAGTTGAAATCGCCGATGGAGATGTGGACTGGAAAACTAGTTGATTATTCTGACCTTCATATATTTGGAAGTCCTGTGTACGTAATGTACAATTCTCAAGAAACGACAAAGTTGGATCGGAAGTCCAGAAAGTGTTTGTTCTTGGAGTATGCTGATGGAGTTAAGGGGTATCGCTTGTGAGACCCCACTGCCCACAAAGTAGTCATCAGCAGAGATGTTATCTTTATAGAAGACAAAAATCTTGAAGATGTTAGCACTTCAAAAGAAACTATACCGATACAGGTGGGTAATGAATTTCATAAAGATTCTTCTGAAGCAGTACCAGAGCACGATGAAAATCAAGTAGTCGTTGATGAAGCTCCAGCGACTCATATTTCTAATCGGGAAAGGAAACGTCCAGGGTGGCACTCAGATTATATTATGGAAAGCAATGTTGCATATTGTCTTCTAACAGAGGAAGGAGAGCCAACAACTCTTCGCGAGGCACTGAATCATTCAGATGCATCTCAGTGGATGACGGCTATCCAGGAAGAAATTGAAGCTCTTCATAAAAATAAAACATGGGAACTTGTGCCATTGCCGAAAGGTAGAAAACCTATTGAAAATAAATGGGTGTATAAGATCAAGCGAAATGGCGATGATCAAGTGGAGCGGTATCGTGCAAGACTGGTGGTTAAAGAATATGCTCAGAAAGAGGGTACGGACTTTAATGAAATATTTTCTCCTGTGGTTCGACTTACAACAATTCGAGTAGTTCTAGCGATGTGTGCTACATTTGATTTGCATTTAGAGCAGCTAGATGTGAAAACTGCATTTCTTCATGTAAATCTTGAAGAAGAAATTTATATGCTTCAACCAGAAGGTTTTGAACTACAAGGAAAAAAGAACTTGGTTTGCAGGTTAAAGAAATCTCTGTATGGTCTCAAACAGGCGCCGAGATGTTGGTACAAGAGATTTGATTCTTTCATAATGAGCCTTGAATATAACAGACTTTATACAGACCCTTGTGCATATTTCAAGAGGTTTGGGGACAATGATTTTGTTATTTTGCTATTGTATGTAGGCGACATGTTGGTTGCAGGCCCCAACAAAGATCGTATTAATAAGCTGAAGGCTCAATTGGCTAGGGAGTTTAAAATGAAAGACTTGGGTGCCGCAAACAAGATTCTAGGAATGCAAATTCACCGAGACAGAGATAATAGGAAGATTTGGCTTTCTCAAAAGAATTATTTGAAGAAAGTCTTGCATCGCTTCAATATGCAAGATAGTAAGCCAATCTCAACCCCACTTCCTACTAATCTCAAGTTATCCTCTGTTATGTGTCCTAGCAGTGAATACGAGATGAAGGAGATGTCACGCGTACCGTATGCATCAGCAGTGGGAAGTTTAATGTTCGCAATGATATGTACAAGACCAGACATTGCACATGCAGTGGGAGTAGTTAGTCGGTACATGGCGAATCCTGGTAAAGAGCATTGGAATGCGGTAAAGAGGATCCTTAAATACATCAAGGGAACCTTAGATGTTGCATTATGTTATGGGGAACCGAAATTTATTGTCAAAGGGTATGTTGATTCAGATTATGCAGGTGATATCGATAAAAGTAAATCTACCACTGCATATGTTTTCACACTTTGTGGTGGAATAGTAAGCTGGGTTTCAAAACTGCAGTCAGTTGTAGCCACGTCAATAACAGAGGCAGCATATGTAGCAGCTACTCAAGCTACTAAAGAGGCAGTATGGTTGGAGATGTTGTTGGAGGAACTCGGACAAAAACAAAAGAATATCACTCTATTTTGTGACAACCAGAGTGCCTTGCATCTGGCAAGGAATCCGGCATTTCATTCAAAGACAAAGCATACACGAGTTCAGTATCACTTCGTTCGTGAGAAAGTGGAAGAAGGAACCGTGGATATGTAGAAAATTCATACTGACGACAATGTAGCTGATTTTCTAACAAAGTCAATCAACCGTGACAAGTTTATTTGGTGCCGTTCCTCATGCGGCCTAGCAGAAACGTAAGCAACATCATTGGCAAGGAAGGATTATCGTGTGAAGATTTATTGGGCTTCAATCAAATCTTCAAGTGGGAGATTGTTGAAATATTAATGGTGAAAGATGGGTGGTTGATACATTTAGTCAAACACCACATGTATATTGTGGTAATAAGTTGGTGCCTACAATTTGTGTAGACAAATTTGACTAGGTAAACTTCCTTACACATTCACCTACCACATTTCTAGTAGTATAAATATGAGCCTTAACCATGCTCATTTCTCATCCAAAATCACAAGTGTTCTTGTGTACTAAAAGAGAGTTAATAGAGAGTTAAAGTGTTAACTCCTAATTACAAGAGATATAAAGATTAATGTTTATCCTTGTAATTAGAGAGAAGTGTAATTCCTATTATTCTTATTAGTGAATCGTTTCTTTCCTTGCTCGTGGTTTTTACCCTATTGGGGTTTTCCACGTTAAATCTCGGTGTCCTATTATTGTCGTTATTTCAATTATTACTAGCGGTTTGCTATAATTCGGTATCGCTTTTCTCAATATATATATATATATATATATATATATATATATATATATATATATATATATATATATATATATATATATATATATATATATATATATATATATGAGGAATATTCAAATAAGACCAATTTTTAAGTTGAGATTCAAGGAACCAATCAGATTGCGACACGTGGCGCGATAATCACATGTGATTGGAAAAAAAAATTCAAAAAATTTTTTTTTTTTTCGAAAAAAATAAAATTTCAATTTTTTTTTTTTCGAAATTTTTTTTTTCAATTTTTTTTTTCAATCACATGTGGTTAAATTTGACATGCAGTAAATCACATGTGATTGTGCATGCCAATCACATGTGATTGTAAAACCCAATCACATGTGATTATCGCATGTCAAATCCAATCACATGTGATTGAAAAAAAATTCAGTAAAATGACGAATAATGACGAATTTCACTAAATTTTTGCTAAAACTTTCAAACACCATGTTTTTGATCAAAACTTGATCAAATCACCGGATTAAAGTCTAAAATTTTGAAGATACGATCACGAAACGCTAACAAACTTGATCAAATCACCGAATTAAAGTATGTTTCCGGTTGAAATTTTTTTAAAAAAATTATAATTTTTTAATCACATGTGAATGGATTTGATATGCAAAATCACATGTGATTGAGTTTCACAATCACATGTGATTGGGTTTTACAATCACATGTGATTGAATTTAACATGCTAAATTTTTAAAAAAAATTTCATAAAAAAATTTTCATAAAATAAAAAATTTCGAATTTTTTTTTAATAACATGTGATTGTCGCGCCACATGTCGCGCTCTGATTGGTCCATTGAATTTCAAACAAATTTTTGGTTTCAAGGGAATACAACTTATATATATATATATATATATATATATATATATATATATATATATATATATATATATATATATATATATATATATATATATATATATATATTAGAAAAGTTTCCTTATGTTATTCAAACAGATTTGTGTTGTACTCAAATACGTTATTAATTAATCCCTAACAAATTATATATTCGAATTATTTATTTTATAATAGTTTCCCTAAATTTGTAGTCATCCTCAAATTATGTATGTACAGAACTGAGACTCAAAAAAATATATACGGGTTTTTAGTGAATTTATTTTGAGAAAATAAATTAATAATATTAATTATTAATATACTACTCCATACGTCCCACCACAAGTGTCCACATTTTTATTTTGGGATGTCCCATTACCAGTGTCCACTTTCTATTTCAACCAATAAGAAAACGTTATTTTGAAGAGAGAAGATTTTTGATTGGTGGAGAATGAAATTAGTAGACACTTGTAATGAGACGGGAGGAGTAATATATTATTAATATTTTATATTAATTTGAATTTCAATTTTATATATATATATATATATATATATATATATATATATATATATATATATATATATATATATATATATATATATGTATATGTATATATATATATATGTATATATATAAAAGTAACATCAATTACCTATTTTGAAAATGTTCAAATTTTGAAAAAAATAAAAATAAATATTGATAGAGACACTTTGAAGCTAATAGAATATTTTATTATGTTTTTAGTATATTTCAAATATCTTTATGCATTAAACAAATTTCAAATTTGATCAGCTAGTTTTATTATACATTATAATATATTATACTACATATTAATATTATTATATTATCATTAATAGACAAAAAAAATTAATATAAATTATCATTTATCAAGAATCGAAAAACCTACACAAACCATAAACTATCACTACCTCCGTTTCAATTATATTGTATAGTATTGCTTTTGTGAATGTCCCAAATTAATTGTCCACTTCAATAAATTAAAAAAATAATGTGGTAAATTTCTTTTGTGTCATACTTTATACATGTAAGACAAAAAGATAAGTAAAAAGTAAAGGGTAAAATCGGAAAGTTAACAAAAAAGTACACGCGTCAGTCACTTTTTCTTAAACTGTGTGTTTTCTGTACGGACAATAGATATGGGATAGAGAGAATATATTATATATTATATACTATTATACTATATATAACAATACTAAAGTATGTTCATGTTTGGCTATAAACTTTTTGGAATTTTTTTAGAAGCTTTTACTTTTCATGAAAAAGCTCCTATCAGATAAAAAGCTCCATTTAATTGCAAGAGCTTAAAACTTTTTAATTGATGAAAAATGTTAAAAACTAAAAGCTACTAGAACTAGCATTTAACTTTTAGCTTCTAGTTTTTCTGTCATTTTACTATTTGTTTTAAAAGTGTCAACTACTCTGTTAAACAAATAAATACATATGAAAATCTTACAGCTATCAGCTAACAAATAAAAGCTGTCACCTACTAGCTAACAACACCGTCTACCAACTAGTTTTGCCAACATACCCTATTATATTATATTATCATCTATTATATTATACAATATTTGACTTTATAGTTCTAGTTCAGTTGTCATGTTTTGACTTTATAGGTCTTTTATTTTTTTTTAACTTTAACTATAAATTACTTTTTATGTGTTATATAATATTTGATGATCATATACCGGTAAAAAATAATATTAAAAATGAATTCATTGATATAAATTTCATCGATTAATATATAATAAAAATAAAAATATTTAAAGTTTTAGTTGGTGAGAAAAGACCTTAATAGTGAAAACAGGACAACTGCACTGGGACGAAAGGAATATATAAGTAAACTATTATTGTGATTATATACTCTGGATTATAAAAGAACATAACTTAGTGTTAGAAATGGGGTATGATTTGACTGTCCAGATTGATTCTTGAATCGTGTATTCACTTTCTCCATAAAGTATTTTGACCCAACGATTGACTTGGTTTCACGAAATCTTTACAGGGATAAGACAAGAACGCAATTAGTGTTTTTGGCAATAAAATCACTAATCAATTATCAGAGAGATTTTGTGTATGTTTATGTTGATCTATGAATGCAGAATGACCAAAAACTAAAAAAATAAGAAAAACACCGATTTTCGGCAGTTAATATTTGAAAAGATATAATCTTTCATTTCGGGCGGGAAAAACTGTTATACCACTTGGCTGGAATACACTTTCACATTATAACGTATAGTGTATTTTGGTTGAGGTTTCGGGGTGTTGCCCCTTGGACCCCGCAAGGAGGCGCAACCCCCTTGACCCCCACAATTACTTGACAGTTAGTAGTCAACTCTTACGGACGTGTACTCCACACTCTCCGACCCTCGTTGTTAAGTATAACTAGCTAACTATTGCATTCAAGTAAATCACATTTAACTAAATAAATATTGGATGACACCAAAATCACCCACACTTATATGATAAGGAACATAAATCATAAGCTTAATATAGGAAAAACCTATACATTTTCAATGTATCCTCAATTCACAATTAGGATTGAGTTAACTTAAACGAATGATTTTAGATATTCAATTAATAATGAAAACTCATGTAAATAAGTTAATCTCAACTAAGTAGAACAATATTTGACTTTGACTCGTACCTGAATGATTAGGGTTCTAAGAGTTACCCTAAGAAATGAACAATTACAATTCTCAAGCTAATCTAGAAATGAAAACATAATTGCTATTTATTAACCAACAAAAATCGGACTAACAAATTATGTCCACCTAGTCACGAGCTTGGCACATGCGAGGTAGAACTATCACCCGATAAGCACGTGATTTTTAGGAAGATCATCCTTCTCTTTGTAGAAAAGGTGCAGTGGAACCTACTATTAACTTGTATCCTATTAATCCTTCCTTCTTAAAGAACCTTGTCTAAAGGTAGATTTTAAAAAACGAAAATAATTTAAATTTTTTTAATGACAGTCTTAAAGGTTATTGATATCGCACAAAAAGTCACGTTTTTGCCCCTGATATTAAGTCCAAAAACCATAAAGGTTCAAACTTTATCGTCAAAAGTGGAAAGTATTTGCTTCATTTTGTAGGTTTAGTAATTACGAAGGCAATGCAAAAAGAATCGAAGAAAACGGACTTAAAACGAAGAATCTAGATGAAAAACGGCAAACTATCAGAAGAGATCCAGAAAAACGGCCCAACACCAAATCAGATGGCCCAGCACAAAATTGGACGGGCAACCTGGACGGCCTGCCAGCATTTTGGACGGCCTGCCAGTCCAGAATGCCCTATAAATAGGAGCCAATTCTCTCCATTTCAACACACTTCAACTTTCACACATTGAAGACACACTCAATTTTAAATTTAGTAGTAGTTAGTTAGTAGTTAGTTAGCTAGTTTTTACGAAGGAACTTCCGGAGTTGTAGCGATCTCGGGCGAATCTGTAATCACTTTTCAGGTTATAATCTAAACGCTGACCTTTTATATTTATATATGTGTTATTATTATCCATGTTTAAATATGCGTTATGATATTACCATGATAGCTTAGAGTATTCGTATGTTGCCATGATAGAAACCTAGGCTAGAGTAGTTATGACTTTTTAATATGTTTACTGTCATTACGCTGAATCTCTGACTATAGTAAGGCTCGTATGCTAGTATCTTAGGGATTGACCAAACTAGGTTGTGACTAAGACTTGTCCACACACATGAAATTAGCTACTTCATAGGACCAAGACCCTCGTTTATTCTATACCTGAAGCATCTATGAACTCGGTATGGCCGGTGTTCCCGAGAGGCCCGACCTTATGGGACACGAAGCCTAGGAATTGAGACATGAATGACCTAGTATACCTGATAACTGACCCAAGGAGACCTCTTAGGGACTGTTATGATCCACTTAGTTGTACCTAGTTGTATGTTCCATCTCCCATTGCATGTTCTTGTTTAATTGTTGCTTTAGGAATGGTCGTACTATATATTGAGTACATCTGGTAGATTTCAATATGTATCATTGTCAGCTTAACATTGTAACACTGTATAATAATGTGATGGCCCCGTCAAGCACCCTTAACGGCTCCATCACTTGGTCCCACAACTTGATTGAACTTTAAATGAATTTATTAAACAACATTGCATTCTTTAACCAAAAAATTTCCCAAAAAGGAAATTTACCCAAAATAAGTAGTTCTAAACAACTCAACTTATTAAAATATCCAAAGTTGACCAAAACATGTCAACAAACACCCACAAGTTTAAATTGAAATGTCCCGTTCTTATTGATTAAAAACGTTCCATATTAATTGATTTCGTTGCGAGGTTTTGACCTCTATATGAGACGTTTTTCAAAGACTGCATTCATTTTAAAACAAACCATAACCTTTATTTCATCAATAAAGGTTTAAAAAGCTTTACGTAGATTATCAAATAATGATAATCTAAAATATCCTGTTTACACATGACCATTACATAATGGTTTACAATACAAATATGTTACAACAAAATAAGTTTCTTGAATGCAGTTTTTACACAATATCATACAAGCATGGACTCCAAATCTCGTCCTTATTTAAGTATGCGACAGCGGAAGCTCTTAGTATTCACCTGAGAATAAACATGCTTTAAACGTCAACAAAAATGTTGGTGAGTTATAGGTTTAACCTATATATATCAAATCGTAACAATAGACCACAAGATTTCATATTTCAATACACATCCCATACATAGAGATAAAAATCATTCATATGGTGAACACCTGGTAACCGACATTAACAAGATGCATATATATATATAAGAATATCCCCATCATTCCGGGACACCCTTCGGATATGATATAAATTTCGAAGTACTAAAGCATCCGGTACTTTGGATGGGGTTTGTTAGGCCCAATAGATCTATCTTTAGGATTCGCGTCAATTAGGGTGTCTGTTCCCTAATTCTTAGATTACCAGACTTAATAAAAAGGGGCATATTCGATTTCGATAATTCAACCATAGAATGTAGTTTCACGTACTTGTGTCTATTTTGTAAATCATTTATAAAACCTGCATGTATTCTCATCCCAAAAATATTAGATTTTAAAAGTGGGACTATAACTCACTTTCATAGATTTTTACTTCGTCGGGAAGTAAGACTTGGCCACTGTTGATTCACAAACCTATAACAATATATACATATATATTAAAGTATGTTCAAAATATATTTACAACACTTTTAATATATTTTGATGTTTTAAGTTTATTAAGTCAGCTGTCCTCGTTAGTAACCTATAACTAGTTGTCCACAGTTAGATGTACAGAAATAAATCGATAAATATTATCTTGAATCAATCCATGACCCAGTGTATATGTATCTCAGTATTGATCACAACTCAAACTATATATATTTTGGAATCAACCTCAACCCTGTATAGCTAACTCCAACATTCACATATAGAGTGTCTATGGTTGTTCCGAAATATATATAGATGTGTCGACATGATAGGTCGAAACATTGTATACGTGTCTATGGTATCTCAATATTACATAATATACAATACAAGTTGATTAAGTTATGGTTGGAATAGATTTGTTACCAATTTTCACGTAGCTAAAATGAGAAAAATTATCCAATCTTGTTTTACCCATAACTTCTTCATTTTAAATCCGTTTTGAGTGAATCAAATTGCTATGGTTTCATATTGAACTCTATTTTATGAATCTAAACAGAAAAAGTATAGGTTTATAGTCGAAAAAATAAGTTACAAGTCGTTTTTGTAAAGGTAGTCATTTCAGTCGAAAGAACGACGTCTAGATGACCATTTTAGAAAACATACTTCCACTTTGAGTTTAACCATAATTTTTGGATATAGTTTCATGTTCATAATAAAAATCATTTTCTCAGAATAACAACTTTTAAATCAAAGTTTATCATAGTTTTTAATTAACTAACCCAAAACAGCCCGCGGTGTTACTACGACGGCGTAAATCCGGTTTTACGGTGTTTTTCGTGTTTCCAGGTTTTGAATCATTAAGTTAGCATATCATATAGATATAGAAAATGTGTTTAGTTGATTTTAAAAGTCAAGTTAGAAGGATTAACTTTTGTTTGCGAACAAGTTTAGAATTAACTAAACTATGTTCTAGTGATTACAAGTTTAAACCTTCGAATAAGATAGCTTTATATGTATGAATCGAATGATGTTATGAACATCATTACTACCTTAATTTCCTTGGATAAACCTACTGGAAAAGAGAAAAATGGATCTAGCTTCAATGGATCCTTGGATGGCTCGAAGTTCTTGAAGCAGAATCATGACACGAAAACAAGTTCAAGTAAGATCATCACTTGAAATAAGATTGTTATAGTTATAGAAATTGAACCAAAGTTTGAATATGATTATTACCTTGTATTAGAATGATAACCTACTGTAAGAAACAAAGATTTCTTGAGGTTGGATGATCACCTTACAAGATTGGAAGTGAGCTAGCAAACTTGAAAGTATTCTTGATTTTATGAAACTAGAACTTTTGGAATTTATGAAGAACACTTAGAACTTGAAGATAGAACTTGAGAGAGATCAATTAGATGAAGAAAATTGAAGAATGAAAGTGTTTGTAGGTGTTTTTGGTCGTTGGTGTATGGATTAGATATAAAGGATATGTAATTTTGTTTTCATGTAAATAAGTCATGAATGATTACTCATATTTTTGTAATTTTATGAGATATTTCATGCTAGTTGCCAAATGATGGTTCCCACATGTGTTAGGTGACTCACATGGGCTGCTAAGAGCTGATCATTGGAGTGTATATATCAATAGTACATACATCTAAAAGCTGTGTATTGTACGAGTACGAATACGGGTGCATACGAGTAGAATTGTTGATGAAACTGAACGAGGATGTAATTGTAAGCATTTTTGTTAAGTAGAAGTATTTTGATAAGTGTATTGAAGTCTTTCAAAAGTGTATAAATACATATTAAAACACTACATGTATATACATTTTAACTGAGTCGTTAAGTCATCGTTAGTCGTTACATGTAAGTGTTGTTTTGAAACCTTTAGGTTAACGATCTTGTTAAATGTTGTTAACCCAATGTTTATAATATCAAATGAGATTTTAAATTATTATATTATCATGATATTATCATGTATGAATATCTCTTAATATGATATATATACATTAAATGTCTTTACAACGATAATCGTTACATATATGTCTCGTTTAAAAATCATTAAGTTAGTAGTCTTGTTTTTACATATGTAGTTCATTGTTAATATACTTTATGATATGTTTTCTTATCATAGTATCATGTTAACTATATATATATATATCCATATATATGTCATCATATAGTTTTTACAAGTTTTAACGTTCGTGAATCACCGATCAACTTGGGTGGTCAATTGTCTATATGAAACATATTTCAATTAATCAAGTCTTAACAAGTTTGATTGCTTAACATGTTGGAAACATTTAATCATGTAAATATCAATCTCAATTAATATATATAGACATGGAAAAGTTCGGGTCACTACAGTACCTACCCGTTAAATAAATTTCGTCCCGAAATTTTAAGCTGTTGAAGGTGTTGACGAATCTTCTGGAAATAGATGCGGGTATTTCTTCTTCATCTGATCTTCACGCTCCCAGGTGAACTCGGGTCCTCTACGAGCATTCCACCGAACCTTAACAATTGGTATCTTGTTTTGTTTAAGTCTTTTAACCTCACGATCCATTATTTCGACGGGTTCTTCGATGAATTGAAGTTTTTCGTTGATTTGGATTTCATCTAACGGAATAGTGAGATCTTCTTTAGCAAAACATTTCTTTAAATTCGAGACGTGGAAAGTGTTATGTACAGCCGCGAGTTGTTGAGGTAACTCTAGTCGGTAAGCTACTGGTCCGACACGATCAATAATCTTGAATGGTCCAATATACCTTGGATTTAATTTCCCTCGTTTACCAAATCGAACAACGCCTTTCCAAGGTGCAACTTTAAGCATGACCATCTCTCCAATTTCAAATTCTATATCTTTTCTTTTAATGTCAGCGTAGCTCTTTTGTCGACTTTGGGCGGTTTTCAACCGTTGTTGAATTTGGATGATCTTCTCGGTAGTTTCTTGTATAATCTCTGGACCCGTAATCTGTCTATCCCCCACATCACTCCAACAAATCGGAGACCTGCACTTTCTACCATAAAGTGCTTCAAACGGCGCCATCTCAATGCTTGAATGGTAGCTGTTGTTGTAGAAAAATTCTGCTAACGGTAGATGTCGATCCCAACCGTTTCCGAAATCAATAACACATGCTCGTAGCATGTCTTCAAGCGTTTGTATCGTCCTTTCGCTCTGCCCATCAGTTTGTGGATGATAGGCAGTACTCATGTCTAGACGAGTTCCTAATGCTTGCTGTAATGTCTGCCAGAATCTTGAAATAAATCTGCCATCCCTATCAGAGATAATAGAGATTGGTATTCCATGTCTGGAGACGACTTCCTTCAAATACAGTCGTGCTAACTTCTCCATCTTGTCATCTTCTCTTATTGGTAGGAAGTGTGCTGATTTGGTGAGACGATCAACTATTACCCAAATAGTATCAAAACCACTTGCAGTCCTTGGCAATTTAGTGATGAAATCCATGGTAATGTTTTCCCATTTCCATTCCGGGATTTCGGGTTGTTGAAGTAGACCTGATGGTTTCTGATGCTCAGCTTTGACCTTAGAACACGTCAAACATTCTACTACGTATTTAGCAACATCGGCTTTCATACCCGGCCACCAAAAATGTTTCTTGAGATCCTTGTACATCTTCCCCGTTCCAGGATGTATTGAGTATCTGGTTTTATGAGCTTCTCTAAGTACCATTTCTCTCATATCTCCAAATTTTGGTACCCAAATCCTTTCAGCCCTATACCGGGTTCCGTCTTCCCGAATATTAAGATGCTTCTCCGATCCTTTAGGTATTTCATCCTTTAAATTTCCCTCTTTTAAAACTCCTTGTTGCGCCTCCTTTATTTGAGTAGTAATGTTATTATGAATCATTATATTCATAGATTTTACTCGAATGGGTTCTCTGTCCTTCCTGCTCAAGGCATCGGCTACCACATTTGCCTTCCCCGGGTGGTAACGAATCTCAAAGTCGTAATCATTCAATAATTCAATCCACCTACGCTGCCTCATATTCAGTTGTTTCTGATTAAATATGTGTTGAAGACTTTTGTGGTCGGTATATATAATACTTTTGACCCCATATAAGTAGTGCCTCCAAGTCTTTAATGCAAAAACAACCGCGCCTAATTCCAAATCATGCGTCGTATAATTTTGTTCGTGAATCTTCAATTGTCTAGACGCATAAGCAATCACCTTCGTTCGTTGCATTAATACACAACCGAGACCTTGCTTTGATGCATCACAATAAATCACAAAATCATCATTCCCTTCAGGCAATGACAATATAGGTGCCGTAGTTAGCTTTTTCTTCAATAACTGAAACGCTTTCTCTTGTTCATCATTCCATTCAAATTTCTTCCCTTTATGCGTTAATGCAGTCAAGGGTTTTGCTATTCTGGAAAAGTCTTGGATGAACCTTCTGTAGTAACCAGCTAGTCCTAAAAACTGGCGTATGTGTTTCGGAGTTTTCGGGGTTTCCCACTTTTCAACAGTTTCTATCTTTGCCGGATCCACCTTAATACCTTCTTTGTTCACTATGTGACCGAGGAATTGAACTTCTTCCAACCAAAATGCACACTTTGAAAACTTAGCGTACAATTCTTCCTTCCTCAATACTTCTAACACCTTTCTCAAATGTTCACCGTGTTCTTGGTCATTCTTTGAGTAAATAAGTATGTCATCAATGAAAACAATGACAAACTTGTCAAGGTATGGTCCACACACTCGGTTCATAAGGTCCATGAACACAGCTGGTGCATTAGTTAAACCAAACGGCATGACCATAAACTCGTAATGACCGTAACGTGTTCTGAAAGCAGTCTTTGGAATATCATCTTCTTTCACCCGCATTTGATGATACCCGGAACGTAAGTCAATCTTTGAATAAACAGACGAGCCTTGTAGTTGATCAAATAAGTCGTCGATTCTCGGTAGTGGGTAGCGGTTCTTGATGGTAAGTTTGTTCAACTCTCGGTAGTCGATACACAACCTGAATGTACCATCTTTCTTCTTGACAAACAAAACAGGAGCTCCCCACGGTGATGTGCTTGGTCGAATGAAACCACGCTCTAAAAGTTCTTGTAATTGGCTTTGCAGTTCTTTCATCTCGCTGGGTGCGAGTCTGTAAGGAGCACGAGCTATTGGTGCAGCTCCTGGTACAAGATCTATTTGAAATTCAACGGATCGATGTGGGGGTAATCCCGGTAATTCTTTCGGAAATACATCAGGAAATTCTTTTGTGACGGGAACATCATTGATGCTCTTTTCTTCAGTTTGTACTTTCTCGAAGTGTGCTAGAACAGCATAGCAACCTTTTCTTATTAGTTTTTGTGCCTTCAAATTACTAATAAGATGTAGCTTCGTGTTGCCCTTTTCTCCGTACACCATTAAGGGTTTTCCTTTTTCTCGTATAATGCGAATTGCATTTTTGTAACAAACGATCTCCGCTTTCACTTCTTTCAACCAGTCCATACCGATTATCACATCAAAACTCCCTAACTCTACTGGTATCAAATCAATCTTAAATGTTTCGCTAACCAGTTTAATTTCTCGATTTCGACATATATTATCTGCTGAAATTAATTTACCATTTGCTAATTCGAGTAAAAATTTACTATCCAAAGGCGTCAATGGACAACTTAATTTAGCACAAAAATCTCTACTCATATAGCTTCTATCCGCACCCGAATCAAATAAAACGTAAGCAGATTTATTGTCAATAAGAAACGTACCCGTAACAAGCTCCGGGTCTTCCTGTGCCTCTGCCGCATTAATATTGAAAACTCTTCCACGGCCTTGTCCATTCGTGTTCTCCTGGTTCGGGCAATTTCTAATAATGTGGCCTGGTTTTCCACATTTATAACAAACTACATTGGCATAACTTGCACCGACACTACTTGCTCCGCCATTACTCGTTCCGACACCATTTGTTCCTTTCGTTCTATTAACCCCTGGTCCTTAGACCTCACACTTCGCCGCGCTATGACCATTTCTTTTACACTTGTTGCAAAATTTGGTGCAGAACCCCGAGTGATTCTTTTCACACCTTTGGCATAGCTGCTTCTGATTGTTGTTGTTGTTGCGGTTATTATTGTTGTTGGGATGATTGTTGTAGTTGCTGTTGTTGTTGTTGTTGTTGTTGTTGTTGTTGTTGTTGTTGTTGTTGTTGTTGTTGTTGGGCCGTTTGTTGTAGTTGCGCTTGATGTTGCGATTGTTGGGATAATTGTTGCGATTATTGTTGTAATTGCTGTTGTTGTTGTATTGGTGATTCTTATCACCGTTTTCCTCCCACTTTCTTTTGACTTGCTTCACATTGGCCTCTTCAGCAGTCTGTTCTTTAATTCTTTCTTCAATCTGGTTCACTAGTTTGTGAGCCATTCTACATGCCTGTTGTATGGAGGCGGGCTCGTGTGAACTTATATCTTCTTGGATTCTTTCCGGTAATCCTTTCACAAACGCGTCGATCTTCTCTTCCTCATCTTCGAATGCTCCCGGACACAATAGGCACAATTCTGTGAATCGTCTTTCGTACGTGGTAATATCAAATCCTTGGGTTCGTAACCCTCTAAGTTCTGTCTTGAGCTTATTGACCTCGGTTCTGGGACGGTACTTCTCGTTCATCAAGTGCTTGAATGCTGACCACGGTAGTGCGTACGCATCGTCTTGTCCCACTTGCTCTAGATAGGTATTCCACCATGTTAACGCAGAGCCTGTGAAGGTATGCGTAGCGTACTTCACTTTGTCCTCTTCAGTACACTTACTTATGGCAAACACCGATTCGACCTTCTCGGTCCACCGTTTCAATCCGATCGGTCCTTCGGTTCCATCAAATTCCAAAGGTTTGCAGGCAGTGAATTCTTTGTAGGTGCATCCTACACGATTTCCTGTACTGCTAGATCCAACGTTATTGTTAGTATGTAGCGCAGCCTGTACTGCGGCTATGTTTGAAGCTAGAAAAGTACGGAATTCCTCTTCATTCATATTCACGGTGTGTCGAGTAGTCGGTGCCATTTCCTTCAAAATAGTCAAATGGAACAAGTTAATCATACAGAATATTAAGAGTAGTTAATAGTATTTCGTAGCATAATATGAACTCATTTATAAAAGCTTTTTCTTCATATTAGCGTTTTATAAGTTTAAATTCGGGTAGTACCTACCCGTTAAGTTCATACTTAGTAGCTAATATACAATTCAACTACTACAATTCTATATGAAAAACTGATTATAATAATATTTCGCGTTCAAACTTTTATACAATATTTTACAAACTTACAATACCGCTTATTTTACATAAAGCATGAAATATAGCACACAATAACTTTGATACAAGATAGTTGTGAAGATAATTCTAGCTAGTACACAAGTCGTTCAGCAAAGGCAATAAAGACACGTAATTCATACGTCCAGAAACAAGTCATGCATTCTGGTTTTACTAGGACTACTTCCCATCCTTGGTCTTGTGCAACATAACCGTTATGGCCGTTGATAAGACAGCGTGTTGTAACGTCGTCAAAGGGACGAGGGTTACGTAATGTCCAACAGTCCCGTAATAATCTAAAAACCTCATTTCTTACCCCAATTACCGACTCCGTCACTTGTGGGAACGTTTTGTTTAATAGTTGTAGCCCGATGTTCTTGTTCTCACTTTGGTGAGAAGCGAACATTACTAATCCGTAAGCATAACATGCTTCTTTATGTTGCATGCTAGCCGCTTTTTCTAAATCACGAAGTCCAATATTCGGATATTTTGAGTCAAAATAATTTCTTAACCCATTGCGTAAAATAGCATTTGGGTTCCCCGCAATATATGCGTCAAAGTAAACACATCGTAACTTATGGATTTCCCAATGTGATATCCCCCATCTTTCGAACGAAAGCCTATTATAAACCAAGGCATTCTTGGAACGTTCTTCGAATGTCTTATAAACTGATCTCGCCTTAAATAGTTGTGCCGAAGAATTCTGACCGACTCTAGACAAGATTTCATCAATCATGTCTCCGGGTAGGTCTCTTAAAATATTGGGTTGTCTATCCATTTTGTGTTTTTATACTGTAAAATAGACAAGAGTTAGATTCATAAAAAAAAATACTTATTAATACAAGCAATTTTTACACATCATAAAGCATAAGCACACTATATTACATATATTACACCACACGAATACAACTATCTTATTCCGACTCGCTTGTTTCTTCTTCTTCGGTTTTGGTTCGTTTTGCCAAGTTTCTAGGGATATATGATGTTCCCCTAATACGAGCCGTAATTTTCCACATTGGTTTAGAAAAACCTGGTGGTTTAGAGGTTCCCGGGTCATTGTTACAACTTAAGGACTTCGGGGGTTGACGATACATATAAAGTTCATCGGGGTTGGAATTAGATTTCTCTATTTTTATGCCCTTTCCCTTATTATTTTCTTTTGCCTTTTTAAATTCAGTTGGGGTAATTTCTATAACATCATCGGAATTCTCGTCGGAATCCGATTCATCGGAGAATTGGTAATCCTCCCAATATTTTGCTTCCTTGGCGGAAACACCATTGACCATAATTAACTTTGGTCGGTTGGTTGAGGATTTTCTTTTACTTAACCGTTTTATTATTTCCCCCATCGGTTCTATTTCTTCATCCGGTTCCGATTCTTCTTCCGGTTCCGATTCTTCTTCCGGTTCCGACTCTTCTTCCGGTTCTTCTTCGGGAACTTGTGAATCAGTCCACAAATCATTCCAATTTACATTTGACTCTTCATTATTATTAGGTGAGTCAATGGAACTTGTTCTAGAGGTAGACATCTATCACATAATATCAAACACGTTAAGAGATTAATATATCACATAATATTCATATGTTAAAAATATATAGTTTCCAACAAAAATGTTAAGCAATCATTTTTAAAGAAAACACGGTCGAAGTCCAGACTCACTAATGCATCCTAACAAACTCGATAAGATACACTAATGCAAATTTTCTGGTTCTCTAAGACCAACGCTCGGATACCAACTGAAATGTCCCGTTCTTATTGATTAAAAACGTTCCATATTAATTGATTTCGTTGCGAGTTTTTGACCTCTATATGAGACGTTTTTCAAAGACTGCATTCATTTTAAAACAAACCATAACCTTTATTTCATCAATAAAGGTTTAAAAAGCTTTACGTAGATTATCAAATAATGATAATCTAAAATATCCTGTTTACACATGACCATTACATAATGGTTTACAATACAAATATGTTACAACAAAATAAGTTTCTTGAATGCAGTTTTTACACAATATCATACAAGCATGGACTCCAAATCTCGTCCTTATTTAAGTATGCGACAGCGGAAGCTCTTAGTATTCACCTGAGAATAAACATGCTTTAAACGTCAACAAAAATGTTGGTGAGTTATAGGTTTAACCTATATATATCAAATCGTAACAATAGACCACAAGATTTCATATTTCAATACACATCCCATACATAGAGATAAAAATCATTCATATGGTGAACACCTGGTAACCGACATTAACAAGATGCATATATATATATAAGAATATCCCCATCATTCCGGGACACCCTTCGGATATGATATAAATTTCGAAGTACTAAAGCATCCGGTACTTTGGATGGGGTTTGTTAGGCCCAATAGATCTATCTTTAGGATTCGCGTCAATTAGGGTGTCTGTTCCCTAATTCTTAGATTACCAGACTTAATAAAAAGGGGCATATTCGATTTCAATAATTCAACCATAGAATGTAGTTTCACGTACTTGTGTCTATTTTGTAAATCATTTATAAAACCTGCATGTATTCTCATCCCAAAAATATTAGATTTTAAAAGTGGGACTATAACTCACTTTCACAGATTTTTACTTCGTCGGGAAGTAAGACTTGGCCACTGTTGATTCACGAACCTATAACAATATATACATATATATTAAAGTATGTTCAAAATATATTTACAACACTTTTAATATATTTTGATGTTTTAAGTTTATTAAGTCAGCTGTCCTCGTTAGTAACCTATAACTAGTTGTCCACAGTTAGATGTACAGAAATAAATCGATAAATATTATCTTGAATCAATCCACGACCCAGTGTATACGTATCTCAGTATTGATCACAACTCAAACTATATATATTTTGGAATCAACCTCAACCCTGTATAGCTAACTCCAACATTCACATATAGAGTGTCTATGGTTGTTCCGAAATATATATAGATGTGTCGACATGATAGGTCGAAACATTGTATACGTGTCTATGGTATCTCAAGATTACATAATATACAATACAAGTTGATTAAGTTATGGTTGGAATAGATTTGTTACCAATTTTCACGTAGCTAAAATGAGAAAAATTATCCAATCTTGTTTTACCCATAACTTCTTCATTTTAAATCCGTTTTGAGTGAATCAAATTGCTATGGTTTCATATTGAACTCTATTTTATGAATCTAAACAGAAAAAGTATAGGTTTATAGTCGAAAAAATAAGTTACAAGTCGTTTTTGTAAAGGTAGTCATTTCAGTCGAAAGAACGACGTCTAGATGACCATTTTAGAAAACATACTTCCACTTTGAGTTTAACCATAATTTTTGGATATAGTTTCATGTTCATAATAAAAATCATTTTCTCAGAATAACAACTTTTAAATCAAAGTTTATCATAGTTTTTAATTAACTAACCCAAAACAGCCCGCGGTGTTACTACGACGGCGTAAATCCGGTTTTACGGTGTTTTTCGTGTTTCCAGGTTTTGAATCATTAAGTTAGCATATCATATAGATATAGAAAATGTGTTTAGTTGATTTTAAAAGTCAAGTTAGAAGGATTAACTTTTGTTTGCGAACAAGTTTAGAATTAACTAAACTATGTTCTAGTGATTACAAGTTTAAACCTTCGAATAAGATAGCTTTATATGTATGAATCGAATGATGTTATGAACATCATTACTACCTTAATTTCCTTGGATAAACCTACTGGAAAAGAGAAAAATGGATCTAGCTTCAATGGATCCTTGGATGGCTCGAAGTTCTTGAAGCAGAATCATGACACGAAAACAAGTTCAAGTAAGATCATCACTTGAAATAAGATTGTTATAGTTATAGAAATTGAACCAAAGTTTGAATATGATTATTACCTTGTATTAGAATGATAACCTACTGTAAGAAACAAAGATTTCTTGAGGTTGGATGATCACCTTACAAGATTGGAAGTGAGCTAGCAAACTTGAAAGTATTCTTGATTTTATGAAACTAGAACTTTTGGAATTTATGAAGAACACTTAGAACTTGAAGATATAACTTGAGAGAGATCAATTAGATGAATAAAATTGAAGAATGAAAGTGTTTGTAGGTGTTTTTGGTCGTTGGTGTATGGATTAGATATAAAGGATATGTAATTTTGTTTTCATGTAAATAAGTCATGAATGATTACTCATATTTTTGTAATTTTATGAGATATTTCATGCTAGTTGCCAAATGATGGTTCCCACATGTGTTAGGTGACTCACATGGGCTGCTAAGAGCTGATCATTGGAGTGTATATATCAATAGTACATACATCTAAAAGCTGTGTATTGTATGAGTACGAATACGGGTGCATACGAGTAGAATTGTTGATGAAACTGAACGAGGATGTAATTGTAAGCATTTTTGTTAAGTAGAAGTATTTTGATAAGTGTATTGAAGTCTTTCAAAAGTGTATAAATACATATTAAAACACTACATGTATATACATTTTAACTGAGTCGTTAAGTCATCGTTAGTCGTTACATGTAAGTGTTGTTTTGAAACCTTTAGGTTAACGATCTTGTTAAATGTTGTTAACCCAATGTTTATAATATCAAATGAGATTTTAAATTATTATATTATCATGATATTATCATGTATGAATATCTCTTAATATGATATATATACATTAAATGTCTTTACAACGATAATCGTTACATATATGTCTCGTTTAAAAATCATTAAGTTAGTAGTCTTGTTTTTACATATGTAGTTCATTGTTAATATACTTTATGATATGTTTTCTTATCATAGTATCATGTTAACTATATATATATATCCATATATATGTCATCATATAGTTTTTACAAGTTTTAACGTTCGTGAATCACCGATCAATTTGGGTGGTCAATTGTCTATATGAAACATATTTCAATTAATCAAGTCTTAACAAGTTTGATTGCTTAACATGTTGGAAACATTTAATCATGTAAATATCAATCTCAATTAATATATATAGACATGGAAAAGTTCGGGTCACTACATAAATAACCAAAAAGAATGCAAAGTTTTAATGTTTATCAAAATCTGCCAAAATGTATGCAGACCCTCTAATACAGCGGAAGCCCAAATAATCAAGTACCTGTGAAAACATGCTAGTAAACTGTCAACAAAAATGTTGAGTGAATTATAGGTTTAAATAAACGAATAAACTTTAGACCACAAGATTTAAAAATGTTAGAAAACATTAAACTATTATTCCATTAATCCATGAGTCACCTGGTAACCACTTAACCATTTCCTTACCCTTACCAAACACAATATACATTGAACAGGTGTATCTTCAAATAATTACGAAGTACTAATACATTCCAATTATAAATTGCTAGCGCGACTAGCTCAAAATGGGGCTGTCAAGCCCGATAGATCTATCCATAGAATTCACGTTCACCAGTAAAAACCAGTGATTACAGTTACCAGACTAGGGAATATTTTCGTTCAACTCATAATGAATAATTTAAATTTAATTGCCCCTTGTGTCTAAACGTAAAACAAAATGCATGTATTCACATCCCAAAAATACTTTAAATAGTATGAAAAACGAGACTATAACTCACCTTAACGAAAATGAAGTAACCACACAAAAATGTGAACCGCAAATGAAGTAAGTGATCAAGAATGATCACAACGCCGACTTATAAATAAAGCAGATCGATATAAATAACTAACTTAGGTCAAGTCTTAGTATGATAGCTATAGTACTTGTTGCAAGTAAACATAGAACAACACTCAGTATGTTTTGGTATGATCAGGACAGCGTATAACACGTACTTTCTATTTTTAGAAAGTTTCTATTTTTAGCAGGTTTCCATTTTTGGAAAGTTTCTATTTTTGGAAAGTTTCTATTTTTGGAAAGTTTCTATTTTTGAAAAGTTTCCATATTTAGAAAGGTACTATATTAGAAAAGTTTCTATAATTAGAAGGTTTCTATTTTTAGAAAGTTTTTAACTTAGGAAAGTTTCCTTAATTAGAAAGTCAACAAAAGTCAACTGAAAATCAAAGTCAACCGAAAGTCAACTCAATTGTCAACCTTGGTCAAACATAGTCAACATTAAATTTTAAAGTGTAAATTATGCTAATAATATAAGTTATAATGTTATTTAAAGTTATATATGTATAATCATGTCATATCATAAGTTTAATTAAATTAAATTAATAAGTTAACATAAGTTTAAATGATATACTTAATATAACATAAGTATTTAATTAATTAATTAAATATTAATCATAATATAAGTATTATTAATTAATAATAAATTTTAAATCATATCATAAGTATTATTAATTAATAATGAATTATTAATCATATCATAAGTTTTAATTATAATTATTAAATCATAAGTATTTAATAATTAAATTATAATTAAATAATATCTAAGCCTTATAATAATTAAATAATTAATTAATCTTTATTATAAGTTTTATTATAATAATATCATAACATAAGTTTAATACTTATCATAAGTATTTTTCATTAATAATAAAAATATTATTAATCATAAGTTTATTAAATCATAATGTAATTAATAAATGATATAATAAATATATATCATAAGTCTTAAATTAAAATAATTACTTTTATATCATAAGTAATTTAATAATAATGAAAATCATTATTTATATCATAAGTTCCATTTCTTAACCATAAGTTTTAATTAAAAGTTCATCGGGTCATAACTTGAGCCCCGGGTGTCGGTTTTCGGCGAGTCTTATATATATCCTCGCCTAACCAAACCACCCGAAACATTAGTGCACTCAAGAACACCCCAAAATCAGTCCCCAAGTTGTGACCAACAGCCATATATCAACTTGGAACTTTAATCCGTTCAAAAACTTGTTTTAGTCATACCGGGAGATCCGTGGCTCGGATTTCGATGACCCGAATGGTTCGTGGGGACTGATTTGGGGACTGATTTCGATTGACCACTTTTTGACCAACTTGGAACTTTAATCCGTCCAAAATCAGTCCCCAAGTCGTGACCAACAGCCATATATCCTCCCCCTTGAATGGTTCGGCCGAATGGGGTAAAGTGGGCCCCATTTGTGGGCCACCTTCATATTTTGAAAATTTGCTTTTAGCCCGAACGCCCGATCGAAGCCCGAAATGCGAAAACGCTACTACGCGATTAATTATTCGGAGAGATAACATATACGCGACAAATAAAATATATAAACACTATATATAATCATATGACATCAAAATATCATATTTAAAATAATTTGGATTTAAATTAAAAATCCCGAAAGTTTGACCGTTGGTTTAAAAACCGAAATAATTCGCCGGATAGAAATCCACGACACGTAGAAATGTACAATTTAAAATATGAATACAAATATTCACATAGCACATAATAATTAATATATTATTACTAAAATAATAATATAGGTCATAGAAATGACGTGGCATGAATACCAATTAACGGACGTTAAATAATAAACGGTAAAAGATAATGGAAAAAGTAGGGTCGTGACAGTACCTGCCCATTACGGAAATTTTGTCCCGAATTTTAAGTAGGTGCAGGGGTTGACTCATCATTTGGGAACAAATGCGGGTACTTCTGCCTCATCTGATCTTCACGTTTCCAAGTGAACTCGGGTCCGCGTCTGGCATTCCATCTAACTCGAACGATAGGAATTTTACTTTGCTTGAGGGTCTTAACCTCTCGATTCATAATCTCGATAGGTTCCTCAATAAAATGGAGTTGTTTATCAACATGAAGTTCATCAATAGGAATGGTTTCATTGGCTTCGGCCAAACACTTCTTCAAATTCAATACATGAAAAACGTCATGAACAACACTAAGTCCTTGTGGCAATTTCAAACG
This sequence comes from Rutidosis leptorrhynchoides, assembly GCF_046630445.1. Taxonomy (NCBI): domain Eukaryota; kingdom Viridiplantae; phylum Streptophyta; class Magnoliopsida; order Asterales; family Asteraceae; genus Rutidosis; species Rutidosis leptorrhynchoides. Next base: position 217,336,156 of record NC_092335.1, read on the forward strand.
ATAAGCCACGGGTCCAATTCTTTCGATAACCTCAAACGGTCCGACAAAGCGAGGATTAAACTTTCCCCTCTTACCAAAACATACCACACCCTTCCATGGTGATACCTTCAACATGACATGATCACCAACTTGAAATTATAGATCTTTCCTTCTAATATCGGCATAACTCTTTTGCTGACTCCTGGCGGTTTTCAACCTTTCTTTAATCTGTACGACCTTCTCGGTAGTCTCATGAATAATTCCTGGGTCTGTGAGTTGAGCATCCCCAACCTCATTCCAACAGATAGGAGACCTACACTTTCTACCATACAGAGCTTCAAACGGTGCGGCTTTAATACTTGCATGATAGCTGTTATTATAAGAAAATTCAGCCAATGACAAATATCTATCCCAACCATTACCAAAATCAATAACGCACGCTCGTAACATGTCTTCTACGTTTGAATGGTCCTTTCACTCTGACCATCCGACTTTGGATGATAAGCAGTGCTCATATCCCATTTTGTTCCCAAAGCTTCCTGTAAGGATTGCCAAAACCTATATGTAAATCGACTGTCTCGGTCTGAAATAATAGATATACAGGAACACCATGTCTTGAAACAATTTCCTTCAAATACAAACGAGTAAGCTTCTCCATCGAATCTGTTTCCTTAATCGGCAAGAAATGAGCTGACTTTGTGACTCGGTCAACAATCACCCAAATGCTATCATAACTACCTACAACTCTCGGTAACTTCGTAATTAAGTCCATCGTGATACCTTCCCACTTCCACTCGGGAATCTCAGGTTGCACCAAAATTCTAGACGGTTTCTGATGTTCAACTTTAACCTTAGCACAGGTCAAACACTTAGGCACATACGTAGCCACATCAGTTTTCAAATTAGGCCACCAGTATAGTTCCTTAAGATCATGATACATCTTCCCTGAACCAGGTTGAATAGAGTACCTAGATTTATGAGCTTCATCTAACACCAGTTGTCGCAAATCACCAAGTTTCGGAACCCAAAGTCGTCCAGCAAAATACTGTTTACCATCTGCTCGTACCTCAAATTTCTTAGCCATGCCTCTGACCTTCTCATTCACGAAATTCTCCTCCTTTAAGGCTTCTTGTTGTGCCTCAAGAATCTGCCTAGCGAGGTTAATTCGAATTGTCATGTTCAAGGCTCTAAATCTGCGAGGTTCAACCCTCTCTTTTCGACTTAATGCATCGGCCACAACATTGGCCTTCCCCGGATGATCTAAAAGTTCACAATCATAATCATTCAACGTCTCAACCCATCTTCGCTGCCTCATGTTTAGCTGTTTTTGATCAAGAATATGTTGAAGACTTTTGTGATCAGTATACACTGTACTTTTGACCCCATACAGATAATGTCTCCAAATCTTAAGTGCAAATACAACAGCTCCCAATTCTAAATCATGGGTTATATAATTCTGTTCATGGATCTTCAACTGACGTGACGCGTAAGCGATGTCTTTCTTTCATTGCATCAAAACACAACTAAAGCCCTGACGCGATGCATCACAATAGACAACAAAATCGTCATTACCCTCGGGTAGTGACAATATCGGAGAGGAAGTTAACTTCTTATTCAGAGTTTGAAAAGTAGTCTCTTGTTCATCCTTCCACTCATACTTCTTCCCCTTGTGCGTTAAAGCAGTCAGAGATTTTGCTATACGAGAGAAATCTTGAACGAACTTTCTATAATAACCTGCTAATCCTAGAAACTGACGAATCTGGGTAGGAGTCTTCGGAATTTCCCACTTCTCAATTGCCTCAATCTTGGCAGGATCAACTTGTATTCCCTGTTTACTAACAACATGTTCAAGGAATTGAACTTCTCTTAACCATAAAGCACACTTAGAGAACTTAGCGTACAACTCTTCTTTCCTCAATAAATCAAGCACCAATTTCAAATGTTCTTCGTGCTCTTCATCACTCTTGGAATAAATAAGAATATCATCGATGAAAACAATGACGAATTTGTCCAGATAGGATCTACACACACGGTTCATGAGTTCCATGAAGACAGCAGGTGCGTTAGTCAATCCGAACGGCATAACAAGAATTTCGTAGTGACCATAACGGGTGCGGAATGCGGTTTTCGGAACATCAGATTCTTTAACCCGCAATTGATGATAACCGGAACGAAGATCGATCTTAGAATAAATAGACGAACCTTGAAGCTAATTGAACAGATCATCAATTCTCGGAAGAGGGTAACGGTTTTTAACTGTGAGCTTGTTCAATTTGCGATAATCAATACACAAACGGAACGAACCATTCTTCTTTTTAACAAATAGAACAGGAGCTCCCCAAGGGGGTGACTGGGACGAATAAAACCTTTGTCTAATAACTCACAGAGTTGACTCGACAATTCTTGAAGTTTAGAAGGCGCAAGTCAATAAGGAGCACGTGCTACAGGAGCAGGATCGGGAACAAGATCAATTTGAAATTCTACTGCGCGTTGCGGCGGAAGGCCAGGTAAATCTTCGGGAAATACCTCGGGAAAATATCTAACAATAGGAACATCACCAATGTTCTTCTCTTTTTTATCAGAATCAACAACATGCACTAGAATAGCATGACAGCCTTTGTGAAGATATTTATGAACTTTCAAACAGCTAATAAGATTTAACTGTCTGCATTTCTTATCCCCAAAAACCATCAGCGGCTCTCCAACTACATTGGTAATACGAACAGCTTTCTCCTAACACACGATTTCAGCACGATTCGCAGACAACCAATCCATACCAATAACAATGTCAAAACTGCCTAGGTTAATCGGTATTAAATCTACCTCAAAATCTCTACCAGCTAGATTAATGTTACATTTACGATACACAGTCTTAGCAGTAAGCACTTTACCATTTACAACATAAGTTCTGTCTAGAGTAGTTAATGGAGTTTTGATTTGTGGACTAAATTTACTTGACACAAAACTTAAATCAGCCCCTGAATCAAATAGTACATAAACCGATAAGTCGTTGACCGAGAACGTACCAGTAACAAGTTTTGGATCTTCCTCAGCATCCCTGGCATTAATGTTGAACGCCCTTCCACGTGCGTTCTCAGTAGTCTTCTTATTAGGGTAGGTATCACGGAAATGCCCAGGTTTACCACATTCATAACACACTTTATGAGTACCACCATTCTTCGGTTTCCCATCACCATTACCACCATTACTACCACCACTTGTAGCAGGAGGAGCAGTATCCGGCATGATCACCTTACAATCTTTAGCAATGTGTCCCTGCTTGGAACACCTCTTACAAGTAACCGTACAATAACCATCGTGAGCCTTATAACATTGCGGACAAACACACTGATTACGGTTATTCGAACCAGAAGTATTTTTCTTCTTCTGCTGACTTTGGTTCGGGTTGCGGTTGTTATCCCACTTCCTTTTCCCATCATCAGCCTTTTTAACAACTTCTTCACTGGCATCAGTCGTAGCTTTCTTACCTCTTCTCAAAATCTTATCATTAAACTTATGTGCCATAGACATGGTAGCTTCAATAGTCTGAGGCTCACTAGACTCAACCCCAGTTTCAATCTGCTCAGATAACCTATCAATATAAGCTTCAATCTTACGGTCCTTATCCGGATAAGCATTTGGACACAACAACGTCAATTGAAAGAACCTTTGCTCATAGGCATCGAGCTCAGTGCCCTTCATCTTTAAGTTCTGAAGCTCAGTCTCCAAATTTTTAAGTTCACCTCTGGGATGATAACGGGTGATCATCCTTTCTTTAAAATCATTCCAAGTCAAACCATAAGCAGCATCATTACCTAAATTATTAACCAAATTATTCCACCAAGTTAAAGCACTGTCTTTGAGAGTGCAGCTGGCGAAACTGACCTTGTCCTCATCACGGACTCTACTAACTCGAAAAATAGACTCAACCTTCTCAAACCAACGAGTAAGTCCAATGGGTCCTTCGGTGCCACTAAATTCTTGTGGACGACTAGCCATGAAAGTCTTATGGGAGCATCCCACCTGATTGTTGGCATTGGCATTAGCATTTGCATTAGCTACCATTGCAGTTGCAATCCCTTCAGCAATTAAATGTTGCATGCGAGCTTCGTTGGACTCACGGGGAGGTATGATCTTCAAAACCGAATAACACAACCGTTAGTACTAAGAATAATACCAGTGTTATAAAGGAATAGATCGAACATGAAAAGATTAACCATTAAAATAATAGTCAATGAACACTATGAGTAATAACATGATAGTTATGATAGTTATAGAAATAGCCACCACATGCATACATACTTTATGATAAAAATCATACAACATACATAGCACCTAACATACATGAACTATATTACGCATATACTATAACATGCCAAGAGTCACAACACCAGAATAAAAACATGATAATGATAACAGATGTTATAAAAGAAATAACCATCCATACATAAATGAAAACATTCCATAACAAAATCCTCGGCAAAACGCCGTACATCACCCAAAAATGAATGTATAAAAAGGATAATAAGTCTATGAAATAAAATGCTCACTCATGATATCATCACATCACATCTGCTTGGAGCGGGTGTGATAAGCTGGGCTGGTATGAGGCTCCTCGGGAGTCTCGTACTTCCTCAACTTACTTTTCACCTCCTCCAACTCTGTCTTAAGATCACGAACCACGCTCTCAAGAGCCTCGAACTTAGCATCCACCTCTCGGTTACGCTTCTGCATCTTGATCTCGACCCCATGCTTGAAGCTAACGAATGTATCCATATCAGCTCTAATTTCATCCATCACCTCTGTATGCAGCCAGACACGCATACAGTAGCTAAAAGCATCAATGCACCTCTCGGGCGTATATGCCCTAGTCATGTGAGTGATGGTAGCCATGTAGTAGTTAACAGGGTCATTAATGCGAGGTTGCCGAGCACGACGACGGGCGGCAGACGGGGAAATAGGCGCAGGAACGGAACTGTTGCTCGAAGCCGACATCTGAAAACATTAAAAACCACAAACCACATACAAATTGAGAAACAATATAAGCAATAACTTATAAACATTCCTCATATGAAATGAAATGCATAATAATGCTATATCAAGAAAGACCAGGCTGTAGACTAGACTCTAATGTACCCTAAAGACCAAGGGTTAACCACATTATGACCGCCTAGTTCCCTACAACCTGGCTCTGATACCAACTGTGATGGTATCACACCCCCAGTTAGGGCCTGGGCGAAATGTGACTTAATATCAAATAAACCATCATATTATAATATACGAGAACAATACTAAATGATAAAATAAACTTTATTGAGAGTACGTAGCGGAAAATGAAATGTCGTTACAATGATGGAAGTAACAACAATGTAAATGTTCAAATGCAAAAGTAAATAATGCGATATCTCTTGATCCTATGTCCAAGTAGCATCACATAAGTAGTAAGTAAGAAAGATTGAATCAATCAGCACCTGAGACAAAACATGCTAAAGTGTCAACCAAAAAGTTTGAGTGAAGTTCATAGGTTTAACAAATAAGTTTAACCGTTATTTTAGACAACAAGATTTAGTTTGTAAAGTTGATCTCCCGCATGATCAAAAAGTAGATCTCGCAGATCGAAAAGTTATGCCAGCGCATGATATTTAGACTAAACGTTCAAGTTTGCCCCAAAGACAAGTTGTAGTTTATACTTGTCGATTTAATTTCATTATTAAGTAATACAAAGACTTAGTCAAATGTATCGGGGACGTTACTCCCGATAGGCCTACCCCCAATAATTAAGCATGCATTCAACGAGCAATTAAAAATATCATTGTAAAGTGGGGCTATGAATTCACCTTAGTAAGTAGAGAGAGAGAGAGTTATTCCTCGGAATAGAAAGTTGGATGAGTGGGCAGAAAAGTGAACCTATTGACATTTAAGAATAGTAAGTGTTTTTACCCAAGTTTAAGTAGATGTTTAAGTATGATAGTGTTGTAAGTATAGTTCGTTTTACTAAGTTTCCTTTCCTAGTAAGTTTCTATTTTTAGAAAGTTTCCACTTTTAGTAGATTTCTTATCTTAGTAAGTTTCTATAACTAGAAAGTTTCTACTTTAAGAGTGTTTTCCATTTTAGGATACTTGCCGTATTAGATAAGCTTCCAATCACCCCTTTCCCTTCGAATGGCCATTTCAAGTCTAGGGGCTTGAGCTATAGGATCCTTTAAATCAGAAATCCAAACCCTTCCGCCTAGAGTTTCGTAGAAACCATTCGTCAAGAAAGTTCGAAGATTTATACATCTCTAATACATATCTCAAAATATTTTTATGTGTTATAATATAAGTAGTAGGTTATAGGTGTTAGTAATAGTAAAAGTGTATACATGTTAATTAATAGTATAAGTAGTATTAGGGATTCATTAATTAGGGTTAGTTAATTAAAGTAATAATTTAATGATTAAGGTTTAGGGTTTTGAGGATCTAAATAATATGAATGTTAAGATCATGCACGAATATGATTATGAATATAAACATGAATTGAAAGAAAGATTTAAAAGTTTTAAGATTTTGGATCATACCTTATTAATGATGATGAAGATTAACAAGAAACAAGAAGAAAACTTGGTGATGAAGATCAAATAACCCAAATAATGAAGAACACGCTTGAAAATCTTGATAAACACGAAGAACAAGCTTGAAGATCCGAATACCACAAGAGAGGGAGAGGGAGAGATTGTTTTTGAGAGAGGATTTTGGTGTGATTTGTGAATGAGAAACTAGGAGTCTAGGGGTGTTTATATAGTGCAAGTATTAGAGTGTTAGTCAACATAAGGATGTTCTAATTAATGATTTTATAATTTTTAGTCAACAATAGGTGGTACTAGTATATATATATATATATATATATATATATATATATATATATATATATATATATATATATATTATTTTATTTTTTTGTCAACATATGGATGTAATTGTTTAAGATTCTTTAGTCTCATTATTATTATTATTATTATTATTATTATTATTATTATTATTATTATTATTATTACATTTACTACATGATAAGTATTATTTTCTTTTTACTAATTCATGACTTGTATATATATATATATATATATATATATATATATATATATATATATATATATATATATATATATATATATATATATATATATATATTATTTTGTTCCCAATTGTTTTATTATTTATATAAATGTCACTTTTTATTTATTACTTATAGGTTATTAGTTATAATATTACATAAATGCATAAATGTTAATTAGCAGTGAGTGTCGACTAACAGTTTATTATTTTCATCTTTTATTAACTTGTCAATTATTGCACAAAGTTAATTAATATGTTTTATAACTCTTAACACTTAACAATTGTTGATTAAAGTTTAATCATTAAGTTTTAATTATATTGTTTGGGCATTTAATATTGGAAAAATATAGAATGAAAAAATGAGGGTCGTTATAGTACCTCCCCGTTATTAGAAACTTCGTCCCGAAGTTTTAAGTAAAGCTCTCGTTTGCATCAGCAGTTGAGAAAAGATGGGGGGTATTTCCGTATCATTTAGTCTTCGCGTTCCCATATATGTTAGGGGCTTCTACGCGAATCCCAACGGACTTTAACAATAGAGTTTATTTTCACGTTCCCGGGTACGGTCGGGGCCAATGAGTGTTAACAATAAGTATATTATTTTGTGTACATGTTTGATCTCATGATCCTTAACCTTAATAGGTCGTTTACAAGTGCATTAAATGCGGAGAATTTTCCAAGGAATAACAAGAGTGTCGTTTGACTAGTTTTTCTTTAAAAGGAAAGATGATGCTATAACAACATGAAATGTATTATTGAGCTCGTTAAGATCTTGAGTGTTTATGCTGCAATAGTAGGGCAGATAAAATAGAGTAGAGTACGTAAAGATTTCAGTTACGTAGTTTGATGTATGGCTGGTGTTTGTTAGAGATAGTACCAGCTTCAAGTTTCGAAAGGTAGCCATAATACCTTTAGTTTTCAAGAGATGTCTAATAGACAAATGAGATGTTAGTTGAGAGTTCGTTGATCTCAGGATAATACGAGCAATTAAATTTAAGACATCGTTCAGTATACATGAGAACTTGTCTTTAGAAATAGTTTCAGAATGTAGCTTTAAGATTTATGATTTCAGTTTCATGTCGAATCATAGATTAAAACTTGACTAGAATAACATCTAGTTGCAAACCAAAAAGAAAGAAATGTTTAGAGTATCTTCATAAATGTCTAAGGTAACTCCTTCAGAGTAAGAAAAGTGTTTTCGCACAAATGGCGAGTCGGTCTATTATTTACTTATGAGTTTAAATGTGGATGAGAATAAATGTGAATCATTGATTATAAGGTATTGTTTCTACCATGAAGGAACCTTTGCTTCCTTATTCAAAAGATCATAGTATTGATGTTTACGAGAGCGTCGTGGTTTGGCCGTGAAATACCGGAAGTAGAAACTTCTTAACGAATAACATAGTAAGGAAGAGATGATGTACGTAAAGAGGTAAGTCTCGTTCTTGCACGGAGAATGAGAATAAAGGTGATCCAAACACATTGGAGAGCAATACGAAAGTTTTAATAATAAACCAAAGTAATTTTGAAAAGTTGCGGCATTTGTTATAACAATATAAACAAAGCGGATGTATTGGTAAAACTTGAGTTATGTACAACACGTACTATTTTATGTGAAATAATTTGAACAATACGAAAAAAAAAGAGTTGTTTAAAAGAATGTTTAATTTAATGAAACAAAGGTAAATTGCTAAAAATGCGAAAGTGTTTATATAATTAGTGAAAGTAATTTTAGAGGAGGTGACGAAATGATGTTCAAAGTACAACTAGAATTACGTAAAATTTTGTAAAGTAATTTCGAGTTAATCAAAGTGGAAATTTGTAGAATTGAAAGTATAATTTGATATGTACTAGTCAAATTACGTAAAGTTAAGTTTATGTATAAGGTTTTATAAATCACATAAGTGAAAAATCATTTTTTATAAATTCCGAGATAGTTTGAAAATAAAAACTCGTGTAAGAAATCTTTGGAAAACAGGATACTTGTATTTAAGAGTTTATTTGTTTGAGAAAAATTGATTGAAGATTTTAAAATTCCGGAGGATAATTGTGTAATAATTGTTTCAAGGTAGTGAAAACTAATGGATCGACTTTTATCAGGGCATGAGTCCTTGGACTCGAAATGTTAACATTAAAGTTGGAAGGATGATAATGTGATTATCATCAAATGAGTAAATCCCTCGGATTTAGAGTTATGTATGAAAGAACTTCAAATAAGATTTTCAACTTTGAATCGTTCGAATGATAGTAAGAGTTCGAGAACTCGGCATGAATAATCTGGCAGTCGCATAGACAAGTATAAATAAATGCTAAAGCAGTGACTTTCAACTATGTAATGATTGTTTGAATTCAGCCTTAATTGATCTGAGAGGAGGATACGTTAAAGTATGATGGAATCATTTTAATTGTTACAGCAGTTTTTCAGATGAGTTTAGCTCAAGCCACAACTTGAGATAGTGTATTTCACCTCTGGTTTTTAAGTTGACAATGATCGATTATTGTTTGAGTATGGCACCATTACTTGCATGATGCCAAGTAGTCTATTATAAATAGATGTACGAGTACAGAAGTTTCTTGACTATGATAGTTAAAACGATACATGTATGGAGGTTCCATTCTTCAGAAGATTATGCATATGAGATATTAATCATCTCGACATGGATAATGTAATATTGGACATGGTGTTTGTAATATCGACGTTGGAGGGTTCAAATGACATAGGTTTTTGAAAGTCATATGAGAATTTACACCGAGAGTGTAATAACAAGTGATGATTATGTATCAATGATCAGGAGATATCCATTTAGGATGAATGAATTTCAAGATTCGATTGTCTACAACTTTTTATGGTACATGAAAGTTTGTTAAATGAGTATGAGATAGATATATAGTTTGATTAGAATGAGTTCTTCGTATCTACTAAATATCAAGATGATCATTTTTCTCTTTTCATGCCCTTGCATTTGGTTTTTGAACAGATAGCTTGAGAGTTTTTCTTTGATTCACTTTCTATTCCATACGTCATGATATTGGAATATCTCTATGAATTACCGTAATATAATCACGTTGGCCACCGTCATTATATTTCACTAATTCATATTTCCTTTCCAATATAGTGTGATCAATGATGACTTCTAATATAGTGTGTTAAGGACAGGAGTAATCTTAGCTGGATCGACAACATGTCGGTTTTAAGCCAAAACTTGCACTTTGGAAAATTCTGCGTAGAGTTGTTCTTTTTCTCAAGAATGAGTTTGCAAATGTTGCTCACGTTCTTTCTCACTCTTGGAGCAGTTCGAAATGTCATCCGTGAAAACAGTTACTAACTTATGGTTGGCTAGTTTTAAGTTGCAGTCTTTATAAACTTGGTTAACCATCATATCTTTGATAGTTATGGAAGTTGTGGAAAACGTAGTCAGACGAGAAAATTATGAAACATCGTGGTAAGAGTTGGTGTAGTTGGACGAACCATGATTCTTCACTACATAAGGGTGTATAGAAGTTTGATAAATCCGATAGGATAAAGATGAATATGATATAAACGAAACACTTTATATTATTAAGAACGAGACATTAAATAAGCCTTTTAATACACGATTCGGATATAGAAATGGTTTAAGGCATAGCCTTTACATAGATGAGGAATAGGATAAACTAGGAAATATTAGGATTGAAGTAGTCTTCATATTTCTTCTTCTCGTCCTCAACCTGCTTCATAAACTTCTCAACTTTCTCATTCTTCGCCTTTTGTTTCTCATGCAGGAACTCGAGGCAGTTTTCCTCCATCTTCAATCTAAAGTTAACATCTTCTCTTAGGTAGACAAGAGATTGCTTCCCCCATCGGGCATTTCTATCACCTTCATACTTCACCAACTTTATCTCCTTCTTTAGCTCATCATTTTCCTCCATGAGCTTCCTGATTGCTAGGTCTTTTTCCTTCATTTGAACATCGATCCTTGCAATATGATGAATTAGGCCATCAGTAGTTTTTCGCAGATTCATGATCTCGTACTTGGCATCAACTTCTTCGTAGGAAGGAGATCGGGATCTTTTCTTTAACGGGCCATCTTCTTTAAAATCAGCAGGGCGTTTCCCTTTACTTTCCGTTCTTGGAGTCGGGTAGTATTCGGGAGAATTAGGTAAAGTATCCGGACTATAGTTTGGTGAGGGAGGACCACTAAAGACATAAGGTGGACTTTGGACTGGTCTTGCAGTTGAAGGATATCCAGTATCTTCTTCGATAGCAGGTTTAAAGTGAGTCATTACTTCAGATGGTTTGAAAAGAATTGTCTTGTCGTTTTTATTAACACTTGACATCCTATCATTAGGAAAGAGACTTTGATTTGCATTTTAAGCCAAGATTATTAAGGCAAGGTTGTTAAGATTATAAGGCAATCCTAAGTGCTTTAAAGTCTAAGGCAGGAAAGGTTATAGTTTCCTAGATTACTAAGGCACCCTAGTTAGCAAGTAAGGTACACATAAAAATGCAATCCTGGTTCTCTATAATAGCCTGGTTATGCTCTGATACCAATCTATCACACCCCCAGTTAGGGTCTGGGCGAAATGTGACTTAATATCAAATAAACCAACATATTATAATATACGAGAACAATACTAAATGATAAAATAAACTTTATTGAGAGTACGCAGTGGAAAATGAAATTTCGTTACAATGATGGAAGTAACAATAATGTAAATGTTCAAATGCAAAAGTAAATAATGTGATATCTCTTGATCCTATGTCAAAGTAGCATCACATAAGTAGTAAGTAAGAAAGCTTGAATCAATCAGCACCTGAGACAAAACATGCTAAAGTGTCAACCAAAAAGGTTGAGTGAAGTTCATAGGTTTAACAAATAAGTTTGACTAGACCACAAGATTTAGTTTGTAAAGTTGATCTCCCACAGGATTGATAGTGCTCGAAATGAACATATATTTAGGCACAATATCCTTCCAATATGTAAAGCTTTTAGTTGTAATTGTTCTATTTTTATGTAATATTCGTTTAAATAAATAAGTACGAAGACAAAAGAAGAAAACGACGATTTAAAGACGCAAATGATCAAAAAGCTCAAAAGTACAAGATATAATTCAAGTGGTTCAATTTATTGATGAGAAACGTCTCAAAATTACAAGAGTACGAGCCGCAAAACGCAAAATACAAGATATTAAATTGTACGCAAGGACGTTTGAAAATCCGGAACTGGGACCAGAGTCAACTCTCAACGCGCGACGCAATGGAGCTAAAAGTACGAGTCAACTATGCACAAGAATATAATATAATATATATATAATTAATAAAAATTATATATATTATATATATATTAAATAAATATGTCGACAAAGAAAAAAACAAATTGATGTGTGCTGTACAAGGCGGCCATGCGATCGCATGGCCTGGAAGCTCTTTTTCCATGCGATCGCATGGGTAGAAAATCCTGGCCAAGTCCTATAAAAGCCAGCGAATTGGATGAAATAAAAACACATCTTTTTCTTTTCCTTCTCTGTAATGATAATATATATATACATATGTGTATATATATATATATATATATATATATATATATATATATATATATTTATAATATTAAGTTTAAATTAAGTTTAATAATAATTGGGTTAATTTAAGAAATGTTTTAAGGTTTTGTAAGTCGAATTTCTGTCCGTGCAACGCTACGCAATTAATCACCACTGTAAGCTATGTTTTTCCTTTTTAATTTAATGTCTCGTAACTAAGTTATTATTATGCTTATTTGAGCCAAAGTAATCGTGATGTTAGACTAAATATTAAGACAGGGTTATTAGATTTTGTACCATAATTAAGGTTTGGACAAAAGACCAACACTTGTGGACATTGGACTATTGACTATTAATAGATAGGAGGTATTGTCTAATCGAATGACAAATCATTAGAATCTGTCGAACCTATCTTCAAATTAGTTAATCTAATAATTATTAAAATGATTATGTTTGTTCTATTTAGTGACGTTTATACGACATCTTTTACGATCATTTATTTAATTATTCGGGTTGGGTAATTGATTATTCATTCTGATCAAGTGGGTAAATTAATATTCATATCTCATTAAAATAGGGGTGAATTACATACAAGGATAATTTGTGTAATTATTAACAAAGTAATAAAACCTTGGATTACACGCAGTCGATAACCTGGTGTAATCATTAATCAAAGTATTAAAACCTTGTTACAGTTCGAATCCCTAATTAGTTGGAATATTTGACTTCGGGAATAAGGTTAAATTGACGAGCATTTTATAATTATGACCGATGGACTATTATGGACAAAAACCAAATAGGTATCAAATAATCCAGGACAAAGGAAAATTAACCCGGGTAACAATTAATCAAAACGTCAAACATCATGATTACGGAAGTTTAAATAAGCATAATACTTTTATTTCATATTTCATCGTACCTTTATTTACTGTCATTTTAATTACTGCAAATTACTTTATCGCAATTTAAATCCTGTCATTTATATTATCGTCATTTATCTTTACGCTTAAAATATAAAATCGACAAACCTGTCATTAAACGGTAAAAACCCCCTTTTATAATAATATTACTATATATAATTATATATATTTTATACAAATATAGTTGTTAAAAATATAGTACGTATCACTAGCTCCCTGTGGAACGAACCGAACTTACTAAAAACTACAATACTCTACGATTAGGTACACTACCTATAAGTGTTGTAGCAAGGTTTAGGTATATCCCATTCAATAAATAAATAACTTGTGTAAAATTGTATCGTATTTAATAGTATTTTGCAATAAAAATATAACTATTTCGTATACCCCTCGCACTACATCAAGTTTTTGGCGCCGCTGCCGGGGACTCGGCGAAACGCTATATTTTTACGCTATATTTTAGTAAAACTATATTTTTGTAAAAATATATTATTTCTTATTTCATAAAAATATTTTGTATTTATAATAAGTGTTAAAAATAATAAAAAGAAAAAAATATAAGAATATAAATATTTTTAAGATTTCGTTTAAAATATATAAAATTAAAAAGCATTTTTAGTTTTTTTTTAAATATAAGTTTGTTTTTATTATTTTGGTAAAAATTAAACTCAGAAAAAAAATAATAGAAACTGGGCCGAGCCGAAATTGAAGCCCAAAACTGATCTGGACTTCCTTCCCATGCGATCGCATGATCCAGAAGCCAGAATCTCATGCGACCACTGAAAGGATCCGTTCATATACATTATAAACGATTCACAATAGTTGATTACATTGCGAGGTATTTGACCTCTATATGATACATTTTACAAACATTGCATTCGTTTTTAAAAGACAATCTTTCTTTACATCGAAAATTGACAGGCATGCATACCATTTCATAATATCCACTATCCAACTATAAATTGATTTAATAATAATCTTTGATGAACTCAATGACTCGAATGCAACGTTCTTCCAAATATGCTATGAAAGACTCCAAGTAATATCTTTAAAATGAGCAAATGCACAGCGGAAGATTTCTTTAACACCTGAGAATAAACATGCTTTAAAGTGTCAACCAAAAGGTTGGTGAGTTCATTAGTTTATCATAATCATTTATTTCCATCATTTTAATAGACCACAAGAATTTCATTTCCAGTTCTCATAAATATACGTCCCATGCATAGAGACAAAAATAATCATTCATATGGTGAACACCTGGTAACCGACATTAACTAGATACATATAAGAATATCCCCTATCATTCCGGGATCCTCCTTCGGACATGATATAAATTTCGAAGTACTAAAGCATCCGGTACTTTGGATGGGGTTTGTTAGGCCCAATAGATCTATCTTTAGGATTCGCGTCAATTAGGGTGTCTGTTCCCTAATTCTTAGATTACCAGACTTTAATAAAAAGGGGCATATTCGATTTCGATAATTCAACCATAGAATGTAGTTTCAATTACTTGTGTCTATTTCGTCAAACATTTATAAAAGCGCATGTATTCTCAGTCCCAAAAATATAAAGGGTAAAAAGGCAAATGAAACTCACCATACTGTATTTTGTAGTAAAAATACATATAACGTCATTGAACAAGTGCAAGGTTGGCCTCGGATTCACGAACCTATATTAAATATATATATTTATATGTTGGTCAATATTTGTATAGCAATTTAGGTCAGGTCATAGTGTAATCCTATCCTATAGCTCGAGTCTGACTCTACAGTATAGTAACATGTTATATTACTCATGCTCAATTAAGATTCTAGTAAAAGGTGACGTGTGAAACAACGTAACACAAATGGTTTCATAATCATAAAATAGTATTTTAGGTTGTTTTTTTTTTTTTTAGAGAAAATCAACACAAAAAGTTAACTGAAAAGTTAACAGGAAAAGTCAAAGTTCAAAGTCAAAAGTCAAAGGTTAAAGTCAAAAGTCAAAGGTCAAAGTAAAAATGAGGTCGCATGCAAATATATAATAACTTATACAAAAATGATTTTCGGTCAAACATGACTAAACACTTCAGCTATTTTTAGAAAAATTATCGAAACTCCGATTGATAAACGGCCAAAGATAAAAGTTACACATTACCAAAAAGATTAAGCATAAATATTACAGAAGTAAACTAAACCTAGACAACTCGTAGTTGCCAACGCGTTTTCGGCGTTTCAAAGTTAATTTTTCAGCTTTAATAAATTTACAAAAGTGACCGAGTAGCCTACTTTGGAGATTTTTAGAAAATTCCTCAAAACTCGTATTGACAAACGGTCAAAGCCTGCAAATTCTCGTTACCACAAAGATATAACATGATTTTTGGCAAGAGTAAACACATATCAGGCCGACCATGACAACTGATACAAAACTGACATTTTTAAATAAAAAAGTTTCAGCTCTTTTTAGAATTTTAAAATGTGACCAAACCGTCAACTTTGATGATTTTTAGAAAAATCGTCCAGACTCGAATTGACAAACGGCCAGAGTCGTTTGTTAGACCTTACAGCAAAGAATTCAGTGGTATTTTTTTTATATATGAAACAACGCAGATCAGCGAGAATTTCAGTTCCTATTTCGACATTTCATCAAAATTTGCAAAACTTCTTTTGTCCATAACTTGACAACCGTTCAACGAAACGAGACGTGCTTTATATGAAAATTCATCTACTTGACGAGTAGAATCCAAATAACCACTTTTTATAACCCAGAAAATTAGTTCACTAATTATCATCAGCAATTTTAATTACGAAATTAATTATGCAATTTGTTTATTTCATAACTTTCTAACCGTTAGTTGGATTCAAGTGATTCTTAAACCAAAATTCAACTATTTTTCGCTAGCTTTCCAACGACATGCATATCTTATACCTTATCTCAATCGTATATGTAACTAATTCAGGAATCAACATAACCTATCTAATGGCAATATCAAAAGTACAAGCATGCATAATCCTATATACTCGAGCACTATTCAGGGATACACTATTAGTATGTAAAAATTAAATTATGAGTACTCACATATCAATATTGAGATTCAATATTGCAGGAAAGGTACTTAAACGCAACGGAGATGATAAACACTATATTGACCTCACGAGCATACCCATGAACCATACTCAATCACCTCCATAGCTATAACCCATCATTTCCTTAATCCTATCCCACTCAAAAAAACAACTTCGAAATCACTCGGACAGCACTCCGTCGTAATATTTTATGAATACTAATAATATCTTGAGATAATACGGAGTAAATATATATATGTAAATCGATTGAGAGAGTTTAGAGAAAACTATTTTCAAGTTTCTATGAAATAATGAAACCTATTGAATTCTATTTATAATAGATTTTTGAATTATTAAAGTGAATTATTAAAGTATGAATTATTAAAGTGAATTATTAAAGTATGAATTATTAAAGTGAATTATTAAAGTATGAATTATTAAAGTGAATTATTAAAGTATTAATTATTAAAGTTAAAGTAAAGTAAAAATAAAGTAAAGGTAAAGTTTAAGTATAGTAAAAGTATAAAACTATGTACGTATAATACGCGTATAAATATATATAATATTAATTTAAATCATTATATATATTTAATAAAATAAAATATAAATATCGTTATCTTTATCATACTAGTTAAGTAATGAGTTGTCAAAAGTGGTTCTAGATATTTATAAAAGTTATATACGTTTTAATAATAAAGTTCTTTTTAAACTGAAAACGTTTTTGTACGTTTGAAACTAAATAGATCAATCGAGTCTTTATGAGATTCAATCTTCCACTATCCTTTGTCTAGTTCTCAATGATTGACAATTTGTTCATATTTATAAATCACTTTACCATTTTCCGAATATTGTTAAAATGAAAAGATTTCTCAAATCAACGTGGGCCTTTCAACAGAGACTTGTAATCATAATTTAATATATCTGATAATTCAATCATTTGATCTTATCTTCTAATTCCATTGATAAACATTTTGAAACAGATACAATCATATAAAGTATTTAATCTAATATTTTGTTTACGTTTCAAGTTATAATATATATACACATATACATATATAATCATATTCATTTAATGGTTCGTGAATCGTTGGAACTTGGTCGAGGTTGAATGAATGTATGAACATAGTTTAAAATTCTTGAAATTTAACTTAACAAATATTGCTTATCGTGTCGGAATCATATAAAGATTAAAGTTTAAATTTGGTTCGAAATTTTCGGGTTGTCACAGTACCTACCCGTTAAAGAAATTTCGTCCCGAAATTTGAGTGGAAAGGTCGTGAATGATAATAAGTATGTTTTCATGATGCATACGGGCTGAAAATTAGAGTTTTATCATCAGCGAATAATTTGGATAAACAATCCATTTATATGAAGAGTACGAATGAAGCTAACATAGAAGAGTGAAATGAGTAAGTGTAGATTCATCTTATCATTTGACGTAGATATGATTGATTCCCAGATTTTAAGAGATTTGAAGAAAATCTTCTTAATAAGATTTGACTCTCCGGTAATCAAGGGAATTAGGATCCGCTTTAAATGCGATCATCCATTTTAATTGTTCTGTCGGAGATTTTCTTATAAATTCACCTCCTTCGTTTCCTTACAACTCACACCATCTGTTGATGCATTTTATGCAAGTCCCTAGACATCTACCCACGTCCATTGCAGGTACAACAGTTTACAGGCCACCATGATTGCTCGTTATTATCCTATCTGTGTTTGTATGTGGTTACAGGAACTGCAGGAACGAGATTTAGATGTTTGACTATGTTAGACTTAGTCAGACATACGAGTGAAGCCTCACTAGTACAGCTGACAGGCTCATACGCATGGTTGATGTTGAGCTAAGTCACAATTACAACCTAAATGATAAGACACGAGTGAGTGATCACCCGTACGGTTGATGAAGCCAACTCGTACGTGTGATGAATGAATTGTATGGGTGTGTCAACAGCAGGGGTATATAAAGTCTTATGTTCTTCATTTTAGGTTAAGCCTCTCATTTGTTACACACACTTAGATCTAGTGAGCTCCTTCGATTCTCTCTCAGTCCAAATCACCCAGGTGGTGAATAACAGCTCTAGGTGTTGATCTAATCGCACTTGATTTAGTTGTGGTTTGACTAAATTAATCAAAAAAAACTTAACCTATTCACTAGAGGGTTTGATTCACTTATTCTGCCATTGTGTGAGTTAAATCTGTTGATTTCTAAGTTCCTAGTCATGTTTCATCACCTTCTATTCTTTCCCCCTCAACTCATATTTTAAAGTATTCATCAATATGCTCCATCCAGTTCTGATTCTCGATATACTTCTAACTTTCATATCGGTCATTCTTCTTTTTTTTCATCTACCGCTGGAAGAATCTATTTACTTCTACTATACTCTTGGATTTATAGTGTTCCTAGTTCTCCCGTGTCTTTATATTGCTATATGCATCGATATATATGGTTTATAATTTCTGGTTTGTCGTTGGGCTTTATATGTTCCCTTATATTTCAAAGTCTCTGCTTCTGTCTTCTATAATCATTATCATTCACAGTTAATGCTCTCTTTTATTTGCTGCAATTTATACCTCAATTTCTATTTCGGAGTTTTGTCCTTTCGTTTCTTCTTCTTGCGATTAAGCACCGATTGTAATGGTCCAGAATTTACAGATATGAATTTCGAAATGAACATTGTTAATGTTCTAGGAAGGAAATTGTGATGGCACGATCTTGACTTGTCAAATTACTAAAATACCTTGAAAAAGGCCGAATCATCAAGAAATATTTTCTTGATATTTTAGAGGTTAAATAGAATACAAGAGTCGTATAACATGGCACATGATGATGTTATGATCTATGAATCATCACGTTCCATTTAGAAACTCAGCATGACTTACTGTAATATAATCACATTGATCAAGTGTCATTATATTATACTAATTCATGCTTCAGTTCCCAACACTACTTCAAAATATTCCTATTTTAAACTTGAATGTTTCAGAATTTAGAAACTAAAATAGTTTCTTTTATGATGTAATACAAATAGCGCGAAGAGGTAAATGGTTTCAAATAAGAAAAATTAAGAAAATATCTTCAGAAATATGGAGGATATTTATAATGAAAGATATGATGATATTTTAGAATTTCTAATATCAGAGGATGATGAAGAATATTGTCCGCAGGGGTTTAGAGTCAGGAGCAAGGTATTCGTTAATGACTTCAGCAGATACTGAATTATTTGGATCCTTTGAAGTCAGGTTCAGTCTTTGTAATTTGTTCACAGCCTCCTTCCTACTTTGCTCAATCCGTTTTCCAGTTCCAAGACTTCTCTTTTTCTGCGCTTTGCCAGCACACCTATTCATTATCATCAAACTTTTACTGTTAAGGTCATTTATAGTTTTTTTTTTTTTGCTGCTTCATCAGTATTTTTCCATTTTCGGAGAACCAATTCGTAGTTCGAAGTGTTTTTCAGAATCTTCACATTCAAATTAAGTCCAGAAGATATACGTTATATATACCCATATAACTGTTGGTGTAGACATGCTGCGAGATTTCAAAATACTGATTGCTAATTCCCAATGATTCGTATGGAAATTCTCATTACAAGATGCGAGGTAGTAAATGATGGGGTTTCAATGAATAATTATAATGACTTTTTGGAGAGGCTAAAGTCAAAGGGTAATGAAGTTGTTGATACATCTGTTAATAATGTGGTGGAATGTAAAAGGTTCCCTGATAACGATGGTGTATATCTCAAGGTTATAATAAGGTTAGTCTGACTGAAAAGTCGAAGTTGACTTGCTGGAGCTGTGACAAAACTGGCTACTTTGAATAGGAGTCGCAAAGTTATTTTTGCTAATAAATGTTAAAGAATCTGACGCGGATACGTTGTTTAAACTTTTACTTTGGTTTCAAGAGTTTTTCGGGTACATAACTGTGGGTAACATGTGGTTGGATCATCATCTCGATTGCTCATCATTCGAAGTGTCTTCAGAAATTTTCGAAGGGTTTGAACACAGATTGTAATCGTTAACATACATTTGATGTTCTAACATAGTTTTGAAGTCAAAATATAGCTTGTGAAAGATGTAAGGATCTAAGAGTGATGATTTTGGTCATATCTCAAGTTGAATTTTGAGATTTCAAAATCAGAATATGTAATTAAATTTTGAATGAGTATGGTTGTTTTGATTTCTATAAAAGAATGTATATTGTTGTGAAAGTAGGGAGTATAATGGATGATTTGCTGAATCAGATTCGAAGAATGTAATATATTAATTGTGAATTTATATATCTCTCGGGTATTACCTACCCGTTAAAAAAAATTTCACAATTAATATTTTGTACAAAAGAATTTTATTACAGTCTTTATGAAAATATATATATGTATATTTTCTTCAGATGTAACATAGATTTAATGAGTTAATGTTAAATTAAACTCATTTGATTTACGGTTGAAACTAGAATTGAATAATCCCTAAAGGCTTTAAAAAGTACATAACTTTTACGCAGTATTTCTTTAATGACATTGAAATTATGAATCAATACTTCGTTATTTGTTGATGTATGATGTTCGGTTCGTGGAATTCTTGTGAATTTCGCAAAGTACGAATGATGTTATCTAAAAAGTTTCGGGTACATCGATGATGAAAGTGTAAAATCAAATATATACTTGATTTATTATGAATTGGAATTTGTTGAATTGCGACAGAGATTGTAGTTAACGCTGGTTAAGTTGCGGCCGAAGGACGTACATTATTGCATATTTGTAATATGAATTAACCGAGTAGTTAAGATTCACACACAATAGCTTAGCACGGAAAGATTTATTTTTATTTCAAAATATATAAAATATACATATAATTTCTTCAAAGGGAATGAGTTAATTCTTCATAACTCGTTGATACAATATACGGGTTATTGATTTGTAATGATGTCCATAGTGATTCTTGAGCTGACGGAGTTTGTGATGTTATAGGTGTTGTTGATTCTGATGTTGACTGTACTGATGATGCTGGTGACGCTGACGGTACTGTTGATGCTGTTGGTAAAATAAGTTTAGCTTGTTAATCACACACCATTTTTGTCAGGGTTTCTACTCTTCCTTCTATCATTTTGGTTCGCTTAACTGATTTATGGTTAGGGCTAGATTAGATAATCTCTAAGACTTTAGAGATTACATAATTTGCGCGGAATGTTTCTCCAATGAAGTTATGAATTAATACTTAGTCGGTTATTATTGTTGGTATTCCTTGGTATCTACAGGGCGTATAACATTGGTGCTCGTGGGACAGAGTGTAAAGTTGAGGTTTACGACGTGGTTGTGGTTGGGGTGGTAATGGTACTATTGGCGTTGATGATGGTGTTACTAGTTATGCTGTTGCTGCTGCTGCTGGTGTTTGTAATCTCTGCACCATATTCTCCAAAGCCACTACCCGAGCGCGAAGCTCGTTGACTTCTTCTATTACACCGGGGTGATTGTCGGTTCGGACGAGCGGATAAATAAAATCTAAAATTTGATGTAATATATAATCGTGATGAGATACTCTGGAAATGAGCGAGAAAATGGTGTTTCGAACAGGTTCGCCGGTAAGTGCTTCAGGTTCTTCATCAAGAGGGCAATGTGGTGGATGGAAGGGATCACCTTCTTCTTGTCTCCAATGATTGAGGAGGCTACGAACCCATCCCCAATTTATCCAGAATAGGTGATGACTGATTGGTTGATCTATTCCGGTCACACTGCTTTCGGAGCTGGAGTGGGATTCCATTTCGAAATCCGAGGAACTTGAATTAATGATGAATTTCATTTCGTACGATTGAATAAGGATTTTTATTATTTTTTTTCGATATGAAATGATTTTCGATTATCGGATGGTATTCTAATTACATAGAATATCCATATATATAGAACAAAAGATTTCGTAAATTACGGAGGAATTTACGGGATATATCAGGCAACGTTTACAGTAATAGATACGATAAGATATGATTTAGCAGATACGCTAGGATATGAATTTTTGTCTATACACTATTCATGCAATCAATGCAGCAAGACGTGTCTTAGACTAAAAATGATAAGCAGGTAATTTCCTGAGGATGATAAGTAGTTAATTTTTGACACAAAATGATAAGCAAAACTATTGACGTGCAGACACGGTCGAAGTCCAGACTCACTAATGCATCCTATCGACTTATCTGTTAGACACACTAATGCTGACCTGGTTCGCTAAGACCACCGCTCTGAT
This sequence comes from Rutidosis leptorrhynchoides, assembly GCF_046630445.1. Taxonomy (NCBI): domain Eukaryota; kingdom Viridiplantae; phylum Streptophyta; class Magnoliopsida; order Asterales; family Asteraceae; genus Rutidosis; species Rutidosis leptorrhynchoides. The sequence continues at coordinate 217,358,935 of NC_092335.1, forward strand.
ACCAACTGAAAGGATCCGTTCATATACATTATAAACGATTCACAATAGTTGATTACATTGCGAGGTATTTGACCTCTATATGATACATTTTACAAACATTGCATTCGTTTTTAAAAGACAATCTTTCTTTACATCGAAAATTGACAGGCATGCATACCATTTCATAATATCCACTATCCAACTATAAATTGATTTAATAATAATCTTTGATGAACTCAATGACTCGAATGCAACGTTCTTCGAAATATGCTATGAAAGACTCCAAGTAATATCTTTAAAATGAGCAAATGCACAGCGGAAGATTTCTTTAACACCTGAGAATAAACATGCTTTAAAGTGTCAACCAAAAGGTTGGTGAGTTCATTAGTTTATCATAATCATTTATTTCCATCATTTTAATAGACCACAAGAATTTCATTTCCAGTTCTCATAAATATACGTCCCATGCATAGAGACAAAAATAATCATTCATATGGTGAACACCTGATAACCGACATTAACTAGATACATATAAGAATATCCCCTATCATTCCGGGATCCTCCTTCGGACATGATATAAATTTCGAAGTACTAAAGCATCCGGTACTTTGGATGGGGTTTGTTAGGCCCAATAGATCTATCTTTAGGATTCGCGTCAATTAGGGTGTCTGTTCCCTAATTCTTAGATTACCAGACTTTAATAAAAAGGGGCATATTCGATTTCGATAATTCAACCATAGAATGTAGTTTCAATAACTTGTGTCTATTTCGTCAAACATTTATAAAAGCGCATGTATTCTCAGTCCCAAAAATATAAAGGGTAAAAAGGTAAATGAAACTCACCATACTGTATTTTGTAGTAAAAATACATATAACGTCATTGAACAAGTGCAAGGTTGGCCTCGGATTCACGAACCTATATTAATTATATATATTTATATGTTGGTCAATATTTGTATAGCAATTTAGGTCAGGTCATAGTGTAATCCTATCCTATAGCTCGAGTCTGACTCTACAGTATAGTAACATGTTATATTACTCATGCTCAATTAAGATTCTAGTAAAAGGTGACGTGTGAAACAACGTAACACAAATGGTTTCATAATCATAAAATAGTATTTTAGGTTGTTTTTTTTTTAGAGAAAATCAACACAAAAAGTTAACTGAAAAGTTAACAGGAAAAGTCAAAGTTCAAAGTCAAAAGTCAAAGGTTAAAGTCAAAAGTCAAAGGTCAAAGTAAAAATGAGGTCGCATGCAAATATATAATAACTTATACAAAAATGATTTTCGGTCAAACATGACTAAACACTTCAGCTATTTTTAGAAAAATTATCGAAACTCCGATTGATAAACGGCCAAAGATAAAAGTTACACATTACCAAAAAGATTAAGCATAAATATTACAGAAGTAAACTAAACCTAGACAACTCGTAGTTGCCAACGCATTTTCGGCGTTTCAAAGTTAATTTTTCAGCTTTAATAAATTTACAAAAGTGACCGAGTAGCCTACTTTGGAGATTTTTAGAAAATTCCTCAAAACTCGTATTGACAAACGGTCAAAGCCTGCAAATTCTCGTTACCACAAAGATATAACATGATTTTTGGCAAGAGTAAACACATATCAGGCCGACCATGACAACTGATACAAAACTGACATTTTTAAATAAAAAAGTTTCAGCTCTTTTTAGAATTTTAAAATGTGACCAAACCGTCAATTTTGATGATTTTTAGAAAAATCGTCCAGACTCGAATTGACAAACGGCCAGAGTCGTTTGTTAGACCTTACAGCAAAGAATTCAGTGGTATTTTTTTATATATGAAACAACGCAGATCAGCGAGAATTTCAGTTCCTATTTCGACATTTCATCAAAATTTGCAAAACTTCTTTTGTCCATAACTTGACAACCGTTCAACGAAACGAGACGTGCTTTATATGAAAATTCATCTACTCGACGAGTAGAATCCAAATAACCACTTTTTATAACCCAAAAAATTAGTTCACTAATTATCATCAGCAATTTTAATTACGAAATTAATTATGCAATTTGTTTATTTCATAACTTTCTAACCGTTACTTGGATTCAAGTGATTCTTAAACCAAAATTCAACTATTTTTCGCTAGCTTTCCAACGACATGCATATCTTATACCTTATCTCAATCGTATATGTAACTAATTCAGGAATCAACATAACCTATCTAATGGCAATATCAAAAGTACAAGCATGCATAATCCTATATACTCGAGCACTAGTCAGGGATACACTATTAGTATGTAAAAATTAAATTATGAGTACTCACATATCAATATTGAGATTCAATATTGCAGGAAAGGTACTTAAACGCAACGGAGATGATAAACACTATATTGACCTCACGAGCATACCCATGAACCGTACTCAATCACCTCCATAGCTATAACCCATCATTTCCTTAATCCTATCCCACTCGAAAAAACAACTTCGAAATCACTCGGACAGCACTCCGTCGTAATATTTTATGTATACTAATAATATCTTGAGATAATACGGAGTAAATATATATATGTAAATCGATTGAGAGAGTTTAGAGAAAACTATTTTCAAGTTTCTATGAAATAATGAAATCTATTGAATTCTATTTATAATAGATTTTTGAATTATTAAAGTAAATTATTAAAGTATGAATTATTAATGTGAATTATTAAAGTATGAATTATTAAAGTGAATTATTAAAGTATGAATTATTAAAGTGAATTATTAAAGTATGAATTATTAAAGTTAAAGTAAAGTAAAAATAAAGTAAAGGTAAAGTTTAAGTATAGTAAAAGTATAAAACTATGTACGTATAATACGCGTATAAATATATATAATATTAATTTAAATCGTTATATATATTTAATAAAATAAAATATAAATATCGTTATCTTTATCATACTAGTTAAGTAATGAGTTGTCAAAAGTGGTTCTAGATATTTATAAAAGTTATATACGTTTTAATAATAAAGTTCTTTTTAAACTGAAAACGTTTTTGTACGTTTGAAACTAAATAGATCAATCGAGTCTTTATGAGATTCAATCTTCCACTATCCTTTGTCTAGTTCTCAATGATTGACAATTTGTTCATATTTATAAATCACTTTACCATTTTCCGAATATTGTTAAAATGAAAAGATTTCTCAAATCAACGTGGGCCTTTCAACAGAGACTTGTAATCATAATTTAATATATCTGATAATTCAATCATTTAATCTTATCTTCTAATTCCATTGATAAACATTTTGAAACAGATACAATCATATAAAGTATTTAATCTAATATTTTGTTTACGTTTCAAGTTATAATATATATACACATATACATATATAATCATATTCATTTAATGGTTCGTGAATCGTTGGAACTTGGTCGAGGTTGAATGAATGTATGAACATAGTTTAAAATTCTTGAAATTTAACTTAACAAATATTGCTTATCGTGTCGGAATCATATAAAGATTAAAGTTTAAATTTGGTTGGAAATTTTCGGGTTGTCACAACCGCATGAGTTGATCTGACAGGCCACATCCTTAAACGCATTTATTACGGTAGGGTTTATTATTAATTATTATTATCTTATTAGGGTTTTAATTAATTAACATATTTATATTTATAGTTTTAATATAGTTTGTATTTTAAGTTTTAATTATTATTATTTACATATTTATATTAATACTTTTATATAAATAATATTTTTATAAAAAAATTATATTTTTATAACTTTAATTTTCTTTTTATATTTTGTATCTTTTTATTCATATAAATTCGTAGTTTTTAATATTTCTCGTTCGTATTTAGTTTTAAGACTTGTTTTTGCCGTAATTTATTTTTATTTCTAGAATTTTAAGATTGTAAAATCCCTTAAGTGCTTTTTCTTTAGACTAAGATTTAGGCGCTTTAGAATTTTACGACGTCGCTTATCGCTTTAATATTTTATAGATTTTAGTGCCTTTTAAGTTATTGCCGTTTTGGATATAGATTTCCTTTCAAGCTTTAATACCTTTAGACTTAAGTTTTAATTTGTAGTTTTTAGAATTCTAAGTTTCGACGCTTATTTTCTTATTTTTATTTTTCGACTGTTTGTTTTTCGACATTTGTTTTTCGACCTTTTATTTTTCGACGTTTTTCGAAGCACTCTTTTTCTTTCTTATTTCTCGACGCTCTAGTTTTTAGGACATAGAATTTTCTATTTCTTCTCTAAAATTTCAAAACAAAAAATTATTTTATGCGGTTAAATTGATAGACATCCAAAATTTTCTGGTTCGTAGTAATAGTTGGATTTGTTAGTGGCGAGTTGTGGGCTTCCGATTTAAAGGGTCCTGGCTACCTGCTGCATCTATTGGCTATTCGAAACGTGGGCAAAATCAGAAAACTCTATTAATTTGATAACTTATATAATTTTTATATTTATAACTAATAGGATATTCAGTGAATGCACCGAGCAAAACGTTCACTACCTTTCATACGTTCACCACCTGTAACTCGATCAAGACATCTAGCCAATATTGTCGCCGTTGATTTTTCTTTAGAATCGTCATCTAGTAATCTAAGTACTCCAACTCAAAATCCTGATAATCCATTTTTTTGAATCCAACCTCACAATTGAGAATCCGGAGAATATTCAGGGACAATTCAGAGATCCTGAACCACTAATCATTCCTCCCGAACCACAAATCACTCATCCAGATATTGTTGAGGAAGAAACCATTAAATCAGAATCCTCTAGTGATTCGTATTCAACAAATTCAATCCATAACTGAACCTCTAAGTATAGAAGACCGAATGAGAGCCACACGCACGAGCCAAGGTCACGCCATTATTAAGCCAGACATTAATGCGCCAGATTATGAAATCAAAGGACAAATACTACACATGGTAACTAATCAATGCCAATATAGTGGTACGCCAAAAGAAGATCCAAACAAACATCTTCAAACCTTTAATAGGATTTGTACTCTATTCAAAATCAGAGAAGTTGGGGATGAACAGATCTATCTCATGTTGTTTCCCTGGACTTTAAAGGGAGAAGCCAAAGATTGGTTAGAATCGTTACCTGAAGGGGCGATTGATACATGGGATGTTTTAGTTGAAAATTTTCTTAAACAATTCTTTCCGGCATCTAAAGCAGTGAGACTTCAAGGAGAAATTGTTACGTTCATGCAAAAGCTAAATGAAACATTATATGAGGTATGGACAGATTCGGAAAATTATTGAGAGGATGTCCTCAACATGGTTTAGATACTTATCAAATAGTACAAATATTTTACCAAGGATGCGACATTGCTACACGAAAAGACATCGACATAACAGCTGGTGGTTCCATTATGAAGAAAACCGCAACTGAAGCTTACAAAATTATTGATAATACAGCATCCCACTCACATGAGTGGCACCAGAAAAAAAGATATCTTTCGTTCATCTAAAGCGGCCAGAGCCGATTCTAGCCATGACTTTGATTCCGTTTCCGCAAAAATAGATGCTTTCGAGAGACGAATGGAAAAGATGACTAAAGATATTCACGCAATACGAATCAGTTATGAGCAATGCGGTGGACCATACTTAACGAAAGATTATCACATTGAGCAAACAATGGAATAACGAGAGAATGTTTCCTACATGAACCAAATGCCGGGAAATAATTATCAAAATAATTATCAACCGCCAAGGCCAAACTTCAATCGAAATCAAAACATTCTTTACAATCCAAATGGACCCAACAATAACTCGTACAACCAACAGGGTCCGAATAACCAACCAAATCAAAACAACACTTTCAATCAACAAAAACCTAGCTTGTATAAACCACCACAACAAACCGAAGAGAAAAAGTCAAATCTGGAAGAAATGCTGGCAAAGCTAATGAAATCTCAAACACAATTTATTACATCTCAAACCCAAACAAATGAGAGGTTTGATCAGTCATTAAGAACTCAACAAGCTTCCATTTTGAATCTAGAAAAAATACGTAGGAACTCTTGCTAGCATGATGAGTGAGAGGGAACAAGGAAAGCTACCGAGTAATACTGAAGTAAATCCTCAGAATGAGAATGTTAATATGGTGTGAACAAATTCTGAAAAATCAGTATCAGAATATGGGAAGGTTTTTGATGTGAATAACAATGAAGAAGTTACAACACCACCACCACCCGAGTATGTAAAGCCAGTGGTGGAACTATACAGACCACCCATCTCATTTCCAAGAAAAGGAGTTGAGTATGAGCAAGTCATAGGTAATAAAATTTGTGATACCTCTGGAAAGAAGAAGAAGAAGAATAAGAAAATACAAGAAACAAAAACTGTAAAAGTAAACCCAGTGAAGACAGTTCCACCGAAACCTCCACCCATGTTGGGTGATCCGGGTGAATTTATTGTTACTTGTCTACTTAGTGATTGTGTCATGTATGATGCACTAGCAGATTTAGGTGCGAGTGTGAGTGTTATGCCTCTTTCATTATATAAGAGATTAGGAGTAGGTGAGTTAAGTCCAACAGAGATGAGTGTCCGACTCTTTGATCAAACCATTAGGCACCCAGTTGGAATTGCTGACAACCTACACGTTCAAGTAGGTAATTTAACCTTTCTAGTCAAATTTATTATCATTGACATAGAAGAGGACTCAAACATTCCTCTAATTTTAGGTCGACCATTTTTAGCATCTACCAGGGCATTATTTGATGTAAGAAAGGGTAGAATGACACTTAGTGTTGATGAAAAATCGATCATCTTTGTGAGTCGAAAGTCTAAATCTCCACCAACCAAAACCGTTGAACCAACAAAAAAGATTGGTAAGAACCATGTTGTTTTACCAACTCCAACGGTAGTGCTTAACAATAATAAAATGCCTAAGTGTGGGGAAGATGAAGTAACACCTAATGATGACCTGATAACAAAGAACCCCGTTGTTGATACAAAATTAAATGACTCCGTTATTAACAGTTCAATGAAGAAACTTATAAAACGGATTCGCGATGCTAGAATTAAGGGAAACTTTAAGTTATGTAACCGGTTATTATCCAATCTATCGCCTAAAGAAAAGTCAAAACTAGTTGAATTTTGGATATTACACAGGAATCCGACCAATGACTTAAAGCAAAAGTCACAGATATGCAAGTTGATTATAGTCCAAGAGAAATTAACGATGAAGTAAATCACAATTTCGACACCACAGCTACCTAAATGTGGGGAGATTCAAATGTTCTAAAAAGAAATTACTGTCTAGAGTTTGTTGTTCTGTTCTCGTGTAGTTTCGAGAATGGAATTCGATTGGTCTTTTCCGCTAGCAGACACTAAAGAACTAGTTTTCTCCCCCCATTCTGAATTTTATTTTGTTTGGTGGGTTTTGTATGAAATTAATATTTTTAAATTTTATTTTTGTGTGAATTTAAAAACAAAATTACTTTATTTCATTAAGTTTAAAAAATGATTTCTAAAATTCATTGTAAGTTGAAGACTAGGTCATGGAACCGAAATTGCTTTACTCGAGGGCGGGGCGAAAAATTTTGTTATCATTATTTTTAATTTTATTGATCTAAAGTATACCAAAAAATTAAAAAAAACCAAAAATCTTTGCTTTTAAAACAATCGCTTTAAAAACGACAAATTTTAAATTTTGTCGAGGGACGGACTAGGTAAACATACCGAAACTACCTAAAGTAAAAGGAAACAAAATTTAAAAAAATTATTAATTTAAATTATTTTAATAAATAAAGGTTTTATAAAATATATATATATATATATATATATATATATATATATATATATATATATATATATATATATATATATATATATATATATATATATATATATATATATATATGTAAAAGTATGTATATATATGTTTATAGTTTATCTCATGTACAAAACAGGGTAAAACAGCGCACTTTCAAAGATTAAGTTCAGCAAAAGCTACTAATTTTGACGATAAGACGCAAAACATATGTGAAATTACAACAAAAGAAATGAACGATGAGGCGCGCCATCTATCATTCGACGACCTTAGTAATTACAAACTGGGTATTTTTAATCACTTTTCTACACTAATCACCCTCATGAATTTATAATTATAGTCTGATTTCATGCAAATAAGGGCATTGCATGACCTCAAGTGTGGGGAAGGGTTATAAATTCTGTCGGTTTTACACTTAGTTTAATTGCCAAATTTTGTGAAAATTTGAAATTTTTTCAATTAAATGAATTCAAAATTATGTTTATACGTATTTATGAATGATAAAACTAGGTTTTATTACCGAAATTATTGTTACCTCGGAGAGAACATAAATGGAGAAATAACCCAAAACGTTAGAATTCATTTAAAATGGAATAGAGGAGAATAAAAAGGCAAAGAAAAAAAATAAATAAAAGCTAAGTGTGGGAAGAATTTACCAAGTTCTTTAAAACACATATCACATATATTTGGTACAGATTATTGCAGGTACTTTTGTTTTGGACGATTTTAATCAGTTTTACCTAATTTACTGTAATATATATTTGAAAGAAAGATGGATCTGCATGATGAATCAATTCCATCATTAAAAGGAAGTAAAGTCTTCCGAAAAAGACACGCGCTTCTTGATTTAGGTCAGGAAGTTGTCGTCTAGACCAGCTGTAGGTTGGCGAAAAATCTAGAAAAGTCATCTCTAAAATCAGCAGGAAATCCACGGACCTTAGCATCAAACAGGGTCGCCAAGTGGTCAGATTTATCCTAGCCATGAGAAGGATTTATCTCGTAAAATGGGGAGGGCGCCGTGCAAATTAGCTTGATAAGCCTAATGAATCAGACCCCCAGAAAGGATAATCTCCTTAAAGATTAAAAATCAGCTTTTAAGACTGATATTACTCAATCCTTGAGATTGACCTTAAAGATTGAGAATTACAAACTCATGGAATTCAATGATATCTAAACTCGAGCTTGAACGAGAAAATATTTTGTTCAAAATTATAAACCAATTTGTTTTCTGAAAACCCAATTTTCAATGCGTTCATTACCGTTGAACGTAAAATTCTAAGAATTCACCGGAATTCATTAGGTCACCTGAATCAAATCGGGTGTCAACCGTAAGAACGGTGGTTGCATAGCATGGTCGAAGACAGGACCTTGTGCCAAAATGAAAAACTATAGGGTGATCTTTACTATTGCTCCTACAAAGGATAGTAATTGCATCCAACACGTTATAGACCATAATCAAAAGCATGTCACGGGACATTGCCTTAACAGTTGCTTGTTCAACGCTTTCCTTTACAATCGGACGGTAGTTTACCGAAAGGTAATATACGGAGCAAGTATATTGGACGTGTGCTTTCCTAATACAAGGATTAGCAAGTGGGTGACACAAAACCATAAGTTTTGAGCTAAAATTTGAAAATATGAAACCCACAAAATCCACAAAAATATTTTGCAGACACCGGTGAAGGGTTATTCCGGAAAACTTATCTAGGGTAAAAACTAGATTGAATTTTCAAAAAGATCAAATGTTTTCATAAAGATCCAATTTCCTTAAAAGATCTACATTTTCATAGTCATGTGGGACTGTAAACCACATCGTTACTATCATTGTTTATACCGCCGTATCAAAATCACTGATGTATAGAGTGTGAGAATAAAAAAAAAAGTGATTCGAGTGAAGTGTGATTTTATTTTAAGTTCTGTATTGCTTGAGGACATGCAACGCTCAAGTGTGTGGATATTTGATAGTGCTCCAAATGAACATATATTTAGGCACAATATCCTTTCAACATGTAAAGCTTTTAGTTGTAATTGTTCTATTTTTATGTAATATTCATTTAAATAAATAAGTGCGAAGACAAAAGAAGAAAATGACGATTTGAAGACGCAAATGATCAAAAAGCTCAAAAGTACAAGATATAATTCAAGTTGTTCAATTTATTGATGAGAAACGTCTCAAAATTACAAGAGTACGAGCCGCAAAACGCAAAATACAAGATATTAAATTGTACGCAAGGACGTTTGAAAATCCGGAACCGGGACCAGAGTCAACTCTCAACGCGCAACGCAACGGAGCTAAAATTACGAGTCAACTATGCACAAGAATATAATATATATAATTAATAAAAATTATATATATTATATATATATATATTAAATAAATACATCGACAAAGAAAAAAACAAATTGATGTGTGTTGTACAAGGCGGCCATGTGATCGCATGACCTGGAAGCTCTTTTTCCATGCGATCGCATGGGTAGAAAATCCTGGCCAAGTCCTATAAAAGCGAGCGAATTGGACGAAATAAAAACACATCTTTTTCTTTTCCTTCTCTGTAACGATAATATATATCTATATATATATATATATATATATATATATATATATATATATATCTATATATATATATTAAGTTTAAATTAAGTTTAATAATAATTGGGTTAATGTAAGAAATGTTTTAAGGTTTTGTAAGTCGAATTTCTGTCCGTGCAACGCTACGCAATTAATCACCACTGTAAGCTATGTTCTTCCTTTTTAATTTAATGTCTCGTAACTAAGTTATTATTATGCTTATTTGAGCCAAAGTAATCGTGATGTTAGACTAAATATTAAGACGGGGTTATTAGATTTTGTACCATAATTAAGGTTCGGACAAAAGACCAACACTTGTGGACATTGGACTATTGACTATTAATAGATAGGGGATATTGTCTAATCGAATGAGAAATCATTTGAATCTGTCGAACCTATCTTCACATTAGTTAATCTAATAATTATTAAAATGATTATGTTTGTTCTATTTAGTGACGTTTATATGACATCTTTTACGATCATTTATTTAATTATTCGAGTTGGGTAATTGATTATTCATTCTGATCAAGTGGGTAAATTAATATTCATATCTCATTAAAACAGGGGTGGATTACATACAAGGATAATTGGTGTAATTGCTAACAAAGTAATAAAACCTTAGATTACACGCAGTCGATAACCGGGTGTAATCATTAAACAAAGTATTAAAACCTTGTTACAGTTCGAATCCCTAATTAGTTGGAATATTTGACTTCGGGAATAAGGTTAATTTGACGAGCATTTTATAATTATGACCGATGGACTATTATGGACAAAAACCAAATAGGTATCAAATAATCCAGGACAAAGGACAATTAACCCGGGTAACAATTAATCAAAACGTCAAACATCATGATTACGGAAGTTTAAATAAGCATAATACTTTTATTTCATATTTCATCGTACCTTTATTTACTGTCATTTTAATTACGGCAATTTACTTTATCGCAATTTAAATTCTGTCATTTATATTATCGTCATTTATCTTTACGCTTAAAATATAAAATCGACAAACCGGTCATTAAACTGTAAAAACCCCCTTTTATAATAATATTACTATATATAATTATATATATTTTATACAAATATAGTTGTTAAAAATATAGTACGTATCACTAGCTCCCTGTGAAACGAACCGGACTTACTAAAAACTACACTACTCTACGATTAGGTACACTGCCTATAAGTATTGTAACAAGGTTTAGGTATATCCCATTCAATAAATAAATAAATAACTTGTGTAAAATTGTATCGTATTTAATAGTGTTTCGCAATAAAAATATAACTATTTCATATACCCCTCGCACTACATCAAGGATCAAAAATTAGATCTCGCAGATCCAAAAGTGATGCCAGTGCGTGATATTTATACTACACGTTCAAGTTTGCCCCAAAGACAAGTTGTAGTTTATACTTGTCGGTTTAATTTCATTATTAAGTAATACAAAGACTTAGTCAAATGTATTGGGGACGTTACTCCCGATAGGCCTACCCCCAATAATTAAGCATGCATTCAACGAGCAATTAAAAATATCACTGTAGGGACTTAGTTGGACATAGCTGGGTATAGCATAGTTTAGCAGTTGGTACTTGTGTCTAAATTGTAAATATTAAAAGCAGCATGTGTCTCACCCCGTAAAGTAAATAAGTTGTGCACAAAGTAAAGTGGGGCTATGAATTCACCTTAGTAAGTAGAGAGAGAGATAGTTATTTCTCGGAATAGAAAGTTGGATGAGTGAGCAGAAATGTCAACCTATTGACATTTAAGAGTAGTAAGTGTTTTTGCCCAAGTTTAAGTAGATGTTTAAGTATGATAGTGTTGTAAGTATAGTTCGTTTTACTAAGTTTCCTTTCCTAGTAAGTTTCTATTTTTAGAAAGTTTCCACTTTTAGTAGATTTCTTATCTTAGTAAGTTTCTATAACTAGAAAGTTTCTACTTTAAGAGTCTTTTCCATTTTAGGATACTTGCCGTATTAGATAAGCTTCCAATCACCCCTTTCCCTTCGAATGGCCATTTCAGGTCTAGGGGCTTGAGCTATAGGATCCTTTAAATCAGAAATCCAAACCCTTCCGCCTAGAGTTTCGTAGAAACCATTCGTCAATAAAGTTCGAAGATCTATACATCTCTAATACATATCCCAAAATGTTTTTATGTGTTATAATATAAGTATTAGGTTATAGGTGTTAGTAATAGTAATAGTGTATACATGTTAATTAATAGTATAAGTAGTATTAGGGTTTCATTAATTAGGGTTAGTTAATTAAAGTAATATTTTAATGATTAGGGTTTAGGGTTTTGAGGATCTAAATAATATGAATGTTACGATCATGCACGAATATGATTATGAATATAAACATGAATTGAAAGAAAGATTTAAAAGTTTTAAGATTTTGGATCATACCTTATTAATGATGATGAAGATTAACAAGAAACAAGAAGAAAACTTGGTGTTGAAGATCAAATAACCCAAATAATGAAGAACACGCTTGAAAATCTTGATGAACACGAAGAACAAGCTTGAAGATCCGAATACCACAAGAGATGGAGAGGGAGAGATTGTTTTTGAGAGAGGATTTTGGTGTGATTTGTGAATGAGAAACTAGGAGTCTAGGGGTGTTTATATAGTGCAAGTATTAGAGTGTTAGTCAACATAAGGATGTTCTAATTAATGATTTTATAATTTTTAGTCAACAATAGGTGGTACTAGTTTATATATATATATATATATATATATATATATATATATATATATATATATATATATATATATATATATATATTTCATCTTATTTTTTTGTCAACATAAGGATGTAATTGTTTAAGATTCTTTAGTCTCATTATTATTATTATTATTATTATTATTATTATTATTATTATTATTATTATTATTATTATTATTATTATTATTATTATTATTATTATTATTATTATTATTATTATTATTATTATTATTATTATTTTTATTATTATTATTATTTTTATTATTATTTATTATTATTATTATTATTATTATTATTATTATTATTATTATTATTATTATTATTATTATTATTATTATTATTATTATTATTATATTTACTACATGATAAGTATTTTTTTCGTTTTAGTAATTCATGACTTGTATATATATATATATATATATATATATATATATATTTTTTTTTATTTAGTTCCCAATTGTTTTATTATTTATATAAATGTCACTTTTTATTTATTACTTATAGGTTATTAGTTATAATATTACATAAATGCATAAATTTTAATTAGCAGTGAGTGTCGACTAACAGTTTATTATTTTCATCTTTTATTAACTTGTCAATTATTGCACAAAGTTAATTAATATGTTTTATAACTCTTAACACTTAACAATTGTTGATTAAAGTTTAATCATTAAGTTTTAATTATATTTTTTGGGCATTTAATATTAAAAAAATATAGAATGGAAAAATGAGGGTCGTTATAGATGGCCCCGTCAAGTACCCTTAACAGCTCCGTCACTTGGTCTCACAGCTTGATCGAACTTTAAATGAATTTATTAAACAACATTACATTCTTTAACCAAAAAGTTTCCAAAAAGGGAAATTTACCCAAAATAAATAGTTCTAAATAACTCAACTTATTAAAATATCCAAAGTTGATCAAAACATGTCAACAAATACCCACAAGTTTAAATAACCAAAAAGAATGCAAAGTTTTAATGTTTATCAAAATCTGCCAAAATGTATGCAGACCCTCTAACACAGCGGAAGCCTAAATAATCAAGTACCTCTGAAAACATGTGAGTAAACTGTCAACAAAAATGTTGAGTGAATTATAGGTTTAAATAAACGAATAAACTTTAGACCACAAAAATTAAAAATGTTAGAAAACATTAAACTATTATTCCATTAATCCATGAGTCACCTGGTAACCACTTAACCATTTCCTTACCCTTACCAAACACAATATACACTGAACATGTGTATCATCAAATAATTACGAAGTATTAATACATTCCGATTATAAATTGCTAGCGCGATTAGCTCGAAATGGGGCTGTCAAGCCCGATAGATCTATCCATAGGATTCGCGTTCACCAGTAGAAACCAGTGATTAAAGTTACCAGACTAGAGAATATTTTCGTTCAACTCATAATGAATAATTTAAATTTAATTGCCACTTGTGTCTAAACGTAAAACAGAATTCATGTATTCACATCTCAAAAATACTTTAAATAGTATGAAAAACGGGACTGTAACTCACCTTAACGAAAATGAAGTAACGACACAAAAATGTGAACCGCAAATGAAGTAAGTGATCAAGAATGATTACAACGCCGACCTATAAATAAAGCATGTCGATATAAATAACTAACTTAGGTCAAGTCTTAGTATGATAGCTATAGTATTTGTTGCAAGTAAACAAAGAACAACACTCAGTATGTTTCGGTATGATCAGAACAACGTATAACACGTACTTTCTATTTTTAGAAAGTTTCTATTTTTAGCAGGTTTCCATTTTTGGTAAGTTTCTATTTTTGGAAAGTTTCTATTTTTGAAAAGTTTCTATTTTTGGAAAGTTTCTATTTTTGGAAAGTTTCCATATTTAGAAAGTTACTATATTAGGAAAGTTTCTATAATTAGAAGGTTTCTATTTTTAGAAAAATTTTAACTTAGGAAAGTTTCTTTAATTAGAAAGTCAACAAAAGTTAACTGAAAGTCAAAGTCAACCGAAAGTCAACTCAAAAGTCAACCTTGGTCAAACATAGTCAACATTGAATTTTAAAGTGTAAATTATGTTAATAATATAAGTTATAATGTTATTTAAAGTTATATATGTATAATCATGTCATATCATAAGTTTAATTAAGTTAAATTGAATTAATAAGTTAACATAAGTTTAAATGATATAATTAATATAGCATAAGTATTTAATTAATTAATTAAATATTAATAATAACATAAGTATTATTAATTAATAATAAATTTTAAATCATATCATAAGTTTTATTAATTAATAATGAATTATTAATCATATCATAAGTTTTAATTATAATTATTAAATCATAAGTATTTAATAATTAAATTATAATTAAATAATAACTAAGCCTTATAATAATTAAATAATTAATTAATATTTATTATAAGTCTTATTATAATAATCTCATAACATAAGTTTAATACTTATCATAAGTATTTTTCATTAATAATAAAAGTATTATTAATCATAGGTTTAATTAAATGTTTAATTAAATCATAATGTAATTAATAAATGATACAATAAATATATATCATAAGTCTTAAATTAAAATAATTACTTTTATATCATAAGTAATTTAATAATAATGAAAATCATTATTTATATCATAAGTTCCATTTCATAACCATAAGTTTTAATTAAAAGTTCATTGGGTCATAACTTGAGCCCCGGGTGTCGGTTTTCGGTGAGTCTTATATATATCCTCGCCTAACCAAACCACCCGAAACATTAGTGCACTCAAGAATACCCCAAAATCAGTCCCCAAGTCATGACCAACAGCCATATATCAACTTGGAACTTTAATCCGTTCAAAAACTTGTTTTAGTCATACCGGGTGATCCGTGACTCGGATTTCGATGACCCGAACATGAATGTTCATCCAATAATCAACCCTAACACACTAGTACACCCTAGAGACTCCAAAAGTGGTCACAAATTCGAACCAAAACTGAACACATTCGTTTTTATAATTTAATTCCATGAAAATACCATTTTATGCATAACTTAAGTTCCGGGAATCGAAATAACATGAATCCGGAGTCTAAAATCAATGTCTTGATGAGAGGAACTCATCTAAATACTTTATTTTATCGAAAACATCAGTTAAGTGTACTGAAATGATCAATTAGTCTGCTGTCCAAAATCAAACAACCCGAAAACATGTAATAACGAGTAATTCTATGCATACAATCATTAATCCAACAATCCACAAGTACTATACTATCATAATAATCATAAAAAACAGAAAAATTAAATAAAAATCAAAAATCTAGGGTTAGGGTTTATAACCTAATCAAGAAACGAATGGTATAAACGCGTAGAGAACGATGCGGTGAATCCGGAAATGATGAAAGACCTTTGAATTGAGTGCTTGATTGAAGAAGATGATGATGATGATGGTGGTGGTAGGCAATGGCCAAGGAAGGAGAAAAGAGGGAGAGGGTTTTACAAAATGAAAGTTAGGTTTGAAAAGAGGAAGTGATAAAATGATTTTGTAAAATCACAAAAATAAAAAAAAGGCTAACACTCCCCCCCTTGAATGGTTCGGCCAAATGGGGTAAGGTGGGCCCCATTTTTGGGCCACCTTCATATTTTGAATATTTGCTTTTAGCCCGAACGCCCGATCGAAGCCCGAAATGCGAAAACGCTACTACGCGATTAATTATTCGGAGAGATAACATATACGCGACAAATAAAATATATAAACACTATATATAATCATATGACATCAAAATATCATATTTAAAATAATTTGGATTTAAAAATCCCGAAAGTTTGAGCGTTGGTTTGAAAACGAAAATAATTCGCCGGATAGAAATCCACGACACGTAGAAATGTACAATTTAAAATATGAATACAAATATTCACATAGCACATAATAATTAATATATTATTATTAAAATAATAATATAGGTCATAGAAATGACGTTGCATGAATACCAATTAACGGACGTTAAATAATAAACGGTAAAAGATAACGAAAAAAGTAGGGTCGTGACAAATAAGTAGTATAGTAGGATTTTTGTAGAATGATGATAGGTTAGTTAGTTTCTATAGTTGTTTCCAACTTAGCCCGGTAGGTCCCCTCCTATTGTGACTTTGTCCACTCTACGCGGCATGTCGTTATTCTGTTTCCTAACAGATAACTAAGGTTAGGATTAGAGCTCGACTTCTGACACGACCTAGTGCCTAACTAAGGATAACCCCCTAGGTTTAGACACATTCCGATAGTGAAACCCTAGTGACATACCGGCCTTCACTCAAAGAGAACTCCGAGAGTTCAGAGACTGGTAGGACTATACTATTGGCTCATTCGATCAGATCTATACTATCATGTTTAGAGGCTCATCCTCATGACCACCTTTCCCTAGCCTAGACGTATATCATGGACAACATTTCCTTGATTTGCACACTCCGGTACTCCTCCACCTTTTTACTTTTCCATTATTTAGGAACCTGTTAGATAAAAACTTAACTACTCTTTTTCCCAGACAATTAACCAAGAACAGTTTTCCCTTTGAAATTCAATTCGTTAAACCATTCAAAAACACGACCCTAGGTCAACTTACTCTTTCTACCTTAGAAAGTGCTAATAAGATTTAGGCCCCACAATTAAAAATAAAAGTTTTAGGACCCTGCTAGGACCCGCTCGTCTACCCCATTCCACGACAAACGTAACCAACTTTTTAAGCGATATCAGTAGGTAAACTAATTTCTTGTCACCGCTGCCAGGGATCGAATATTTTGATCGAAAAAGTTTTAATCACAACTGAAGAATACTGTAGGGTGGTGTCTTGGGAAGAGGATATACGGACTTAGTTGTTGGATTTTCTAAACAGTCTTCAATTATATTGGAACCAAAAGGATTCTGCCTCTCTGTTGTCATCCTGGCCACCTAGGTAAGAAGTTGCTGAAAGAAACTAGATTGATTATTATATCGATAAGGTTAGCGACCGAATTTTAAATATAACCATTTTAATTAAATTGTCGATCCTTTCAGATTAATATCTGAAAGTTACATTTTACGTTTTCATAAAACAGAAAATTTAAAAAAATGAACCGCGTTACTCTCACTTTTATGCAAAGGCCGTATATAGAAAATCGAGGCAGACCAATCGTTTTAACTACCGAAGAAACCCCAAAAATTGATTCACATATTATCAAATTAGTCAAAACTTTCTGTCAATTTCAAGGACTTCCAAATGACGACGCAAACTCTCACCTAAGTAAATTTATCAGTCTGGTCAACTCTTATAAGCAAGGGATAACTGATTCAAATATTTTAAAACTCCATCTTTTTCAATACTATTTATCTGCACACGCTTTATTGTGGTTTGATGGACTCGATTCCAACTCGATCCATTCATGGGAAGAATTAGCAACCAAGTTCCTGGTAAAGTTCTATCCACCTTCTCTTCAAACTATTCTAAGGAGTGAAATCGTTAATTTCCACCAACGAAATGACGAATTATTAAGCTCAGCATGGAAAAGATTTAAGGAGATGCTTAGGAGATGTCTAAATCATTCAATAGGTCAAGCGGATCTACTTTGCACATTTTACAATGGTTTGACCCAAAACTGTGACGACCCGACAAAATCGGCAATGACAGCGCCGTCAACTTAGGTCCCATAACGTTGTCATAAGTCTTTAAGAAAAAGTTTGACCAAAATATGTCACATTCATTTCAAATGTAAAGATGTTTTAAAGTTTACAAGAGTAGTTTAACAACTAGACACGTTACAACGTTTAAAGTACAAATGAAACCTATGCGACACAATTTAAAGTAAAGTCAAAAGATGCTCCATGTATGCATGTATACTCGACATACAAGCAAGTATCAAAATAGTGTGCGGAAGCATGTAACACATAGCATTCAAGGACCTGAGAAAAACATAGAAAAATCTGTCAACGAAAACTTTGGTGAAATCATAGGTTTAGTAAGTACGTTGTATTGAACCACAAGATTTAATATAAGGTTGATTATCCAAATCGTTTGCATTCCAAAGTTGTTGTACGTTCGCGAGCACCCAATTATCAAGACTTAACTGTTTTACGAACCCCGTTATCATAGAGTTAGAAGCTACACTATACTCGAAAATATATTTCATCCGCTAACGGTAGCGAACCGTCCGAATGAGGGCGCGTCAAGCTCGTATGGATCCACACAACATAAGTTCACGTTTACACCCTATAAGTGTAACTAATGATAATTGAATTGAGGCTTTTTGTTCTAACTCGCATGTGGAATGTTTGTTTCCGTACTTGTTTTCAAAGTATAAAAGTATAAAACGTATGTGTTTCTCATCCCATGATTTAAAGAATAAAAGTTGTTGAAAAGATGGGACTATGATCTCACCTTGAGTGCACGAATATAAATGTACTTCACAAAGTAAACGTGTGCAAGAATGAATGCTAGTCTCAACCTAAACAATAGGTTGTATCAATATCGGTAAAGTATGAAGTCGGTCAAAGTCGTTCAATTAGTCCTATGGCTCGTTATGACTCGATTATATATAGCATGTGAGTCAAGTTGTCAAGTTGTCAAGTTTCATGCAAGATATAAGTATAAAAGCATGTTAAAATGATTAAACAAAGTATTGGTTAAGTTTGAATAAAAGTCTACTTTGGTCAAGTCAAATTCAATGAAAAAGTCAACACGTTCGGTCGGGTCTCGGACAATTTTTCTGAGCTAATTAATCATATATGAGCATGTTAGAACAAGTTACATGTTAATCGGAGGTGCGTAGCATAGTTAGAATTTAACGTGAAAAAGGAAAATTGAATAGCCCACAAACGCGACAAACGCCGCGCCCTTCCAAAGGATGGTCGCACCGCGCCAATGGACGTGAGCTGATTCCTGTGCTGTTTCAAATGTTTAAGTCTCGAACCAAAATTCACCAATTCACAAATAACGAACCGTAAATATTCAAAACACGTATCTCATATCGTTGAGAAGGTAATTTAAAGGGGAATACAACTAAACACATTTCATTAACCAAAACCAACATTTACAATAACCGAAATCTCGTCGAATGATCATTTAATGCTCACCATTTAATGTTTCAAGCTCATAAATATACAAATGATGATTCGGGAACTTAACACACACATATAATACACTGTTTCATAGGTAATTATGCATACAATAGTACTAAGCACTTACAACAACATTGCAAAGCATTTAATGCATCAAAATTCGCATTTAAGGCTATCAAACCCTAACCAAAAATCATAAATTCAAGAATCATGTTAATGGAGTTTTCCAAGTCAACCTACACATCAAAATGAAGCTAGTGATACTAGTAACACATTTAATACATGAACTTTTAACATCTAACAACATTTGAAAGGACCCGTTCATATACATTATAAACGATTCACAATAGTTGATAACATCGCGAGGTATTTGACCTCTATATGATACGTTTTACAAACATTGCATTCGTTTTTAAAAGACAAACTTTCTTTACATCTAAAATTGACGGCATGCATACTATTTCATATTACATCCAACTATAATTGACTTAATATTAATCTTGATAAATTCAATGACTCGAATGCAACGTCTTTCAAAGTATGTCATGAATGACTCTAAGTAATATCCTTAAAATGAGCTAATGCACAGCGGAAGATTTCTTTAATACCTGAGAATAAACATGCTTTAAAGTGTTAACCAAAAGGTTGGTGAGTTCATTAGTTTATCATAATCAACCATTTTCGTAATAGTAATAGACCACAAGATTTCATATACATAAACGTTTTAATAAAAATATTCTAAGTGGTTGAGCACTTGGTAACCATACTTAACATTTAATCAACGTCGCATATTCCCTTTATTATGAAATGTCACTACACTGTACCAAGTGTAGTCACTGAAATGAATTACTGTGCAACCGTTGAATACTGGTCATCCAGTCCGGTTGGGGTTGTCAGGCCCGATAGATCTATCAACAGGATTCGCGTTTACAATACCCATGTAAATAGTAGTTACCAAGCTACAGGGAAGTATGCCAGTGGTACAACTCAACGTAGAATATATTTTTAAGTACTTGTGTCTATTTCGTAAATATTTATAAAAACAGCGCATGTATTCTCAGCCCAAAAATATATATTGCAAAAGCAATTAAAAAGGGAGCAAATGAAACTCACAATACTGTATTTCATAGCAATTATGTATATGACGGCACTGAACAAGTGCAGGGTTTGTCTCGGATTCACGAACCTATATTAAGTATATATATTTATATGTTGGTCAATATCTGTCTAACAATTTAGGTCAAGTCATAGTGTATCAAAATCCTAATGCTCGAGACTGGCATGCAAAAGTTAACAAAAGTCAACTTGACCCAAAATGACTTCCAAAATCTATACATGTTTATTATATAACTTATATATAGTCGTTTTATATATTTAAATATATTTATCAGATCTTATTATACTAAATAATACAAGTCATTTATTAATAAATAAAAATTTATATTTAAATTCATATAAAAATATACTTTTATATATCTCAAGTAATAAAATTTATAAAATTCACTTAATATCATAAAAATATAGTGGTATGTATTATTAATGTAATTATATTACGTGTGGTAAAAATATCTTTGTACGCATATTTATTTGATAATAATAATAATAATGATAAAAATAATAAAATGATAGTTTCAATAAAAATATTAATTTTTAGTAATAAAGATAATTTTAGTAATAACATCAACTGATAACAATTATAATAATCGTTTTAATAATAATATTAAAATTAATAATAATTCGGTTGACCATATCTTTTAATCCGTTCATCGAACCCACACGATTTCTAAATGAAAAGTTATTAATTTTTCTTTAGCTTTTCAACGACATGCATATCATATACCTTATCTCAGTAGCATATGTATCAAATTCATGATTTATCATAAACTATTTAACGACGAAACTAAGCATACAAACATGCATAATCATATATACTCGAGCACTAGTCAGGGATACACTATTAATATATAAACGTTAGGTATCAAATTCAATATTGCAGGAAAGTACATAGACGCAACAAAAATGATAAACGTTAGGTTGACCTCACGAGCAATACCCTCGAACAATACCCATAACCTCCATAGCTATAACCCATAATTTCCTTAGCTCTATCCCGTTTGAAAACTTATTTTGAAATCGTCTGAATATAACTCCGTCGTAGTATTTTATGTATACTAATAATATCTTGAAATAATACAAAGTAAATATATATATGTAATTCGATTGAGAGAGTTTAGAGAAATATATTTTCAAGTTTCTATGAAATAATGAAACCTATTGAATTCTATTTATAATAGATTTTTGAATTATTAAAGTGAATTATTAAAGTATGAATTATTAAAGTGAATTATTAAAGTATGAATTATTAAAGTGAATTATTAAAGTATAAATTATTAAAGTAT
Source organism: Rutidosis leptorrhynchoides (assembly GCF_046630445.1). Classification (NCBI taxonomy): domain Eukaryota; kingdom Viridiplantae; phylum Streptophyta; class Magnoliopsida; order Asterales; family Asteraceae; genus Rutidosis; species Rutidosis leptorrhynchoides. The sequence goes on from NC_092335.1 coordinate 217,381,400, forward strand.
GAATTATTAAAGTATGAATTATTAAAGTGAATTATTAAAGTATGAATTATTAAAGTGAATTATTAAAGTATGAATTATTAAAATGAATTATTAAAGTGAATTATTAAAGTGAATTATTAAAGTTAAAGTAAAGTTAAAGTAAAGTAAAAGTAAAGTAAAAGTAAAGTAAAGGTAAAGTTAAAGTATAGTAAAAGTATAAAACTATATACGTATAATACGCGTATAAATATATTTAATATTAATTTAAATCGTTATATCATAAAACATTTTAGAAAAGTAGAATTATATATATTCATAATAGGTTTCAAGTTTTTAAATTACAGTCTGTTGGTGAAGCATGGGATAAAGTCCAAAGGTTTAATAAACGTATGAAATCATCTTAATGAAAAATGTCGAGTTACTTAACTTGTCGATATCCAACATCTATGTTATTTACACTCCACGTTCTTACTTACTTTACCATTTTCCGAATATTGTCAAAAAGAATAGATTTCTTAAATCACAGTGGACCTCATAACATTGGCCCGTAATCATATCATAATGTATCTGATAATTCAATCATTTGATATTATCTCTTAATTCTGTCAATAAATATATCGAAACAAATACGTTCATGTAAAGTATCATATATCTAATACTTTGTTAATGTTTTCAGTTAATATTATATATTATATATACATATCTATATACACATAATTGTTCGTGAATCGTCGAACACGATCAAAGGGTAATTGATTACATGAATGTAGTTCCAAACTTTTTGAGATTCAACATTACAAATTCTGCTTATCGTGTCAGAAACATATAAAGGTTAGGTTTAAATTTGGTCAGAAATTTCCGGGTCGTCACAACATTTAAACAACCAAATCTCAAGAATAAATACACTCATTTTCAAGTTCATGCTAGTTACACCAAAATGACAAGAACAAGCATATAAATCATATATTCATGTTAGACTTGAGCCATAGACACTAATTAACACTTTTATTAGTTAAGAACACCAAGAACAAAAATCTAGAGTTTTTGAAAAGCTCACCCCAAGTAATGAAATTGGTATCTATGTGTAGAGGATGATAAGAGGATTCCGAAAGTACAATTTGTTTGAGTTGAGGCTTGCTAGATCTTGAATAGATGATGAATCTTTGATTTGGGTGTTTGAGATTAAAAAGTGGAAGTAGTAGAAGGTGGGAGGTGAATGGATGAGTGGAGGAGAAGATGGTTGACTAGTTGACCTAGTGATCAAGTTTGGCCATTTGGCACGAATAGTCCCTCGAGTTTAAAAGCGGGTACGTGAATTAACCAAACGAATTACCTTATAGACGTAGAGTAAACGAGAGATGTTATAATTAAATAATGGCCTTTAAAATAATTAAACAAAAAGTAAATCGAAAAAGGCGGGTTGTTACAAAAACGATAGATCCACTCTCGACATGGCTTCGCAAGGAAACTTCATGCTACGTGTGACAACCCAGAAATTTCCAAACAAATTTAAACTTGATCTTTATATGTTTCCGACATGATAAGCAAAGTCTGTAATGTTGAAATCTCAAAAACTTTGAATTATGTTCATATGACCAATTACCCTTCGACTGTTCTCGGCGATTCACGAGCCATTTAAATGAATATGATTATATATATATATATATATATATATATATATATATATATATATATATATATATATATATATATATATATATATATATATATATATATATATATATATATATAATATGTATATATATATATATATATATGTATATTAAAACTTGAAAACGTAAACAAAATATTAGATTTAATACTTTACATGATTGTATCTGTTTCAAAATGTTTATCGATGGAATTAGAAGATAAGATCAAATGATTGAATTATCAGATACATTAAATTATGATTACGAGTCTCTGTTGAGAGGTTCACTTTGATTTAGGAAATCTGTTCCTTTTAACGGTATTCGGAATATTTATTTATGTGATTTATAAATAAGAACAAAAGTGTCATTAACAAGGATTAGACAAAAGTTAGTGGAAGATATAAATTACATAAGAATTAATTGACTTAATTTCAAATGTACGAAAATATTTTTCGATATAATCGAACTAGACTATTAGTGTCTTTGTTTAAATAACGTATGTTGGAATATGAGTTGTTGAATACATAAATGACTTACAACGTATATTTAAAACGTGTTCATTAAATATATATGTTTTCAAATTAGTTTAGTACATGATAGTAACACTCGCTTAGTGGTGCGATTGATATTTAAAAAGTTAGTACATAAATGAATTGTATCTATTTAAGTTTTCAAATGAAAATGTTACGAGTTATAATATTTTTCTAAACAATTTTAAAACGAGCCTTGAAATATAATTAGTTTTGAAAGACTAAATATTATATCATTAGATAAATATTTCAAACATATATATTACGTATAAATTTACAATTCTAAATAAAAATATATATATATTTTAACTTAGTCATAAAACGTTCTGATTTAAAATAATATATTTTGATAAACAATGAGCCACTGATTTATAGAAGCAAATGACCACAACACTCAAATGAAAAGATTATACTTTGGGAATTTAGTTTATCGATGATTAAGTCTAGTTATTGTTAAATGTACACGTCGCGTAACGTAAAGTGTTAGTTTTCTAAGCGTACGAACATGCGTTCGAGAAACCAGAACCGGAACATAAGTCGAGCGTAAACGTACGAGTCATTGGAATGAAAATTACAATTTAACTATACACGTAAATTTAATATAATATATAATTAATTATGTAAATTAAATATATTATATATATAATAATATAAAATAGGTGTCGGTAGTATACGTTAAACGAACCTGAGCTGTTTTGCATATCATGTAATCGCATGAAATATTCAAAGTGACTCCATGCGATCGCATGGAGTCGAATCTCTGAAATCTTCTATAAATGAAACACACTGCTCATTCAGTAATACACACACATACACTACACTGATATCTCTCCCTCTAATATTTATATTTATATTATTATTATTATTATTATTATTATTATTATTATTATTATTATTATTATTATTATTATTATTATTAATCATATGATTATTATTAGTGGTATTAGGAGCGATATTATTAGTATTAATACATAAAATACTACGACGGAGTGTTGATCGAGTAATTTAAAAATGGGTTTTTCGAGTGGAATAGGGCTAAGGAAATTATGGGTTATAGCTATGGAGGTGATGGGTAATGTTCGAGGGTATGATCGTGAGGTCGATCTAGTGTTTATCATCTCCGTTGCATCTACGTACCTTTCATGCAATATTGAATCTCAATATTGATACGTGAGCACTCATAACTTAACTTTGATATATTAATAGTGTATCCCTGACTAGTGCTCGAGTATATAGGATTATGCATGCTTGTATTTTTGATATTGTCGTTAGATAGGATATGTTGAATCCTGAATTAGTTACATATGCGGTTGAGATAAGGTATAAGATATGCATGTCGTTGGAAAGCTAGTGAAAAATTAAGAACTTTTCATTTAGATATCGAATGGTTTCGATGAACGGATTAGAAGTTATAGTCAATTGAATTTTTGTATTATTATTAAAAATGATTATTATTATCGTCGTTATTATCGTCGTTCTAGTTTTTATTTAATTATTATTATTATTATTATTATTATTATTATTATTATTATTATTATTATTATTATTATTATTATTATTATTATTATTATTATTATCATTATCATTATCAATAAAAATTATTATCATTAAAAATTATTATTTTTATTACTATCGTTATTATCGTTGAAGTTATAATTAGTATTATTATTATCATTAAAATAGTTATTAGCATTATCATTAATATTATCATAATATTTATTATTAGTAGTATTATTATAATTAAAAACTAATATTAGTAACACCTAATTAATATGATTACTATTATTATCATTAATATGAACGCGATATAAAAGACGATTAAAAGCTATTAAGCAAATCGATTAGGAAGTAATGAGTATGGGTATTATGATGAAATTTAAAATATTGTAAGATATTGATTTAGATAAAATTATCGTTTTCATTATTTTTATCACTATTATTATTAAAAGTATTATTAATATTAAAAAATATCATTTTTACAAACATTATTATTTTTAATAGGAATATCATTGTTAATATAAAATTTCATTATTATTATTATTATTAATAAGAATTATCATTTTATCATAATATCATTTTTTGTAAATATAAATATTGTTAGTATTATTAATAGAATAATAATAATTATTATTACAAAATAATACAACTTTTACTTACTATTATTATTATCGATATTAGTTTATCAAATAAATATGTAATACAAAGATATTTTACTACGTGTAATATAATTACATTAATACTACCTATCATATTATTTTTATGATATTAAATGAACTTTATAAATTTTATTACTTAAGATATATAAAAGTATATTTTTATTATAATAAATGAATTATATTATTTACTCTAATAAAATCTTTTAAAAATATAAAACGACGATATTTAAACTATATAATAATCATGTATAAATTTTGGAAATCATTTTGAGTCAAATTGACTTTTGTTGACTTTTGCATATTAGTCTCGGGCATTAGGATTGTGATACACTATGACTTGACCTAATTTGTTAGACAAATATTGACCAACATATAAATATATATAATTTAGGTTCGTGAATCTGAGGTCAACCTTGCACTTGTTCAATGCCATCATATGCATAATTACTACGAAATACAGTATTGTGAGTTTCATTACTCCCTTTTTAAATGCTTTTGCAATATATATTTTTGGGACTGAGAATACATGTGCTTTTATAAATGTTTTACGAAATAGACACAAGTAATCGAAACTACATTATATGGTTGAATGATCGAAGCCGAATATGCCCCTTTTTGCTTGGTAGCCTAAGAATTAGTAAACCGATCTACTAATTGACGCGAATCCTAAAGATAGATCTATTGGGCCTAACAAACCTCATCCATGGTTGCAGATGCTTTAGTACTTCGATGTTTTTATATCATGTCCGATGGATGTCCCAGAATGATGGGGATATTCTTATATGCATCTTGTTAATGTCGGTTATCAGGTGTTCAATCCATATGAATTATTTTTGTCTCTATTCATGGGACGTATATTTATGAGAAATGGAAATGAAAATCTTGTGGTCAATTAAAATGATGAAAATGATCGATTATGATAAACTAAAGAACTCACCAACCTTTTGGTTGACACTTTAAAGCATGTTTATTCTCAGGATTGAAAGAAATCTTCCGCTGTGCATTTGCTCATTTTAAAGATATTACTTGGAATCATTCATGGCATATTTCAAAACATTCAAGTCGTTGAGTTTAGTAAAGATTATGATTAAGTAAATGACATATTAGATCATTTATATTTGGATATTATGAAATGGTATGCATGTCTGTCAACTTTCGATGTAATGAAAGTTTATCTTTTAAAACGAATGCAATGTTTGTAAAATGTATCATATAGAGGTCAAATACCTCGCAATGTAACCAAATGTAATGTATTCGTTCTTATGGATTAGGATGGTTTCTTACACTACGCACAGTAACAGAAGCATGGGATCTCCTAGAAACGACTGCAACACGAGAGGAAGACTGGAGTAATGAAGCTGCTAAGCCAGATACTTCTACACAAGCTTTAAAGATGCTAGAATCAAGGTTAGAAGATCTTAATCTTACGCTTAAGAACTTTTCAAATCCTACTACAAAAAATATCGATGCTACCAGAACTAATCTAAGGTATCCTTACCCTAGATGGGCATATAAACAGCAAAATAGCTCGGATTCCAATATAATATTACAAGTACACAAACCCTCTGTAAACTGAAACAACCCAACCCGTATTTAACCCGAACAAAATTTTTTTCTTATAAACCAATAACACGTCACTTAAATTGGTCGTATGATATCAACCGGTTCATACAAAACATTTAAACATTCGACGCGTTTAAAGTTTACATCATAGGCACGAAGGCCCTTAATCAAATGTGTTACATGTTCGACCTCAAAATGATAGTTTTAAACCAAACGACACACGAGCATTATTTGGGACTAAACTACCCAAAATAATAGGCCGTCATCCAAAATCTTCACCTAAGAAACCAACATGAGAATATCTAATTCCCGGCAACCCCTTTTCCCTTCTCCATACTTGTACCTAAAAAGTAAACAACGAGAGGGGTAAGCAAAACGCTTAGTGAATGCAATAATTATACACATACATATACAATTTACCTACTTGCAATCACTTACACAATTACCGCATACACGCTAGCAACTTAATTAACATATCATCATAAGTATAACGCTAAAACTCAAATACTGAAGCTAGCACAACAAAAGCATATAACCCATACAATATAATTTGCTACAATAAGAAGCAACACACAAAACATCGATGTTCAAAACATCCGTTAGTATTCAAGGCTAGCCCAATGAATGGTATCGTCAACATCGAACTTATTCCCTATCCTTCCTAATTAATGTGGTATCATCAACATCGAACTTAAACCCACATATGAGGTATCGTCAACATCGAACTTAAACCCTCATCGAATGAATTAATGTGGTATCTTCAACATCAAACTTGAACCTACATATGAGGTATCGTCAACATTGAACTTAAACCCTCATCGAATGAATTAATGTGGTATCGTCAACATCGAACTTGAACCCACATATGAGGTATCATCAACATCGAACTTAAACCCTCATCGAATGTCACTACAATAGTGGTATGACTTCGTCAACATCAAACTTTAAATCCATACATGAGGTATCATCAACATCGAACTTTAACCCTCATCAAAACAAATAACATACTCTAGGAAATGGTATCATCAACATCGAACTTGAACCCATATCCCACAAGTAAATAAATCATATACAAACATATATAATTATTCCACTCACCTTATCGACTAGGCGATGCACTAAACAATTCCGCAAGCTTCAAAGCAAAGTACCTAATACATTAAGTACACAATCAACATGCAAGTTAGTTAGACGAAACACCAACAATTAACTCTTGTACATTAAATGACCCAATTACATTTAATGACCCATTTACACCAAAACCGCCCATTCAAGGTCAAGACTTATCATTAATCGCTAAAAGCTAGTGATTCAAGTCCAACAACACCTACTAACACAAAATATGGGCATTTCATACCCATCATGCCCAACTAGGTCAACCATTACTCATTTGACCCATTTTAAAGTCAAGACCGACCATTTGGTCAAACTTGAACTTATTAACAAAACCTTCACTAACACATAAGTGTGTTAGTGATTCAACAACACCAATAGCCCCACAAATTCCAAATCACAAGGCTAAACCTTAGATTACAAACCTTAGGGTTTCCATACATCAAGTTCACCCAAAAATCCGCCCATTTAACCCGCCAAATGGGTCTTACAAGTCACACATGAACAAACTCTAGCTATAAATCAAATTGAACTCAAAACTCGGAGTTAAAACTTACCACTACCACCAAAACATAGCTAGAGATGTAGTGAATAACTTTAAAACTCGGACTCGGGCGAGATTTGGCCTTTTTCTTCTTCCCCAAAGTGAGCTCTCTCTCACTAAAACTCTATTTCTCTCTTAACTTTAAGTGTGTAGGTGAAAGAGTGTTAAATGTGTTAGGGATAAGCTTGAATCAGCTTTTATGTTCCCTAAACCATCCATAATTTGAAAAGACCAAAACACCCCAAAAGAAGCCCCTAAAAACGGGTTAGTCAATTCAGCGACTCTGTCGCGTTTCGCGACATGGTGTCGTGTTTCGTGACAACCAGGAAGCAACAACTCTCACCCAAACGCGACATATAGATCACGTCAGCTAGTTTTAATGCGTTGCGTATTGGTCGTGTTCGTCGCGTTTCGCGATGGCCTGGGACGCAACAAGACTACTTGAAACGCGATGGTTGATCAGGTTACACCCATATTCGAATTTTAAATCATTTAATCAACACACGCGACCAAGCATTCACATTCTAAAGACCAAAAATGTACCTTTGGACCATGAACGAGGAAAACGGAGTATTACAACTCTCCCTCACTTAAATTGGATCACGTCCTCGTGATCCGCATCAACACTAGAAGTTAAGCCCTTCTTCATCGAACATTTCCATTTCCAACGCGGAGTCACACATGTAGTAATCACGCATCCGAATCCTCGCTTCATACACTAACGCATTATATTACAACAACCGTACTTCACACTTCCATTCGACCAAAATTTCCACCATTCACTCGGAAGTACACCGTGAAAACTTCATAATATTCTTCCAGTGGCCTTATTATTCCATCATTTTCAATGATATTGGGTAATCAACCTACGAAACAAAACAACCGCAACCGTTTGCTCCTACGCCTGTGACGACCCAGAAATTTCCGATCAAATTTAAACTTAATCTTTATATAATTTCGACACGATAAGCAAAGTCTGTAATGTTGAGTCTAAAAAATTTTAGAACTATATTCATGTAATCAATTACCCTTTGACTATGCTCGATGATTCACGAACAATTATGTGAATATAGATATGTATATATAATATATTGTTATATTAATTGAAAACGTCAACAAAGTATTAGATGTATAATACTTTACATGAACGTATTTGTTTCAATATATGTTTAATATTTTATCGACAAAATTAAAAGATAATTTCAAATGATTGAATTATCAGTTATATTGTGATATGATTATGGGTCTCTGTTATGAGGTCAACGTTGATTCGAGAAATCTTTCCTTTTTAACAGCATTCAGCAAAATTGGTAAAGTGATCTACAAGTGAGATCAATGTATCAATTATCGAGAGTTAGTCAAAAGTTAGTGGTAGGGATGGCATCGGGCCGGGTTTGAGTAATCCCAGACCCGGACCCGATAAGGAAAACTAGTCCCAAACCCGGACCAAATACCCGACGGGTAAACGGGTTTACTAACTAGCGGGTAAACGGGTTTACACGCGGGTAAACAGGTACCCGTTTACTTTTTTTAGCAAATAAATACATTACCAAAAGCATATACAATCTATAACTCTGTAAATTAAATCTTTTATTTATATGTGTATATTTGTACAGTATATAATATTTCATATTTCCAATTATTATCAATATCAATGTTTAAAAAATTTTATAAATCAGATTCTTGATTTGAATGCAGATGAAAATGTGAAGTTGATAGATGATAAATAAATATATAAATTCATATTGACCTTGTAATCAACATATTTTTTAATTTAATTTTTGTTATTATTCATTTTTAATTATTATTGTTATTATTATTATGCGGGTAAACGGGCCGGGTAGACGAGTCTTTATTTAAACCCAGACCCGAACCCGAATATTTTTTGAAAATCAATCCCATACCCGGCCCGAGACCCGTAGACCCGGACCAGACCCGGCCCAATTATGTCGGGTTTCAGTTTTCCCCATCAGGTTCGGGCTTTTTTGTCATCCCTAGTTAGTGGAGATTCCTGCTTAACTTTCAATGTGTACCTCACAATAATTTCCTCGTGTCTTTTGATAAGTCAATTATTTAGTCTTAATAAATATATATATATATATATATATATATATATATATATATATATATATATATATATATATATATATATATATTTCATATTTACATATATAACTATAATCAATATGCAAATACACATTATATAGTATTATATATTAAAATGTATAAATAATAAATATTCCATATATGTTATATAATTATTGAATATTACATAGTTAATAATAATTACAAGTTAAAAATATAGTAGTTGTATTAATATTATTATTATTACTTCCATTATTATTAGTATATTAATATCAATATTATTGGTATTAATATTATTATTGTTATTATTATTACTACTATTATTATTATTATTATTATTAGTATTATTATTATTATAAATATTAAGAATAATATTATTTTTAATACATTTAATAGTTATTATTATTAATTAATTAAAAATATTAAATAAAGATAAATTACATAATTGATTTTTCCATCACCATCAGTTCATTTTTTTTTCTTCTTCTGTCGACTGTTTACTCGTGATCTTTGGTCAGCACACAACAGCATTATATAACAATCATTTGTCCTTTAATCTCTGCTATTATAATTCGATTTTCCCACTATCAATTATTAATTACAAACTGCTGCCAATATGAAGAATTAAAAACCCAAAAACTGCTTCGATACTCTACTCACGAAAGGTTTGAAACCATAGCTCTATTTAGAATCGTTTATTAAAAACTAAAATTGCTATTGTGTTAGGAATCCTTTAATCGAACTATATGCAAATTTTGAGTCTCTAATTCCTCAAACTGAATTTTTATTTGAAAGTCAAAGTTTTATTCTAAAAAGTCAACAGTTTTGTTCATCATAAAATTCGTGTTCGTTTTAAGGTTTTTGGAATAATTGATGATCCATAAAGATTATAGGAATGATTTACAACACAATTCATGTTGTAATCATAACCTATAACAGTCCCAATTTCAAAATCAACGTTTGAGTTCATTGTGTTCTTGACTGTGATAACCAACAGCTCAATTTCGAATAAAATCTCAAAATCTATAAATGTAGTATTGGTAAGAATCTTTTACTCAAACTATCTGAAAAGTTTTAGCCCTCAATTATTCGAATTGAACTCGAATTTAAGAGTCAAAGTTTAAATTTAAAAAGTGAAAGAATGTGTTCATCAAGAAATTCGAATCTGTTTTGAGGTTTCAAGTTCAATTGACGATTCCTAAAGTTAATAGGAATGATTTACAAACTTTTTCATGTAGAAATCACTAACTAAAATAGCTTTAAATTCAAAATCATATGTTGGGTGTTCTTCGCGTTTTTACAGACCTGCTGTTATATTTTTTTTATTATTTTTTTTCTTTTCTATCCCATAATCAAAACGTTTCTTATCAATTTCACATCCTAAAAGCAAATAAATTATATCTCAATATGGATTATTTGGATCTCTGGTCAACTGCTATTATGAAAAAGAAGAGAGAGTCAGAAAACGAGTTAAATAAAATTTAAGATTCTTTTTAAAACAGAAATGTAAGCAGCTGAGCTATGGTTGGGTTTGTTATTGGAGACCGAGAGGTCTCGGGTTCGAGCCTGGGCGGAAGCGTTTATTTTTTTTTAAAGCTTGTTACATTAAGGCAGCCTTTTTATTATTTTTATTATTATTATTTTTATTATTATTATTATTATTATTATTATTATTATTATTATTATTATTATTATTATTATTATTATTATTATTATTATTATTATTATTATTATTATTATTATTATTATTATTATTATTATTATCATTATTATTATAATACCGCGTATCACCCTTTTTTGCTTGGTAGCATAAGAATTAGTTGGACGTTATAATTGCCTCTAATTGACGTGAATCCTAAAGATAGATCTATCGGGTCCAACAAGCCCCATCCTGGTTACGGATGCTTTAGTACTTCGATTTTATCATGTTCGATGAGAGTCCCGGAATGATGGGGATACGCTAGATGCATTTTGTTAAGGTCGGTTACCAGGGATTCATCGGCTGAATGATTATTTTTATACACTTGCGAGTGTATGGTTATTTATATATTGAAATCTTGTGGTTTATTAAAATTATGAAAATGATTGATTATGGTAAACTAATGAACTCATCATCCTTTTGGTTGAAACTTTTAAGCATGTTTATTCTCAGGTATGAAATAAATCTTCCGCTGTGCATTTGCTCATTTTTAAAGATATTACTTGGAGTTATTCAAGGCATATTTCAAAAGACGTTGCATTCAAGTCGTTGAGTTCAAAAGGACTGTTATGACAGATTAGTCATTCATAATATGGAAATCATATATCATTTGTATCTAAAGGTTTTATTTTGAAAAGAATTTGTCTTTTAAAAGAATGCAATGTTTGTAAAACTTATCATGTAGAGGTCAAATACCTCGCAATGTAATCAACTACAGTGAATCGTTTATAATCGATATGAACGGGTCCTTTCAGTTGGTATCAGAGCGGTGGTCTTAGCGAACCAGGTCTTGCATTAGTGTGTCTAACTGATAGATATTAAGATGCATTAATGAGTTTGGACTTCGACCGTGTCTGCATGTCAAAAAGTTTTGCTTATCATTTCTTGTCAAAAATTACCTGTTTATCATCTTAAGTCTAAACGCGTCTTACTGCATTTATTGCATAGATAGTGTATAGACAAATTTCATATCCTAAGCATATCTATTACTGTAAACTCTCCCTAACATCTTCCGTAAAATCCTCCGTAACCTATGGGATTTTAGTATTATATATACATATGTAATTATGTATTGAAGAATACTAATCTAAATCCTATAATCTATCGAAACTCATTTCCCTAATTGTACAAGATGGATCCCGCAACAAGTTCGAGTTCTTCGAATTCTGACAACTCTTCCGATATGGATTTCCACTCGAGCTCCGAAAGCAGTGTAACCGGAATGGATCAACCAATCAGCCATCATCAATTCTGGATGAATTGGGGATAGGTTCGTAATCAATGGAGACAGGAAGAAGATGATCCTTTCCACCCACCAAATTTCCCTCTTGGCGAAGAACCTGAAGCACTTACCGGCGAACCAGTCCAAGACACCATTTTCACCCTCATTTCCAGAGTATCTCACCAAGATTATATATTATCTAAACTTCTAGATCTTATTCATCCACTCGTTCCAACCGCCAATCATCCCGGGGTACTATAAGAAGTCAATGAGCTTCGCGCTAGAGTGGTGACTTTGGAGAATATGATGCAGAATTTACAAGCATCACAAGCCCCACAAACACCAACTACACCACTCACATCAACACCAACAGCGCCATTACCACCAACAACAACATCCGCCTCACAAGCCCCAACATCGCAATCTGTCCCACGAGCATCAACGTCATACGCCCTGTAGATATCAAGGAATACCAACAACAACAAACGATGAAGTATTGATTCATAACTTCATCAAAGAAATATTCTACGGTGATCATGTAATCTCTAAAGTTTTAGAGATTATTTATTCTAATCATAACCTTAAATCAAGATGAGGGGATGGATAGAGATGATAGAGGGGAGAATAGAAACCCTGACAGAAATGGTGCGTGCGTTACAAAAAAGACTTGTTATACAAGCAGCATCAGCAGTACCGTCAGCATAATCAGCACTAGCAGTACCGCCAGCATCACCAGCACTAGCAGTACCATCAACATCACCAACACTAGCAGTACCGTCAGCATCACCAGCAGCATCTACAACGTCACAAGCTCCGCCAGTTCCATAATCACCGACATCATCACAAATCAATAACGAGCATATTGTATCAACGAGTTATGAAGTATTAACTCATTCCCTCTGAAGAATTTATATGTATGTTTTGTATATATAAATTTTTAAACCACAATATATCTTTTCGTACTAAGCTATTATGTGTGAATCTTAAAGAGTAGATACTACTCGATTAATTCTAATCACTAATAGGCTATGATGTACATCCTTCGTTAATGACTTGACAATCGTTAACTATAATCTCTGCTTTAATAGATTCCATTTCATAATAAGTCAAGTGTATTGTTCAAGTACATGTTTGATTTCACACTTTCATTTTCGATATACTCGAAACTTTCTAGACATCATCATTCGCGTCTTACGAAGTTCACAAGAATCCCACGAACACCAACATCGTTCATCAACAAATAACGAAGTGTTGATTCATAATTTCATTTACGTTAATGAAATAATCTGCTAAGATTACGTAATTTCTAAAGTTTTAGAAATTATTCAATTCTAGTTTCAACCGTAAACCAAATGAGTTAATTTAATATTAACTCATTAAATCTATGTTACATTTGAAGAAAGTATACATACATATATTTCTATAAAGAATGTAATAAAATTTCTCTTGTACAAAATATTACTTGTGAAATTTTTTTAACGGGTAGGTAATACCCAAGAAATATTTAGATTTCACATTAATATATTACACTGTACGTTTCTCGATTCTGGTTCATTAGCGATACTCACTACTTTCATAAACGATATACATTCTTTCATAAAAATTAGAACAACCATTTTTATACAAATTCGATTACACATTCTGATGTTGACAGATCAGAATCCAAGTCAAGATTTAATAGAAGATATCACTCTTGGATTCCTACATCTTTCAAAACATACTTTGAATTCAAAACTGTGCTAGAACATCACTTTTATTCACCAAACTCATAAAGATATTCGTATCATTCAAGATTCACTACAACTTCATCATACATATATTGACGATGACAACCTGCGTGTAAACCCTTCAAAATTCCTGAAGACACCTCAACTATTGAACAATCGAGAAGATGAACCAACCACATGTTATCTACGAAAAGAAGAATTTATGCATATAGTTATGCATCTGGAGAACACTCAGAACCTAAGTAAAAGTTTAACACGTGTCTATGTCAGATCCTTTGGCATTTATTACCAAAAATAACCTTACGATCCCTTTTCAAAGTAGTAAATTTTGTCACACCTCCAGCAAATCAATTTTGATTTTTCAGTCGGACTAGCCTTATTATAACCTTGATATATAAGTTGCCATTTTCATCATTGTTACCGGGGAACCTTTTATGTTCCACCATATTATCAGCAGATGTACCAGCAACTTCGTTATTCTGTGGCGTAAGTCTTTTTGAAAAATCACTATATTTATCCATCGAAACCCTATCATGTACCCATTTACTTCTTGTAATGATAATTGCCATACCAAATACCGAGAAGTATCAATAATTATTTTCGAATCTCGCAGCGTTTCTACGACAATAGTTATGTACATACATATAACGTTACCTCCTGGAATTATAATTCTGAAATTCTGAATAATATCCCAGCCTATAAATCAGTACTATGAAGTTTTGAAAAAGCTAATGAAGCAGCAAAAACTGTAGACAGCCTTTGAGACGACCCGACCCAATCCATAGGGACGAATACAATAACATATGATTACATCGCGAGGTACTTGACCTCTAAATGATACATTTTACAAACATTGCATTCATTTTTAAAAGACAATCTTTCATTACATCGAAAGTTGACATGTATGCATACCATTTCATAATATCCAAACTATAAATGACCTAATCTGTCATTTACTTAATAATAATCTTTAATGAACTTCAACGACTCGAATGCAACGTCTTTTGAAATATGTCATGAATGACTCCAAGTAATATCTTTAAAATGAGCTAATGCACAGCGGAAGATCTCTTTCAAACCTGAGAATAAACATGCTTTCAAGTGTCAACCAAAAGGTTGGTGAGTTCATTAGTTTAACTTAAACAATCGTTTCCATCATTTTAATAGACCACAAGATTTCAGATTTCCATTTCTCATAAACATACGTCCCATGCATAGAGACAAAAATATCATTCATATGGATTGAACACCTGGTAACCGACATTAACAATATGCATATATAAGAATATCCCCATCATTCCGGGATCCTCCTTCGGACATGATATAAATTTCGAAGTACTAAAACATCCGGTACTTTGGATGGGGCTTGTTGGGCCCGATAGATCTATCTTTAGGATTCGCGTCAATTAGGGTGTCTGTTCCCTAATTCTTAGATTACCAGACTTAATAAAAAGGGGCATATTCGGTTTAATAATCCAACCATAGAATGTAGTTTCGATCACTTGTGTCTATTTCGTAAAGCATTTATAAAAGTTGCGCATGTATTCTCAGCCCAAAAATATAAAGGGTAAAAAGGCAAATGAAACTCACCATACTGTATTTTGTAGTAAAAATACATATAACATCATTGAACAAGTGTAGGGTTGGCCTCGGATTCACGAACCTATATTAATTATATATATTTATATGACGGTCAATATTTGTCTAACAATTTAGGCCAAATCATAGTGTACCACAATCCTAATGCTCGAGTCTGACTCAACAGTATAGTAACATGTTATATTACCCATGCTCAGTTAAAATTCTAGTAAAAGGTGACGTGTGAAACAACGTAACACAAATGGTTTCATAATCATAAAATAGTATTTTAGTATTTAGAGAAAGTCAACACAAAAAAATTAACTGAAAAGTTAACGGGAAAAGTCAAAGTTCAAGGTCAAAAGTCAAAGGTTAAAGTAAAAACGAGGTCGCATGCAAAAATACAATAACTTATACAACAAAATGATTTTTCGGTCAAACATGACTAAACGGCAGCTTCAGCGATTTTTAGAAAAATTATCGGAACTCCGATTGATAAACAGCCAAAGATAAAAGCTATACATTACCAAAAAGATTAAGCATACATTTTACAGAAGTAAACTAAACCTAGACAATTCGTAGTTGCCAACGCGGTTTCGGCGTTTCAAAGTTAATTTTTCAGCTTTAATAAATTTACAAAAGTGACCGAGTAGCCTACTTTGGAGATTTTTAGAAAATTCCTCGAAACTCGGATTGACAAACGGTCAAAGCCTTCAAATTCTCGTTACCACAAAGATATAACATGATTTTTGGCAAAAGTAAACACACATCAGGCCGACCATGACGCGTGATACAAAACTGACATTTTTAATAAAAAAGTTTCAGCTCTTTTTAGAATTTTAAAATGTGACCAAACAGTCAACTTTGACGATTTTTAGAAAAATCGTCGAGACTCGAATTGACAAACGACCAGAGTCGTTTGTTACATCTTACAGCAAAGAATTCAGTGATAATTTTGTTTTAATCTGAAACAACGCAGATCAACGAGAATTTCAGTTTCCGTAACGACGTTTCATCAAAATTTACAAAACTTCTTTTATCCATAACTTGACAACCGTTCAACGAAACGAGACGTGCTTTATATGAAAATTCATCTACTCGACGAGTAGAATCCAAATAACCACTTTTTATTACCCAGAAAATTAGTTCACTAATTATTATCAGCATTTTTAATTACGAAATTAATTGTTTAATTCATAACTTTCTAACCGTTCATCGAATCCATTCGATATCTAAATGAAAAGTTTTTAATTTTTCGCTAGCTTTCCAAGGACATGCATATCTTATACCTTATCTCAACCGTAGGTGTAACTAATTCCGGATTCAACATAACCTATCTAAGGGCAATATCAAAAATACAAATATGCATAATTCTATTTTCTCGAGCACTAGTCAGGGATACACTATTAGTAAATAAAAGTTAAGTTATGAGTGCTCACGTATCAATATTGAGATTCAATGCTGTAGGAAAGGTACGTAGACGCGACGGAGACGATAACTACCAATTTGACCTCAAGGGCATACCCATGAACATTACCCATCACCTCCATAGCTATAACCCATAATTTCTTTAGTCCTATCCCACTCATAAAACCCATGTTACAATAGCTCGCACGTATCCCTTGTCGTAGTACTTTATGTATAATACATAATAATAATAATGCTACTACTAATATTAATCTTAATAATAATAATAAATTAAATATATAATACGGAGTAAGATATAGAAGTAGATAGATGCAGAGAAGAAAGAAAAAAAAAAATTGAATCATGAATGGAGTACGTTCGCCTTTTTAAAGAAATTGTGGCCTCCCCCAACTTGCTCATATGCACTAGCAAAAAAAAAAAAAAAAAAAAAAAAAAAAATTGAAAAAGAAAAACGTTGCCGACATTCTATCTTTACACATAACACGTTTTATATATATATATATTAATATTAATATATATTATATTTAATCTTTAGAATTAATTAAATATTATATTATATTTACGCTCATGGTAAAAATATAATTTTTACAAAAATGACACGGTCGTGGTCTCGCGACCCATGTACCACTTTCAGTTTTTTTGGGCGCACTTTCGTACGTTTAGAAAACTAGCCTTTTACGTTACGTGACGTGTACCTTTTACAAAAATTAGACTTACTCAACAATAAATTACCTTATAAAAAATGTAATTTATAAAATTGAGTGTTGTGGTCATTTACTTTTATAAATCAGTGACTCGTTGTTTAACAAAATATTTTATTTTAAATTAAACGTTTTGTGACATGTACCTTTATTATGAACTAGACTTAAATTAATTAAAAACTAACCCACTCAAAGTGTAACTTAATCTTTTGAGTGTTTTGGTCATTTACTTTTATAATTCATAATCTTGTTATTTATCAAAGCCTATTTATTAATATTAGTTTAATATCAAAACGTTTTATGACTAATTTAAATTAAAATTTATAATCTTATACATATTTTTGAAATATTTATCTAATAACATACTAGTTATCCTTTCAAAACTAATTATATAATTTAAGATCCTTTACAAAATCGAAAATTCTATAACGTTTATGCTTTAAAACTTAATTTGATTTCATTCTTTTATGCGTAAAAGTTTAGTTTAATTTCCTTAACTTTCTAAATAATGTATCTTAATATAACATATCAAATGGGTTTATCTACTCAACGAATCTTATCCCAATTATTCCTTCTATATGATAAATCGAGTATTATGAAATTCGATTCTCCACTAACTTTTGTCTAACTCCCAATAAGTGATACTTTGTTCTTACTTGTAAATCACTTTACCATTTATTCCGAATACCGTTAAAAAGTAAGGGTTTCCTAATTCAAAGTGGACCTCATAACAGAGACTCATAATCATAGTTCAATGTATCCGATAATTCAATCATTTGATATTATCTTTTAATCTGTTGATAAATTTACATCGAACAAATACGTTCGTATAAAGTATTATTCATTCAATACCTTGATAACATTTCCAACCTCATTAAATAGATCTCATAGCTTATATTCATATTAACTAATCCGTTCAATGTTTCATTAATATATTTCAATTTAATAATCACACATGTATATGTATATATATTTATTTACACATGATTGTTCGTGAATCGTTAGACATGGTCAAAGGGTATTTGATTAAATGAATACAGTTTCAAAACTTTCTAGACTCAGCATTACAGAATTTGCTTATCATGTCAGATACATATAAAGATTAAAGTTTAAATTTGATCGGAAATTTCCGGGTCATCACAGTACCTACCCGTTAAAAGAAATTTCGTCCCGAAATTTGATAGAGGTCGTCATGGCTAACAGTAAGAATGTTATTATGGCGAATGTAAACTGATACATAGAGTTTTATCATCATTGAGTAATATAGATAACCCAATTTGATTATGCGAAGAGTATAAGTGAAGCTATCGCAAAAGAGTGAAAAATGAATAAATGCAGGTTTGACTTAACCGGCGGCGTGTTCAAGATTGCTTTCCGGAATTTAAGGAATTTAGAAGAAATCTTCATAATAAGATTTGATTCTTCGGTAATTAAGGAGATTTAGATCTTCTTTGGTTGAACGCGATAATCTACTTCGATTGTTCTGTCGGATATTTTCCTATAAATCCGCCTTCTCCATTTCCTTACGACTCACACCCTCTATTCTTTCTTCCCCAATTCATAATTTAAAACATTCGTTAATATGCTCCATCCCATCCTGATCATTGATATCCTCTTAACGTTCATATCCGTCATTCTTCTTTTTAATCTGCCACCAGAAGAATCTATTTACTTTTACTATACCCTTGGGTTTATAGTGTTTTTAGTTCTCCCGTGTCTTTACGTTGCTATATGCATCGATATATACGGTTTGTAATTTTTCGGGTTGTTGCTAGATTTTTTTTTTTTATATCTTCCTTGATATTTCGATGTCCCTGCTTCTGTCTTCTATAATCATCATCATCCATAGTTAATGCTCTCTTCTATTTGCTGCGGTTTATACCCCACATTTCCATTTCAAAGCTTTGTCCTTTCGTTTCTTCTTCTTGCGATTAAATAGCTCTTGTAATGGTCCAGAAATTCATATGTATGGATTTAAGAAGGAATATAGTAATTGTTCTAAGAAGGAAAGGGTAATGGTAAGTCCTGATTTGTTAAATTACCAGAATACCCTGAAAAAGACCGAATCATCAAGAAATATTTTCTTGATATATTTAAAGATTAGATAGAATGTAAGAGTCGTGTAAATGGTACATGATGACGGTATGTCCTGTGAATCATCACATCCATTAGAAACTCAGCATGAATTACTTTAATATAATGACGTTGATCAAGTGTCATTATATTATACTAACCCATGCATCAGTTCCCAACACCACTTCAAAAACATTCGTATTCGAATTTTTCAGAATTTAGAAACTAACACAGTTTCTTTTATGTTGCAGATATTACGGAGAGATAAATGATCTCAGATAAGGATAGTGGTGAAGATATCTCCAGAAATATGGAGAATATGTATAATGGGAGATACGAAGATATCTTATAATATTTAAGATATGATGATGGTGAAGAATATCTGTCTGTGAAGGTTTAGAATAAGAAGTAAGGTGTTTGCTAACGAGTTCAGCAGGCACTGAATTATTTGGATCCTTTGAAGGCAGATTCAGTCTCTGTGATTTGTCCATAGCTTCCTTCATACTTTGCTCAATCCGTTTTTCAGTACCAAATCCTTTCTTTTTCTGAGCTTTACCAACTCACTATCTTTTCTCATCAAACTTTTGGCCGTTTAAACCATCTACCATTTTTATGTTTCCACTGCATTTAATGCTAATATCCGAATCTTTGGTTAGCAATCCGAGGTGGGTTCAGAAGAATCATGTTTTAGATGATTAGACGCTGGTGGTAATAGGGTGGAATATGAAAGATTCTCCAGTAATAATGACGAAAGGGCAACGTATCTATCAGGGTTATAATAAGACTGGTCCGACTGAAAAATCGAAGTTGACTTGCTGGAGCTGTGACAAAATTGGCTACTTTGAAAAGGAATCGAAATGTTGTTTCTAATAAATGATAAAGAATTTGACGCAGGTACATGTTAGATTATGATTTTGGTTTCGAGAGTTTTTCAGGTACAAAACTTCGGGTAACGTGTGGTTGGATCATTATCTCAATTGTTTATTATTTGAAGTGTCTTCTAGAATTTCGAAGGGTTTTAATTGCAGATTGTCATAGTCAATATCCAAATGATGAAATCGTCCTAAATCCCAAATGATTTTTCATATACATCTTGTGTGTTATGATTAAAAGTGATGTTCTATCATAGTTTTGAAGTCAAAGTATAGCTTTGAAAAATGTAAAGATCTAAGAGTGATGATTTTGGTTGTATCTCGAGTTGAATTCTGAAATTCCCAAAGTCAGAATATGTAATTAGATTCGAATGAGTATGGTTGTTTTGATTTCTATAGAAGAATGTAAATTGGTTTAGTTGATGATTATTGAATCAGAATTGAAGAATGTAACATATTAATTGTGATTTTATATATCTCTCGGGTATTACCTACCCGTTAAAAAATTTCACAAATAATATTTTGAACAAGAATTCTCATTACAATCTTTATGAAAATATATGTGGGTATATTTTCTTCAGATGTAGTACAGATTCAGTGAGTTAATATAATACTAAGCACATTTGATTTTCGGATTGAATTAGAAATGAATTTTCTCTAAAACATTAGAGATTACATAATCTTTGCGAAGTATTTCACTAATGTAATCAATGCTTCAATGTTTATATGTATTTTCTGAGTGAATCATGCTGATGCTCATAGAACTCTTGCTAATTTCGCAAGATACGAATATTGTTTTCCCGTAAATTTCGGGTATATCGTAGATGAAAGTGTATAATCAAACATGTTATTGAATGATACACTTGATTTATTATGAACCGGAGTTCATTAGATTGAAACAGAGATTGTGGTTAACGATGATTAAGTTGTTAATGAAGGATGTACATCATAAGATATTAGTAATATGAATTTAAACGAGTAGTATCTACTCTTTTTCAATTCATACTTAATAGCTTAGTACAAAAAGATTTATTATAATTCCAGAATTCATATATATAAAATATATAACAATTCTTCAGAAGGAATGAGTTAATACTATATAACTCGTTGATACAACATATTCGTTGTTGATTGGTAACGATTTCCACAGTGATTCTTGAACCGCTGGGATTTGTGATGTCATAGGTGTTGCTGATTCTGACGATGCTGACGTTACTGACTATATTGGTGATGCTAACGGTACTGTTGCTGCTGATGATACTTCCGGTAATTGCTAGTGATGCTTGTATAACAAGTAAATCGCGCACCATCCTTGTTAGGGTTTCGATTCTTCCTTGACTCATTTTGGTTCACTCATCTGATTTAGGGTTAGGGTGGAAATAGATAATCTCTAAGACTTTAGAGATTACATAATCGCCGTAGAATATTCCTCTGATGAAGTTATGAATCAATACTTCATCGTTTGTTGTTGTTGGTACTCCTTGGTATCTATGATGCTTGTGATGTTGATATCCGAGGTATAGATTATGATGTTGAGGCGTGTGATGCGAATGTGATTGTTGATGGTGGTAATGGTACTGTTGGTGTTAATGATGATGATATTGTTGATGCCGGTGATGCTGCTGATGTCTAGAGTATTGAGGTTTGCGATGTTGATGTTACTGGCGGTACTGATTATGCTGCTGGTGCTACTGATGGTGTTTGTAATCCTTGCACCATAAGCTCCAAAGCCGTCACGCGTGTGCGAAGTTCGTTAACTTCTGCTAGTACACCGGGATGATTGTCGGTTGGGACGAGCGGATAAATAAAATCTAGGATTTGATGTAGGATATAATCGTGACGAGATACTCTGGAAATGAGAGAGAAAATGGTTTCACGAACAGGTTCGCCAGTAAGTGCTTCAGGTTCATCGCCAATAGGGCAATTTGGTGGATGGAAAGGATCACCTTCTTCTTGTCTCCAATAATTGAGGAGGCTACGAACCCATCCCCATTTCATCCAGAATAGATGATGGCTGATTGGTTGATCCATTCCGGTAACACTGTTTTCGGAGCTTGAGTTGAATTCCATATCGGCATAACTGTCGGAATCTGAGGAGTTCGAACTAGTTGAGGGATCCATCTCGTATGATCAGAGAAAGAATTTTGGTATGAAATAGATTGTAGAATTTAGATTTGGTATTCCTCAATACATAATTTACATATGTATATATAATACCAAAATCCCATAGATTTCGGATAATCTTTGAAAGATGTTAGTCAAAGTTCGCAGTGATAGATATGCTAAGACACGAATTCGTCTATACACTATTATGTAATAAATGCAGGAAAACGCGTCTAGACTTAAGGATGATAAGTAGGTAATTTCCTAAGGATGCTAAGTAAATGATTTCCGACTAAAAATGATAAGCAAAACTTTTGACATACAGACACGGTCGAAGTCCAGACTCACTAATGTATCCTAACGACTTATCAGTTAGACACACTAATGCAGACCTGGTTCGCTAAGACCACCGCTCTGATACCACATGAGACGACCCGACCCAATCCATAGGGACGAATACAATAACATATGATTACATCGCGAGGTACTTGACCTCTAAATGATACATTTTACAAACATTGCATTCATTTTTAAAAGACAATCTTTCATTACATCGAAAGTTGACATGTATGCATACCATTTCATAATATCCAAACTATAAATGACCTAATCTGTCATTTACTTAATAATAATCTTTAATGAACTTCAACGACTCGAATGCAACGTCTTTTGAAATATGTCATGAATGACTCCAAGTAATATCTTTAAAATGAGCTAATGCACAGCGGAAGATCTCTTTCAAACCTGAGAATAAACATGCTTTCAAGTGTCAACCAAAAGGTTGGTGAGTTCATTAGTTTAACTTAAACAATCGTTTCCATCATTTTAATAGACCACAAGATTTCAGATTTCCATTTCTCATAAACATACGTCCCATGCATAGAGACAAAAATATCATTCATATGGATTGAACACCTGGTAACCGACATTAACAATATGCATATATAAGAATATCCCCATCATTCCGGGATCCTCCTTCGGACATGATATAAATTTCGAAGTACTAAAACATCCGGTACTTTGGATGGGGCTTGTTGGGCCCGATAGATCTATCTTTAGGATTCGCGTCAATTAGGGTGTCTGTTCCCTAATTCTTAGATTACCAGACTTAATAAAAAGGGGCATATTCGGTTTAATAATCCAACCATAGAATGTAGTTTCGATCACTTGTGTCTATTTCGTAAAGCATTTATAAAAGTTGCGCATGTATTCTCAGCCCAAAAATATAAAGGGTAAAAAGGCAAATGAAACTCACCATACTGTATTTTGTAGTAAAAATACATATAACATCATTGAACAAGTGTAGGGTTGGCCTCGGATTCACGAACCTATATTAATTATATATATTTATATGACGGTCAATATTTGTCTAACAATTTAGGCCAAATCATAGTGTACCACAATCCTAATGCTCGAGTCTGACTCAACAGTATAGTAACATGTTATATTACCCATGCTCAGTTAAAATTCTAGTAAAAGGTGACGTGTGAAACAACGTAACACAAATGGTTTCATAATCATAAAATAGTATTTTAGTATTTAGAGAAAGTCAACACAAAAAAATTAACTGAAAAGTTAACGGGAAAAGTCAAAGTTCAAGGTCAAAAGTCAAAGGTTAAAGTAAAAACGAGGTCGCATGCAAAAATACAATAACTTATACAACAAAATGATTTTTCGGTCAAACATGACTAAACGGCAGCTTCAGCGATTTTTAGAAAAATTATCGGAACTCCGATTGATAAACAGCCAAAGATAAAAGCTATACATTACCAAAAAGATTAAGCATACATTTTACAGAAGTAAACTAAACCTAGACAATTCGTAGTTGCCAACGCGGTTTCGGCGTTTCAAAGTTAATTTTTCAGCTTTAATAAATTTACAAAAGTGACCGAGTAGCCTACTTTGGAGATTTTTAGAAAATTCCTCGAAACTCGGATTGACAAACGGTCAAAGCCTTCAAATTCTCGTTACCACAAAGATATAACATGATTTTTGGCAAAAGTAAACACACATCAGGCCGACCATGACGCGTGATACAAAACTGACATTTTTAATAAAAAAGTTTCAGCTCTTTTTAGAATTTTAAAATGTGACCAAACAGTCAACTTTGACGATTTTTAGAAAAATCGTCGAGACTCGAATTGACAAACGACCAGAGTCGTTTGTTACATCTTACAGCAAAGAATTCAGTGATAATTTTGTTTTAATCTGAAACAACGCAGATCAACGAGAATTTCAGTTTCCGTAACGACGTTTCATCAAAATTTACAAAACTTCTTTTATCCATAACTTGACAACCGTTCAACGAAACGAGACGTGCTTTATATGAAAATTCATCTACTCGACGAGTAGAATCCAAATAACCACTTTTTATTACCCAGAAAATTAGTTCACTAATTATTATCAGCATTTTTAATTACGAAATTAATTGTTTAATTCATAACTTTCTAACCGTTCATCGAATCCATTCGATATCTAAATGAAAAGTTTTTAATTTTTCGCTAGCTTTCCAAGGACATGCATATCTTATACCTTATCTCAACCGTAGGTGTAACTAATTCAGGATTCAACATAACCTATCTAAGGGCAATATCAAAAATACAAATATGCATAATTCTATTTTCTCGAGCACTAGTCAGGGATACACTATTAGTAAATAAAAGTTAAGTTATGAGTGCTCACGTATCAATATTGAGATTCAATGCTGTAGGAAAGGTACGTAGACGCGACGGAGACGATAACTACCAATTTGACCTCAAGGGCATACCCATGAACATTACCCATCACCTCCATAGCTATAACCCATAATTTCTTTAGTCCTATCCCACTCATAAAACCCATGTTACAATAGCTCGCACGTATCCCTTGTCGTAGTACTTTATGTATAATACATAATAATAATAATGCTACTACTAATATTAATCTTAATAATAATAATAAATTAAATATATAATACGGAGTAAGATATAGAAGTAGATAGATGCAGAGAAGAAAGAAAAAAAAAAATTGAATCATGAATGGAGTACGTTCGCCTTTTTAAAGAAATTGTGGCCTCCCCCAACTTGCTCATATGCACTAGCAAAAAAAAAAAAAAAAAAAAAAAAAAAAATTGAAAAAGAAAAACGTTGCCGACATTCTATCTTTACACATAACACGTTTTATATATATATATTAATATTAATATATATTATATTTAATCTTTAGAATTAATTAAATATTATATTATATTTACGCTCATGGTAAAAATATAATTTTTACAAAAATGACACGGTCGTGGTCTCGCGACCCATGTACCACTTTCAGTTTTTTTGGGCGCACTTTCGTACGTTTAGAAAACTAGCCTTTTACGTTACGTGACGTGTACCTTTTACAAAAATTAGACTTACTCAACAATAAATTACCTTATAAAAAATGTAATTTATAAAATTGAGTGTTGTGGTCATTTACTTTTATAAATCAGTGACTCGTTGTTTAACAAAATATTTTATTTTAAATTAAACGTTTTGTGACATGTACCTTTATTATGAACTAGACTTAAATTAATTAAAAACTAACCCACTCAAAGTGTAACTTAATCTTTTGAGTGTTTTGGTCATTTACTTTTATAATTCATAATCTTGTTATTTATCAAAGCCTATTTATTAATATTAGTTTAATATCAAAACGTTTTATGACTAATTTAAATTAAAATTTATAATCTTATACATATTTTTGAAATATTTATCTAATAACATACTAGTTATCCTTTCAAAACTAATTATATAATTTAAGATCCTTTACAAAATCGAAAATTCTATAACGTTTATGCTTTAAAACTTAATTTGATTTCATTCTTTTATGCGTAAAAGTTTAGTTTAATTTCCTTAACTTTCTAAATAATGTATCTTAATATAACATATCAAATGGGTTTATCTACTCAACGAATCTTATCCCAATTATTCCTTCTATATGATAAATCGAGTATTATGAAATTCGATTCTCCACTAACTTTTGTCTAACTCCCAATAAGTGATACTTTGTTCTTACTTGTAAATCACTTTACCATTTATTCCGAATACCGTTAAAAAGTAAGGGTTTCCTAATTCAAAGTGGACCTCATAACAGAGACTCATAATCATAGTTCAATGTATCCGATAATTCAATCATTTGATATTATCTTTTAATCTGTTGATAAATTTACATCGAACAAATACGTTCGTATAAAGTATTATTCATTCAATACCTTGATAACATTTCCAACCTCATTAAATAGATCTCATAGCTTATATTCATATTAACTAATCCGTTCAATGTTTCATTAATATATTTCAATTTAATAATCACACATGTATATGTATATATATTTATTTACACATGATTGTTCGTGAATCGTTAGACATGGTCAAAGGGTATTTGATTAAATGAATACAGTTTCAAAACTTTCTAGACTCAGCATTACAGAATTTGCTTATCATGTCAGATACATATAAAGATTAAAGTTTAAATTTGATCGGAAATTTCCGGGTCATCACAGCCTTAACAGCCAAAAGTTTGATGATAAAGAATGGTATGTTGGAAAAGCTCAAAAGAAAATTTGGTACTGAAAAACGAATTGAGCAAACTATGAAGAAGGCGGTGGACAAATCACAAGGACTAAACCTGTAATCAGAGAATCCTGATGATTCAATTTCTAATGAAAGTCCCAGAAGATATGTAAATCTCTTTACGCATTCTAAAATAGTATAGAAGAATTTTCTTCATCATCCTCTGATCTTAGTTATTTTAAAATTCTAAGATATCATCGTATCTTTCATTATAAATATCCTCGATATTTCTGAAAATATCTTCATGACTATTCTTGTCCGAAATTACTTATCTCTTCGCACTATCTGTGTTACATCATAAAGGAAACTATTTTAGTTTCTAAATTCTGAAATTTAAATTTAAAATATGAATGTTTGAAGTAGTGTTGGGAATTAAAGCATGAGTTAGTATAATATAATGACACTTGATCAACGTGATTATATTACAGTAAGTCATGTTGAGTTTCTAATGAAACATGCTGATTCACAGACCATACGGTCATCATGTGCCATGTTACATGACTCTTACATTCTACTTAATCTCTAAACATATCAATAACATATTTTCTGGATAGTTCCACCTTTGACTTATGGTAATTTGATAAGTTAGAGCGTGCTATCACCATTTCTTTCTTAGAACATTTGCTATGTTTATTCCAAAATTTATACCTACGAATTCTGGACCATTACTTGCTCTGTTTAAAGTCGAGAAGAGAAAACAAAAGCATGGAGCCCCAAACTATAAGGAAAAATATAAAGGCCGATAACAACATGGAAATTACAAACCGTGTATATCAATGCCTATAGCAATATAAAGACATGGGAGAACTAAAAAACACTATAAAGCCAAGAGCATAGTAGAAGTAAATAGATTCTTCCGGCGGCAGATGAAAAAGAAGAACGACAGATATGAAAGTTAGGAGTATATCAAGAACCAGATCTGGATGAAGCATATTGATGGATGTTTTAGAAGTATGAATTGAGGATGAAAGTATAAAAGATGAGAGTTGTGGAAATAAGCAAACGAAGAGGGGTTAATTTATAAATGAATTATCAGACAGAGCAATCAAGACAGATTACCACATTAAATCAAAGAGGATCGTAATTTCCTTAATCATCGAAGAATCAAATCTTATATCGATTACGAAGATTTTCTTTAAATCCAGAGATCAACCGTGATGACGTCAAAAGTTAAGACGAATCTTTAATTTTTCATTTCACTCTTTTGCGATAGCTTCACTCGTACTCTTCACATAATCAAATTGTTTTATTCATATTACTCAATGATGATAAGACTTTAATTTTCAACTCGTATTCGTCATGAAAACATACTTATTGTCAGACATGACGATCTCAATCAAATTTGGGACGAAATTTCTTTAACGGGTAGATACTGTGATGACCCGAAAATTTCCGATCAAATTTAAACTTAATCTTTATATGATTTTGACATGATAAGAAAAGTCTGTAATGTTGAGTCTCAAATATTTTAGAACTATATTCATGTAATCAATTACCCTTTGACTGTGCTCGACGATTCACGAACAATTATGTGAATATAGATATGTATATATAATATATTGTTATATTAATTGAAAACATCAACAAAGTATTAGATGTATAATACTTTACATGAACGTATTTGTTTCAATATATGTTTAATATTTTATCGACGAAATTAAAAGATAATTTCAAATGATTGAATTATCAGTTATATTGTGATATGATTATGGGTCTCTGTTGTGAGGTCCACGTTGATTCGAGAAATCTTTCCTTTTTAACAGCATTCGGAATAATTGGTAAAGTGATCTACAAGTGAGATCAATGTATCAATTATCGAGAGTTAGTCAAAAGTTAGTGGAGATTCCTGCTTAACTTTTAATGTGTACCTCACAATAATTTCCTTGTGTCTTTTGATAAGTCAATTATTTAGTCTTATATATATATATATATATATATATATATATATATATATATATATATATATATATATATATATATATATATATAATATTTATATATATAAAACATATATATTTTCATATTTACATATATAACTATAATCAATATGCAAATACACATTATATAATATTATATATTAAAATGTATAAATAATAAATATTCCATATATGTTATATAATTATTGAATATTACATAGTTAATAATAATTACAAGTTAAAAATATAGTAGTTGTATTAATATTATTATTATTACTTCCATTATTATTAGTATATTAATATCAATATTATTGGTATTAATATTATTATTTTTATTATTATTACTACTATTATTATAATAATAATAATAATAATAATAATAATAATAATAATAATAATAATAATAATAATAATTATTATTATTATTATTATTATTATTACTACATTCTCTGATGAATTACTATACCGCGTATCACCCTTTTTGCTTGGTAGCCTAAGAATTAGTTGGACGTTATAATTGCCTCTAATTGACGCGAATCCTAAAGATAGATCTATCGGGCCCACAAGCCCCATCCACTGAAAGGACGCGTCCTAATCCATCTGGACGAATACATTACATTTGGTTACATCGCGAGGTACTTGACCTCTATGTGATACATTTTACAAACATTGCATTCGTTTTTAAAAAGACAAACTTTCATTACATCAAAAGTTGATGGCATGCATACCATTTCATAATATATCCAACTATAATTGACCTAGTAATAATCTTGATGAACTCAACGACTCGAATGCAACGTCTTTTGAAATATGTCAT
This sequence comes from Rutidosis leptorrhynchoides, assembly GCF_046630445.1. Classification (NCBI taxonomy): domain Eukaryota; kingdom Viridiplantae; phylum Streptophyta; class Magnoliopsida; order Asterales; family Asteraceae; genus Rutidosis; species Rutidosis leptorrhynchoides. Next base: position 217,411,741 of record NC_092335.1, read on the forward strand.
GAATGACTCCAAGTAATATCTCTAATATGAGCAAATGCACAGCGGAAGATTTCTTTCATACCTGAGAATAAACATGCTTTAAAGTGCCAACCAAAAGGTTGGTGAGTTCATTAGTTTATCATAAATAATCATTTCAGATAGTATAATAGACCACAAGATTTCATTTTCATAAATATCATTCTCCTATCAGGCATTTCGCAAACTGCATAGAGATAAAAATCATTCATATGGATTGAACACCTGGTAACCGACATTAACTTAATGCATAGAATATCCCCAAAACAGAACCTCTCGTCTGTATAATAATCTCGAAGTACTAAAGCATTCGTACCCCGAATGGGACTTGTCAAGGTCCATAGATCTATCTTTAGGATTCGCGTCAATTAGGGGCCATTTCCCTAATTCTTCGGCTACCAAGCTAAAAAGGGGCATATTCGATTCGATAATCCAACCATAGAATGTAATTTCGATTATTTGTGTCTATTTCGTAAAACATTTATAAAAGCAGCGCATGTATTCTCAGTCCCAAAAATATATATTGCAAAAGCATTTAAAAAGGGAGCAAATGAAACTCACTATACTGTATTTTATAGTAAAAATACACATGACGTCATTGAACAAGTGCAATGTTGGCCTCGGATTCACGAACCTATACCATTTGTATGTTCATTAATACATATAATCGTAATCGAACCAATTTATTTGTTATATCTTAATTTATATATTATATATTTAATTTGTGTATATATTCAAAATGATTAATATTAATATCTATATTAATATATAATTGGTTAGTATTATATTAAAATACTTAAGTTGTTATATATGATTATTTATATATAAAATGTTCATATGATTATTAAATACTTATATGTAATATTACTAAAAGTATATTTTATATATAAAATATTTATTTGGTAACATAATATCAATAATAGTAAGAAAAGTTGTTTTTGATTAAAATGATAATATACTACTAATAATAATAACTCTAAAAAATAATAATAATAATAATAATAATTCTTATCTTAATAACTACAATGATAATAATAATAATACGAATAATAATAATTTTTAATAATATTGTTACATTTAATAATAATAATTTTTAATGATAATGATAATAATAATAATAATAATAATAATAATAATAATAATAATAATAATAATAATAATAATAATAATAATAATAATAATAATAATAATAATAATAATAATAATAATAATAAGAGTAATAATAATACTACCTCACAAGAAAGAGCTCCAAAAAGGAAAATAACTGCCTTTGCCGGGGCTCGAACCCGAGACCTCTCGCTTAACGAAAATACCCATAACCACTCCTCCATTTCTGTTTATCTATTTTATATCACAATAATAATATATATAACCCGTATTTTCCTGTTTTCCTTCATCTCCTAAAATCAAACCCACATCTAGTCATCATCATCTTAATTTGTTCTAACCTTCATTAATATATCATCATCATCATATCATAATCAAATTATATTCATAATCATAATCACATCACGATCATAATCATAACATGATTCAAATCGTATACGGTTACCTCGATCACCATCATCCATGCCATAGTTCTCGGTTATAAACACCATCATCATTATCCTAATCCTCTAATCATCATCTACATCATCACCATAGTCATTATCATTCTTTCATAATCATGATCCTAATCATGATCATCATTATCATACATGAACTTCCTTCTTCATCATCTATCATGTATGCTTAATATTATACTCGTGATTATCTCATCATTATCATCTTTATCATCATTTATTTTCATCGTACATCATCATCATTATATACGGGCATCACCATCATCATTTTAATCATCGTATAATAGCAAGAAAAGGAATGAAGTGTGTGATGGGTTTTGGTTTAAAAGTCCCATATCAAACAACCCGTTAATAATTTTTCACTTAAATTGAATGATGGTTTAGTGCTTGTGAGGTTCGTTTGGCAATTGCAAACACAAACGCATAATACATGAATCATTCGCATCATCTTCTTTATCACACAGTAACTTTCATCATCATGACCTCATACCCACCTCATCATCCATCACGATCGGTATTTGGCAAGTGACTTGATGGAACCAACTTTGGTCCACAATAATTGCAAGTAGGCAAGTGGGTTATGAGGTGGCCATTGGATTCAGTTTTTAAAATAAGAATAGACATGAAGTGGGACAAGAAGCATTATATAATAATCCAATATTCAAATAAACTAGTTAGTAGATCATGGGGTTCGGTTTTTACCAAGACTACAACATCCAACAACTTTCTTAATCATTATCTTAATTATTAATGCTATCATCGTATATCACGGCCCAACATAAGTAAATGAAGTTTTTTTGGTTTTGTATTAACTCAAACAGAAAAGAACCGGGAACAGATAAAGATAGCAGATTACGACTTTGGTTCTTCATCAACATTAATCAAATCATCATCATTCGCGTCTAATTGCAGCAACTTCTCGAGTGAACAGAAAGTGCAGCATGCTTGATATGTTCATGTTGGGTTGATAAACAAAAGGAACAAGAAAAGGTTTTTGGTGATTAAAGATGTGATGTTGGGTCGTTCATAATTGAAAAGAAACAGATGTTATACAGCTGAATTGGTGGTGGTGTTTTGGTAGTTTCATGGGTGGTTTCAAAGTTGAATATTGTGAGGGAAGGTGGCGTTTTAAAATATTAAAGATAAGTAGTAGTCGACTAGCATATATGTGAGTTTGATTATATGATGATGGGTTTAAGGTGACTGAGATGATGGTGATAATTTCTGAAACAGATAGTGAAGTAGTATCATGAGGGGTTTGATGATTGTGGGTTTGCGTTGTTGAAACTGTAAACAGAAAAATGGAAGAATTCTCGAATTATGATGATGTTGGTGATGGTTTACAAGAGAAAGGATAGTTTGAGCAATCATATATGATGTGGTTCGATTTAAGTTAATTTCTAGTAGATGAAAACAACATCGTTTAATAGTGGTAGCGAAGTAATGGTGATGATTGTATGGTATTTTTATTTCGTTATATTTCTTCATTTACTTCCTTAGAACTAGCAAATGGAAGTTTGCATTTGGTTTTAATTATTGTAAGAAGGATTGAGAGATGTGGCAATTATAATTGACAGTATTGTTTTGTAGCTAACTAAATCGGACATATTGTACAATCAATACAGGAGAGGAAGAAAAATAAGAATAGATACAAATATGTAATTCAATTCGTACGATTCATAATCTTTAATATCGGATAAATAATTTAAAAGTGATTGTGACATTTAACAGAATGAGTAATTATCTGCATATGTATATAACAGTTCTGATTTTATATATATCTATTTATATATGTGTGTATATATATAATTCATAGATTTTGATAATTAACAAATATATTAAATAATTAAATTAAATATAACAATATATATATATACAAGTAATATACATATATTATATATAAAATAATAGTTTTTATTACAATGTATTTTATTTTACATATTTATTTATAACACTAAATGTATATAATAGTTTATTAATGTTCATGTTATTATATATATTATACATATATTTATATATACACATATATCCACATATTTATAAGCAATGATTCGTGAATCATCGGGAGTAGTCAAAGGGTATTTAATTACATGAATATAGATTTCAATACTTTCGAGACTCAACATTACAGATTTTTGCTTATCGTGTCAGAAATATATAAAGATTAAAGTTTAAATTTGATCGGAAATTTCCGGGTCATCATAGTACCTACCCGTTAAAGAAATTTCGTCCTAAAATTTGATCGAGGTCGTCATAGCTAACAATAAAAATTGTTTTTATGACGATTATGAGTTGATAAATAGAATTTTATCAATATTGAGTAATATGAATTAAAACGATTCGATTATATGAAGCGTACGAGTGAAGTTATCACAAAAGATTGAAATGAGGAAAATAAGATTCGCCTTAGCTTTTGACGTATTCAGGGTTGAATTTAGGAAAGATAAAGTTCATATTAACTTTTGACGTTGTCTCGTTTAAATTTCGGAATTCAAGGGATTTAAAGAAAATCTTCAAAATCTACAAGATATGGTTCTTTGGTGAATAAGGAGATTAGAATCTCTATAATTAAATACGATGATCTGCCTTGATTACTCTGTCTGATATTTCCATTATAAATTAAACTCATCCGTCCCATTATTCTCACCATTCCTATACTTTCTTTCTTAGTTCATACATCCAAAAGATTGTGAAAATGCTTAATCTAGTTCTAATACTTGATATTTTTCCTAATTATCATTTCCGTCATCCTACTTTCCAATCTTCCGCCAGAGAAATCTGTTTACTTCTACTATTACCTTGGGTGATACTATTCTTAATTATACCGTGTCTTTATATTGCTATTCTTATTAATATCCATGGTTTGTGACCTCCGTGTTATTATTAGGCTTTATATTTTCTCTTATATTTTGGATCTCTTTGCCTTTTTATTATCCCCTCGACCTCTAGTAAAGCGAGCAATGGTCCAGAATTCATAGATATGAATTTCGAAATGAACATAGTTAATGGTCTAAGAAAGAAATGGTACTAGCTCGATCTTGATTCGTCAAATTACCAGAATATTCGGGAACGATAGAACTATCAAGAAAATATGTTTATATGTCAGATAAAATGTAAGAGTCGTGTAACATGGCACATGATGACGTTATAATATGTGAATCATCATGTCACATTTAGAAACTCAGCATGGCTTACTGTAATATAATCACGTTGATCAAGTGTCATTATATTATACTAACTCATGCTTCCGTTCCCAACATTACTTCAATAACATTCATATTTTATGCTCGAAAGTTTAGAGAATATAGAAACTAACAGTTTCTATATGATGTAACACTGATAGTACGAAGAGATTAATGATTTCAGATAAGAAAAGTTATGAAAATATCTTCAGAAATATGGAGGATATTTATATGAAAGATACGATGATATCTTGGAATTTCTAATATCGAAGGATGGTGAAGAAAATTTGTCCTCAAGAGTTTGGAGTCAGAAGCAAGGTATTCGATAAAGATTTCATCAGAAATAGAATCATCAGGATTCTTAATGTACAAGTTTAGTCCTTATAATTTGTTCAGAAACTCCTTCGTAGTTTGCTCCATCAGTTTTTCAGTTTCAAACTTTCTCTGAGCTTTGCCAACATACAATTCTTTATCATCAACTTTTGGCTGTTGAGGTCGTTTACAGTTTTTGTTGCTTTCTTCTACTTTTCAGAATTCAGAGTATTAATTCGCAAACTGGGTGCTTTTCAGAATTTCAGAATGAAAGATCATAGTTCTAAGAGATAAATGTTATATGGATACATAAAACTGTTGATGTGGAAACGTTGTGAGACTCACAATACAAATTTGCTGATTTCCGGTAATTGATATGGTAATTCTTGTTACAAAATGCGGATGAGTACATGATGAGACTTCAATAGATAAATATAGTGGGTTTTTCGGAGAGATTTAAGCCAAGGAGCAACGAGGTTGCTGGTACGTCTGCTGGTAATATGGTAGAATATGAAAGGTTCTCCGATAACAATAAAAGAGCACGCTTATATATCAAGGTTACAGTAAGGTTATTTCGAACAAAAAGTCAAAGTTGACTTGCTGGAGCTGTGACAAAATTGGCTACTTTGAAAAGGGATCGCAAAGTTATTTTTGCTAATAAATGCCAAAGGATCTGACGCGGCTACGTGTTAACTTTTACTCAGTTGCCGAGAGTTTCTCAGGTGCAATACTATATACATAAATCTTTCCTTCCGTAGATGAAGTGCGGTTGGTTCATCCTCTCGATTAAGGTGTTTTCAAGAATCATGAAAGGTTTGAACGCAGATTGTAATCGTCAAGATACAATGAGGTTTAAGATGAAATCAAGTGGCAAACTTGAAGAATTGTTTAGTTTCATATGTTATAATCAATATTTTAATTCATTTTTAATCGTCAAATGTTGATAGTCCTCAGTTGATAGTCCACAGTTAGCAATTCAATAATTCATATATAATTATATATATAATATTCGAATTAATACATATCGTGACCCGTGTACATGTCTCAGACTCGATCACAACTCAAAGTATATATATTATTGTAGAATCAACCTCAACCCTGTATAGAGAACTCGATCATTACTGCATATAGAGTGTCTATGGTTATTCTAAATAATATATATATATATATATGCGTCGATATGATATGTCAAAACCATGTATACGTGTCCCGATATTTAAAGTGCGTAAAGTAAATAACAGAAATTAAATAAAGATAAATAAAATTGCGAGAATATAAATTGTGATAATTAAATTGCGATAAATAAAATGTAATCAGTTATCTAGGAACAGTTAGCTGGAACAGTTAGCGTGGATTCTTAACAAAATTTCTCATAGTTAATTCGTTTGTTTCTAACAAATTTTATTTTGTTCAATGTTTTCTTCATTATGCCACTTGTTGGATTATGATAAATCAAAATCCAAATATTAAGTTGAATAAAAATGGTTATTCTGCGGTGAATGGATTCGTATCTCTGTAGATGTAAGTAGGATAATAAATGAAGGTTGAATTAGATTTGAAAGAATGTACAGTGTACTAATTAATGTGAAATTTAAATATTCCTCGGGTATTACCTACCAGTTAAAATATTTTCACCATTAACAGTTTGTACGAAAGAATTTTTAATTACAGTCTTTATGAAAATATATATGTATATATTCTCTTCAGATGTAACATAGATTTCAATGAGTCAATACTAAATTTAACTCATTCGATTTATGGTTGAAACCAGAATTGAATAATCCCTTAAAGGTTTTAGAGATTACATAAGTATTTCTCTAATAATATTGAAATTATGAATCAATACCTCGTTATTTGTTGAAATGTGATGTTGGTTTTGGTTAAATTCTTGTGACTTCGCAAAGTACGAATGATGTTATCTGAAAAGTTTCGGGTACATCGATGATGAAAGTGTAAAATCAAATATATACTTGATTTATTATGAATTGGAATTTGTTGAATTGCGACAGAGATTGTAGTTAACGCTGGTTAAGTTACGGCCGAAGGATGTACATTATTGCATATTTGTAATATGAATTAATCGAGTAGTTAAGATTCACACATAATAGCTTAATACGGAAAGATTTATTTCAAAATATATATATATATATATATATATATATATATATATATATATATATATATATATATATATATATATATATATATATATATATATATATATATATACATATAATTTCTTTAGAGGAAATGAGTTAATTCTTCATAACTCGTTGATATAATATATGCGTTATTGATTCGTAATGATGTCCATAGTGATTCTTGAACTGGCGGAGTTTGTGATGTTATAGGTGTTGTTGATTCTGATGTTGGTTGTACTGTCGATGCTGGTGACGCTGACGGTACTGTTGATGCTGTTGGTAAAGCAAGTTTAGCTTGTTAATCACACACCATTTTTGTCAGGGTTTCTACTCTTCCTTCTATCATTTTGGTTTGCTTAACTGATTTATGGTTAGGGCTAGATTAGATAATCTCTAAGACTTTATAGATTACATAATCACTGCAGAATTTTTCTCCAATGAAGTTATGAATTAATACTTCGTCAGTTATTGTTGTTGGTACTCCTTGGTATCTATGGTGCGTATGACGTTGATGCTCGTGGAACAGATTGTGAAGTTGAGGTTTACGACGCGGTTGTGGTTGGAGGTGGTAATGTTACTGTTGACGTTGATGATGGTGGTACTGGTTATGCAGCTGGTGCTGCTGCTGGTGTTTGTAATCTCTGCACCATATTCTCCAAAACCACTACCCTAGCGTGAAGCTAGTTGACTTCTTCTATTACACCGGGGTGATTTTTGGTTCGGACGAGCGGATAAATAAAATCTAGAATTTGATGTAGTATATAATCGGGACGAGATACTCTGGAAATGAGAGAGAAAATGGTGTTTCAGACAGGTTCGCCGGTAAGTGCTTCAGGTTCTTCGTCAAGAGGGCAATGTGGTGGATGGAAAGGATCGCCTTCTTCTTATCTCCAATGATTGAGGAGGCTACGAACCCATCCCCAATTCATCCAGAATAGGTGATGACTGATTGGTTGATCCATTCCGGTCACACTGCTTTCGGAGCTTGAGTGAGATTCTATTTCGGAATCCGAGTGACTTGAACTAACGACGAATTCCATTTCGTACGATTGGATAAAGTATTTTTCGATATAAAGTAATTTTTCCGGCTATCGGGTGGTATTCTATTTACAAAGGATATCTATATATATAGATCAAAAGATTTTGTAGATTATGGAGGAATTTGCGGGATATGTCAGGCAAAGTTTAAAGTAACAGATACGATAAGATATGATTTAGCAGATACACTAAGATATGAATTTTTGTCTATACACTACTCATGCAATTAATATAGCAATTCGTGTCTAGACTAATAATGATAAGCAGGTAATTTTCTAAGGATGATAAGCAGATGATTTCTGACTAGAAATGATAAGCAAAACTTTTGACATGCAGACATGGTCGAAGTCCAGACTCACTAATGCATCCTATCGACTTATCAGTTAGACACACTAATGCAGACCTGGTTCGCTAGGACCACCGCTCTGATACCAACTAAAAGGAACCGTCCTAATCCATCTGGACGAATACATTACATTTGGTTACATCGCGAGGTACTTGACCTCTATATGATACATTTTACAAACATTGCATTCGTTTTTAAAAGACAAACTTTCATTACATCAAAAGTTGACGGCATGCATACCATTTCATAATATATCCAACTATAATTGACCTAGTAATAATCTTGATGAACTCAATGACTCGAATGCAACGTCTTTTGAAATATGTCATGAATGACTCCAAGTAATATCTCTAATATGAGCAAATGTACAGCGGAAGATTTCTTTCATACCTGAGAATAAACATGCTTTAAAGTGTCAACCAAAAGGTTGGTGAGTTCATTAGTTTATCATAAATAATCATTTCAGATAGTATAATAGACCACAAGATTTCATTTTCATAAACATCATTCTCGTATCAGGCATTTCGCAAACTGCATAGAGATAAAAATCATTCATATGGATTGAACACCTGGTAACCGACGTTAACTTAATGCATAGAATATCCCCAAAATAGAACCTCTCGTCTGTATAATAATCTCAAAGTACTAAAGCATTCGTACCCCGAATGGGACTTGTCAAGGTCCATAGATCTATCTTTAGGATTCGCGTCAATTAGGGGCCATTTTCCTAATTCTTAGGCTACCAAGCTAAAAAGGGGCATATTCGATTCGATAATCCAACCATAGAATGTAATTTCGATTATTTGTGTCTATTTTGTAAAACATTTATAAAAGCAGCGCATGTATTCTCAGTCCCAAAAATATATATTGCAAAAGCATTTAAAAAGGGAGCAAATGAAACTCAATATACTGTATTTTATAGTAAACATACACATGACGTCATTGAACAAGTGCAATGTTGGCCTCGAATTCATGAACCTATACCATTTGTATGTTCATTAATACATATAATCGTAATCGAACCAATTTATTTGTTATATCTTATTTTATATATTATATATTTAATTTGTGTATATATTCAAAATGATTAATATATATATATTAATATATATTTGGTTAGTATTATATTAAAATACTTAAGTTGTTATATATGATTATTTATATATAAAATATTCATATGATTATTAAATACTTATATGTAATATTACTAAAAGTATATTTTATATACAAAATATTTATTTGGTAACATAATATCAATAATAGTAATAAAAGTTGTTTTTGATTAAAATGATAATATACTACTAATAATAATAACTCTAAAAATAATAATAATAATAATAATAATAATAATAATAATAATAATAATAATAATAATTCTTATCTTAATAACTACAACGATAATAATACTACGAATAATAATAATTTTTAATAATATTGTTACTTTTAATAATAATAATTTTTAATGATAATGATAATAATAATAAGAGTAATAATAATACTACCTCACAAGAAAGAGATCCAAAAAGGAAAATAACTGCCTTTGCCGGGGCTCGAACCCGAGACCTCTCGCTTAACGAAAATACCCATAACCACTCCTCCATTTCTATTTATCTATTTTATATGACAATAATAATATATATAACCCGTATTTTCATGTTTTCCTTCATCTCCTAAAATCAAACCCACATCTATTCATCATCATCTTAATTTGTTCTAACCTTCATTAATATATCATCATCATCATATCATAATCAAATTATAATCATAATCATAATCACATCACGATCATAATCATAACATGATTCAAATCGTATACTGTTACCTCGATCATCATCATCCATGCCATAGTTCTCAGTTATAAACACCATCATCATTATCCTAATCCTCTAATCATCATCTACATCATCACCATAGTCATTATCATTCTTTCATAATCATGATCCTAATCATGATCATCATTATCATACGTGAACTTCCTTCTTCATCATCTATCATGTATGCTTAATATTATACTCGTGATCATCTCATCATCATCATCTTTATCATCATTTATTTTCATCGTACATCATCATTATTATATACGGGCATCACCATCATCATTTTAATCATCGTATAATAGCAAGAAAAGGAATGAAGTGTGTGATGGGTTTCGGTTTGGATGGCCCATATCAAATAGCCCGTTAATATGTTTTCACTTAAATTGAATGATGGTTTAGTGCTTGTGAGGTTCGTTTGGCAATTGCAAAAACAAACGCATAATACATGAATCATCTGCATCATCTTCTTTATCACACACTAACTTTCATCATCATGACCTCATACCCGCCTCATCATCCATCACGATCGGTATTTGGCAAGTGACTTGATGGAACCAACTTTGGTCCACAATAATTGCAAGTAGGCAAGTGGGTTATGAGGTGGCCATTGGATTCGGTTTTTAAAATAAGAATAGACATGAAGTGGGACAAGAAGCATTATATAATAATCCAATATTCAAATAAACTAGTTAGTAGATCATGGGGTTCGGTTTTTACCAAGACTACAACATCCAACAACTTTCTTAATCATTATCTTAATTATTAATGCTATCATCGTATATCACGGCCCAACATAAGTAAATGAAGTTGTTTTGGTTTCGTATTAACTCAAACAGAAAAGAACCGGGAACAGATAAAGATAGCAGATTACGACTTTGGTTCTTCATCATCATTAATCGAATCATCATCATTCGCGTCTAATTGCAGCAACTTCTCGAGTGAATAGAAAGTGCAGCATGCTTGATATGTTCATGTTAGGTTGATAAACAAAAGGAACAAGAAAAGGTTTTTGGTTATTGAATATGTGATGTTGGGTCGTTCATAATTGAAAAGAAACAGATGTTATACAGCTGAATTGGTGGTGGTGTTTTGGTAGTTTCATGGGTGGTTTCAAAGTTGAAGATTGTGAGGGAAGGTGGCGTTTAAAAATATAAAAGATAAGTAGTAGTCGAGTAGCATATATGTGAGTTTGATTATATGATGATGGGTTTAAGGCGACTGAGATGATGGTGATAATTTCTGAAACAGATAGTGAAGTAGTATCATGAGGGGTTCGATGATGGTGGGTTTGCGTTGTTGAAATCGTAAACAGAAAAACGGAAGAATTCTCGAATTATGATGATGTTGGTGATGGTTTACAAGAGAAAGGATAGTTTGAGCAATCATATATGATGTGGTTCGATTTAAGTTAATTTCTAGTAGATGAAAACAATATCGTTTAATAGAGGTAGCGAAGTAATGGTGATGATTGTATGGTATTTTTATTTCGTTATGTTTCTTCATTTACTTCCTTAGAACTAGCAAATGGAAGTTTGCATTTGGTTTTAATTATTGTAAGAAGGATTGAGAGATGTGGCAATTATAATTGACAGTATTGTTTTGTAGCTAACTAAATCGGACAGATTGTATAATCAATACAGGAGAGGAAGAAAAATAAGAATAGATACAAATATGTAATTCAATTCGTACGATTCATAATCTTTAATATCGAATAAATAATTTAAAAGTCATTGTGACATTTAACAGAATGCGTAATTATCTGCATATGTATATAACAGTTCTGATTTTATATATATCTATTTATATATGTGTGTATATATATATAATTCATAGATTTTGATAATTAACAAATATATTAAATAATTAAATTAAATATAACAATATATATATACAAGTAATATACATATATTATATATAAAATAATAGTTTTTATTACAATGTATTTTATTTTACATATTTATTTATAACACTAAATGTATATAATAGTTTATTAATGTTCATGTTATTATATATATTATACATATATTTATATATACACATATATCCACATATTTACAAGCAATGGTTCGCGAATCATCGGGAGTAGTCAAAGGGTAATTAATTACATGAATATAGATTTCAATACTTTCGAGACTCAACATTACAGATTTTTACTTATCGTGTCGGAAACATATAAAGATTAAAGTTTAAATTTGATCGAAAATTTCCGGGTCATCACATCCGGGTTACGGATGCTTTAGTACTTCGATTTTATCATGTCCGATGAGAGTCCCGGAATGATGGGGATACGCTAGATGCATTTTTTTATGGTCGGTTACCAGGGATTCATCGGCTGAATGATTATTTTTATACACTTGCGAGTGTATGGTTATTTATATATTGAAATCTTGTGGTCTATTAAAATTATGGAAATGATTGATTATGGTAAACTAATGAACTCACCATCCTTTTGGTTGACACTTTTAAGCATGTTTATTCTCAGGTATGAAAGAAATCTTCCGCTGTGCAATTGCTCATTTTTAAAGATATTACTTGGAGTCATTCATGGCATATTTCAAAAGACATTGCATTCAAGTCGTTGAGTTCAAAAGGACTGTTATGACAGATTAGTCATTCATAATATGGAAATCATATATCATTTGTATCTAAAGGTTTTGTTTTGAAAAGAATTTGTCTTTTAAAAGAATGCAATGTTTGTAAAACTTATCATGTAGAGGTCAAATACCTCGCAATGTAATCAACTACTGTGAATCGTTTATAATCGATATGAGCGGGTCCTTTCAACGCCGAGTATCCAAACTCGTACCATACACTTCACAATTGTCCTAAAAGTAGAACAATTCACGACAATCATCGTCGTCGTGCCTTTCAATTGTGGTATATTTGGGAATCATCCCGACGTTTTCCGAAAATCTCTCGTATCCGCCATTCGGGAACTTAGCCATTCCAGCTCATGTCGTAAAAATACCTTCACAATTTATTCCAAAGTCCAACTTGGGACTTCTCCGAAGACCATCGAAGTCTTCCTTTCCTAAATAAGCGACACCCGTTCGCCCATCACGCCTACTCGATAGGGATTATTTCGAAATCTCTGGTACTTACTCCCCCACTTAGGATTCTAATCCCGTACACCCACCGCCAAGGTGATAACATTTCGAGAAATCCTGACATTACATAACTCACATATCCGGTCTCGACGCTGGTCATACTTAACGATTCTTCGCGGACCTATAACAAGGTATTTGAACCTCGATCCTTCAAATCGGTGAAATGCTAACGCCCGCTAAACACTGCAGTAAACCACAGTTGTATCTTCGGGTTCCTCACCGGTACTCAAATACAAAGTAATCACACCATCGGAGTGAAGCATTTCACTAGCAGGTATAAGGAGGCACCTGATGCTTTGTCATGCAACTCCTATCACTACCACTGAGTCTCAAGAGCTCGACCCTTACGGGGTCTACTGTAGGTGTCACGCGTCTTCTAACTACTCGAAGTCACGCAGTTTCCAAGAATCCTTACGAATCAGCGCCCACAACCTTCTAGCGACACCCGCTAGTCTCAATTCATCTAGGTCGCACCACTAGCCTATTAACATTTCAACTCATCACTAAGGAGATGCTTGGAAACACCAAGGCTTATACTCTTCCAACTTCGTCATAAACATCATCACGGTTACCTTCCCACATAAATTTTATGAACACTCGCTACACGCACCGCATCGAACCGCAATCGTGGTTAACGAAGAGTGAGATTTTACAGAATCACTCACCACATTGTATCACGTAGCCGTCGAAAGCCGAATCCTTACGCCGGGATGTCACCCTACACTTTACTCACCAATCACCAAATTTACATGTAGATACAAACCTAACATGTTATTATCATCCAACATAGATATATATATATATATATATATATATATATATATATATATATATATATATATATATATATATATATATATATATATATATATATATATATATATATATATATATATATATATATATATATATATATATATATATATATATATATATATATATATATATATATATATATATATATATATATATATATATATATATATATATATATATATAATTTGGCTACGCCCTTCATGGTTTCATCATCATACGTTTAGTTGTTAAACTCATACATGCGCAATAATACACGATACAGTCGACAATCCTACAGGTCTCACTCGAACGAGTTTGACGACCCAAAAGCCACAACGTAAAAAGCCTAGATAACAAAAGACTCAAACAATAGAGTCAAGGCACAACACACCGACCTATACGACCAATCTCCTCATCGATCATAGCCCACGAACTCTCGCGAATTCATTTCAGCATAAAACTGACGCTCACTTTCATCCGCTGGCATCACTTAAGAAACGACCTACCACCAACATACTCGTACCTCGTATATCAAGAATGCCGCTACCCGCAGGGTAGACTTTTCCAACCAGTGGGTGCACTCGACCCGTTGCACCCGCAATTTTTCGACCGACAATACAACTATGCTTATCTTCTGGAAAAAGAGTGAACAATGTTATCATAACAATTGCATTACTCACATCTTCGCCATCAAAAACCGTCCTTGACTTGTTCAACCTTCAAGTCCGTGTCCGCATTCCCGACAATCTTGCACAACCATCTCGTTAAAGGGAGATGAAATTTACCAGTATAGTATCTCGCGATTCGTACGTCACATCACCTTGTTCCATTCGTCCGATGCTACCACTCTCACGACTAAATGACTTCAATCATAATCCACCTATGAACCTTACGGTTCTTCAACTCCTGACACCACAACGAGCATACGTTATCAACCAAACACTAAAGCCCATTTATATAGGTTGGTAAAACCAAACTCTTCACTCAATGCTAACGAATGCTTAGAATGATTAAGTCTTACGCCCTTCGTTCGTCAATCCAATCATCAATCGTAGGGCAATTCTATTAGGAATGCTACCCATAATAATACTACGTATTAACACACTGCATTCACCCCCAGGCCGCACTCTCTTGAGTCAATGGCTCAAGCGCTACCCTAGTGCACCGTCATCGAAATTACTAACCACGTACCCTTATGGGTACTAATTACCTACACGTTCACTCGAGACTAAGTGGATCTCGAGACGAGATTTAAGTCTCTAAATTCATAACCGAATCCATCGGTACACAACAAATAATAATAAGGCATATTTGTATTGAAAAATGAAAGTACCTGAAGCTACATTGTTGGACTTTTTCACTTCATTATCCATCAAATAGTCATGCTCTAACCTCCTAACCCGATCGTCAAATGATTCGGTACACTCCGACATTCGGTGTCCCTCCTTCCGACAAATAAAGCACTTGATCGCGCTTAAAAGTACACACGTACAATCCCGTGCCAAATGACCTCGTCCTCCACACCTAAAACACGTAGGCACGAAACCTCCTAACTTTTTAGTCTGATTACCATCCAACTCGGGAAACTTTGACTTTTGGTTCCCTTCCTTTCGACACTTAAAACATACAAGCTCGCCCAACGGATATTCACGAGACTTATGTCCCCTTTGCCCACAATTGTAACATTTAGACGTACTAGAGTCCGACACTCCATTCTCCATGCTACCCGTGCTCTCAATTACACCTTTACCTTGATCATAAAACAACTCAGGACACTCCGACCTTCGGTGTCCATCTTTTCGACACTCAAAACATATGTCGTTCTTAGGAGGTGCATTTGTGCAATCACGCGATAAATGACCCTTTTGTACGCAATTATAGCACGTAGGTCCATAACCTCCCTTACTCCTCTTCTTCACATTTTCAACACCCTCGGGCGTACTTCTCGCCCTCTTACTAGGAGAACCATTTGACCCAAACTTCCCCTTACCCGAAAAGTGATCGACTGTTTTTAGAGAATGTGATTTGAAACTCACTAATACTCCTTCACTGCCACCAACTTGAGGTTTGGGAAACCTCTTATCAAACTCTTCCCTTACGACTTTAGCCACTTGGTCTCGGACCATTTCAGTTACTCGTCCTTCGACCAACTCCTTGGTTACTTCCCTAACTTTGTCGGTGAAAACCGAGACATATCATTCAAACACAGCCTCAACCCTCGCCGTTAACTCATCCTTCCTTTCATGAGTAGGCGCATCCGTTCTGGTTCCATCTTCCGTCTTCATTCTAAAGAATGCATATAGATTAAACAACGAAACGAAAAGGAAATGACATATATATGCCACGCCGCCCCATCTTACTTGACATTCATCATACATCGCTTGTTTGACACGATTTGCACCCGTAACAATGGTAGATAGTCATTGTTACGCGATCACGTCGCATCAACTTGCTAGTACAACATCTATCTCGCTTGATGATTGCAAACACAAAACAAAACAATTAGCGCAACGTTAGTTCACCTAAACCTAGGCACTAACTAATCCTGGTTCGACCGGAAATCCTACAAGTCCCGCATACAGCACATACACAAATCAAGTCTAAATCTAGGCACCTATCTCAAGTCACCTAAATCCCTTAGACCATGCTCTGATACCACTTGAAACAACCCAACCCGTATTTAACCCGAACAATTTTTTTTTTTTATAAACCAATAACACGTCACTTAAATTGGTCGTATGATATCAACCGGTTCATACAAAACATTTAAACATTCGACGAGTTTAAAGTTTAAATCATAAGCACAAAGGCCCTTAATCAAATGTGTTACATGTTCGGCCTCAAAATGATAGTTTTAAACCAAACGACACACGAGCATGATTTGGGGCTAAACTACCCAAAACAATAGGCTGTCATCCAAAATCTTCACCTAAGCAACCAACATGGGAATATCTAATTCCCGGCAACCCCTTTTCCCTTCTCCATACTTGTACCTAAAAAGTAAACAACGAGAGGGGTAAGCAAAACGCTTAGTGAATGCAATAATTATACACATACATATACAATTTACCTACTTACAATCACTTACACAATTACCGCATACACGCTAGCAACTTAATTAACATACCATCATAAGTATAACGCTAAAACTCAAATACTCAAGATAGCACAACAAAAGCATGTAGCCCGTACAATATAAGTTGCTACAATAAGAAGCAACACACAAAACATCGATGTTCAAAACATCTGTTAGTATTCAAGGCTAACCCAACGAATGGTATCATCAACATCGAACTTATTCCCCATCCGTCCTAATTAATGTGGTATCGTCAACATCGAACTTAAACCATCATCGAATGAATTAATGTGGTATCGTCAACATCGAACTTGAACCCACATATGAGGTATCGTCAACATTGAACTTAAACCCTCATCGAATGAATTAATGTGGTATCGTCAACAGCAAACTTGAACCTACATATGAGGTATCGTCAACATCGAACTTAAACCCTCATCGAATGTCACTACAATAGTGGTATGGCTTCGTCAACATCGAAACTTAAAATCCATACATGAGGTATCGTCAACATCGAACTTTAACCCTCATTAAAACAAACAACATCCTCTAGGATATGGTATCATCAACATCGAACTTGAACCCATATCCCACAAGTAAATAAATCATATACATACATATATAATTATTCCACTCACCTTATCGACTATGCGATACACTAAACAATTCCGCAAGCTTCAAAGTAAAGTACCTAATACATTAAGTACACAATCAACATGCAAGCTAGTTGGACTAAACACCAACAATTAACTCTTGTGCACTAAATGATCCAATTGCATTTAATGACCCATTTACACCAAAATCGCCCATTCAAGGTAAAGCCTTATCATTAATCACTAAAATCTAGTGATTCAAGTCCAACAACACCTACTAATACAAAATATGGGCATTTCATACCCATCATGCCCAACTAGGTCAACCATTACTCATTTGACCCATTTTAAAATCAAGACCCTCCATTTGGTCAAACTTGAACTTATTAGCAAAACCATCACTAACACATAAGTGTGTTAGTGATTCAACAACACCAATAGCCCTACAAATTCCAAATCACAAGGCTAAACCCTAGATTACTGTGACAACCCGAAAATTTCTGACCAAATTTAAACTTTATCTTTATAGCATTCCGACACGATAAGCAAAGTTTGTTAACTTAAATCTCAAGAATTTTAAACTGTGTTCATACATTCATTTAACCTCGACCAAACTCCAATGATTCACGAACCATTATATGAACGGATATGATTATATATGTATATGTGCATATATTATAACTTGAAAACGTTAACAAAGTATTAGACGTATAAAACTTTACACGAACGTATTTGTTTCAAAATATATTTAAAATAATTATCAACGGAATTAAAAGATAATATCAAATGATTGAATTATCAGATACATTGTATGATTACGAGTCTCTATTGAGAGAGGTCCACTTTGATGTAGGAAACCTTTCCTTTTTAACCATATTCGGAAAATGGTAAAGTGATTTTACAAATAAGAACAAAGAGTCAATTAACGGGAAATAGACAAGAGTTAGTGAAGATTCCTATTTGATTTTAAATTCATACTTTACAACATTTTTCTCATGATTTTAATAAGATAACTATTTTAACCTTCATCTTAAAGTTGGAATGTGGAATGTAAATAACTTAGACATTGGGTATCGACATTTTACATTAAGAAGATTTCATACGTTTATCTAACCTTTAGACTTTATATCACATTGCATCAACAAACGTTAAAAACTTGAATTATATTAAAAGTATATTTAATCTTACTTTTCTAAAACGTTTTATGATATAACAACTTCTACTATTTTAACCTTTTAATAAAATGATTATTTTATATATTTAGTTTTAGAAAACAAAATTATCATATTTGATTTAAACATATAAAAATGTTTTAGTTTAAAAAGAACTTTATTAATTAGGACGTTTTATAAAATAATTTGTATATGACTTTTGAAGAATTTAAGTAAAGTTTATATTATAAATTTCAAATATATAAAGTTTTTCAAAAATGTAAACGTGATTTGATATAATATTTTTCTACTATCTAAACGATTCCAAAATAAACTTTAAAAATATAATTAGTTTTGAAAAACTAAATATTGTATTATCACATATTTCAATGTGAACAAATTTATATTTTTTTAAAAGGATATATATATATATATATATATATATTTTACAAGAGACAAAATATAATATTTAACGGATGATTTAAAATAATATATTTGGATAAACAACGAGACTTTGATTTATAGAAGCAAATGACCACGACACTCAAATACAAAGGTTGTACTTTGGGTAATATAGTCTTTAGATGATTAAGTCTAATTATTGATGAAGGTACACGTCGCGTAACGTAAAGTGCTATTTTTTTAAACGTACGAAAATGCGTTCGAGAAACCAGAAGCGAGACATAAGTCGAGTGACAATGTACGAGTCATTGGAGCTAAATTTACAATTTAACTACGCACGTAAATATAATATAATATATAATTTATTATATAAATTAAATAAATATATAAAACTGTCGGTAGCCTTTTTGATCGTGGATATGAGCTGAAAACAGGAACCTCCGCAATCGCGAAGGTTTATGCTTGAAAAGCTCCACGATCGCGGAGCTATGGGTCTTCAGTCAGGGGTTATAAAGCTCGATCCATTCTGCGCTCAATTCAATCTTTTTATATTATTACTCCGTAGTATATATTTATTTTATTTATATTATTATTATTATTATTATTATTATTATTATTATTATTATTATTAAGATTAATATTATTATTATTAATCGTATTTAGTAGTATTATTATTAGCATTATACATAAAATACTACGACGAAGTCATGAGCGAGTTATTTCAAAACGGGTTTTACGAGCGGGATAGAGCTAAGGAAAATATGGGTTATAGCTATGGAGATTATGGGTAATGCTTGGGGGTATGCTCGTGAGGTCAATTTAGTGTTTATTATCTCCGTTGCGTCTACGTACCTTTCCTGCAATATTGAATCTCAATATTGATATGTGAGCACTCATAACTCAACTTTTATATATTAATAGGGTATCCCTGACTAGTGCTCGAGTATATAGGATTATGCATGCTTGTATATTTAATATTATCGTTAAATAGTTGACGATAGATTATGAACTATTTACATATGCGGTTGAGATAAGGCATAAGATATGCATGCCGTTGGAAAGCTAGCGAAAAATTAAGAACTTTTCATTTAGATATCGAATGGTTTCGATGAAAGGATTAGAAGTTATAGTCAATTGAATTGTTGTATTATTATTAAAACTTATTATTATTATCGTCGTTATTATCATCGTTATAGTTTTTATCTAATTATTATTATTATTATTATTATTATTATTATTATTATTATTATTATTATTATTATTATTATTATTATTATCATTATCATTAAAGGGTATTATCATTAAAAATTGTTATTTTTACTATCGTTATTATCGTTAAAGTTATAATTAGTATTATTATTATTATTATCATTAAAATAGTTATTAGTATTATCATTAATATTATCATAATAATAATTATTATTATTAGTATTATTATTATAATTAAAACTAATATTAGTAACACCTAATTATTATGGTTACTATTATTATCATTAATATGAACACGATATAAAAGACGATTAAAAGCTATTAAATGAATCGATTAGGAAATAATAAGTATAAGTATCATGATGAAATTAAAATATTGAAAGGTATTAATTTAGATAAAAATATCGTTTTCATTATTTTTATCAATATTATTATTAAAAGTATTATTAATATTAAAACTATAATTTTTACAAAAATTATTATTTATAGGAATATCATTGTTAATATAAAATACGATTATTATTATTATCATTTTAATAAAAATTATTATTTTATCATAATATCATTTTTAGTAAATATAAATATTGATATTATTATTATTAGTAGAATAATAATAATTATTATTACAAAATAATACAATTTTTACGTACTATTGTTATTATCGATATCAAATAAATATGTGACACAAAGATATTTTACTACGTGTAATATAATTACAATAATACTACCTATCATATTATTTTATAATATTAAATGAACTTTATAAATTTTATTACTTAAGATATATAAAAGTATATTTTTGTTATATAAATTTTAATATAAAATTGTAATTATTAATAAATGAATTATATTATTTACTCTAATAAAATCTTTTAAAAATATTTAAATACATAAAACGACTATATTTACATTATATAATAATCATGTATAAATTTTGGAAGTTATTTTGGTCAAAATGACTTTTGTTAACTTTTGCATATTAGTCTCGAGCATTAGGATTGTGATACACTATGACTTGACCTAAATTATTAGACAGATATTGATCGACATATAAATATATATAATTAATATAGGTTCATGAATCCGAGGCCAACCTTGCTCTTGTTCAATGACGTCATATGTATTTTTATTACGAAATACAGTATTATGAGTTTCATTTGCTCCCTTTTTAAATGCTTTTGCAATATATATTTTTGGGACTGAGAATACATGCGCTGCTTTTATTAATGTTTTACGGAATAGACATAAGTAATCGAAACTACATTCCATGGTTAGATTATCGAATCGAATATCACCCTTTTTAGTCTGGTAATCTAAGAATTAGGGAACAGACACCCTAATTGACGCGAATCCTAAAGAAAGATCTATTGGGCCTAACAAACCCCATCTGGGTTACGGATGCTTTAGTACTTCGATTTTATCATGTCCGATGAGAGTCCCGGAATGATGGGGATATTCTAGACGCGTTCTGTTAATGTCGATTACCAGGTGTTCAACATATGAATGATTTTTATCTCTATGCAGTTTTTGCGAAATGCCCGATATGAGATGATGTTTATGAAAAATGGAAATGAAAATCTTGTAGTCTATTAAAATTATGGAAATGATCGATTATGATAAACTAATAAACTCACCAACCTTTTGGTTGACACTTTAAAACATGTTTATTCTCAGGTTTGAAAGAAATCTTCTGCTGTGCATTAGCTCATTTTAAAGATATTACTTGGAGTCATTCATGGCATATTTCAAAAGACGTTGTATTCTAGTCGTTGAGTTCAACAAGATTATTATTAAGTCATTGATAGTTGATATACTATGAAATGGTATGCATGCCTGTTTACTTTCGATGTAATGAAAGTCTGTCTTTTAAAAATGAATGCAATGTTTGTAAAATGTACCATTTAGAGGTCAAATACCTCGCAATGTAATCATATGTTATTGTATTCATCCTTATGGATTAGGACGGGTAACTTCATGTGGTATCAGAGCAGTGGTCTTAGCGAACCAGGTCTGCATTAGTGTGTCTAACTGATAGTCGTTAGGATGTATTAGTGAGTCTGGACTTCGACCTTAGTTGCATGTCAAAAAATTTTTCTTATCATTTCTTGTCGAAAATTACATGCTTATCATTCTTAGTCTAGACACATCTTACTGCATTGATTGCATAAATAGTGTATAGACAAAATTCATATCTTAGTGTATCTGCTAATTAATATCTTAACGTATCTGTTACTGTAAACTTTGCCTAACATATTTCAAAGATTCCTCCGTAATTTATGGGATTTTGGTATTATATATACATATGTAATTTATGTATTAAAGAATACCAAATCTAAGTCTTATAATCTTCCTCATATCGAAAAATCATTTCCCTACTCTGTACGAGATGGATCCTGCAACCAGTTCTAGTTCCCCGAATTTCGACAGCTATTCCGATATGGAGTTTCACTCGAGCTCCGAAAGCAGTGTGACCGGAATGGACCAACCAATCAGCCAACATCTATTCTGGATGAATTGTGGATGGGTTCGTAGCCTCCTCAATCATTGGAGACAAGAAGAAGGTGATCCCTTCCATCCACCCCATTGCCCTCTTGGTGAAGAACCGGAAGCACTTACCGGCGAACCTGTCCGAAACACCATTTTCTCTCTCATTTCCAGAGTATCTCGTCACGATTATATACTATATCAAATTCTAGATCTTATTTATCCGTTCGTCCGAACCGACAATCAACCCGGTGTAATTGAAGAAGTCAACTAGCTTCGCGCTCGGGTAGTGGCTTTGGAGAATATGGTGCAAAGGTTACAAACACCAGCAGCATAACCAGTACCACCATCGGCAATGCCAACAGAACCATTACCACCACCAACAACATCCACATCCCATGCTTCAACATCATAACTGTTCCACGAGCATCAACGTCATACTCATCATAGATACCAAGGAATACCAATAACAACAAACGATGAAGTGTTGATTCATAACTTCATTGGAGAAACGTTCTGCGACGATTATGTAGTCTCTAAAGTCTTATAGATTATCTATTCTAGCTCTAACCATAAATCAGATGAGTGAACAGAGACAGTAGAGTAGAAACCCTGACCGGAATGGTGCACGATTTACAAGCTAGACTTGTTTTACCAATAACATCAACAGTATCATCAGCATCACCAGCACAGTCAGTGCCGTCAACATCGTCAGAATCGGCAGAACTTATAACATCACAAACTCCGTTAGTTCAAGAATCACTGTGGATATCATCACAAATCAACAACAAGTATGTCATATCAACGAGTTATGAAGTATTAACTCATTTCCACTGAAGGATTTATATGTATATCTTATATATATAAATTTTTAAAACATAATAAATCTTTCCGTACTAAGCTATTATGTGTGAATCTTACCTACTCGATTAATTCATATTACTAATATGTTATGATGTACATCTTTTGCCAGCAACTTAACCATCGATCTCTGTTTTAATTCAATGAATTACATTTCATAATAAATCAAGTGTAGTATTCAAATATACGTTTGATTATACACTTTCATCATCGATGTACTCGAAACCTTTCGAACAATATCATTCGTATCTTGCGAAGTTCACAAGAATTCCACAAATACCAACATCATGCATCAACAAATAACGAAGTATTGATTCATAATCTTAATTACATTGAATAAATACTCCGTAGAAGTTATGTAATTTCTAAAGTTTTAGGGATTATTCAATTCTAGTTCCAACCATAAATCAAATGAGTCTAATGTAATATTAACTCATTAAATCTGTATTACATCTAAAGAAAATATATATACATATATTTTCATAAAGATTGTAATAAAAATTCTCTTGTACAAAATATTAACTTGTGAAACTTTTAACGGGTAGGTAATACCCTAGAGATATATAAATTCATAATTAATATGTTACATTCTTCGAATCTGATTCAGTAATCATCAACTATACTCATCCAAATTTGATTACATATTCTGATTTTGACAAATGAAAATCCAAGTCAAGGTTAAACATAATACATCAGCCTTAGATTCTTACATATTTCAAAGCTATACTTTGACTTCAAAACTGTGATAGAACATCACTTCTATTTATAAAAACTCAGAAAAATATTCGTATCATTCAAAATCCTAGAACATCATATGTACATTAACGATTACAATCTGTGTTCAAACTCCTCGAAATTCCTGAAGACACTTCAAATGATGAACAATCGAGATGATGATCCAACCACATGTTATCCGCAGTCATGCACCTGGAAAACTCTTGAAAACTAAGTAAAAGTTTAAACACGTACCTGTGTCAGATCCTTTAGCATTTATTATCAAAAATAACCATAGTAGCAAATTCTATCACAGCTCCAGCAAGTCAACTTTGATTTTTCATTTAGAGTAACCTTATTATAACCCTGATATATACAATTACCCTTTTTGTCATTGTTATCGGAGAACCTTTTATATTCCACCACATTATCAGCAGATGTACCAGCAACTTCATTACCCTTTGACTTTAGCCTCTCTGAAAAATCATTATACTTATCAAAACCCCATCATTTACTCATCCGCATCTTGTAACAAGAATTGCCATACCAATCAGCAATCAGTATTTTGAAATCTCGCAGCGTTCTACTTCAACGGATATATATATACATATAACGTCTATCTTCAAGACTTACAAACTGTGAATGTGAAGTTTCTGAAAAACACCCCAGCCTACGAATCAGTATTAAGAAGTTTTGAAAAAGGCTGATGAAGTGGCAAGGACGGTAGACAGCAATTACGGTCAGAAGTTTGATAACAAAGAATAGTAGATTGGAAAAGCTCAAACGAAAAATTTGGTACTGGAAAACGGATTGAGCAAAGTATGAAGGAAGCTGTGGACAAATCACAAAGACTAAATCTGCCTTCAAAGAATCCAAATAATTCAGTGTCTGCTGAAGTCTTTAGTGAATATCTTACTTCTTACTTTAAAACCTTTGCGGACAATATTCTTCATCATCCTCTGATCTTAGATATTTTAAGATATCATCATATCTTTCATTATAAATATCCTCCATATTTTTGAAGATATTTTCATACGTATTCTTATCTGAAATCATTTGACTCCTCGCATTATCTGTATCATATCATAAAAGAAACTGTTTTATTTTCTAAATTTTGAAATCTTCGAGTTTAAAGTATGAGTGTTTTTGAAGTAGTGTTGGGAACTGAAGCATGAATTAGTATAATATAATGACACTTGATCAACGTGATTATATTACAGTAAGTCATGCTGAGTTTCTAAATAGAACATGATGATTCACAGATCATAACGTCATCATGTGCCTTGTTACACGACTCTTGTATTCTACTTAACCTCTAAAATATCAAGAAAATATTTCTTGATGATTCAGTCTTTTCCAGGGTATTCTGGTAATTTAACAAATCAAAATCACGCCATTACGATTTCCTTCTTAGAACATTAATTATGTTCATTTCGAAATTTATACCTACGTATTCTGGACCATTATTCGCTTGATTTAAAATCGGGAAGATAAAACAAAAGCATGAAGCTTCAAAATATCAATAGAAGTATAAGTCACAGTAAATTAGAGAGAGTATTAACTGTGGATGACAATGATTATAGAAGACAGAAGCAGGGACTTTAAAATATAAGGGAAGATATAAAGCCCAACAACAGCCTAGAAATTACAATCCGTATATATCAATGCATATAGCAACATAAAGACATGGGAGAACTAAAAACACTATAATACCAAGAGTATAGTAGAAGTAAATAGATTCTTCCGGTGGAAGATGAAAGAGAAGAATGACAGATATGAAGGTTAGGAGTATATCAAGAATCAGAACTGGATGAAGCATATTGATGAATACTTTAAAGTATGAGTTGTGGGAGAAAGAATAAAAGGTGTGAGTTGTAAGGAAACGAAGGAGGTGGATTTATAATGAAATATCCGACGGAGAAATCGAGACAGATTATCGCATTAAATCCAAGAGGATCATAATGTCCTTGTTTACCGAAGAATCAAATCTTATTACGAAGATTTTCTCTAAATTCCCTTGATTACCGGAAACCAACCGTGACTACGTCACCTGTTAAGAAAAACCTGCATTTATTCATTTCACTATTTTTCAATAGCTTTACTCCTACGCTTCGAGGAATTGAATTATTTTATTCATATTTCTTAATCATGATAAAACTCTAGCTATCAACTTATATTCGTCATAATAACATTCTTACTGTTAGCCATGACGACCTCTATCAAATTTTGGGGACGAAAGTTCTTTAACGGGTAGGTACTATGATAACCCGAAAATTTCTGACCAAATTTAAACTTTATCTTTATATCATTCCAACACGATAAGCAAGGTTTGTTAACTTAAATCTCAAGAATTTTAAACTGTGTTCATACATTCATTTAACCTCGACCAAACTCCAATGATTCACGAACCATTATATGAACGGATATGATTATATATGTATATGTGCATATATTATAACTTGAAAACGTTAACAAAGTATTAGACGTATAATACTTTACATGAACGTATTTGTTTCAAAATATATTTAAAATAATTATCGACGGAATTAAAAGATAATATCAAATGATTGAATTATCAGATACATTGTATGATTACGAGTCTCTATTGAGAGAGGTCCACTTTGATGTAGGAAACCTTCCCTTTTTAACCATATTCGGAAAATGGTAAAGTGATTTTACAAATAAGAACAAAGAGTCAATTAACGGAAAATAGACAAGAGTTAGTGAAGATTCCTATTTGATTTTAAATTCATACTTTACAACATTTTTCTCATGATTTTAATAAGATAACTATTTTAACCTTCATCTTAAAGTTGGAATGTGGAATGTAAATAACTTAGACATTGGGTATCGACATTTTACATTAAGATGATTTCGTACGTTTATCTAACCTTTAAACTTTATATCACATTGCACCAACGAACGTTAAAAACTTAAAATCTATTAAAAGTATATTTAATCTTACTTTTCTAAAACGTTTTATGATATAACAACTTCTACTATTTTAACCTTTTAATAAAATGATTATTTTATATATTTAGTTTTAGAAAACAAAATTATCATATTTGATTTAAACATATAAAAACGTTTTAGTTTAAAAAGAACATTATTAATTAGGACGTTTTATAAAATAATTTGTATATGACTTTTGAAGAATTTAAGTAAAGTTTATATTATAAATTTCAAATATATAAAGTGTTTCAAAAATGTAAACGTGATTTGATATAATATTTTTCTACTATCTAAACGATTCCAAAATAAACTTTAAAAATATAATTAGTTTTGAAAAACTAAATATTGTATTATCACATATTTCAATGTGAACAAATTTATATATTTTTTTAAAAGGATATATATATATTTTACAAGTGACAAAATATAATATTTAACGGATGATTTAAAATAATATATTTGGATAAAAAACGAGACTTTGATTTATGGAAGCAAATGACCACGAAACTCAAATACAAAGGTTATGCTTTGGGTAATATAGTCTTTAGATGATTAAGTCTAATTATTGATTAAGGTTCACGTCGCGTAACGTAAAGTGCTAGTTTCTAAACGTACGAAAATGCGTTCGAGAAACCGAAAGCGAGACATAAGTCGAGTGACAACGTACGAGTCATTGGAGCTAAATTTACAATTTAACTACGCGTGTAAATATAATATAATATATAATTAATTATATAAATTAAATAAATATATTAAATAAATATATAAAACTGTCGGCAGCCTTTTTGATCGTGGATATGAGCTGGAAACAGGAACCTCCACAATCGCGGAGGTTTATGCTTAAAAAGCTCCACGATCGCGGGGCTGTGGGTCTTCAGTCGGGGGCTATAAAGCTCAATCCATTCTGCGCTCAATTCAATCACTATATCTATATTATTACTCTGTAGTATATATTTATTTTATTTATATTATTATTATTATTATTATTATTATTATTATTATTATTATTATTATTATTATTATTATTATTATTATTATTATGATTATTAAGATTAATATTATTATTATTATTAATCGTATTTAGTAGTATTATTATTAGCATTATACATAAAATACTACGACGAAGTCATGAGCGAGTTATTTCAAAACGGGTTTTACGAGCGGGATAGAGCTAAGGAAAATACGGGTTATAGCTATGGAGATTATGGGTAATGCTTGGAGGTATGCTCGTGAGGTCAATTTAGTGTTTATCATGTAACACCCCAGCTTAACATGACCACAATATTGTCCGCTTTGCCCGCAGGCGCACGGCTTTTTCTTGGCGACCACACACGAGAAGCACTTTCCCAGGAGGTCACCCATCCTGGTAGTGCTCTCGCCCGAGCACGCTTAACAACAACGTACTCGCACTTCTACTCAGCCTGTGATCCCAAAACGCGTTGTGTCATTTAAGCGTGAGTATTACCTTATAATCCCATGATCACTCATGTTCGTGGGCGATGTGGGATTTGCCTAGGGTGTTACATTCACCCCCCCCCTTAGGGACTCATCGTCCTCGATGAGGTTTGCCCCACTACCCCCAACGGCACATGAGTGGCTCTGATACCATTCTGTAACACCCCAGCTTAACATGACCACAATATTGTCCGCTTTGCCCGCAGGCGCACGGCTTTTTCTTGGCGACCACACACGAGAAGCACTTTCCCAGGAGGTCACCCATCCTGGTAGTGCTCTCGCCCGAGCACGCT
This sequence comes from Rutidosis leptorrhynchoides, assembly GCF_046630445.1. Classification (NCBI taxonomy): domain Eukaryota; kingdom Viridiplantae; phylum Streptophyta; class Magnoliopsida; order Asterales; family Asteraceae; genus Rutidosis; species Rutidosis leptorrhynchoides. Next base: position 217,441,246 of record NC_092335.1, read on the forward strand.
TAACCACATCGTACTCGTACTTCTACTCAGCCTGTGATCCCAAAACGCGTTGTGTCATTTAAGCGTGAGTATTACCTTATAATCCCATGATCACTCGTGTTCGTGGGCGATGTGGGATTTGCCTAGGGTGTTACATTAACACCCTAAGCAAATCCCACATCACCCACGAACATGAGTGATCATGGGATTATAAGGTAATACTCACGCTTAAATGACACAACGCGTTTTGGGATCACAGGCTGAGTAGAAGTGCGAGTACGTTGTGGTTAAGCGTGCTCGGGCGAGAGCACTACCAGGATGGGTGACCTCCTGGGAAAGTGCTTCTCGTGTGTGGTCGCCAAGAAAAAGCCGTGCGCCTGCGGGCAAAGCGGACAATATTGTGGTCATGTTAAGCTGGGGTGTTACATATCATCTCCGTTGCGTCTACGTATCTTTCCTACAATATTGAATCTCAATATTGATACGTGAGCACTCATAACTCAACTTTTATATATTAATAGGGTATCCCTGACTAGTGCTCGAGTATATAGGATTATGCATGCTTGTATATTTAATATTGTCGTTAAATAGTTGACGATAGATTATGAACTAGTTACATATGTGGTTGAGATAAGGTATAAGATATGCATGTCGTTGGAAAGCTAGCGAAAAATTAAGAACTTTTCATTTAGATATCGAATGGTTTCGATGAACGGATTAGAAGTTATAGTCAATTGAATTTTTGTATTATTATTAAAACTGATTATTATTATCGTCGTTATTATCGTTGTTATAGTTTTTATCTAATTATTATTATTATTATTATTATTATTATTATTATTATTATTATTATTATTATTATTATTATTATTATTATTATTATTATTATTATCATCATTATCAATAAAGGGTATTATCATTAAAAATTGTTATTTTTACTATCGTTATTATCGTTAAAGTTATAATTACTATTATTATTATTATTATTATCATTAAAATAGTTATTAGTAATATCATTAATATTATCATAATAATTATTATTATTAGTATTATTATTATAATTAAAACTAATATTAGTAACACCTAATTATTATGATTACTATTATTATTATCATTATTATTATTATTATTATTAATTATTATTATTATTATTATTATTATTATTATTATTATTATTATTATTATTATTATTATTATTATCATTATCAATAAAGGGTATTATCATTAAAAATTGTTATTATTACTATCGTTATTATCGTTAAAGTTATAATTAGTATTATTATTATTATTATCATTAAAATAGTTATTAGTATTATCATTAATATTATCATAATAATTATTATTATTAGTATTATTATTATTATTAAAACTAATATTAGTAACACCTAATTATTATGATTACTATTATTATCATTAATATGAACACGATATAAAAGACGATTAAAAGCTATTAAACGAATCGATTAGGAAATAATGAGTATAAGTATCATGATGAAATTAAAATATTGAAAGGTATTGATTTAGATAAAAATATCGTTTTCATTATTTTTATCAATATTATTATTAAAAGTATTATTAATATTAAAACTATAATTTTTACAAAAATTATTATTTATAGGAATATCATTGTTAATATAAAATACCATTATTATTATCATTTTAATAAAAATTATCATTTTGTCATAATATCATTTTTAGTAAATATAAATATTGATATTATTATTATTAGTAGAATAATAATAATTATTATTATAAAATAATACAATTTTTACGTACTATTGTTATTATTGATATCAAATAAATATGTGATACAAAGATATTTTACTACGTGTAATATAATTACATTAATACTACCTATCATACTATTTTATAATATTAAATGAACTTTATAAATTTTATTACTTAAGATATATAAAAGTATATTTTTGTTATATAAATTTTAATATAAAATTGTAATTTTTAATAAATGAATTATATTATTTACTCTAATAAAATCCTTTAAAAATATTTAAATATATAAAATGACTATATTTAAATTATATAATAATCATGTATAAATTTTGGAAGTCATTTTGGTCAAAATGACTTTTGTTAACTTTTGCATATTAGTCTCGAGCATTAGAATTGTGATACACTATGACTTGACCTAAATTATTAGACAGATATTGATCGACATATAAATATATATAATTAATATAGGTTCGTGAATCCGAGGCCAACCTTGCACTTGTTCAATGACGTCATATGTGTTTTTACTACGAAATACAGTATTGTGAGTTTCATTTGCTCCCTTTTTAAATGCTTTTGCAATATATATTTTTGGGACTGAGAATACATGCGCTACTTTTATTAATGTTTTACGGAATAGACACAAATAATCGAAACTAAATTCTATGCTTGGATTATCGAATCGAATATCACCCTTTTTATTCTAGTAATCTAAGAATTAGGGAACAGACACCCTAATTGACGCGAATCCTAAAGATAGATCTATTGGGCCTAATAAACCCCATCCGGGTAACGGATGCTTTAGTACTTCAATTTTATCATGTCTGATGAGAGTCCCGGAATGATGGGGATATTCTAAACGCGTTCTGTTAATGTCGATTACCAGGTGTTCACCATATGAATGATTTTTATCTCTATGCAGTTTTTGCGAAATGCCTGATATGAGATGATGTTTATGAAAAATGGAAATGAAAATCTTGTGGTCTTTTAAAATTATGGAAATGATCGATTATGATAAACTAATGAACTCACCAACCTTTTGGTTGACACTTTAAAGCATGTTTATTCTCAGGTTTGAAAGAAATCTTTCACTGTGCATTAGCTAATTTTAAAGATATTACTTGGAGTCATTCATGGCATATTTCAAAAGACGTTGTATTCGAGTCTTTGAGTTCAACAAGATTATTATTAAGTCATTGATAGTTGATATACTATGAAATGGTATGCATGCCTGTTAACTTTCGATGTAATAAAAGTCTGTCTTTTAAAAACGAATGCAATGTTTGTAAAATGTATCATTTAGAGGTCAAATACCTCGCAATGTAATCATATGTTATTGTATTCATCCTTATGGATTAGGACGGGTCGCTTCAATTACAAACCATAGGGTTTCCATACATCAAGTTCACCTAAAATCCGCCCATTTAACTCCCAAATGGGTCTTACAAGTCACACATGAACAAGCTCTAGCTATAAATCAAATTGAACTCAAAACTCAGAGTTAAAACTTACCACTACCACTGAAACGTAGCTAGAGACGTAGGGAACAACTTTAAAACACGGACTCGAGCGAGATTTGGCTTTCTTCTTCCCCAAAGTGAGCTCTCTCTCACTAAAACTCTATTTCTCTCTCTAAACTTTAAGTGTGTAGGTGAAAGAGTGTTAAAGTGTTAGGGATAAGCTTGAATCGGCTTTTATGTTCCTTAAAACGTCCATAATGTAAAAAGACCAAAACACCGTAAAAGATGCCCCTAAAAACGGGTTACGATTGTCAATTCAGCGACTCTGTCACGTTTCGCGACATGCTGTCGCGTTTCGTGACAACCAGGAAGCGACAACTCTCACCCAAACGTGACATATAGATCAGGTCAGCTATTTTTAATGCGTCGTGTATTGGTCATGTTCATCGCGTTTCGCGATGGCCTGGGACGCGACAAGACTACTTGAAACACGATGGTTGATCAGGTTACACCCATATTCGAATTTTAAATCATTTAATCAGCACACGCGACCAAGCATACATATTATAAAGACCAAAAATGTACCTTTGGACCATGTACGAGGAAAATGGGGTGTTACATAAACTCTCAGAGAATCTTAGCTGATTTTATGACGAAACAACAAAGTATAAATCTTCAAGTCATAGAATGTCAAAATAAGTTTGATAACCTGATCATCACTTTTGAAAAATTAATAGAAAGTTTTCAACTTACTATACAACAATTATCAGCTAAACTCGAGACAGAACACAAAGAGTTTGATGCCCTAGTTTTAACTAGGGGAGGAAAAGAGACAAAAGTAGATAATTCTATAAACATAGAGAAACCCCCTATTCAAAACCTTTCTGAAACAGAACCCATACCACTTAATCAGCCTATAAATCCCCCGAATTCTGTTAACCCTGTCACCCCAGAGATTATTTTGAGAGCTCGAATACCTTTTCCGGGTAGACTAAGGAAGGAAAGGCAGGAAACTCAATTTGCTAGATATTGGGATATAATAAAAAAACTCCACTTGAATATACGCTTAGTAGATGCGTTAGTCGAAATGCCTAACTGTGCTAAATTTTTCAAAGAATTAAATTCGAATAAAGAATGATTAAGAGAGATAATTAGCTTACCCTTAAGTGAGGAGTGTTCGTTACTTTTACAACATGGAATTCCCCCTAAGTTAGGAGATACAGGAAGATTTACGTACCTTGCTACATGCAAGATGTCCAAATTAGTAATGCATTAGCAGACTTAGGAGCCAGCGTAAACCTAATGCCCTACTCCCTCTTCAAGAAGCTAGGACTTAATGAATTAGGACCTACGCGAATGACTATCCAACTCGCGGATAGATCAGTTAAAATCCCTCAAGGAATTATTGAGGATATCCTAGTAAGAGTGGATAAGTTCGCATTCCCCATTGATTTTGTAATCATGGATATTGAAGAAGATACGAAAGTTCTGCTCATCCTTGGTAGACCATTCTTAAACACCGCCAAGGCTGTGATCGACATACATGAGAAATCTTTAATACTAAGGGTTGGTAAGGAAGAAGTTACATTCAATATCAACTGACTTATGAACCACCCCAGGGAAGAAGATGTTAGTCTCACTGATTCTCTTCAAGAACTCATTGACGAACATCCGGAGGAATCCATGGCGATATGCAGCCGAGATCATATTTTTAAGGAATTATTTCCCAGACCATACAAGGAAAATCTTGACGCATGTTCGGCCATAGGAAATGGTCAACCACAATCTCTCACCACCTCATATAATTCTACGAGCACGACTATAGCACCATTGGGAGAAGGAATCCCATTACCTCTACTGAGGAGATGACCGAATGAAAAAACGGATTTCATTCAGGTAAATCAGGAACCACAGCAATGGAATGACTGTGAGGAGACTCCTGAGCCATCATACAAAACAAAGGAAGAAGTTTCGGAAGATGAGTCATTAAGAAGGACAATTTCAAGAATAAAAGAGCAGATAGCTTCAGTTACTGCTATCAAAGAACCTGAAGAATCTGAGTACCAAGAAGGGTATGATCCGTTAGATATGGAGGAAATAACCAGGATGAAATCATCTATTGAGGAACCGCATAAATTGGAGCACAAGAAGTTGCCTGAGCACCTGGAATATGCGTTCTTAGAAGGAGATTCACAATTACCAGTCATCATCTCTAAGGAACTTAAGCCTAGGGAAAAGGCGGAGTTAATCAAAGTCTTGAAGTCACATAAGATAGCGATTGCTTGGAAGATTTTCGATATCAAAGGAATTAGTCCAAATTACTGCAGTCACAAGATCTCCATGGAAGATGACTTTAAACCATCGGTTTAGAGACAACGTAGGGTAAACCCAAAGATTCAAGAGGTTGTCAAGATAGAAGTAATCAAACTTCTGGACGCCGGTCTGATCTATCAAATTTTCTGATTCACCATTGGTCAGTCCTGTAACATCCCGCGTTTTTCCGTTAAATTTATTTTTAACACCGTTTTTTTTTTAAATAATATCTTTCGTTATTTAAATTCGTAGTTTCCCTTGACTAACGTTCATAATATCCCCGTCATTTAATTATAACATCACTCGTTTACTCGAGTGTTTTTAAAATGTTCGTTGGTTAATTCCCGCACCCGCTTTGAAACTCGAGGGACCAAAGTTGTAAAGGGACCTAACTAGTTGACTAGGTCAACTAGTCAAACCCCACCATCACCACTCATTCACTTCACCTCTCTTCTCCCTTTTTTTTTTCTCTCTAGCTCAAGAGCACTCTTTTTCTCTCAATCCATTCAATCATCATCTAAATCCGATTGGAGAAGAAAACATCAAAATAAATTACATATTTGGAATCCTCTCTTCATCCTCTTCGATTTGGTACAAATTTCATAGTTTGAGGTAAGGTTTCTAAAAACACTAGATTTCTCTAAATTTGTTTTATATACTTGAAATGGTGTTAGTTGGTGTCTATGGCTCGTGTCTAGCATGAATATATGAATTACTTGCTCGATTTGTTGTCTTGAGTAACTAGTTTGAACATTTGAAATGGGTGTACTTAATCTTTGATTTTGGACGATTAAATGTTTTTTAAATGTTAAAGTTCATGTATTAAATGTGTTACTAGCATCATTAGCTTCATTTTGATGTGTAGGTTGATTTAGAAAAGCTTCATTTACAAAATGGTTGAATTCATGATTTTGATTAGGGTTTGATGAACTCTAAAATGAACTTTTGATGCTTTACATGCCATGAAATGTTATTAGTTAGTGATTAGTTGTATTGTATGTTTCATTACCTTCAAAATGGCATATCGTATATGTAAATTGGATTCCCGAGTCAAGAAATGCGTTTTATGAACTTGAAACTTCGATTTTGAACATTTAACGATCATTTATTGAGGTTTTCATTGTTTTTAATGATGGAATTGATTCATGAAATGTATTTAGTTGTATTCTTCTTTAAATTACCTTTCCAATGATATAAGATACGTGCTTTGAATGTTAACGAGTCAAAAGTTATGATCGTTTGAAGTTGAAATCGTCTAAGTGTTAAACTGTCCCAGAATTGCTGCATCAGACACAGATGCGGCGCATCTGCCTTGGATGCGGCGCATCTGAGGCAGACTGCCCAAAAATGTCAATTTTTGCTTAATTCTAAGTATGCTATGCACCCCCGATCAACATGAAACTTGGCCAACATGCTCATATATGATTTCTAAGCTCAGGAAAATAGTTCGGGACCCGACCCGACCCGACCCCGTTGACTTTTTCGTTGACTTTGACCAAGTTTGACTTTTAGTCAAACTTAACCAAACACTTATGCAACCGTTCTAACGTACCTTTATACTTGATTCTTGCATGAAACTTGACAACGTGATTCACATGCTATATAATCGAGTCGTAACGAGCCATAGGACTAATTGAATACATTTCGCCCGACCTTGTATCGTAACCGGTTAATTGATACAAATTACTTGTTTAGGTCAAGGCTAAACAACTTTTATGCACACGTTTACTTTGTGAAGTACATTTATACTCGTGCACTCGAGGTGAGATCATAGTCCCATCTTTCAACAACTTTTATACTTTTAAATCATATGATGAGAAACATATACAGTTTTATACTACATACTTTATGCTTTGAACACAAGTACGAAAACAAACATTCCACGTGCGAGTTAGAACAAAAATGCCTCAATTCGATTATCATTAGTTACACTTGTCGGGTGTAAGCGAGAACTTATGTTGTATGGCCATATGGGTTTGAAAAACCCTCATTCGGACGGTTCGCTACCGTTATGCGGATGAAATATACTTTCGTGTTTTAGTATGGGTTCTAACACTGTGTGATGGGGTAATATTGGTTAAGTCTGGATAATTGAGTGCTCGCGAATAACAACACTTTCGGAATGCAAATGATTTGGATAATCTACGTTATGGAAATACAAAATCTTGTGGTTCAAAAACAACATTTATTACTACACCTATGATTTCACCAACGTTTTTCGTTGACAGTTTTCTATATGTTTCTCAGGTTCATGAATGGCTATTTGATACATGCTTCCGCGTACACTCATACTTGCTTGGGGTCAAGCATACATGCATACACTCTGATTACTTGCTTAGAGTCAAGCATACATACATACTTACGCTATTTATAGAAACCGTGATTTTCAACTTATATTATGTCGCAAGTTTATTTCACTTATACATTACTACTTTTGTAAACTTAAACTTGTTATCGAACCGTTTGGTAAACTAAACTTTGCAAGTCATGAACGTTTCAAATGAATGCGACATAATTTTGGTCAAACGAGTCTCATATAGGGACTACGACCACGTAACGGGACCTAAGTTAGCAGCGCCGTCAATGACGATTTTGTCGGGTCACCACAGATGGTATCAGAGCTGGTTTAACTTTAGCCGTAAAGGTAGTCGCGCGTCCGGCTGTCACGCCGGGGCGAACTATGCTTTTTAGCGGGTTAATCGTAGAGGGAGTTCTCACAGTGTTACCTATGACTAAGCATTGGCTCTTACCCCTTGCGATCCCTTGGAATTTGAGGGTTGGCAGTTTGGCAGAAATGCGGGCCGTAAAATCAGTGTCTGAGGTACACTCAGTGGTCACCAAGTGGTTAGCTGGATAGGCACTGGGTAGGTTTCTACCCCATCTGTTGCCACAGATGGTATCATAGCATTGGTTGTAGGGATATAGGATGTGCATTAGTGTGTCTGATAGAGTCGTTAGGACGCATTAGTGAATCTAGACTACAATCGGATAGTTAATCATTGCATCCTGACTTGCATTTGCTATAGATAGCACTTACTTGACTACTTGTGCATATATACTTGAATCTTTCTTAGGTGAACCCCTTAATGGTACCAAATATTCATCATACGAACTCGTACTCTACCACTTTCTGGTAACACACGTAAATTCAAGATTCAAACGTGTAAGGAAGACGATGACTTCATTAGTCATACTGGTTCGGGAACTCTGTCTCCCACGTTGTGATTCGCCAACTGTTTCAACTTACTATCTGTGTCACACCGGTGTTCCTTACTATCTACCACTTCTTGTTACTACCATCGCTACTCTAGGTGAGTATCGTCATCACTATTTATCACTACGATTGCGTACAATTCGTTATCATGATTTGTTACACTTCTCGTACCGGAATACATTATTGTTTGACTTGAACCGCATTGACGTGAACAATCATTTATACACTTCCCTCGGGAAACGCTTCCTTAGAGTTGCATTAATTCTTTCTATTTAATACGAGTCATGTTAGAGACGTCGTTACACTTTGTTCATTTTAAATCTTCACGATTACCCGAACTTGATTTTATGGAGTGATGTGGGAATGGAGGTATGAGTTAGCATAATATAACAATACTCGATCAACGTGGTTATATTATGGTAAGCCATACCAAAGTTCTAATGACTCGTGATGGTGATTGGACTCGATCAACCTAATCACCACCATGTGCCATGTACATGACTTCATTTTTCTGGTTGGACATCCGAAAACTTCGAGAATACTGATAACAACCATACCTGGGACACATCGTCGATTATTGTCGAACCATATTTATGCTTCCGAATGAATGACAAATTCTTTCAACTTCAAACATACATTATACGTGTATACTATCTCATCTTCACGCAATTTTATCGACGAACTACAATATGCTTGTTTGCACACATCGAGGTGAAAACTTCTCTCGCCTTACACACGTACTTCCGTACAAGGAAATCTTTTATCTAAATTCTCAATGGAGAGGGAGACTCGTCACGTTATACTAGTATTCACCACGAGGGTGAATAGTCCTAACAAATGTTTTTCAGAAACCGATAAGAAACTTGCTCTAACAAACGTTTTCGGAAACAGATAAATCTTCTGCGGCGCGAATTTCTTGAGAACCTTGTTCTAACAAATGTTTTCAAGTCTTAACAAACTTGTTCAAATATATCTTAAAGAACTGTACCTCGTTTCGGATCGAGATCCTCGTTTCACTTCTAGAATTCGGAGTGCCTTACGAAAAGCCTCGGGACCACGTTAAAACATAAGTACTGCGTATTAACCACAAACTGACGGACCAAACAAACATATGATTCAAATCTTGGAAACCATAATACGAGTTTGCGTTATCAACTTCAAATTTACTTGAGAAAAGTATTTGCCTTTAACCGAATTCTCTTACAACGATAGTTATCACACGAGTATTAACTCCACACCTTTCGAAAACTCATATAACTGCAATTGTCTTTTTCTAAATTGTTGAACCGAAGTAGGTGACAAGCAAACCTCCGAACCCGAACTCATTCATGAAATAACCGTTAAGATCATTCAAATCCAAGAAAGACTCAAAACGACCCGTAAGCACCAAAAGAGCTAGGCCGATGTTAGACATAAACATTTCAAATTCCAAGCGGGTGACCGCATAACATTAAAAGTCGCGCCTTGAGAAGGTGTAATCCGTTTCGAGAAACGTAGAAAGCTATATCCGTTATATTTGATCTTTTTTTAAAAATCTTGGGGCGTTTTGGACCCGTTGGTAGCCATTTAGATTTCCTGACCCATTTGAGTCTTCGTCCATCCTACATTCTATATATCAAACTTAAAGAAGTGTCTTGTAAAACAAGAACTTGTTATTCTTTTCGATGAGCTTACTATCGATGATAAACTTCACTTCCTAGGAGGAACGGTTGAAACTATGAATCGTGAAACCAAATTTTGAAACAACGTAAAACCCCGATTTTTGAAGTTCGTTGAAATGCCCAAAGAAGTACCTTCACTTATTCGTAGAATTGACAATGCAAGATCTCGAGGAAGAAACAACGACTACTACTTCCAACTAAATTTCGGGATGAAATTTCTTTTAAGGTGTAGGTAATGTAACATCCCGCGTTTTTCCGTTAAATTTATTTTTAACACCGTTTTTTTTTTAAATAATATCTTTTGTTATTTAAATTCGTAGTTTCCGTTGACTAACGTTCATAATATCCCCATCATTTAATTATAACATCACTCGTTTACTCGAGCATTTTTAAAATATTCGTTGGTTAATTCCCGCACCCGCTTTGAAACTCGAGGGACCAAAGTTGCAAAGGGGCCTAACTAGTTGACTAGGTCAACTAGTCAAACCCCACCATCACCACTCATTCACTTCACCTCTCTTCTCCCTTTTTTTTTCTCTCTAGCTCAAGAGCACTCTTTTTCTCTCAATCCATTCAATCATCATCTAAATCCGATTGGAGAAGCAAACATCAAAACAAATTACATATTTGGAATCCTCTCTTCATCCTCTTCGATTTGGTACAAATTTCATAGCTTGGGGTAAGGTTTCTAAAAACTAGATTTCTCTAAATTCGTTTTATATACTTGAAATGGTGTTAGTTAGTGTCTATGGCTCGTGTCTAGCATGAATATATGAATTACTTCCTCGATTTGTTATCTTGAGTAACTAGTTTGAACATTTGAAATGGGTGTACTTAATCTTTGATTTTGGATGATTAAATGTTGTTTAAATGTTAAAGTTCATGTATTAAATGTGTTAGTAGCATCATTAGCTTCGTTTTGATGTGTAGGTTGATTTAGAAAAGCTTTATTTACAAAATGGTTGAATTCATGATTTTGATTTGGGTTTGATGAACTCTAAAATGAACTTTTGATGCTTTGAATGCCATGAAATATTATTAGTTAGTGATTAGTTGTATTTTATGTTTCATTACCTTCAAAACGGCGTATCGTATATGTAAATTGGATTCCCGAGTCAAGAAATGCGTTCTATGAACTTGAAACTTCGATTTTGAACATTTAACGATCATTTATTGAGGTTTTCGTTGTTGTTAATGATGGAATTGATTCATTAAATGTGTTTAGTTATATTCCTCTTTAAATTACCTTTCCAACGATATAAGATACGTGTTTTGAATGTTAACGAGTCAAAAGTTATGATCGTTTGAAGTTGAAATCGTCTAAGTGTTTAACTGCCCCAGAATTGCTGCATCAGACACAGATGCGGCGCATCTGCCTTGGATGCGGTGCATCTGAGGCAGACTGCCCAAAAATGTCAATTTTCGCTTAATTCTAAGTATGCTATGCACCCCCGATCAACATGAAACTTGGCCAACATGCTCATATATGATTTCTAAGCTCAGAAAAATAGTTTGGGACCCGACCCGACCCAGTTGACTTTTTCGTTGACTTTGACCAAGTTTGACTTTTAGTCAAACTTAACCAAACACTTATGCAATTGTTCTAACGTACCTTTATACTTGATTCTTGCATGAAACTTGACAACGTGATTCACATGCTATATAATCGAGTCGTAACGAGCCATAGGACTAATTGAACACATTTCGCCCGACCTTGTGTCATAACCGGTTAATTGATACAACTTACTTGTTTAGGTCAAGGCTAAACAACTTTCATGCACACGTTTACTTTGTGAAGTACATTTATACTCGTGCACTCGAGGTGAGATCATAGTCCCATCTTTCAACAACTTTTATACTTTTAAATCATGGGATGAGAAACATATACAGTTTTATACTACATACTTTATGATTTGAACACAAGTATGAAAACAAATATTCCACGTGCGAGTTAGAACAAAAATGTCTCAATTCGATTATCATTAGTTACACTTGCCGGGTGTAAGCGAGAACTTATGTTGTATGGCCATATGGGTTTGACAAACCCTCATTCGGACGGTTCGCTACCGTTATGCGGATGAAATATACTTTCGTGTTTTAGTATGGGTTCTAACACTATGTGATGGGGTAATGTTGGTTAAGTCTTGATAATTGAGTGCTCGCGAATAACAACACTTTTGGAATGCAAATAATTTTGATAATCTACGTTATGGAAATACAAAATCTTGTGGTTCAAAAACAACGTTTATTACTACACCTACGATTTCACCAACGTTTTTCATTGACAGTTTTCTATATGTTTCTCAGGTTCATGAATGGCTATTTGATACATGCTTCTGCATACACTCATACTTGCTTGGGGTCAAGAATACATGCATACACTCTGGCATACATACATACTTACGCTATTTATAGCAACCGTGATTTTCAACTTATATTATGTCGCAAGTTTATTTCATTTATACATTACTACTTTTGTAAACTTAAACTTGTTATCGAACCGTTTGGTAAACTAAACTTTGCAAGTCATGCACGTTTCAAATGAATGCGACATAATTTTGGTCATACGAGTCTCATATAGGGACTACGACCACGTAACGGGACCTAAGTTAGCGGCGCCGTCAATGACGATTTTGTCGGGTCGCCACAAGTCCTGTACAAGTTGTACCAAAGAAAGGAGGGATGACCGTTATCAAAAATGATAATAATGAACTGATACCAGTTGGAGGTTTTGCATAGATTATCGTAAATTAAATGATGCAACCCGGAAAGATCATTTCCCACACCCGTTCATTGATCAAATGTTAGAACGATTATCGGGAAACGAATTCTATTATTTTCTCGATGGTTTTTCTGGCTATTTTCAAATTCCCCTCGATCCTAAGGACCAAGAAAAGACAACCTTCACATGTCCGTATGGAACATTTGCCTATCGCCGCATGCCCTTCGGGTTGTGTAATGCACCAGATACATTTCAGCGATGCATGGTAGCAATATTCCACAGAGGCAGATTTCGAAAAAAAAAGCTGTTTCTTAGGTCTTCGCGTCCCTGTACCCAAAAGGATGGGTGAGTTCGGTTTGCATGACATGATCGAACATTGTATGGAAGTCTTCATGGATGACTTCTCCGTTTTCGGAAGTACCTTCGATTCGTGCCTTTCTAACTTGGACAAAATGCTCACCCGGTGTGAAGAATCAAACCTAGTGTTAAATTGGGAGAAATGTCACTTCATGATAAAAGAAGGAATAGTTTCAGGACACAAGATATCCAAATCAGGAATAGAGGTTGATAAAGCCAAAGTAGAAAACATAGCTAAGTTACAGAACCGACTACAGTCAAAGCAGTTCGAAGTTTTCTGGGGCACGCTGGATTCTACCGCCGGTTCATCAAAGACTTTTCAAAGGTCACTCGACCCATTACTCACCTCCTTGGAAAGGATGTTCCGTTCAACTTCATCGAAGAGTGCACTCAAGCTATCAATTATCCGAAAGAGCAGCTCACACACGCACCTATCATGATTGCTCCGGATTGGAGTTTACCGTTTGAAATCATGTGTGACGCTAGCGATTTCGCAGTTGGAGTCGTCCTCGGCCAACGAAAAGATAAACATTTTCATCTGATATATTACGCTAGTAAAACCTTGATTGGAGCTCAAGAGAACTATACAACTACGGAAAAGGAATTACTTGCCATAGTATTCGCCTTCAATAAGTTCCGATCATATCTTGTCCTATACAAAGCTACAGTCTATACAGACCATTCATCGCTTAAATATTTGTTAAAAAAGCAAGACGCAAAATTGAGACTTCTATAATGGATCTTGCTCTTACAAGAATTTGATATCGAGATTAAAGACAAGAAAGGAGCAGAAAATGTCGTAGCAGATCATCTCAGTCGATTGGAATATCCATTGATGGGACCACTTGTAGAACAATATATCAGAGACAAATTTCTGAAAGAACAACTTATGAGTTTAGGACAAGCCGAAGTAGGATCACAGTTCACTGATACCCCTTGGTACGCTGACATAGCCAACTTTATAGTGGCTGGAGTAGTTCAAAAAGAATGAGCACCTCCGGAAGACGAAAATTCTTCAGAGATGTAAAATCCTACTACTGGGAAGATCCGTACAAGCTTAAAGTCTGTCCAGACTAAGTAATTAGGTGGTGTGTAGATGGAAAGCAAGCTATCAGAATTCTTCATCAATGTCATCATGGGCCAATTGGAGGTCATCATGGGGCTAATTTAACAGCAAGAAAGGTCTACGATTCGGGTTTTTTCTAGCCATCTATATTTAAAGATGCGCAAGAGCTTGTGAAGAGATTTGACACATGTCAACGTCAAGGGATGATTTCCGCAAGGAATGAAATGCCACCCACTAATATCCAAGCTTGCGTGATTTTTGATATATGGGGTTTATACTTCATGGGGCCATTCCGTAAGTTTAATGGCAAAGAATACGTCCTAGTAGCAGTAGATTATGTATCGCGATGGGTAAAAGCACAAGGCTTCCCAACAAACGATGCCAAAGTCGTCACCAATTTCCTGAAGGGACTATTCAGCAGATTCGGAGCTCACGGCGCCATTATCAGTGACAGAGGCACACACTTATGTAACACGCGAGTCATGAAGGTGATGCAACAATACGGAGTTACTCATAAGATGTTCACTGCATATCATCCACAGACTAACGGATAAGCTGAAGTCACAAACAGAGCATTAAAAAGAATATTGGAACGCATCGTCGGTAATTATGGGAATAGATGGGCTGAGAAGCTGGACGATGCTTTATCGGCATTTCGCACTGCCTATAAAAATCCTCTCAGCACTACACCATATCGGATGATCTACGACAAAGCTTGTCACCTTCCGCAAGAATTAGAGTACAAAGCTCTCTGGACACTGAAGACCTGCAACCTTGATCCTTCTTAAACCATCAAGCTTAGGAAAATGCAATTAAATGAACTATCCGAATTAAGAGATCAAGTGTACGAGAAATCATATATCTACAAGGAGAAGACGAAGCTTTTAGATGATGCAAAATTAATTCCTATAAAGTTCGCTCCTGGAGATAAATTTCTACTCTTCAATTCTAGACTAGAAAAGTTTTTTGGTAGGTTTAAATCCAGATGGAGTGGAAGGACCCACTGGGAGCTTCAAAGTAAACATCCACCCTCTAAATGCTTATATGGAAGATTACCCAAGGGAGGAGGATTCTTTCGCCTTTAATCCACCTTAAATTTAATTGACCAGGTATTTTAAAAGTCGAGCTTGAAAGACTTTTTAAACAAAGCGCTTTTGGGAGGCACCCCAAACTTATCCTAGTTAGTATTTTTCACTTTCTTTATTTTATGATTATTTTATTTCCATTGATGATTTATTACCTGTTTAGTAACCCTAAGTGTTTATCTTACACCATGTGTATGAAATTACTTAGTTCTGACAAAGTTGTTGAATGTGATAAAAAGATGAGTACAGGTTCTACTCTGAGCATTCTGGTCAAACGGAAGAGGACTGACGTCGTTTACAGTTCAGGATCAGATCATCTTAGGCCTTCAACAGGCCAAATTCGACCTCGAAGGATGATCATGCCGAGATTATAGGAGAAAGATGAGACATCTATCGCACCATCACCATCTTTGAGACGATCCACACGGCTCGCCTCACGGTCAGAGCATCAGGCAGAGCCATCAGAGCCACTCCCGCCAGTCACCGTGTTCTGTTATGGGGTACGCTCTACAGACAGAGATTTAACTTGGTGTATTGCACAGGACCATCAGACACTGTTTGCAGCACAGATGGCACACTTCGAGAAAGCTGGTGTGCCACGCAGATATTTGAGACCCTCTTCGTTTAGGTTGGATCTTACTTCCCACCCTTCTCAGAGAGATGTCCTACCTATCTCTGCACCCCTTTTGTCCACAGCATCCACCACCACTCCGCCCTCTGCTTCCCCTATCATCACACCACCGCCTAGAGTTGAGACTGTTGGTGTAATTGAGCATTCATTCGCTGCACTACCTGCTGACGGTCACCTCATCACTATCCCAATTACTTCAGAGCCAACATCCGTACCTCAGCCACCATTTGAGCAGCTTTTTGGGCTTACAGATACCATACCCACTCCGGTGACTTACGATCCTTTCAGTTTGGAGGGCTTACCGCTACCTTCAAACATTGTTCTTGACGATCTTCTGAGGGAACCTTATGATGGTTTATTGGATGATGTAGCTAGGCTCAAGGACTTTGATCCAGCTACTATTTGAGATCCTGACTCCACAACAGCTCCACAGATATGTAAACAGGATAGTTATCATCAATACCTTTCTTTTATTTTTAGTTTAGTATCTATCATCATAATCAGAAAATCATGTACTAAACATTTTGTGTAGTGGATTATGTCTATATTTTTGCAGAATTATTAAGGAGAGAACCTGGTACTTTTCCAAGCATCAGCCTTAGGAACTTCTCAAAAGAGACCTGACCATAGGGGAGTGGCTTATCTTTAGTAACCTTCTCTCATATCTATAAACTGTTAAAATCTCTAAGTGTGGGATTATAACATCACTTTTAGATATACAATATTACAAACACACTAAAAGCTCTAAGTGTGGGATACCTATTCCAACCTTAGAAAATTTTAGAAAACTATTGTCCTTAATATGAAAAATCGTTAAAACTTTCTTTAAAAGAGAACATTAGGGACAATGTTCTTCTAAGTGTAGGATGGGATATTAAGAACAAGTTACCATAAAAACGCTCAAGTTTTCAAAAATTCTTTGTCTTCAAAAGATTTAGCAAATGAAATATGGGTAAATTTGAAAGAATTATTACCCCATTTTACCAAAAACACCTAAATTGCATAAGTTAGATCCTTTCGCATTTATTAAAACAGAACGAATAAGTCAAAACCTATATTTTAAAACAAAACATTTTATTTTGAAAGATTGTGCAAAAAGGGTACGCATAATTAAGCACGACCCCCACCAACAAATAGTGAGGAATACCTTGGATCCAAAGTTATTGTAAGAACCATTATATCTACAATACTTTGCTATGTCGTTTGATGAGTGTGCCGGTATATGGTTCGAATTAGAACTTGTCCTTGATATACGTTTCAAAACCAATGGTTAATGAGCGTCATACGTGGTGTAGGTGCGATCCTCTTTTCGAAACCATTCTGGATAGAAAATACAAAAACCTTCCATTTTCGTTTCCACTTCCAAATGCTTAAACCTGATCAAGTCACTCAAAAGAGTTGATGAATCATAAAATTTTTACCTCCAAATTCACCCCCAAAATACGTCACCCAATCACTTTCATTCGTTTCTCATTTCAAAGATCCTAGAAATTCACAAAGATATATCAAGTTTACTTCAAAACACGTGTCAAAAATTTCAAATTCTAGATTGTTTTTGATAGGCCAAAGGCCTATTTCTGGTAAAAATACTATCGTCTCTCTGGGCACAAGAAAATTTAGACAAAAGTCATGAAGAAGGGATGCCAAAAAAAATAAAAAAAATTGAAATAGCGAAGTCTCTAATAAAGGCTTAGAATATCCCGAAGAAGAAGTTGTGACCCAGAAGAGCCGTTTAGCAAAGAAAAATTCTAGACAAAATTCTTCGCGAAAATCGTGTTCCTCTTCGGAAACTCTTCACCAAAAATAGAGTTCCATTCTATAGAAAATGGTCATTCCCAAGAAATACAAATCTAACGAATATTTAAAGATTCGATGAAATCCCCTACCTCATAAACCTTCACCTTTCTCCGCCATCCTACCTTTTAAACCCGTCTTCTATTGAAAGATTGATTAGGAAGGAAATCAGTGTTGTCCTCATTTAACCGGTGGAGATATCGATTCTCGAATAAGCCTATGATGACGACCGTTATACGACTGGCTTCTGAGCAACAATACAATTAGAATAGGACACCTTAAACATTTGAGTGATACGAGTGATCCGTTGTGAGAAGCTTGGTCATGTATACTCTACGCCTTTTTCAAACAAGAAAACAATCTAAAATCTTGCGTTTAAAACATAAGGTTGGAAAAATTTTGAAGTACGTTTGAACAATGTTCTGATTTTCTGACTTTATGCATAAATAAAAGAGGTTGAGGTATTATGGGTTACATAATCTAGTAGAATAAACCCGTTATTCCAGCTTTATTGTTTGAGAACAAACAAAGCCTAAGTGTGGGATAATTTGATATCGCTCAAAAAGTCATGTTTTTACCCCGATATTAATCAAAAAATCATAAAGGTTCAAACTTTATTGCCAAAAGTGGCAAGTATTTGCTTCATTTTGTAGGTTTAGTAATTATGAAGGAAATGCAAAAAGAATCGAAGAAAACGAACTTAAAACGAAGAATCTAGAGCGAAAACGGAAAAATATCAGAAGAGATCCAGAAAAACGGCCTGCCAAATGTATATGGACGGCCTGCCATGATTGCAAACGGCCTGCCAAGAAAACGGGCCAATTAAATGGGCCAACACCAAATCAGACGGCCCAACACAAAATTGGATGGGCAACCTGGACGGCCTGCCACCAATTGGACGGCCTGCCACCATTTTGGACGACCTTCCATAAACGGCCTGCCAGTCCAGAATGCCCTATAAATAGGAGCCAATTCCCTCCATTTCAACACACTTCAACTTCCACACATTGAAGACACACTCAATTTTAGATTTAGTAGTAGTTTAGTTAGTAGTTAGTTAGCTAGTTTTTATGGAGGAACTTTCGAAGTTGTAGCGATCTCGGGCGAATCTGTAATCACTTTTCAGGTTTTAATCTAAATGCTGACCTTTTATGTTTAGATATGTGTTATTATTATCCATGTTTAAATATGCGTTATGATATTACCATGATAGCTTAGAGTATTCGTCTGTTGCCATGATAGAAACCTATGCTAGAGTAGTTATGACTTTTTAATACGTTTACTGTCGTTACGCTGAACCTCTGACTATAGTAAGGCTCGTATGCTAGTATCTTAGGGATTGACCAACCTAGGTTGTGACTGAGACTTGCCACACACTTGAAATTAGCTACTTAATAGGACGAAGACATTCGTTTATTCTGTACCTGAAACATCTATGAACTCGGTATGGCCGGTGTTCCCGAGAGGCCCGACCTTATGGGACACGGAACCTAGGAATTGAGACATGAATCACCTAGTATACCTGAAAACTGACCTAAGGAGACATCTTAGGGACTGTTATGACCCACTTAGCAGTACCTAGTTGTATGTTCCATCTCCCATTGCATGTTCTTGTTTGATTGTTGCTTTAGGACTGGTCGTACTATATATTGAGTACATCTGGTAGATTTCTATCTGTATCATTGTGACCTTTACACTATAACACTGTATAATAAGTAGTATAGTAAGATTTTTGTAGAATGATGATAGGTTAGTTAGTTTTTGTAGTTGTTGCCGACTTAGCCCGGTAGGTCCCCTCCTATTGTGACTGTGTCCACTCGACGCGGCATGTCGTTATTCTATTTCCTAACAGATAACTAGGGTTAGGATTAGAACTCGACTTCTGATACGACCTAGTGCTTAACTAAGGATAACCCCCTAGGTTTAGACACATTTCGATAGTGCAAACCTAGTGACATACCGGCCTTCACTCAAAGAGAACTCTGAGAGTTCGGGGACTGGTAGAACTGTACTATTGGCTCATCCGATCAGATCCATACTATCCTGTTTAGAGGCTCATCATCATGACTACCTTTCCTTAGCCTAGACGTATATCATGGACATCATTTCCTTGATTTGCAAACTCCGGTACTCCTCCACCTTTTTACTTTTTCAGTATTTAGGAACCTGTTAGATAAAAACTTAACTACTCTTTTACCCAGACAATTTAACCAAGAACAGTTATCCCTTTGAAATACAATTCGTTAAACCATTCAAAAACACGACCCTAGGTCAACTTACTCTTTCTACCTTAGAAAGTGCTAATAAGATTTAGGCCCCGCACTTAAAAATAAAAATTTTAGGAGCCTGCTAGGACCCGCTTGTCTACCTCATTCCACGACAAACGTAACCGACTTTTTAAGCAATATCAGTTATCTATAATAAGTTTCGACACATTATTTGTACGAGGACAATAAACACTTTTAAAAATAATTACCCTGAATCAACAAAATGTACAACTACTTTTTACATAATTTTACTTCTTAAAGATAGTTCTATAGACTTTAATTAATATAATTCAATCATTTTATAAGATCACGTACACTCATCATGTAATTAACATCTCTGACATTATAGTTAGCCTCCTTGTTTCTCATTATGTAATAAACTTGTTCCTCTTTACCTTAGATTCTACTGATTTATTCACCATCAAGTCCATTGCATCTTTTTATGTGGGTGGTCTTACATTGTTTTGACATTGGTAGGTGGAGTGTTTGGAAGTAATGAGCTAACTAAAAACACAAAATTGATTGGCGAAACAAAAAATAAAATGCAAACTTGAAGAAGAAAATATGAAACACAAAGTAGAAAGCTGAAATGTGAATCTAATGACGAAAACGCAAATCACAATTGGAAACGTGAAAGTGGAAACAGAAACGTGAAATGCAAAATACGAAGCAGAAAACAGAAACTTGAAATTGAAAACTTACACGCACATTACGAAACGTGAAATGTGAAACGTAAACAATAATATAAAAAATGATAATAGAATCATGAAAATGAATATTGAAATGCGAATGTTAAAACTTAAAATGTGAAACTGAAAAATGAAACTTGAAACTGAAAATGCAAAACTAAAAACTGAAATACAAAACGCGAATTTGAAAACTGAAACACGAAAATATAAATTAAAATAGAAAATGCGAAACTTAAAACTGAAACGCGAAACTGAATACTAAACGCGAAAATAGTTAGGATTCGCTAATTTTGTCTTTAGTTATCAATCAAATTAAAGAAATCAATAAGCTGTAATAACATGGAAAGTGTAAGGTTTTTTTTTTTCAAAAATATTAATATGTATATATATAATAGAACCAAGGTTTCGGCGGAGCAACATTAAGCAGATCAAAACGATCTGTAACGGGAGTACTTGGTCAAAAACGACCAAAACTACATGACACTCACTCTATTCGTTCTAAACACAATAAACGACTACATTAAATACAGAGCAAGTACATTAGGAATTACACTTGAAATTCCATACGAACACCACCTTACCTAAGCCTAATACAAACACATAAACCCGACCCCCTATCCAACCCCGCATCAGCACCCTCCGAAGGTGCCAATCCAAACCATTCACCGGGCAACCCAAGAACACCTAACCCGAGGCCTATTTACCGAAGTCAACAAAATTAACAATGCCGGCAACAACATCAAGCATACAAAATACCTAACGACGGGAAAAATGGAAGAATGAATCAAACCAGCCGCAACATCAGTACCAAATGCCGAACCAAACCACAAAGGAGCCAGTCATCTCCGCCAAATTTTCTAAGGACATTTACAAACTCCTCGGACCCAAGCAGTTAGCAATCAGCGCCGACAGTCACCAACAGTCACCAGCAACAGCCAGCAACCACCACCGACAAACTACCACTGCCAGCGCCACCGTAGGCCACCGGTTTTGTAACGCCAGCCATTTTTTTTATATAACACAGCGAAAGTCTTACTTAATAAAATCACAACATTAATTACATCAGTACAAAAGCCACTTAATTAAGTTTAACATTCACAAAAGTGTTACGTAATTACGAACACGGTTATAATTGTCGACATTAGAGTTACAAGTCAAACATGTCTTCTACATCACGGCCCGATCCCATCAGCAGTACCTAAACCTGCAGGAGAAGGAATGTGAGGGATTAGCGTACCGCTAAGTGAATAGAATCTATCTACAAATTAAGCTTAAGCAATCCATCATAAAACAATCAGCTAACATGCTTACAACCAACAAACATACAAACAAAGACAATATGAGGATCGACAGCTTGTACGGGCACACGACCCCAGCTGATCAGGCTAGAGTATACCGATAGTCCTTTCATGTCTACTCTCTGCATACAGACTGTAGGGTATGAACTCAACCGCCCTTAGAATGGTTGACCTTACACGAACTTCAACCGCTTTAGAAGTGGTGAAAGTCCCCAACCGCCCTAGGAATGGCTGGTGTCAAACACAGTGAACATATACAACATATAGATCACATAACATGCAATTATCCACCTAGCATGTCAATCACTACACTACACAGAGTAATTAGAGTAATCCACCGTAGCATGATTTGTTACTTAAACTCTATCCAAAGGTAGACCCACTCACCGATTACCAGCAACAGCTCAGGTTCTGACTACTGAGCTTTCTCTTTATCTTTTCCACCTGAGAATAAACATAACACAATCAGTAATCATGTCTTGATAACAACTCAACAACAAGACAACAACACGAAATACCAACATTTAAACATGTTACAACTAGTCTGCCAACCGTATGAGTAACACTCTCACACGCACATTTGAGAACACTCAACTGTGCGGTTGACAACCTACTCGTACGTTTGGTCTATGACTAACATCCATCAATTAATCATTTGATCCGTACGGTTCACCACACGAGTGACCAGTGACTTGTACGAGTCACATCTCAACCGTACATATCATCACAATCAAAACATAAGTTCCCCATCACCACTCACTCGCACGGTTCACCACACGGTTGACTACCTCAACCGTACGAGTGAATACTCACTCGTGCGAGTGATGAAGAATATTAGTAGCCACTGTTTGACGGGTTTCAACCCAAATACACAATATTAAACATCAATATATTCTATAAACCAACACATACTATCCATGCATTCACTATACGATAAATCTACATAATAATTTCAATCAATAACGACATTCAAATGCGTACAAAACAAGACATACACGCTAAAACTCCTTTTTTAGACCAATATACAGATTGATTTAGCTTCTTAAAACCTTATCATTGGAAAGTAGACCTCAATAAGATTCCAACGATAGTTTATTCATCAAAAACGGGGTAACGGTTTGAAAGTTACGACCAAAACAACTTTCACACAAAATGCTGAAATGCCATTAAGAACGGGCTGACAAGGTTGAGCGCTCAACCGTATGGTTGAGCCCTCAACAGTCAACCACATGGTTGAGATCTCAACCGAGTGGTCAATCGTACGGTTGAGACCTCAAAAGTGTGGGTGCTAAAGAACAGCACCAGCACGCTGTTTTCGCGTTTTGACCCCCAATCTTGATTTTTGCTTGTTTAGGTCACAAAACCACTTCAAAAACTTCATATAACAACTATAGAACATAATTCTAACATCATAATTCTAACATCAATTAACACTAACAAACACATGTCATCAAGGTTCAAGCTCGAAAATACACAAAACCCATTTTACACCCAAAGCCTAAATTTCTAAGAGTTCAGACAACGATTCAAACATGCTAACTTGAATAGATGATCATAAAGATGATAATAATCACTCCTTAAGGCCTCTTGATCTGATTTCTAACTTGAATTCAACTAGGGTCCTTGAAATGGTATAAAGGTTAGGTACGGTGTCTTGTTTTGGATGAGTTCTAAAATGAAATCACTAAGCAACCACTTACACTCTTAAGTGTGTTATTAAAACCCATACCCCACAACACACGGTTAATTATCAGTTATCTGATATCTTTTGTACTTAGTTTGACAACCCTAACGGAGTCTAAATTCAACAAACGAACCTATTCTGTGACCCTTGTCAAAAACTGATCTTAACCACATAACGAGTTAATAATAAACATAATATTAAAATAAAATCATATAATCAAGCACACTTAAGCCTAAGGGCAAAATACTCATCTTACATCTAGCCCAGGTTTTAGTCTGTTACAGGTTTCCACCCGCGGGCGACAACGATTGTCACTCACTTGTAGCCACTAAGCTACCATCAATGTCGTCAGGCAGTGACGGCTAGCCACTAATTACCGCTACCAGCAGCCCCTAAAAGACCAGCATCATCTACTAGCAACCAACGAAGGCTGCCAGCAGTCACCACCCGCCCTCGGGAGCTGCCGATGACATTTAGGCCACTCTAATCCATCGGGTTTCAACAAAAAACACGTTCAATCACAAACTCACCAACACCCGCCCAACCCCCCACAGAATCCGAAACGTCCAAAGTACCTGTAGAGTTCCAAAGGAACTCGCCGCCTACAACTACCACGGAAGAATCAGAGCTCAGTGAAGAAAGTCAAGGGGACCACCAGCAGAATTCTTCAACCCAACCGAACCAAACCCAAGAATCAACCCCCAAATAACAACCAACTCCCAGATTGTGACGATCGCTCCAAATCCATATGGGCGAACACGTCATTCAATGATTTCATTGCGAGGTATTTGACCTCTATATGATACGTTTTGTAAATATTGCATTCTTTTGAAAAGGCACACCATAAATGAATATTTAAATCAAAGGTTTTCAACATCTGATGATTTCTACATAGAGACAATCACCGTAATATAATAGTTTACAATAGTACTTCCGTTGACAATGCAGTCAAAATAAGATACATGGTGATGATTTGGTGAATGAAACGTTTCCTTGAAAAATATGCCATGTAAGACTCCATGCACATAGCTTATCTAACATATAAGCAAACAGCGAAAGACTTCTAGGGAACCTGAGAATAAACATGCTAACAAGTGTCAGCACAAAGGTTGGTGAGTTCATAGTTTTAATGTTTTGCATAATCTGTACATAAAGGTGGATCACAAGATTTCAGTTGTTTCATCCAGAAACGTTTATCAAAATATTCTACAAGATTGAGCACCCTGGTAACTAAACTTTAACGTATAAATACACGCAACCAACATGTACAATACACGCAATCCAACGTGTACTAAACTCAAATAGCATACGTCTGTTTTATAGTTCAGGCTAGGGTTTCTATACCTGGAACAGACTGGGATGTCAAGCCCTATGGATCCATATATAACTACTCACGCCCACCAGTTCTTATAACCGGCAATTACTAGTTACCAAAGCTAAGGGATTTTCGGTTCAAACTCGGTGTAGAATTTAGTATGTACTTGTATCCATTGCGTTTAAAATAAAGTGCATGTATTCTCAGCCCAAAAATATATATTGCAAAAGCAATTAAAAAGGGAGCAAATGAAACTCACCTTATCAGCACATAAAGTTGTTCATCAATACGTGACCGAAACTCGGAATACCAAATAACCGTAGATCTCAACCTAGAGAACATATGTTGGTCAATAAATGTCTATCAAGCTAGGTCTGGTCATAGTGTATCACAATCCTAATGCTCGAGATCGACATACAAAAGTTATCAAAAGTTATTTCAAAAAGTCAATCTGTCTCAATACAATAGTTGAATGATCATGGTAATCGAATCATTTTAACATTTCTCATAGTTTCCCAATTCTTGTAAAATTAAACTATAGTTTTTATAAGGCTTTAAAATATGATAAAACAATCAGTTTTGACAATTGTTCAACAAAACTAGACGTGCCTTATATAAGAATTTATTTACTCGGTTGGTAATATTTAAAAATCCATTTTATCAATCTCGTAAACAAGTTGTTTAAATCTTAATTGCAGATTCAAAAGCAATTTCAATTAACGTCAATCATAATTCAGTTGATAATATCTTTTAATCCGTTCATCGAAACTATTCGATATCTAAATGAAAAGTCATTGATTTTTCGCCAGCTTTCCAAAAACATGCATATCATATACCTTTTTCCAGTAATATATGTATTTAATTCGTGATTCATTATAAACTGTTTAACGACGAAATTTAGCATACAAGCATGCATAAATATATATACTCGAGCACTAGACATGGATACATAATTAATATATAAAAGATAAGATATGAATGCTCACGTATCAATTTTGAGATTCAATATTGCAGGAAAGTACGTAGACGCAACAGAGATGATAAACACTAGTTTGACTCACGAGCAAAACTCTCAAACCATACCCATAACCTCCATAGCTATAACCCATAATTTCCTTAGCTCTATCCCGCTCGAAAAACCATTTTGAAAGTGACATGTTCATAACTTCGTCGTAGTATTTTATGTATAATACTAATATTAACGATATCTAAAAATACTAATAATAATAATAAGATTAATAATAATAATAATAATAATATTAATCTTAATAATAATAATAATAATAATAATAATAATAATAATAATAATAATAATAATAATAATAATAATAATAATAATAATAATAATAATAATAATAATAATAATAATAATAATAATAATAATAATAATAATAATAATAATAATAATAAATATAATATAGAGGACAGAGAGATAGATTGATGAAATGAGAAATGAATTCGGCAGCAAACCTCGAGTTTTATACATCCTAACCTGTCCCCACCCACCATGCGATCGCATGGTTTATGTGAGGGGATGACATGCGATCGCATGGCTCCCATTTCCAGCTCACAATCCTTTGTCTCGTTGTTTGTCGACATGTTTTTATATTATAAATATATTATATTTAATTTATATAATTAATTATATATTATATTAAATTCACGTGCATAGTTGATTTGTAATTTTTGTTCCGATAAGTCGTACGTCGTCACTCGACTTATGTCCCGGTTCTGGTTTTTCGAATGTCCTTTCGTACACTTAGAAAACTAGCACTTTACGTTTCGTGACTCGTACCTTTATCAAAAATTAAACTTAATCATTGATAAACTATGTCACTCGAAGTGTAGCTTTAATCAATTAAGTGTTTTGGTTATTTGCTTCTATAAATCATCGTCTCGTAGTATATACATATACATATATACATTTTCATTTTGAAATAGTGTTTCACTTAGGCAAAGTTAATGTAGCAAAGTTTTTTTACTGTAGCAAATAGTGATTTTCAAAAACACTGTAGCTTTTCGGGTACTGTAGCAATTCAAAAATACTGTAGAAAATTAGTGTTTTACTGGTTTATCTTAAACGTTTTAGTTAACTTATCTAAATATCAATCAAATCAATAAACGAATGTTACTATCGTTTACTAAATAACTTGAAATTATATATATGTGTATATATATATATATATATATATATATATATATATATATATATATATATATATATATATATATATATATATATATATATATATATATGCAT
The DNA here is from genome assembly GCF_046630445.1 of Rutidosis leptorrhynchoides. Taxonomy (NCBI): domain Eukaryota; kingdom Viridiplantae; phylum Streptophyta; class Magnoliopsida; order Asterales; family Asteraceae; genus Rutidosis; species Rutidosis leptorrhynchoides. The sequence goes on from NC_092335.1 coordinate 217,468,769, forward strand.
ATTAAGTTATATATATATTGTTCGTGAATCTTCGAGAACAGTCAAAGAATAATTGATTACATGAATATAGTTCAAACTTGAGACTCAACATTACAGACTTTGCTTATCGTGTCGAAAACATTAAATCATTTAAAGATAAAGTTTAAATTTAGTCAGAAATTTTCGGTCCGTCACACAGATCCCGAGCAACTAGGGCACGAAATCGCCGCCTGGTAGCCGTGATCGTGACTAGAGAAGACAATCGGGTCGAATGTGTAATGACCCAACCCGTCGTATTCCGGCCCATACAAAATCTTCCTTTAAATTAAAATAGTATTATTAACATTTAGGACTCATTTATATTTTTGAAACGCTTCCATTACAATAAATAGTTTAGACAACTTTAAAACGTTTAATACATAAGTTTAAATATCCAAACGGGCATACACGACCTGACTATTTTAATATTCAACAAAACCGAGCATGGTGAATGGGGATACGCTACCCAATCCTAATCGAGTCCAAAAGCAAGATCTTCTAAAGCATCCTAGCCAAGATCTCTAATCCCTACGCTTACCCGAGCCGCCATCATGCGAACCTAAAAAAATATCAACAACGAGAGGGTAAGCTAACGCTTAGTAAGTGAGAATATACTACATACATATATATGCATAAAATGGACATGCCACACAATGATAATCAAATAGCACATACCGGAGTCCATGCATAAAGGCAAACTAATCTAAGCATACCATACGAACGCTATACACAAGCTAAAATATCAACAATGTAAGTACACCAACGACGATATGCACCACACCAATAAGCTACACCCGGAGGGTTAGCTACAACACAACAATACAATAATATCCAAAAGTATAACAAAGCATAAAACCGCCCAAGGTTAACCCCTTAACCCAATACCAAATGAAGATTGGCCGAACTACACGAGCCTTAGTAAATCCGCATCCACACGAGACTACTATCTTCAACAACACAACAACATCGAGGTTGGCCGAACTACACGAGCCTTAGTAATCCGCAACCACACGAGATCACTACCTCAATAAGATGACCGAAACTACACGCGTCATTGTGAATCCGCATCTACACGTGATCCACTTCCCAAATCAAAACCCACGGTCACGGGATTATAAAATCCACCACATCGGGGTTATCCACATCACAACTCAACTCCAACCCTTCGCCATTGGGGTTACTTAATCCGCATCACAAGCACATGTGACAACGTACACCCAAAGTGTGCACCTCGCCAAATGTGGTCAACCAAAACGCACAACCGTTCTAATTGGACCTATACACAAGTCCATCAAACCCACCTATATGTGAAGTGAGCTCTATAACTGAAAATCACTTCACCCGACCCGCACCCATCCTATACATACATATGCATATAGGATATTAACACTCACCTTGTCGTCTCGATGAATGTAACCGAACAAATCCGCAACACATCAATGGAAAGTACCTATTCCATTATCACAAAACAAGCAACACAATTCGAGTGGACTTACAAACCAACCCAATTGACACTTAGTGCAATTTCGACCCAAATGCACTTCCAAGCACAAACCGCGCCCAAACTAACCAATAATCACTAACACTAGTGACAATTGTCCTAATACACCAATTAAACCGGAACACAAGTGTTAAACACTTAACATTCTCAAAATCACCCATAAACCCTAATTTTGACTCATTTCAAAATTAATCAACCAAATACACCCAAAAGGGTTCCAACACTTCCATAACCACTAAATCTAGTGATTAAACCCAATTTCAAGTCCTAATCATGGCCAAATCGGTTTTCAACCCAAAACCCGCCTTGATCACTTATAAACCCGAGTCTTGGTGTTAATCTTCAATTAACAACTAATGGGGTTTCATTTATGAACACACAATCAAAACCCCTAAATTTAGATGATGAACACGAAAATGAAATTCGGAGTTAGAGCTTACCGCTAGTATCAAATCGTAGCTAAGAACGATTGGAACAACGTTGCCTCTTGCACCAAAGATCGAATCACAAATCTTCCTTTCCAAAATTCCTTTTGAATGATTTGGAGAAATGAAGAAAAGAGATGAAATGGGGAAGAAAAAGGAAAAAGAAATAAGAAAATGAAATGAGTGGATGGGATATAAGATCCCAAATCTGGTACACACGTGAAAAGACCAAAATGCCCTCGATACCTCTTAAAATTACAAAATCCGGAACCAGTTTGCCAGAAGTGCAGCGCCGCGGCCCTCCTTCCACGCGCCGCGACATACAACACGGTCTGGTATATTGTTTACGTACCTTTGGAACCTGAATTGCTTGAAATGTCGCGCTGCGACCGGCAGCTCCGAACCGCGACCTTTAGCACAGCCTGACCCATTTTCGCGTACTAAAACCATTCCACTCGTACACGCTTGGTTCTCTTCATTCACGAAGCATACAAACACTTAAACACAACTACAATAACACATACGGTCCTAAAACTTACACACACGAGATAAAGCGCGCACCTTGCATCATATACGGAGAAAACGGGGTGTTACAACTCTCCCCCACTTATTTCGATCACGTCCTCGTGATCCTAGTCACTTAACCAATCCTACTTCCAACACATTTCTCATTAGCCCGAAGATTAATCCATTAACTAAATACACTAGCAGGCATTCCTTGACGTGTAATACACTCAACATCCGAAGTCTATAACGATCACTTAAAATACGCGGAATCGCCACGTATTCTTCCAACTCCTCTAGGCGATTCTTCTCAAAGAGTCACCATCAACAACTAAATCGACACCCGCGATTTATTAAAATCCACAAATCTGAGCATAAGAACTTACTCAATCCCTCACATCGGGAAACTCAACCAATCTCATACAGAGATATCAACTCCTAGCATACCATACCAAGTAGATTGCTAGTAACAACCACGTACCAAAATAAAGTCAACCATCTAACCGATGAAGACCGAATAAAAGCGAGTCCTTACGGATAACACTTACCACTTAACATCCTTTGTAGTGCGCAATACGACCAATACGTAACTATTGTAACATCATAAGAAAATGGCTAAACCCGATAGCGCCCAAAACGACTATGGCAATGCTAATCCCAAGGTATACAAAATCGACTATTGTCACACCCGTAACAACATGTGAGCGAAACATGACTATCGCATCACTAATCACACAACATGGTCCTCACGACCCCACCATTGGTGTATAAAACAACCAATAGTTCTCAACACTAACCACATAAAGGCTGGCCAAAACTACACGCGCCTTAGTGAATCCGCACTACACGCGACTCACCACCTCCACCACACAACAATCGGGATTGGCCGAAACTACACGCGCCCTAGTGAATCCAAACTACACGAGAGTCACTATCCCAATAGAATGACCGCATCCACACGTGTCATTTTGAATCCGAACCACACGAGACTCACTTCCTCAATAAGATGACCGAACTACACGTGTCATCGTGAATCCTCATCCACACACGATTCACCTCCCAAATCTCAACAGAGGAATGGTACTCCCATTCCCCATCGTTACTCGCATTTACCGATAACGTTATACCATATCGATATAACACTACTCCCAAGGTGAAGTTAGCAGACCACGTCAACGACCATAACCCACCAATCACACACGCTCTTTTGGCCTCATACAACGAGTATTATAACATCGCGCACTGCTACACCATAGTGAATCCTAACGGGATACACTAACCATAAACACACGCTCTTTTGGCCTCGATCACAATGAGTAGTGTAACATCGCGCACTGCTACACCATAGTGAATCCTAACGGATTACACTAACCATCTACCACAAACAAATATCCATTAGTGTACTTAACACCGCGTAATACTAACCCCCAATTGGTGTCTTAACACCGCGACTAACCCACCCAAGTAAATCCATCATACACATACGTGCATCATACGTACGCGTACACAACGCCAACACAATCGAGCAAGAACCGCCCTTATCGCACATAGGCACAAAACAATAATTCTCTAGAAGAGAATTTGACACGCACATCCCTTAACCTAGGGATCTCACCTTGCTCATCAAACACGTCCATTATCTCTAAATGAGATTCACCACATTACCACCTCGGTGATAATTTAAATCTAAAACCATAAGTACAATTTATTCCAAATCGTACTTTTACCACAATCGACCAACGTAGGTCTCAACGTTAACTCCGAATCCATACGAGCATCGACCAATATCAATACGCTAGAACATCTTCGTGCGAGAGTACAAACTCCCCCACTTAGAACTCCGTTCCGTAACCACATCATGGAGATAAAGGTATCTCACAACCACACACATTTACAATACCTTGCTCCAACCTTGAGCATACGAAGGATTTCAGATTATCCTTCGCTACTTCAACCGAAGTAAATTCCAAACCGTACAAGTATCTCTCTAGAAATCACCGAGTTGCTATCACTTGTAACTTCCACACCGTCACTCACGCACCTACGGTTTTCTTACCGGCACCCTAAGTACAAAGTAACCGCAATACCATCGGAGTCGAATACCACGCTAGTAGGTATGAAAGAGGCACCTAACATCGCGTCAAGTAAACTCCTTCACCAACATACATCGAGATCAACGCCCGGTCTCTAGGGTTCTATTCACCGGACGAACCCCGTGGTTCACCATCCTCAACACAAAAGTGAACGCGCGCTTAACAACCGAACACCAAAGCCCATACCCATGGCTTGGTAGAAACATTTCCCAAACACTAAGGAATACTTGGTTGCACCAAGTCTTATACCCTTCGTCCGTGAATCAAAACGTCACTGATGTTGTAGCGTGAGGGTACGAAATAGTATTATTTTTAATACAAAATACTACAAAATATGACACAAGTTTTATTAATTTACGGATGGGATATACCTAAACCTTGCTACAACACTATAGGCAGTGTACCTAATCGTAGAGTAGTGTAGTTTTTAGTAAGTCCGGTTCGTTCCATAGGGAGCTAGTGATTACGTACTATATTTTTATAAAACTATATTTATATAAATATATATATATATAAGTAGTAATATTATTATAAAAGGGGGTTTTTTACCGTTTAATGACCGGTTTGTCGATTTTATATTTTTAAGCGTAAAGATAAATGACAATAATTAAAGTGCGTAAAATATATAAATGACGATAAATAAAATAACAATAAATAAAATTGCGATAGAATATGAAATAAAAGGGTTATGCTTATTTAAACTTCCGTAATCATGATGTTTAACGTTTTGATTTTAATTAATTGTTACTCGGGTTAATTGTCCTTTGTCATGGTTTATTTGATACCTATCTGATTTTTGTCCATAATAGTCCATCGGTCATAAATATAAAGTGCGAGTGTCCTCGTCAAATTACCCTTATACCCGAAGTCAAATATTCCAACTAATTAAGGATTTAAACTGTGACGCAGTTATCACTTCTGTCAACAGTTACACCAGTTATCACTGTATGTAATCCACCCCTGTTTTGATTAGATATGAATATTAATTTACCCACTTGATCAGTTTGAATAATCAATTACCCAACCCGAATAATTAATTAAATGATTATAATAGATTCCATATGAACGTCACTAAATAGGACAACCATAATCATTATTAATTATTAGGATAATTAATTTGAAGATAGGTTCGACAGACTCCAATGAGTTGTCACTCAATTAGACAATACCCCCCATCTATTAATAGTCAATAGTCCAATTTCCACAAGTGTCGGTCTTTTGCCCAAACCTTAATTATGGTACAAAATCCAATAACCCCGTCTTAATATTTAGTCAAACATCACGATTACTTCGGCTTAAATAAGCATAATAATAACTTAGTTACGAGACATTAAATTAAAAAGGAAGAACATAGCTTACAGTGGGATTAATTTTGTAGCGTTACACGGACAGAGTTCTGACTTAAATCCTTACAATATTCGCTAACATACCATTATTATTATTATCTAAAATTAAAATTAAAATTATAATATATATATAAATATGTTTACAGAAAGATAGAAAGAGAGAATTGGGATCGAAAAAGGGGTGTTCTTAAATCGATGAATTGCAAAGCCTTTTATAGGCGAAATGAAAATTTGAATTTTCATTTACGACCCCTGAACTATGCTCAATTAACAACTTTTTATTATTTAATATTATTCTTATTATGAATTATTTAAATATTATATTTTATTCTTGTGCATAGTTGACTCGTAATTTTTACACCGTTGCGTCGAGCGTTGAGAGTTGACTCATGTCCCTGTTCCGGATTTTCGAACGCCCTTTCGTACTATTTTATATCGTGTACTTTGTGTTTTGCAACTTGTACTCTTGTCATTTTTAGACGTTCTTCATCAATAATTTGAACCTTTTTGATTGTATCTTGTACTTTTGAGCTTTTTGGACCTTTGCGTCTTCAAATCTTCGTTTTCGCCTTTTGTCTTCGCACTTATTTAAAATAAACGAATATTACTCGAAAATGGAACAATTGCAACTAAAATCTTGTCTTTCTTGGGGGATTTTGCTATGAAATATATGTTCCTTTTTAGCCTTATCAATATCCCCACACTTGAGCGTTGCTTGTCCTCAAGCAATACAGTCTTGAAATAATATAATACATCACACGAATCACTTCTTTATTCTTCACACTTTGTACATCAGTGATTTTGATAGAGCGGTATAAACAATGATATTAACAATAGAACCATGGTTAAAGGTGGGTGTGTCATCCACAGTTGCCTTGGGTTTAGGTCAACGACACTTGCAATCAAATAGCCGATTTACTTTCGGTTTCCAAAGCAAAGTGCACATTTGAAAGGCGGTTTACAGTCCCACATGACTATAAAAATGTAGATCCTTTAGGAAATTGGAACTTTATGAAAACATTTGATCTTTTAAAAATTCAAGCTAGATTTTACCCTAGACAAGTTTTCTGATTTGACCCACCATCGGTGTTGCAAAATATATTTGTGGATCAATATTTTGGCTAAAAACATTTAGGTTCGTGTAATCCACTGCTATCCCGGTATCGGAAAGCACACATCCAATTTACTTGTTCCATATATTACCTTTCGGTAAACTACCGTCCGGTTGTAAAGGAAAGCGATGAACAAGAAACTGTTAGGGCAATGTCCCGTGACATGCAGATGATTATGGTCTTATTAACGTGTCGGATGCTAGAACTATCCTTGGTAGGAGCAATAGTAAAGATCATCCTATAATTTTTTCGGTCTGGCACAAGGTCCTGTCTCCGACCATGCTATGCAACCACCGTTCTTACGGTTGACACCCGATTTGGTTCAGGTGACCTAATAAATTCCAGGTGAATTCCTAGGATTTTACGTTCAATGGTAATGAACGCATTGAAAATGGGTTTTCAGAAAACAAATCGGTTTGTATTTTTGATCAAAATATTTTCTCGTTCAAGCTCGAGTTTAGATATCATTGAATTCCATGAGTTTGTAATTCTCAATCTTTAAAGTCAATCTCAAGGATTGAGTAATATCAGGCTTAAAAGCTGATTTTTAATCTTTAAGGAGATTATCTTTTCTGGGGATCTGATTCATTAGTCTTATCAAGCTAATTTGCACGGTGCCCCCCCATTGTACGAGATAAATCCTTCTCATGGTTAGGATAAATCTGACCACCTGGCGACCCTGTTTGATGCTGAGGTCCGTGGATTTCCTGCTGATCTTAGTGATGACTTTTCTAGATTTTTCTTCAACCTACAGCTGGTCTGGACGACAACTTCATGACCTAAATCAAGAAGCGCGTGTCTTTTTCGGAAGACTTTACTTCCTTTTAAATGATGGAATTGATTCATCGTGTAGATTCATCTTTCATTCAAAAGTATTACAATAAATCGGGTAAAACTGATTAGTTTCGTTCAAAACAAAAGTACCTGCAATAACTTTACAGAAACATGTGATAGATAGTTTTTAATTGAATAACTTGGTATATTCTCCCCACACTTAGTTTCTTTCTTTGCCTTTTTATTCTCTTCTATTCCATTTTAAATGAATTCAAGCGTTTTAGGTTGTTTCTCAATTTATGTCCTTTCCGAGGTAACGATAATTTCGGCATTAACACCTAGTTTCATTGTTCATAAATATGTATAAACATGATTTTGAGTTCATTTAGTTGAAAATTTTTCAAATTTTCCCAAAATTTGCAAATAAACCAAGTGTAAACCCGAGAGAATTTATAACCCTTCCCCACACTTGAGATCATGCAATGCCCTCATTTGCATGAAATCAGATTCTAATTATAAATTCATGAGGGTGATTAGTGTAGAAAAGTGATTAGAAATACCCAGTTTGTAAATTCTAAGCTCATCGAATGATAGATGGCGCGCCTCATCGTTCATTCCTTCATTTGTATATCACATTTGTTATTTTGCGTCTTGTCGTCAAAATCAGTAGCTATTGCTGAACTTAATGTTAGTCTTTGAAAGTGCGTTGTTTTACCCTGTTTTGTACATAACATAAAATACAAACATATATACATATTTTTGAAGTTTGGTATATAACCCCACGTTCAAAAATTTATAAAATATAGTATTTTTGGCATACTTTAAATCAATAAAATTAAAAATAATGATAATAAAAGTTCTCGTCCCTCCTTCGGGTAAAGCAATTTCGGTTCAATGACCTAGTCTTCAACTTACGACGAATTTTAAAAATCATATTTTTAACTTAATGAAATAAAGCAAATTTTGTTTTTAAAATTCACACAAAACTTAAATTTAAAAAAAAAACATATTAATTTTATATAAAACCTACAAAACAAAAATTCAGAATGGAGGGAGAAAACTAGTTCTTTAGTGTCTGCTAGTGGAAAAGACCACTCGGATTCCATTCTCGGAACTACACGAGAACAGAACAACTAACTCTAGATAGCATTTTCTTTTTAGAACACTTGAATCTCCCCACACTTAGGTAGCTGTGGTGTCAAAATTGTGATTAACTTCATCGTCAATTTCTCTTAGTCCATAATCAACTTGCATATATGTGACTTTCTCTTTAAGCCATTGGTCGAATTCCTGTGTAATATCCACAATTTCAACTAGTTTCTCCTTTTCTTTAGGTGATAGATTGGATACTAACCGGTTACATAACTTAAAGTTCCCCTTGGTTCTAGCATCACGAATCCGTTTAATAAGTTGCTTCATTGAACTATTAATAACGGGGTCATTTAATTTCGTATCAATAACGGGGTTCTTTGTTATCAAGTCATCATTAGGCGTTACTTCATTTTCCCCACACTTAGGCGTTTTATTATTGTTAAGCACTACCGTTGGAGTTGGTAAAACAACATGGTTCTTACCAATCATTTTTGCTGGTTCAACGGTTTTGGTTGGTGGAGATTTAGACTTTTGAATCATAAAGGTGATCGATTTGTCACCACTACTAAGTGTCATTCTACCATTTCTTACATCAAATAACGCCCCGGTGGACGCAAAGAATGGTCGACCTAAAATTAGAGGAATGTTTGGGTCCTCTTCTATGTCAATGACAATGAATTCGACTAGAAAGGTTAAATTACCTACTTGAACGGGTAGGTTATCAGCAATTCCAACTGGGTGCTTAATGGTTTGATCAAAGAGTCGAACACTCATATCTGTTGGAGTTAACTTACCTACTCCTAATCTCTTATATAAGGAAAGAGGCATAACACTTACACTCGCACCTAAATCTGCTAGTGCATCATACATGACACAATCACTAAGTAGACAAGGAACAATAAATTCACCCGGATCACCTACCCTAGGAGGAGGTTTTGGTGGAACTGTATTCACCGGGTTTACTTCTACGGTTTTTGTTTCTTGTACTTTCTTATTCTTTTTCTTCTTCTTCTTTCCAGAGGTATCACCAACTTTATTACCTATTACTTGCTCATACTCAACTCTTTTTCTTGGAAACGGGATGGGTGGTTTATATGGTGCCACCACTGGCTTTACATACTCTGGTGGTGGTGGTGTAACTTCTTCATTTTTATTCTCATCTAAAATCTTCCCATCTTCCGGAGCTGGTTTTTCAGAATTTGTTGAAACCATGTTAACATTCTCATTCCGAGGATTTGCTTCAGTATTACTCGGTAGCTTTGCTTGTTCCCTCTCACTCATCATGCTAGCAAGAGTACCTACGTGTTTTTCTAGATTCAAAATGGAAGCTTGTTGAGTTCTTAATGACTGATCAAACCTCTCGTTTGTTTGGGTTTGAGATGTAATAAATTGTGTTTGAGATTCCATTAGCTTTGCCATCATTTCTTCCAGATTTGGCTTTTTGTCTTCGGTTTGTTGTGGTGGTTTATACAAGCTAGGTCTTTGTTGATTGAAAGTGTTGTTATGAGTCGGTTGGTTATTCGGACCTTGTTGGTTGTATGAATTATTGTTTGGTCCATTTGGATTGTAAAGAATGTTTTGATTTCGATTAAAGTTTAGCTTTGGCGGTTGATAATTATTCTGATAATTATTTTCCGGCCTTTGGTTCATGTAGGAAACATTCTCTCGTTGTTCCATCGTTAGTTCAATGTGACAATCTTTCAATAAGTGTGGTCCACCGCATTGCTCACAAGTGATTCGTATTGCGTGAATATCTTTATTCATCTTTTCCATTCGTCTTTCGAAAGCATCTATTTTTGTGGAAACAGAATCAAAGTCATGGCTAGAATCGGCTCTAGCCGCTTTAGATGATCTAACGATATCTTTTTCTTGGTGCCACTCATGAGAGTGGGAGGCTGTATTATCAATAATTTTGTAAGCTTCAGTTGCGGTTTTCTTCATGATGGAACCACCAGCTGTTATGTCGATGTCTTTTCTTGTAGCGATGTCTACGCCTTTATAGAAGATTTGCACTATTTGAAAAGTATCTAATCCGTGTTGAGGACATCCTCTCAACATCCTTCCGAATCTTGTCCACGCCTCATATAATGTTTCATTTGGCTTTTGCGCGAATGTAACAATTTCTCCTTGAAGTCTCACGGCTTTGGATGCCGGAAAGAATTGTTTAAGAAATTTTTCTACTAAAACATCCCATGTATCAATCGCCCCTTCAGGTAACGATTCTAACCAATCTTTGGCTTCTCCCTTTAAAGTCCAGGGAAACAACATGAGATAAATCTGTTCATCCTCCACTTCTCTGATTTTAAATAGAGTACAGATCCTATTAAAGGTTCGAAGATGTTCGTTTGGATCTTCTTTTGCCGTACCACCGAATTGGCATTGATTAGTTACCATGTGTAGGATTTGTCCTTTGATTTCATAATCTGGAGCATTAACTTCTGGCTTAATAATGGCGTGACCTTGGCCCGTGTGTGTAGCTCTCATTCGGTCTTCCATACTTAGAGGTTCCGTTACTTCCATAATTGAATTTTTTGAATTCGAATCACTAGAAGATTCTGATTTAACGGTTTGTAGCTCAGGAGGAATGACTAGTGGTTCAGGATCTTGGAATTGTCCTTGAATATCCTCCGGGTTCTTAGTTGTGAAGTCGGGTTCAAAAGATGGATTATCGGAAATTTAAGTTGGAGTTCTTGTTTGACTAGATGATGATTCTAAAGAAAAATCAACGGCGACAATATTTGCTAGATGTCTTGATCGAGTTACAGGTGGTGAACGTATGAAAGGTGGTGAACGTTTTGCTCGGTGCATTCACTGAATATCCTATTAGTTATAAAAATAGAAAAACTTATATAAGTTGTCCAATTAATAGACTTTTCTGATTTTGCCCACGTTTCGAATAGCCAAAAGATGCAGCAGGAAGCCAGGACCCTTTAAATCGGAAGCCCACAACTTGCCACTAACAAATCCAACTATTACTACGAACCAGAAAAATGTCAACGTCTATCAATTTAACCACTTAAATAATTTTTCTTTCCGTTTGAAGAATTAGATAAGAAGTAAAGAAAATTCTATATCCTATAACTAGAGCGTCGAGAAATAAGAAAGAAAAAGATTGCGCGTCGAAAAGTGTCGAAAAATAAAAAAAAAATTGAAAAATAGGCGTTGAAAAATAAAAATAAGAAAGTAGCGCGAAAAATGGCGTCGCAAAATTCTAAAGCACCTAAATCTAAGTCTAAGGAATAAGCACTTAAGGGATTTTACGGCAAACCTAAAAATTCTAGAAATAAAAATAACTATGGCAAAACTAAACTTAATACTAAAAATTGTAACTATAGTCTAAAAATCTAAAGGTAATAAAACTTAAAAAAAAATTATAATTTATTATATTTTTTAAAAATTTTTTTTTTAAATTTTTTTTTTTTAAATTTTTTTTTTTTTTTTTAAAAAACGAATTTTTTTTTCTTAAAAAAAAAACGTTTTTTTTTTTTACAATTTTTTTTTTAAAAATTTTTTTTTTTTTACAAATTAATAATTTTTTTTATAATTATTTTTTTTTTTTAAACTTTTTTTTTAATTCATTTACTATTCATGAATAGTAAATGAAAAGAAATTAATTAATTTACTATTCACATGAAAGCGACATTATAGAAATTATTAATTATAAGTTACATAATATACCCCTGAAGTATTTAATAAATACGACTTTTTAAAACTTTTACGATTATTAATAGATTCTAAAATATTATTATATTATTATATTCTATTTCAATATTATTATATTATTATATTTTATTTCAATATTATTATAATTAAAAATATAGCGTTTTAGCACTCCCCGGCAGCGGCGTCAAAAACTTGATGTTGTAGCGTGAGGGTACGAAATAGTATTATTTTTAATACAAAATACTACAAAATATGACACAAGTTTTATTAATTTACGGATGGGATATACCTAAACCTTGCTACAACACTATAGGCAGTGTACCTAATCGTAGAGTAGTGTAATTTTTAGTAAGTCCGGTTCGTTCCACAGGGAGCTAGTGATTACGTACTATATTTTTATAAAACTATATTTATATAAAAATATATATATAAGTAGTAATATTATTATAAAAGGGGGTTTTTTACCGTTTAATGACCGGTTTGTCGATTTTATATTTTTAAGCGTAAAGATAAATGACAATAATTAAAGTGCGTAAAATATATAAATGACGATAAATAAAATAACAATAAATAAAATTGCGATAGAATATGAAATAAAAGGGTTATGCTTATTTAAACTTATGTAATCATGATGTTTAACGTTTTGATTTTAATTAATTGTTACTCGGGTTAATTGTCCTTTGTCATGGTTTATTTGATACCTATCTGATTTTTGTCCATAATAGTCCATCGGTCATAAATATAAAGTGCGAGTGTCCTCGTCAAATTACCCTTATACCCGAAGTCAAATATTCCAACTAATTAAGGATTTAAACTGTGACGCAGTTATCACTTCTGTCAACAATTACACCAGTTATCACTGTATGTAATCCACCCCTGTTTTGATTAGATATGAATATTAATTTACCCACTTGATCAGTTTGAATAATCAATTACCCAACCCGAATAATTAATTAAATGATTATAATAGATTCCATATGAACGTCACTAAATAGGACAACCATAATCATTATTAATTATTAGGATAATTAATTTGAAGATAGGTTCGGCAGACTCCAATGAGTTGTCACTCAATTAGACAATACCCCCCATCTATTAATAGTCAATAGTCCAATTTCCACAAGTGTCGGTCTTTTGCCCAAACCTTAATTATGGTACAAAATCCAATAACCCCGTCTTAATATTTAGTCAAACATCACGATTACTTCGGCTTAAATAAGCATAATAATAACTTAGTTACGAGACATTAAATTAAAAAGGAAGAACATAGCTTACAGTGGGATTAATTTTGTAGCGTTACACGGACAGAGTTCTGACTTAAATCCTTACAATATTCGCTAACATACCATTATTATTATTATCTAAAATTAAAATTAAAATTATAATATATATAAATATGTTTACAGAAAGATAGAAAGAGAGAATTGGGATCGAAAAAGGGGTGTTCTTAAATCGATGAATTGCAAAGCCTTTTATAGGCGAAATGAAAATTTGAATTTTCATTTACGACCCCTGAACTATGCTCAATTAACAACTTTTTATTATTTAATATTATTCTTATTATGAATTATTTAAATATTATATTTTATTCTTGTGCATAGTTGACTCGTAATTTTTACACCGTTGCGTCGAGCGTTGAGAGTTGACTCATGTCCCTGTTCCGGATTTTCGAACGCCCTTTCGTACTATTTTATATCGTGTACTTTGTGTTTTGCAACTTGTACTCTTGTCATTTTTAGACGTTCTTCATCAATAATTTGAACCTTTTTGATTGTATCTTGTACTTTTGAGCTTTTTGGACCTTTGCGTCTTCAAATCTTCGTTTTCGCCTTTTGTCTTCGCACTTATTTAAAATAAACGAATATTACTCGAAAATGGAACAATTGCAACTAAAATCTTGTCTTTCTTGGGGGATTTTGCTATGAAATATATGTTCCTTTTTTGCCTTATCAGTCACCATAGGGTAATTCCATTAGGAACGTCACTCATAATATAACATGCACAACACAATGCATTCAATAAACCGAGCTCATCGGCACATAATAAATAATCAAAGGACATATTTATTAAAAACGAAAGTACCTTAACGTATTCTCGCCACACACGTCCCCGATAACTCGGGACACTCCGACTTACGATGTCCTTCTTCTTGGCAATTAAAGCACACCGTGCCATCACCCTTGGAACCGAACATTCCCAAGACTTGTGACCCCTCACGCCACAATTGTAACATCTAGATGCACTAGAATCTGATATACTCGTCTGTGTACCACCCGTGCTCGCACTTGCACCCTTAGTTCCCTTACTTGGAGCACCATACGAATCAACCCTTCTCTTACTTGAAGGTTCACAAACCTTTGATTGCGAATACTATTTGAAACCCCTAGCCACGGCGAATAACTCCGCAAATGACTTTGCTTGACCCCGGTTAATTTTATTCTTCAAGTCATCATTCAAAGTTCGATAGAAATCTTCCATCAACATACGATCATTCCCCATATACTCCGGGCAAAAACGAGCCTTCGCCATAAAGGTCGTCTTGAGAGTATTCAAATCCATAAAACCCTGTTGTAAATTTCGTAACTCCTCACGCAATTCCGACAAATCGGCTTGCGTCCAGAACTCCTCGAAGAATTTCTTCTTAAACTCGTCCCACGATAACGCCATAAATGGTTCACCACCGACAAGATCAATCTTACCATCCAACCAATCATTCGCCCTACCCCGCAATAAGCTAGTAGCGAGTCTTGTCCTCTTCTCGGGAGGGCAATCCATAGTACGAAAACACCCTTCTACATCCGAGATCCATGTGGTGCTTACCAAAGGATTCGGTTTCCCATCATACATCGGAGGTTTAGTCCTCATGAAGCTCTTAAGACAACACTCCATTTCACTACTACTCCGAAATTCGGAATACTTCCTATCCATTTCTTCTCGAAAACACACCCATTTATTCCACCACGGCGGCCGCAACTCTAGTGTTAAACTCATCGTCATTCGTCTCGATCTCATTTCGCGTCGTCATTCTAAAGAATGCAAAACGATTAGTCCACAAACGTATAAAACCACACGCACAACACCGCCCCATCTTGCTAAACACTCGTGGTACATCACTTGTTAGACACGATTTGCACCCGTAATAAGGTTTGCTAGTCCTTATTACGCACACACGCCATATCAACTTGTTAGTACAACGACAGCCTCGCTCGATGATATAAACCAACACAACAAAATTCTACGCGATACAAACGCACGCAATAATTACATCACAACACAAGCCACAATCCTAGTTAGTTCACCTACACGCTAAGGCACTAACCAAGTCCCCGTCCGACCCGTTCACCTACAAGTCCAGCAACAAATATGTAGTGACCCGAACTTTTCCATGTTTATATATATATTAAATGAAATTGTTATTTACATGATTAAGTGTTTCCAACATGTTAAGCAATCAAACTTGTTAAGACTTGATTAATAGAAATAGGTTTCATATAGACAATTGACCACCCAAGTTGACCGGTGATTCACGAACGTTAAAACTTGTAAAAACTATACGATGACATATATATGGTTATATATATAGTTAACATGATTTTATTATAAGTATGTATCTCATTAGGTATTTTAACAATGAGTTATATACATAAAAATGAGACTATTAATTTAAGAAACTCGAAAACGATATATATAACGATTATCGTTATAACAACGTCTTACTAGGTACATATGAATCATATTAAGATATTGATACACTTTGTTAATTATGTTAAATGATAAGTAAATATATTATTAAGTGTATTAACAATGAAATACATATGTAAAAATAAGACTACTAACTTAATGATTTCGAAACGAGACATATATGTAACGATTATCGTTGTAACGACATTTAACTGTATATATATCATACTAAGATATATTATATATCATAATATCATGATAATATAACAATTTAACATCTCATTTGTTATAATAAACAATGGGTTAACAACATTCAACAAGATCGTTAACCTAAAGGTTTCAAAACAACATTTACATGTAACGACTAACGATGACTTAACGACTCAGTTAAAATGTATATACATGTAGTGTTTTAATATGTATTCATACACTTTTGAAAGACTTCAAGACACTTATCAAAATACTTCTACTTAACAAAAATGCTTACAATTACATCCTCGTTCAGTTTCATCAACAATTCTACTCGTATGCACCCGTATTAGTACTCGTACAATACACAGCTTTTAGATGTATGTACTATTGGTATATACACTCCAATGATCAGCTTTTAGCAGCCCATGTGAGTCACCTAACACATATGAGAACCATCATTTGGCAACTAGCATGAAATATCTCATAAAATTACAAAAATATGAGTAATCATTCATGACTTATTTACATGAAAACAAAATTACATATCCTTTATATCTAATCCATACACCAACGACCAAAAACACCTACAAACACTTTCATTCTTCAATTTTCTTCATCTAATTGATCTCTCTCAAGTTCTATCTTCAAGTTCTAAGTGTTCTTCATAAATTCCAAAAGTTCTAGTTTCATAAAATCAAGAATACTTCCAAGCCATCCAAGGAATTCTTGCGTGTCATGATTCTGCTTCAAGAACTTTCAAGCCATCCAAGGATCCTTTGAAGCTAGATCTATTTTTCTCATTTCCAGTAGGTTTATCCAAGGAACTTGAGGTAGTAATGATGTTCATAACATCATTCGATTCATACATATAAAGCTCTCTTATTCGAAGGTTTAAACTTGTAATCACTAGAACATAGTTTAGCTAATTCTAAACTTGTTCGCAAATAAAAGGTAATCCTTCTAACTTGACTTTTAAAATCAACTAAACACATGTTCTATATCTATATGATATGCTAACTTAATGATTTAAAACCTGGAAACACGAAAAACACCGTAAAACTGGATTTACGCCGTCGTAGTAACACCGCGGACTGTTTTGGGTTAGTTAATAAAAAACTATGATAAACTTTGATTTAAAAGTTGTTATTCTGAGAAAAATGATTTTTATTATGAACATGAAACTATATCCAAAAATTATGGTTAAACTCAAAGTGGAAGTATGTTTTCTAAAATGGTCATCTAGACGTCGTTCTTTCGACTGAAATGACTACCTTTACAAAAACGACTTGTAACTTATTTTTCCGACTATAAACCTATACTTTTTCTGTTTAGATTCATAAAATAGAGTTCAATATGAAACCATAGCAATTTGATTCACTCAAAACGGATTTAAAATGAAGAAGTTATGGATAAAACAAGATTGGATAATTTTTCTCATTTTAGCTACGTGAAAATTGGTAACAAATCTATTTCAACCATAACTTAATCAACTTGTATTGTATATTATGTAATCTTGAGATACCATAGACACGTATACAATGTTTTGACCTATCATGTCGACACATCTATATATATTTCGGAACAACCATAGACACTCTATATGTGAATGTTGGAGTTAGCTATACAGGGTTGAGGTTGATTCCAAAATATATATAGTTTGAGTTGTGATCAATACTGAGATACGTATACACTGGGTCGTGGATTGATTCAAGATAATATTTATCGATTTATTTCTGTACATCTAACTGTGGACAACTAGTTGTAGGTTACTAACGAGGACAGCTGACTTAATAAACTTAAAACATCAAAATATATTAAAAGTGTTGTAAATATATTTTGAACATACTTTGATATATATGTATATATTGTTATAGGTTCGTGAATCAACCAGTGGCCAAGTCTTACTTCCCGACGAAGTAAAAATCTGTGAAAGTGAGTTATAGTCCCACTTTTAAAATCTAATATTTTTGGGATGAGAATACATGCAGGTTTTATAAATGATTTACAAAATAGACACAAGTACGTGAAACTACATTCTATGGTTGAATTATCGAAATCGAATATGCCCCTTTTTATTAAGTCTGGTAATCTAAGAATTAGGGAACAGACACCTTAATTGACGAGAATCCTAAAGATAGATCTATTGGGCCTAACAAACCCCATCCAAAGTACCGGATGCTTTAGTACTTCGAAATTTATATCATATCCGAAGGGTGTCCCGGAATGATGGGGATATTCTTATATATGCATCTTGTTAATGTCGGTTACCAGGTGTTCACCATATGAATGATTTTTATCTCTATGTATGGGATGTGTATTGAAATATGAAATCTTGTGGTCTATTATTATGATTTGATATATATAGGTTAAACCTATAACTCACCAACATTTTTGTTGACGTTTTAAGCATGTTTATTCTCAGGTGATTATTAAGAGCTTCCGCTGTCGCATACTTAAATAAGGACGAGATTTAGAGTCCATGCTTGTATGATATTGTGTAAAAACTGCATTCAAGAAACTTATTTTGTTGTAACATATTTGTATTGTAAACCATTATGTAATGGTCGTGTGTAAACAGGATATTTTAGATTATCATTATTTGATAATCTACGTAAAGCTTTTTAAACCTTTATTGATGAAATAAAGGTTATGGTTTGTTTTAAAATGAATGCAGTCTTTGAAAAACGTCTCATATAGAGGTCAAAACCTCGCAACGAAATCAATTAATATGGAACGTTTTTAATCAATAAGAACGGGACATTTCAAAATAAGCGCACACAAAAGTCTAAGTCTAGGCACCTATCACAAGTCGCCTAAATACCTTATACCATGCTCTGACACCACTTGTAATGACCCAACCCGTCGTATTCCGGCCCTTAAAATTTTTTCCTTTAAATTACATTAGTATTATTAACATTTAGGTCCCATTTATATTTTTGAAACGCTTCCATTACAATAAATAGTTTAGACAACTTTAAAACGTTTAATACATAAGTTTAAATATCCAAACGAGCATACACGACCCGACTATTTTAATATTCAACAAAACCGAGCATGGTGAATGGGGATACGCTACCCAATCCTAATCGAGTCCAAAAGCAAGATCTTCTAAAGCATCCTAGCCAAAATCTCTAATCCCCACGCTTACCCGAGCCGCCATCATGCGAACCTATAAAAATATCAACAACGAGAGGGTAAGCTAACGCTTAATGAGTGAGAATATACTACATACATATATACGCATAAAATGGACACGCCACACAATGATAATCAAATAGTACATACCGGAGTCCATGCATAAAGGCAAGCTAATCTAAGCATACCGTACGAACGCTATACACAAGCTAAAATATCAACAATGTAAGTACACCAACGACGATATGCACCACACCAACAAGCTACACCCGGAGGGTTAGCTACAACACAACAATACAATAATATCCAAAAGTATAACAAAGCATAAAACCGCCCAAGGTTAACCCCTTAACCCAATACCAAATGAAGATTGGCCAAACTACACGAGCCTTAGTAAATCCGCACCCACACGAGACTACTATCTTCAACAATACAACAACATCGAGGTTGGCCGAACTACACGAGCCTTAGTAATCCGCAACCACACGAGATCACTACCTCAATTAAGATGACCGAAACTACACGCGTCATCGTGAATCCGCATTTACACGTGATCCACTTCCCAAATCAAAACTCACGGTCACGGGATTATAAAATCCACCACATCGGGGTTATCCACATCACAACTCAACACCAACCCTTCGCCATTGGGGTTACTTAATTCGCATCAAAAGCACAAGTGATAACGTACACACAAAGTGTGCACCTCGCAAAAGGTGGTCAACCAAAACACACAACCGTGCCAATTGGACCTATACACAAGTCCATCAAACCCACATATATGTGAAGTGAGCTCTATAACCGAGAATCACTTCACCCGACCCGCACCCATCCTGCACATACATATGCACATAGGATATTAACACTCACCTTGTCGTCTCGATGAATGCAACCGAACAAATCCGCAACTCGTCAATGGAAAGTACCTATTCCATTATCACAAAACAAGCAACACAATTAGGGTGGACTTACAAACCAACCCAATTGACACTTAGTGCAATTTCGACCCAAATGCACTTCCAAGCACAAACCGCTACCAAGCTAACCAATAATCACTAACACTAGTGTCAATGGTCTTAATACACCAATTAAACCCGAACACAAGTGTTAAACACTTAACGTTCTCAAAATCACCCATAAACCCTAATTTTGACTCATTTCAAAGTTAATCAACCAAATACACCCAAAAGGGTTCCAACACTTCCATAATCACTAAATCTAGTGATTAAACCCAATTTCAAGTCCTAATCATGGCCAAATCGGTTTCCAACCCAAAACCCGTCTTCATCACTTATAAACCCGAGTCTTGGTGTTAATCTTCAATTAATAAATAATGGGGTTTCGTTTATGAACACACAATCAAAACCCCTAAATTTAGATGATGAACATGAAAACGAAATTCGTAGTTAGAGCTTACCGCTAGTATCAAATCGTAGCTAAGAACGATTGGAACAACGTTGCCTCTTGCACCAAAGATCGAATCACGAATCTTCCTTTCCAAAATTCCTTTTGAATGATTTGGAGAAATGAAGAAAAGAGAGGAAATGGGGAAGAAAAAGGAAAATGAAATAAGAAAATGAAATGAGTGGATGGGATTTAAGATCCCAAATCTGGCACACACGCGAAAAGATCGAAATGCCCTCGATACCTCTTAAAATTACAAAATCCGGAAACAGTTTGCCAGAAGTGCCGCGCCGCAGCCCTCCTTCCTCACGCCGCGACATACAACACGGTCTGGTATATTGTTTACGTGCCTTCTGAACCTGAATTGCTTGAAACGCCGCGCCACGACCGGCAGCTCCGCGCCACGACCTTTTGTACAGCCTGACCCATTTTCGCGTACTAAAACCATTCCGCTCGTACACACTTGGTTCTCTTCATTCACGAAGCATACAAACACTTAAACACAACTACAATAACACGTTCGGTCCTAAAACTTACACACATGAGATAAAGCGCGCACCTTACATCATATACGGAGAAAATGGGGTGTTACAGATTGACATCGGAGTAAATAGAAACTGAGCAACCGCGCTTTATTTCAACAGAAAGCAATAAAATTCGAGCCAGCAAGATGCCGGTGGTCGAAAACGGTAGTGGCAGAAGGTTACAAATCGTCGGAGTGTGGATCTCAGTAATGGTGATTTAATAGAAGAAAAAGAAGATGTAGGCCGAAGAAAAAAGGTGCTTATTCTTGTTGATGTTTAAGAAAAGAGAATAAATGTAAGGATTATAGGGAAGAAACTAAAAAGCTTACCTGAGAATAAATAAGAGTTGAAAAAAGGTGGCACGAAATCGTCGGAGTGAAAAAGGGGATCACGAAATCGTCGGAGTGTAAGGTTTGTAGTTGCTTGAGCTTCTAAATGTAGGGTTAGGTTTTTCAAATTTTGTTTTCCATTTGTTTAATTTCTCTATTATTCCTCCGGTGACCGCCGCAGCTCTTCATGAAACAAATTTTCCGGCCGATTGCCGGATGTATACTGCCATAATTCTCCGTTTACACAAATCACTCTCATTAAGGTTTGCTACTCATTAATTCCTAATTCAACCCTTGCTTTATTCCCTAAAACCCTAGTTTATCAATGCTCAAATTGCTTCAATACGTCGTCATTATCCAATTATAAATGCGAATACCTCTCTGATTTCTCACCTTACAAACCTGTATATACACAATCTATTGCTATAAGTCCAAATGAGAGACGTAGTATTGTCTTAGGGTTAGGGTTTATAATAAAAAACCACCAAGGTTGTATGTTATACGAATTTTCTCTTATATATTACCCTTTTTTGTTAGTACAGATGATGAAAATGTTTAGCAACCGACACAGTGCATTTTCGTTTTTTAAATTCGTGTTCTCAGATGTTGTAGATACTTGTACAGATACTGATAGGTTGGTTAGGTCTTGTTGTTTTGTATGTTATATTTTAGCTGCAAAGGGGTTTAGGATTATAGCACAAGATGTGTTATTATGGGTGATACGGATAGGTGGATCGAGTAGAGGTGAGGAACTGATGCATATTATGTGGCGAGGCATTATTGGTTACGAGTCCAATTTTTAGGTTCTTGATTCGCTTATGCGTGTTTGCTTGAATGTTGATTTGGATTTATTGGCGTTCAAGGTTCTAGGAATAATGAGAGAGATTGGATTGCAACTGTCTTTATCAGGGTTCTTTTTAGATTATTGATTAGAAAAGGAGATTATTGGAGTGTTTGAAAGTTATTTAGAGATATGATTAAGAAAGGGCCCCGGCCTTCAATCATTACATTCAATGTGATGGTTCATGGGTTTTGTAAGAAGGGGCTAATCCAAACCGGCGAGAGTTTGTTACAATTAATGAGTAAGTTTTCTTGTGAACCAGGTGTATATACTTATAATATTTTGATCAATGCGTATTGCACCCATGGACAAACTTTATATGCTTTGGATTGGATGCAGTTGATGGTCAAAATGGGTTGTAGTTCATAATGCCACATTTAGCACAATTATCCACGCTTTGAACAAGGAAGGAGAAATTTTGGAAGCTAGAAATGTTTTTGATCGAATGCAAGTTATGGGTGCGTCTCCTAATACTATAGGTTTACAATGCATTGATAGATGGCTTAGTTAAGGCTCGTGAAATTGGTCAAACAGATGCAACTTTCTGGGTTGGTACCAGATATTGTTACAACGCTTTGATAGGTTGATACTTCAAAGCGTTTGACTTGGTCAATGCAGATAATATTGTATATAGAATGTGTATTAGTGGGTGGGATCCGGATATTACCACCTATAACATTCGGATTCATGGTTTTTGTTGCAGTAGTAAGATGAATCGAGGCATTTTGTTATTTAATGAGCTTCTTTCATCAGGGGTTGTTCCAAACACAGTAAGATATAACACATTGTTGAATGTCATTTGCAATGATATAATGTTATATCCCGCTATGAGCCTGACTGCAAAATTGCTTAAAATGGCATTTGTTCCCAATATTGTGACATCCAATTTGTTATTGTTGCATCTCTCTAAAATTTTGGAAAGAGCTGATCATGTTAATTCTATAGGGGCATCAGGAAAAAGCCGTTTTGTAGACTCCCTATTGCACCTTACCTATGATTATTTTTTCAGAAATAGGGTTTATGGTTATACAGACACTTCAGCTATAAGAATGATCTCTGATGGATCTACTAGCTTACTCGATTCCAATACTTGTATTCTATTTGACGATGAAAGTCTATTCATAGTCTTTATCTAGACGGGTGGTTAGGCAGCGGATCAGATCTCCAGATTCGTACGGATGTTTCATCCATGAATCTTCATTATATCTGCCATCCCTTTTAATATGGTTAGAGGTATTTTTTCCTTTAACAATTTATATTTTGTTTGGTAATAATTGCGTATTCATATTTCTGAATTATATTAGTATGATCTCTATGAAGTTTGTTATTGAATCTATGCATATATTATATCTTCATCAGCTTTGTACATATGTTATACTTCATTAATTAGGGTTATAAAGGAAACATGATGTCATATAGATTGAGTGACTGGCCAAGACTCCCCTTTTTTGAAGCTTTGTTGGTTTTTGTTGTTAAGTTTTTGTGTGAATTTGAAATGTTGAAACAAATTTTGATATTTAGAGGTAGGATGCTTGCTTTGTTCTTATATGGTGTTACTTACTTTATTTATATGATATTTAACTATAATTTGCAGGTCAAAGCTGAAGCTTTGCATGTATGTCATATGATCAGCCTCAAACAATTACAGTGGCTACTTACAAACGAAATTTGGAAGGTGGTGATTATAAGATTTTCACTTTGATGCACTCCACTTCATGTAATTCTTAAAGCCTTTTGAGGTATGATTCACTGTGATGCTCTCAGAACTGAAAAAAACATGTTTATTGTTAGATGATGTGAAATAGACACGAAGGAGAATTTCTTTGCAATCTTGTTATTCGTATTATGGGCAGACATGGTTCGCTTTTGTGTGCACAAAGAAATCCGTGCTTTGTCCTCCATAAACTTCTCGTGAAGAATGAAGCATTTTTTCTATCGATTAGTTTATGACAAATACTTATTGTCCATTATTTCTGCCACTGTTAAGGCTATAATCTGCCTCGATCAGAGTAGAAACCCTAATCGAATAGCAATCACAAACAAGCAATAACCAAAAATATAAACACAGAATAAAAGAACACGAGAATTATAGTGGTTCGGTTTCTAGGTGAAACCTACATCCACTTTAGAACTAGAGAGTATTATTATTAATTTGGAGGGTGTTACAAAACATGTACAATGAGAGACTATATATAGACTAGTACCACCAATAAAAACGGCTCAACAAATTAGGGTTGGTCAGACCCTGACTTGGTCACCAAGTAAACTCCTGGCCTGTTTTTATTGGGCTTAAATACCGAAGCCTGCATCTTTAACAATCTCCCACTTGGAGGCTTCGAATACCATCGATCTGCACTCTTGTACTTCTGCAATGCAAGACCTAGCTCGTCTCTTCTCTCTCTAGTTCCTGCCTTCTCTTCAATGTTCCTGAAGGCCAGTTGAAGCTATGCACAGCTTCAACTTATCCAGCGTTACTAGTTTGGTGAACATATCTGCTGGATTCTTTGAACCTAGAATGCTCTCCAGATTAAATGTTCCATTGCTTATCCGTTCTCTGATAAAGTGATACTTCATACCAATGAGCTTCGTCTTAGCATGATAGACTGGATTCTTTGCTAACTTGATTGCGCTCTCATTATCACAATATAAGACAAATTCTGTCTGCTTGCTGCCCAGTTCTTTCATGAATGTCTTCAACGATACTAGTTCTTTACTGACTTCAGTCAAGGCCATGTATTCTGCTTCAGTAGTAGATAGAGCCATGCTCTTTTGAAGCCCAGACATCCAACTCACTGCTGTTCCTCCTATAGTGAATACATACCCGGTGGTGCTCTTGAAGGTATTATTGCATCTACCCAGATCTGCATCAGAATAACCCCTGAGAGTAGTATCCCTGCCCTTGAAACATAACCCAACTTTAGGAGTACCCTTTAAATACCGCAGTATCCACTTCACTGCTTCCCAATGTTCTTTCCCCAGAGCTGACATAAAGCGACTAACCATCCCAACTGCATGTGCTATATCAGGTCTTGTACACACCATTACGTACATTAGACTACCCACTGCGGATGCATGAGGAACCTTAGCCATTTCTGCCTTTTCTACTTCAGTTTTAGGAGACTGATGTTTAGAAAGCTTTAGATGACTTCCCAACGGTGTGTTTCTTGGCTTAGTAGACTCACCATTCATTCTGAACTTTTCAAGAACCTTGCGAATATACTTTTCTTGAGATAAAGAAACTGACCCATCTTTATTCCTGCATATACTCATACCGAGAATCTGCTTAGCTGGCCCGAGATCCTTCATTTCAAATTCTCTAGATAATTGCTTCTTCAAATTGCGTATTTTAACCATATCAGAACTTGCAATTAACATATCATCGACATAAAGAAGCAATATAATATAGGAGCTCTTGAACTTCTTCAAATAACAGCAATGATCTGTAGAACTTCTCACGAATCCTTTCTTCTCCATGAAATTATCAAATTTCAAGTACCACTGTCTGGGAGCTTGTTTCAAACCATACAAGATTCTCTTTAGATTACACACAAGATTCTCCTTTCCTTTGACACAAAACCCCTCTGGTTGAGACATATAAATGTCTTCTTCAATGTTGCCATATAGGAAGGCTGTTTTAACATCCAACTGTTCTAATTGTAACTTCTCGGTTGCCACCATACTTAGAACCAATCTGATAGTCGTCATCTTCACTACTGGAGAAAAGATTTCAGCATAGTCGACTCCTTTCTTTTGTTGAAATCCTTTGACAACTAATCTTTCTTTGTATCGTTTAGAACCATCCGCTTCATCTTTGACTCTGAAAACTCATTTATTCTGTAAGACTCTTTTTCCTGGTGGTAACTTGGTTAACCTCCAAGTTTGATTTTTCAATAAAGATTCCATCTCGCTTCTCATAGCCTGCTCCCACTGGAACGAATCTTTCACCTTCATTGCCTCAGAATAACTTTCTGGTTCCCCATTTTCTGTCAAAAGAAGATAGTTAACTGTTGGACTAAACCTTTCTGGCTGTCTTGTGACTCGTGTAGATCTCCTGACCAAATTGGACTGGTCAGGTTGTGGTGGGGGCTGCTCATCATCAGAATCTGAGCTCCCACTTTCAGAAGTCTGCTCGTGATCAGATTCCGAGCTTTCACTGTTAGGAACTCCCACTGGAACTTCAGTTTCATACTCTGGAGTTTCCCTTTCATCCTCTCTTGTTGTCTCTGTGTCAACCTCAAATTCAACTGATTCTTTTTATTTTGGTGTTGAGTTGAAATCCTTGTACAATTCTGCTTCATTGAAGATGGCATGTTTACTTCTGATAACATGTTTTCCCTTGTTATCCCATAACCTATAACCCATGTCATCTCCCCCATAACCAATGAACACGTACTTCTTTGCTTTTGCATCTAGTTTGTCACCATCTTTATTAATATCATATGCACTGCACCCAAAGATTTTTAGATGCTCATAACTGATTGCTTTACCTCTCCATTCTTCTTCGGGTATTTTGAAATCAAGTGGAGCTGATGGAGAACAGTTGATCAAATAAGCGGCAGTGCTTACTGCATCAGCCCATAGTCTTTGGTAGCCCACAATTAAGTCTCATGCTACGTGCTCTCTCATTTAAAGTACGATTCATTCTTTCTGCAACTCCATTTTGTTGTGGAGTACCTGGAACTGTCTTGATCATCTGAATGCCATGATCAACACAATAGTTAACGAATTCGGTGCTGATGTATTCTCCTCCATTATCCGACTTTAAGCATTTTACCTTCAAATCACAAGATAATTCAACAGCAGATTTCCATTTCTTAAAGGCTTCAAATACATCAGATTTATTTTTAAGAAAGTAAACCCATACCTTGCGTGTTGAATCGTTAATGAAAGTAACATAATAGTGTGCTCCTCCCAATGAAGAAACAGGAGTAGGCCCGAACACATCCGTGTGTACTAGCTCCAACTTCTGAGCCTTTAATGTTCTGCCTGCTTTTGCAAAGGTGACCTTCTTCTTCTTTCCTAGAACACATGACTCGCAAAAGTCCGATTCAACTCTCTTTAGACCAGGAATTTTACCATTAGACACTAGCATTTTCATTCCTTTGTCACTCATGTGACCTAAACGTTGGTGCCACTGACTGGTTAAGCTTCGATCATTGGAAACTGTATTTACTTCATTAGCTGGAACTTCTACCATATAAAGAGTGTCTCTCTTCTTACCCTTGGCTATTACTAATTTCCCCTTTATTACTTTCCACTGACCTTCACCAAATAGCACACTATATCCTTAATCATCAAGCTGTTCAACAGAGATTAGTTTCTTCTTTAGGCCAGGAATAACTCGGACATTTTCCAAGGTCCAGTTAGTGCCCAAAGAGGTCTTCAGCTCTAAGTCTCCAATCCCTGTAATGTTAAGACAATGATCATTAGCCAAATGAACTTTACCAAGATTACCTGTTCGTAGATTCTTCATCAAATGTGGACTTGGAGTAGCATGAAACAATGCTCCTGAATCCATAACCTACGCATCAATTGTATTCTCAATTCAGCAAACAAGGACGTTATCATAATCATCTGTTGCAACTGCAACATTAACTTCCTTTGGCTTTGATGATGTTACTGGCTTAGTGTACTGGTTTCTGAAGTGCCCAGTCTCCTGAAAATTCCAACATTTAATATCATTCCTCGTTCTCGACACACTCCTCCTTCTTGACTTTGACCTGCCCCTGGTGGTGTTACTTCTGCCTTTTCTCCTACCCCTTTCTTCTGTGCTCAGCAAGTTTCCTGATGGTTCTCCTGAGCTCTTTCTTCTTATATCTTCCCCAAGAATAAAATCACGAATGCTCTCAAACTTGAGCTTTGAGGGCTCTGTGGACCCACTGATAGCTGTGACTGAACCTGACCAGCTTTTAGGTAACGAAGATAATAATAGAAGAGCTTTGACTTCGTCATCGAACTTGATATCAACTGACAGTAACCGAGAGATAATATTGTTGAAGTTATTAACATGATTTGTTACTGAAGCACCTTCTTTCAACCTGGTGTTTACCAATTGTCTGATCAAAAACACCTTGTTAGAAGCAGACGGCTTCTCATACATATTTGCTAAGGTCTTCATCAAACCATGTGTCGTGGTTTCGTTTACAATGTTAAAGGCAACGCTTTTTGTCAACGTGAGTCTGACAACTGATAGGGCTTTCCTGTCAAGTGTTTTCCACTCGTCGTCTTTCATTCCTTCTGGTTTATTCTCATTCAAGGCATCGATCAGATCCTTCTGACATAACAAATCTTCAACCTGCATCTTCCACCACCCAAAATCTTGCCCATCAAACTTGTCGATTTTGATCCTTCCTTCTTCTGCCATTAAAAAAAATTATTGGATCTGAGGACAACAACATCTGATCTGTAACAGTTGCAATAGATCTGTAACAGCAGAGTCTGGTGGCGGCTAGGGTTGATCTAGATTAGATCTGTAACAGCAGAGTCTGGTGGCGGCTAGGGTTGATCTGCAGAGTCTGGTGGCGGCTAGGGTTGATCAGCAGAGTCTGGTGGCGGCTAGGGTTTAGCACCTGCAATCTGATCTGCAATCTGATCTGTAAAAATGGCAGCAATAACCTGCAATCTGATCTGTAAAAACAGCAACAACAGCAGCAGCGACTGGATCTGTAACAGCAACAGCTATGATTGACGGCTAGGGTTAGAACCTGAGCTCTAGATACCAGTTGTTAAGGCTAGAATCTGCCTTGATCAGAGTAGAAACCCTAATCGAATAGCAATCACAAACAAGCAATAACCGAAAATATAAACACAGAATAAAAGAACACGAGAATTATAGTGGATTGGTTTCTAGGTGAAACCTACATCCACTTTGGAACTAGAGAGTATTATTATTAATTTGGAGGGTGTTACAAAACATGTACAATGAGAGACTATATATAGACTAGTACCACCAATAAAAACGGCTCAACAAATTAGGGTTGGCCAGACCCTGACTTGGTCACCAAGTAAACTCCTGGCCTGTTTTTATTGGGCTTAAATACCGAAGCCTACATCTTTAACAGCCACAACTTAATGATCCGGAGCTAGTTTGAGTAACATCTAGTTGTTGCTGCTAATTTTGGTGATCGAGATTCTTAACTTGTGTCACTAGAGTAGGCTGCTTATGAGGGTATTATAGACTTTCTAATTATAGGTGTTTGTATTTGTATGTTGATCGGATCAGCTAACTTAAATTCAAGATTGTAGTTAGGATCTACAAATCTAGTTTAGAAATTGCCAGTTTGATCTTCCCTTGCTACAAGAACCTGCTAAGTTCAATTTCTGAAACTTAAATTCAGAAAAAAAACACCCCTTAAAATATAATGATTCAATGGTGAAGAAACTGATATGGTCCAAGTCCTCAATGACTTTTTATATATTTTACTTCATATCTGATATTGGTCAAACCTAGAATCTTTATACTAGATTGGTATTTCATACTAGATTTTTCGGTTACCAGGCTTCTTATCCTAATATTAGCTAAATCTTTTTCGTCAGATGTTGTTTTATTGTTCTGGTATAGCAAATATTCATTTTACTATGAATTTTTATACTTGAGTTGCATTACCATCAAATAACTTGGTTGACTACTTTGTGTTCCATGAGTTAAATCAGAGCAATCTTATTTTTTCAAATAAATAAAAAAATTAAGTGATACGGTTACCATGCAAAAGGAATAAGGAAAAACATATAGGTACACAACATGATTTGGTGATGGACTGATGGATAGAAGTCACGCTATGGTTGTGATCCTTGCTCTGTCTCATTTTGAGGGGTTGTTTGGTGACCCTAAATTCAGTCTAGGGTACACCTTACTTAGATGGATGGGTTAGACCATTACTATTCCTATTTTACTTACTTTCAATAAACAAATCACATGCTTTATTTTTGTATGGATATGCAACATAACATATATGTGTGTGTGATTGTAGTATAATTTTAATTATGCTCTTTTAGTTGGAAATGAAGTACTGAAAAAAATAGGGCAAATCATCAAAGCAAATAAGAAAGAGACAAAAGTGGTCCTACGTGGTCCCAAGTGGTACAACTGGTCCAAACTGATTTAGTACATGTTTGTTAGGGAGCACCTTCTTACATTTTATGATTGTTAGGAAGCGACCTTTTTAAATGTTGTATTTGTTAGGGAGCAGCCCTTACATCTCCAACTTTAATTTTAACTTTTGTCTAGGGAATAGAATGTTCTAGAATTTGACTCCTCTATAAAAGAAATGCTCAAGGAATGTAACCGATCAATGAATATGGATCTTATGGAGTTCAAGCTCTATTTACCTTCAATCTTCATTTTCCTTTATAGGTCTTTAATCTTGGTGGTTTGAAGTGTTTTCTTTATTGGTGGGCTAACATCCTTTATAGAATAAAGTGGTGGATTCTTTTATCTGTTTCCTGTTTTTTTTTTTTTTTTTTTTTTTTTTTTTTTTTTTTTTTTTTTTTTTTTTGAAAGGCAAGCCCCCCAAAGTGTAGCAAGTGAGGATTGAACTTGGGTCCCTTCGGAACTTTCCAAGCATCCTACCACCAAGCCAACCCCTTGGGGTTTTATCTGTTTCCTGTTTTATTTCCTAAAATCAGTAAGTTCCAATTTCTGTTTTTGTAGTGTTCTTTTGTATTAGCTTAAAAATCTGTCCATCAAGTTTTATAATCTGTCTTGCCCTTTATTTCACATCATTAAGAATCATGAACAATCTGCGTTCGAAATTATTATTCACTCTCTAACTAGCTTATAAACAATTTGCAATATTGTAATGTATAACATGTACTAGAATTTGAAGTCTACATCTAAAATACTTACTCCACATTATTAAGGCTGTAAATAGATAACCATTTATACAAAATTGAGTCGATATCTAGTTCAATATATATACATCCCTACTGTCTGCGGTCTTCTCGATATTCTGCTGTTTATATACAGATATATTTCGCGATTAAGACACTTTGGCTCTATGCATTATCATGAACCCTTTCTTACTAACTCCACCAACGCGTTCGCTTGGCTAACCAACTGAGCCAACCTCTTTTACGATGAATCTGAAACATCCTTTGACTTTGACTTTTCTTTTGACTTCCCTAGTTGCGTCAAACCTTTAGAAGTTCTTACTTGATGGACTTCTTTATGTTGAAACTTCTAATATTTGCTTCAAAGACTACTAGACTCATTTTGGTCGGTCTTTTGCACTCTTTTGTAAACATATATCTGCTAACTTTGCTATTTTCCTTGCAACAGTGAGTGAATTGCAGGCTTCGAGTCGAGGGTCTATTATTATCCCAAACTTTTTAGATTGATATTAAAGTAGTTTGAACTTGGTTATTTGTTATTTTTTTTTTTTTTTATATTTAGATATCGTCAAATACATAACTATATTCTTAGCTTCTTTTTTTCTCTCTTTTTTTTACTCTAATTACATTCAATTACTATTATATAAATGCTCTTTTTATTACAATGATACTGAAAAAAGAACATGCACTCACCACTGTTGCTCCCTCTCTGGCAAGCCCAAAATCCGAGAGCTTTGGGTTGAAATCATCATCCAGCAAAATATTTGACGTCTTAAAATATCCAAATATGACCTGGAACCATTTACAAATACAAAAATGTGTGTTGAGACGTGTATCTACACTGATGCCTTGTTGAATGTTTTCAGTAATTGTTTACTATGTTTCATTTCAACTAGAAGTAAGACCTGAGTTTCTAGTTCCTCATGCAGGTATGCAAGTCCTTGTGCTGCTCCAAGCATTATTTGTAGACTTTTCTGCCATGGAAGAGCTTCATTTGAACTCTTAATAAAGAGATGATCTTCTAAGCTTTTATTCGGCATGAACTCGTAATCCAACAGCCTTTGGATAACTCGTTCGCCATCCATGGCAGAGTATCCTATTAGTTTGACCAAATTTGGATGGTCAACAACTCCGAGAAATTGTACTTCAATGCTAATACATCCACGTTGCTGCCACTCCATTGCTACATAAGTATTCGCATTTTTCATTATTTTCTCTCACCGTGTAAATATTTTATCTTTCTTTCGAAGGACTCCACCGATCACCACTAGAGTAAGAGGTAACCCATGGCATTTTGTTGTTGTTTTTTTCCTTCCTTATCTACTAATTCATTGGGGCAATGGATTCCTTTAAGAAATATGTTGTGCTCCAAAAGGTCCTAACTTTTTTCGTTGGTAAGAAAGTTAAGATGATAAGGAGGGAAGAATGTTTTCGTATCTTCGGCTACATCATTATTTCGAGTAGTTCACAAAATCTGACTACCCGTTTTGGTGTTAGGAAGCGAACTTATTAAATCATGTCACGCCAGTTTTGACCGGACATCATCAAAAAAATTTGATACTTCATATGTTTCAAGTTACAATTCAGCATGTATAGCATCATTGCCACTTTGTCATCTATTTTTGGTTCTTTTTTTTGTGTAACATCATACAAAATCTCAACGAGAAGTTTTCTTCTAGTATAAACTTTATAAACTTGTGCAACATACAAATCGATAATGCGAAGCGCTTTCTGGTGAGGGGTCTTGATTTAGGTTTATGTTTCATAAGTTTATAATAGAAGAGAACTCATCCTTGAGATACTGTATGATATTACTCAAGAAAACAAAGATTGATCACTTAGCGGCGTTGATGCTATACTGAAAGAATTGTATAACCACTTGAAAGATATGAAGTATCTAATTGTTTTTATCACGTTTGGTCAAAACTGGCATGAGATGGTTTAAGATGTTAGTTTCCCAAGATCAAAACGGGTAGTCGAATTTTGTTGACTACTTAAAACAATGATGTAGCCGAACATGCTAAAACTGTTTTCTCTCCTTATCATCTTAAAATTCTTTTTAAAGATAAGAGTGTGGAACCTTTTGGAGCAAAAGGTCTTTCCTAAAGGAACTCATTGCCATAATGAATGAGTAGATATCGAGAAAGAAATAGAAAATTTCACGGGTTACCTTTAGCTCAAGTGGTGATCAGTGGAGTCCTTCGAAAGAAAGATAAAACATGTGCATTGTGGGAATGGAAAATGTGAGTACTTATGGAGCATGAGCAATATATGGATGTATTAGCATTGAGTTATGATCATTTACCTTACCAATTGCAAGCTTGTTTTCTATACTTTGGTATTTTCCCAGAGGATTAAGAAATACCCGTGTTTAAATTAAAGTATATTTGGGTTGCTGAGTGGATTATTCAGCTAATCGGGGATATAACTGATGAATAGATGGTAGAGGAGAACTTGCAGGATCCTGTGGACATGAACCAACACTCTATTTGTTGAAAGTTGTAGCATATCTCAAAATAGTCAATATTGTAATGTCAGCAAAGAGGTCATTCAGTTGTAATATGACTCATGTGTGATTCAATGTGCACCTGTTTTATGACAAATGTCTCTGAATATATCTGAATATATCTGAATGTTAATAATATGATATAAATACTCTGACATGAGCCGATTGATGCAATTCGCAAGGTTTTGTGTTTCTACAAGGTTATCTTTATATAAGTATTCGTAACTATGTATCTTTTGAAGCTAGAATAGACCAATTTTTAATCTATGATTTTTGAGAACTGTTACCTGCAAGATATTGATTGTTCGCGACACTTCCATTTCCTTGGTTTCTTTCTTATATGGAATGTTGTAATTCTTGGAACAACTTCTGCTTATGAAACGGGCATGGATAAGATTGCTGGCCCACTGCAGTTTTTGCTAGCTACTATTGAAGTTGTTGGGTCAGACAATTCCTAATTTCATTTGGTGGTCATTTATATGGGAACTATTTCAATAAAGCTATTGTTATGAGAATTTGCTCATAAAAAACTGACAAGTGCCCCTTCCATTTCTTTAGTAATATGATATTTTGCAACTATTGTTGGGGCATTCTCACTCCTTGCCATGTGACTTCTTATCTTGGATTTGGTTTGGGTCTGTCTGACTTCCTTTTGGACTGTCATTTTGTTTTCTTCATACCAAAATAATGAGGCTGCTATCGAATCCCCTTTAGAGTATATGTAAATGTAAATAAAATATAGAAAGATAATTGTTCACCATGAACAATGACATGTAATTTTGTCAATTGTTCGATGAATGTTGCTGCAATTTATAATAATTTGTTCGTTGTTAGTGTAGGATTAATGTGCAAGATACAACATATAACTATATGGCCAACTTCATTTGAGCCTTCGGGGTCACACACATATACACCGAGACGTCAAATAAAATATATATATGATGTATATATATTACTCAAGTAACAAAATAGTAAATCAAAATTAATTCATTTACTATTCATATGAATAGTAAATGAAACGAAATTAATTAATTTACTATTCACATGAAAGCGACATTATAGAAATTATTAATTATAAGTTACATAACATACCTCTGAAGTATTTGAGAAATACGACTTTATTATATTATATATAGAAATCGAATACAATATCCTATCTTTGATTCTTTCAAAAAGTAAAAGATTCACGGGTTAATATAGTGACTATAATTCAATAAAAAAGGTTCACGGGTGTTTTCTAAAAAGTACTATATATTCCTCTCTTTTGCAAGTGTGGATTGATATTATTCCATTTTTTGGTCGATACATATAGAGAGAGAGAAACACTTTTAATTTATGTGATAACACTCAAACTTGAATTGAAGTACCTTTTAAGTGACTGATCTCAAATTCAAGCGAAACGGTTTTCAAGTACTCCATTAAAGATTTATTATAATAATTTGATTATTATAATAAATTACTTGGGTTTGGACTAGCATCCATTGGCGTTGTCTGAAAGTGTAGTGTGGACTATCCAAAGAGACGGTCATACTTTTGATCGTAGGTTTCTCTCCGTCTCATCAATTTCTCCAAAAAAAGGTATATCGTTAACTCCTCTTTTGTTTTATATTCATGACAATTATTATGATGTAACTGGATCTTTGGGATCGTTCAACGGCTCTCTCTCTCTCTCTCTCTGACTTGCTCCACCCCAAAAAGCAAACAACCACTCCCTTCATTTTGAACGCATTTTGCTCTTAACTTTGTTAGAATTAGAAGTCGTCACCGCCTTCATTAAACTCGCTGCAATTTTCCGAACTTGAGAGTACAACTTTCGTCGACGATCCTCTCCAAACGCGCCGCCACGCGCCGCCTGTCAGGTTGCCGGAATAGTTCTCCGGTCATTTTTTTTTTCGCAGGTAATATAACGGAGCTTGTAGCAAAAGTACTTGCGAACCAGAAACCTAGCTAATCCGTTGTCTGCTGCTACCTTGTGCCGTCGGTAGCCGCTGTTGCCGGAACTCCCTTGTTCTCACAAGGCTGTGTTTGTTTTCTCTGACCCTTTTATTTTTCTTTTCTATAACCTTTCTTTGCTGTACATACGGTGATGTCCTACTTCTATTGGATTTTACATATCTTAATTCTTTTATACCTGGGTCTTTTGTTTTTCCGGCTCTAACCTGCTCTTGGTACCGGGTTCTTTAGTTTATGCATCTATAATCCCCTGGTGCTTTATTAGCTAAATTATTATTTTTACGGTCATAACATATCTATATACCTACTGTTTTTTCTAGCATTATTTATTATCTATTATATAGATTAATTATTTTGAGACTCCACTAGCTTTGTACTTGTTTATAATTGTTTTAAGGTGCTACTTGCTATTTTTATTTTTAACCTGCTACTTTTGGGTAGACACTTTTTCTTTTGTAAGTGTTATATAGCCTTGATTTTTAACCTGTATGAGTATTTTTATTCCTATTATTAACTATTAATTGTTATTTTGCACACTTACTTTTGTAATTGTTTTGTTAGCTTTTTTTCCGGTATTTGTAACTCTTTTCTTTCTATTAGTGTGTTGTTTATAGGGTAAGATTCACTCGTCACTTTTGCATGGTTACTTGAGGTCATGTCCTGTTAGCTTAGGGGCGGGTAGGTCTAGAGGGAGTAGAGATACTCGTGTTAGGATTAGAGTAGGTAGTTGGAATGTAGGAACTTTGACTAGCAAATCCCGGGAACTTGTAGATACGTTACTTAAGAGTAGAGTGGACATATTGTGTGTTCAAGAGATCAGATGGAGAGGTGAAGAGGCGGTTGACATTGACGACTACAGGTTGTGGTTTTCGGGTTCTAGAGTAGCTAGAAACGGGGTAGGGATCTTTATAGGACCCCTTTATAAGGATAATATTGTGGGTGTGGATAGGTGTAGCGATAGGATTATGGCGGTTAGGTTAGTTATCCAGGAGGAGACTTACATGGTCATTTGTGCTTACGCACCTCATGTTGGTTTAGGAGATGAAGAAAAAAGCCGCTTTTGGGAATCGTTAGACGAAGTTGTGAGGAGTTGTCCCGCTGACCATCGTTTGCTTTTTGGGGGAGACCTTAATGGATATATAGGAACGTTTTCGGACGGATATACGGGTGTCCATGGGGGCTTTGGGTACGGAGTTCGAAATGAAGAAGGACGCTCTATTCTCGAATTCGCTGTTGCCCACGATTTGGTTGTTGCAAACTCTTTCTTTAGGAAGACGGAAGCACAACTTGCAACTTTCCATAGTGGGGGACATCGTACCCAGATTGACTATTTGCTGCTTCGCAAAGGGGACCTTAGGGCTTGCAGAGACTGTAGAGCCCTGACTACCTGGACCTGTTCCACCCAACACCGATTATTGGTCATGGACTTGGTTGTGCAGAGGCGGGTTACCAGGAGAGTGAGACCCGTCCAGCCTAGGATCCTTTGGAAGAAGCTGAATGAAGTGAATGCCGAAACTTTTAAAGCGTCAGTTTTGGAAAGAGTAGAGGCAGGAATGGATACGGTTACTCAAGTGGACGCAGATCAGATGTGGAATAGTTTGGCAACAACTATTAGAGATGTTGCCAAGGAAACATTAGGTGTGGCAGTAGGGACATCGAGAGGACATAAGTCTAGTAGAGAATCATGGTGGATTAATGATGAGGTTCAAACCAAAGTTGCGCTTAAGCAACTGAGGTTTAGGGAGCTCATTAGATGCCGAGAAGGGACATGTGATGATAGAACTAGGGCAGAGGAGAGGTATAAAGAAGCCAATAGAGAAGCTAAGAAGGTCGTTGCCCGTGCAAAAGATAAAGCGTATGAAGATTTGTATAGAAAACTAGACTCTAAAGAAGGAGCAAATGATATTTACAGGATTGCAAAAGCGAGGGAGCGTAGGAGGAGGGATATAGATATCACCAAGTTTATCAAGGATGAAGCCGGTCAAACCATAGTGAAGGAAGAAGAAATTAGGAAAAGATGGGAAGGGTATTTCTCATCTCTTTTCGTGGGTGAAGGACTCGGGCGCCAAGAGGATCCACAGGACTTGGGAATAGGACAATTCTGGAACAACAACTTCTGTAGGAGAATCAGTCAGGGAGAAGTAAGATCGGCACTACGAAAAATGGGTAGAAACAAAGCTGTAGGACCGGACCAGATTCCAATAGAGGCGTGGCGGTGCCTTGGCGACGATGGTGTCAGGTGGTTGACGTGTCTTTTCAATAAGACGCTTAGAAGTTATAAAATGCCTACGGAATGGAGACTCAGTGAGATTATCCCCATCTACAAAAATAAAGGGGATGCCCAAATCTGTGGTAATTATAGAGGCATAAAATTACTTAGTCATACTATGAAGCTTTGGGAGAGAGTGATTGAGACTAGACTTCGACGCGAAATTACGGTTTCAGAAAACCAATTTGGTTTCATGCCAGGGCACTCTTCGATAGAGGCAATTCATATTTTAAGAAGCGTTATGGAGAAGTATAGGGAGAAACAAAAGGGTCTAGAGATGGTCTTCTTAGACTTAGAAAAGGCCTATGATAGCATACCGCGAAAGCTGATTTGGAAGACCCTTAATGTTAGGGGTATCCCAAGTAAGTATAATAGAGCTATTATAGATATGTACGATGGGGCGAAGTCCTGTGTTAGGACGCCTGTGGGAAACACATAGTATTTCTCGATAGAAGTAGGCTTGCACCAGGGATCAGCCCTTAGTCCTTTCCTTTTTGCTTTGATCCTCGACGAGCTGTCTCAAGGAATACAAGAGAACATCCCTTGGTGTCTTATTTTTGCCGATGATATCGTGCTTGTATCGGAACAAAAGGATGAACTTAATAGAAGACTAGAACGATGGAGGGAGGCCTTAGAACAAAATGGGCTACGGATCAGTAGACCAAAGACGGAATATCTAAGGTGAAAGGACCCGTCCTAATCCATCCGGACGAAGTCCATATCGATTATAAATGATTCACAACAGTTGATTACATCGCGAGGTACTTGACCTCTATATGATACATTTTACAAACATTGCATTCGTTTTTGAAAAGACAATCTTTCATTTCATTGAAAGTTGACAGGCATGCATACCATTTCATAACATATCCAACTATAATTGACTTAATAATAATCATGATGAACTCGACGACTCGAATGCAACGTCTTTTGAAATATGCCATGAATGACTCCAAGTAATATCTATAAAATGAGCAAATGCACAGCGGAAGATTTCTTTCGTACCTGAGACTAAACATGCCTTCAAGTATCAACCAAAAAGTTGGTGAGTTCATTAGTTTAACATAAATAATCATTTCCATCATTTTAATAGACCACAAGATTTCGTATTTCCATTTCTCATAAACATACGTCCCATGCATAGAGACAAAAATATCATTCATATGAATTGAACACCTGGTAACCGACATTCACAATATGCATATAAGAATATCCCCATCATTCTGGGATCCTCCTTCGGACATGATATAAATTTCGAAGTACTAAAGCATCCTGTACTTTGGATGGGGCTTGTTGGGCCCGATAGATCTATCTTTAGAGTTCGCGTCAATTAGGGTGTCTGTTCCCTAATTCTTAGATTACCAGACTTAATAAAAAGGGGCATATTCAGTTTCGATCATTCAACCATAGAACGTAATTTCGATTATTTGTGTCTATTTCGTAAAACAGTTATAAAAGTTGCGCATGTATTCTCAGCCCAAAAATATAAAGGGTAAAAAGGTAAATGAAACTCACAATAGTATATTTTGTAGTAAAAATACATATGACGACATTGAACAATGCAGGGTTGGCCTCGGATTCACGAACCTTAGGAGTCAGTTTTAAAAAAATTGCACCAAGCCGGGCTCGAACCCGAGACCTCTCGTTTCTCGACATCACCCTCTA
The DNA here is from genome assembly GCF_046630445.1 of Rutidosis leptorrhynchoides. Classification (NCBI taxonomy): domain Eukaryota; kingdom Viridiplantae; phylum Streptophyta; class Magnoliopsida; order Asterales; family Asteraceae; genus Rutidosis; species Rutidosis leptorrhynchoides. The sequence continues at coordinate 217,508,625 of NC_092335.1, forward strand.
ACCATTAATCCGTCTCTATTTTTCTGAAATAATCATCCTCCTAAACTTATATAACTCGTAATTGTACATCATCATTAATCATCAAGCATCATCATCATGCTTCGTGATTTTCATCATCAACATACCTATTATCATCATTATCTGTGTCATCCATCTTCTTTATGATCACTCACGATCACATCATCATTATATCATTATCATCATACTCCAAACATCATCATCATGATTCATTACCGTATCATCTAACATCATCATTATTTTTCCCGTTATCATATTATCATCATTTTTATCACCAATTATCACCATCATAGTCAACATCATTCTTTTTATCTCGATCACCCATATACCACGTAAACATATATAGCATTACCATATATTTTTAATCTTAATCACCATCATCTCTATATCAATTTATGTACGTAAACATCATCATCATTATTATGATCGTTCACAACAGAATCATGGAATGGGTCTTGACCCAACAACTCAATATTTAAATGGCCCAATTCGCCTAGTCCAAGAGGGACTCATTCGGCCCAGCAAAAATAAAGGAGTTGGATCCTATGCTAGGAGAAGTATTACGGCCCAACAAAAGATTAAATATATGGAACGATTTAAGGGATCTTGATAGAGACTTTAGCATATTGTTTAATCACAAGTGGGTTTCCTGTCGGCCAACAAGGAAATATTGCAGTCCTTTTAATCGTAAAAAAAATACAGCTGTGGTAGCAGTTGAAGAATATAATAGAGTTTGTTCGTACAGGAAAAAGAATAGACAGGTTCGTCTTCATTATAATTATGTCGATCAACACCACATCTATTCATCATCTATCATCGTTCTTTAATCAGAAATTAGAAAACGAGTAGCAGGCCAATGAATTTATTGATTTGGATTGTATAAGTTTAGAGTAGTGATTGAGGAATTGAAATAAATTAGATTAATACGGGAGAAAAACAAACCCAGTTACATAGTTAGCAGCCAGTAGGGGGTGCAGATGGTGGTGTGGGTGGCGTATGGTGATTTATGGTGATGTGGGTTGGTAACATGTGACATGAATAGCAGCAAAATGTGGCTGCAGTTTAATGGTGATTTTGAGGGGCGTTTTTAGACAGAAAAATAGGGACAGAAGCAAAAGTAATTAAGTGGATCATATAGCAGCTTAACTACATAAAATGATGTTAGTTTAGGATGTTGAGTAATTGGTGATGGTGATCCGGTTGTAGCTGGACAGAAAACATAGCAAGACAGTGTGTATCATCAAGGTTATTTTGTTGGCTTTCGATTGTGGTTGAAGTGGTATGGTTTTGGTGATGGGTTGATGATAGAGAAATAACCCGGTTGTAGAACTAGGTGAGAAGGAAATATGGCCTAGTGGATTTAAGTTGCAAGTGGGTGATGATCGTGATCATAATGGTAAGGGTAATCGGTGGTGGTTTCAATGGCTAACTGGTTGTTAGTGTGGTTCCTTTAAAAACTGAAAACAGAAAAGAAAGACGGATAGTGAGAGAGAAGAGAGTGTGAGATGGTTGTTTGGTGATTGTGATGGGTGGCGGTGATGGAGTGACCGAGGGTGGTGAAGTGATGGTGTAAGATGGTGGTCGTGGTGTTGGTGTGTTCTACGGCAATGGTGGTGATGGCTCTCGGTTTAGCTATGGTTGATAGGATATAGAAGACGATATAGAGAGAATTATGATTATGGTTGATCTAGTTTTGCATATGTTATTATACATATGCATAAAGAATGATAGATAGATGAGAGGTTCATTACCTGTATATATGTATATTATGCATATGCATAAAAAAAAGTTGATAGATGAGAGATTTGAAAGAGTCAAAAGGTGCCACAGTAACTCAAATATAATTTTTAAGTTAATTAAAACGTGTGGTGTATATTATTAAATTCTGTCGATACTTATTAGGATATTATATCGTACCCGATTGTTAATTCAGTGGTGGATAAAAGTCTTCAAAAAAATCACATATTTTTAAATTAATTATATTTATTTATTTTGGTCATTGTGATATAAAATTCGAGCATTAACTATTAAATAAAAATTACATCAGCTGTCCCTCTCATTTATGGGTAAAATATATAAAAAAAAATGTTAAAATTAAATAATTAGGTCCTAACTATACTTTTAATAAGCCTATAACTTATATAACTCATTTTCGGCTCCTCGTTTATTTTAAAATTAAATATATATTAACTAACAATTTAATTATTAATTCAAATCATCAAATCATATAATACTTTATTTAATATCTCTAATTAATGTTATATATACATATATATATATATATATATATATATATTAATACAAGTAATATTATATATACTTATATATATATATATATATATATATATATATATATATATATATATATATATATATATATTTACACACAATGTTCGTGAATCGTCGGTAAAATCCAAAGGTCGATTTCATATATGAACATAGTTCAAAGTTTTTGAGACTCAATATTACAGACTTTGCTTATCATGTCGGGAGCAAATAAAGATTAAGTTTAAATTTGGTCAGTTTAAATTTGGTCAGAAATTCCCGGGTCATCACAGTACCTACCCGTTAAAGAAATTTCGTCCCGAAATTTGAGTGAGGTTGTCATGGCTAACAATAAAGATGTTTTCATGACGAATATGATTTGATAACTAGAGTTTTATCATTATTGATTAATATAGATAAAACGATTAAATCACTCGAAGAGTACGAATGAAGCTATCACTAAATAGTGAAATGAGATAGACAAGTTTCATCATAACTTTTCACTAGTCATGGTTAAATTTAGAAAATAAGGTGCATCTTGACTTTTGTCTTGGTTTGAATTCCAGAATTCAAGGGATTTAAAAGAAAATTCTTGGAAATCTATAAGATCTGATTATTCGGCGAATAAGGAAATCAGGATCTCACTAATTAAATGTGGAGATCTGACTTGATTACTCTGTATGGCATTTCCATTATAAATTAAACTCTTCCGTTCCATTATTTTTACCATTCCTATTCTCAATTCCCAAATTCAAAAGATTGTGAAAATGCTTAATCCAATTCTGATCCTTGTCCTTATCATGACTATCGCCACAATCATTCTCCTTTTCCAACTTCCACCGGGGGAATCTGTTTTCTTCTACTTCGCCCTTAAGGTTATAGTGTTTTTAATTCTCCCATGTCTTTATGTTGCGATAAACATTGATATACACGATTTGTAATTCCTATGTTTGTGATTGGCTTTATATTTTCCTTTATTTTTCGGAGCTCCATGCTCTTGTTTTCTCTTCCCGACTCCAAGTCAAGCGAATAATTGTCCAGAATTCGTAGATATAGAGTTTCGAATGGTTATAATGTTCTAAGCCAAGGTGGAACGTGATAGCACGATTTGATTTTCAAATTTATCAAAAATACAGACGATACAGCTATCAAGAATATATTCTTCTTGATATGTTCGGAGGTTAGGTAGAATGAAAGAGTTATGTAACATGACACATGATGATGGTATAATCTACTGTGAACCATCATCACATTTCATTAGAAACTCAGCATGACTTACTGTAATATAATCACGTTGATCAAGTGCCATTATATTATACTAACTCATGCATCAGTTCCCAACATTACTTCAATAACATTTATATTTTAAGCTCGAGAGTTTACAGAATATAGAAACTAACAGTTTCTATATTATGTAACACTGATAGCACGAAGAGATTAATGATTTCAGATAAGAATAGTTATGAAAATATCTTCAGAAATATGGAGGATATTTATAATGAAAGATACGATGATATCTTGGAATTTCTAATATCGAAGGATGGTGAAGAAAATTTGTTCGCAAGAGTTTGGAGTCAAAAGCAAGGTATTCGCTAAAAATTTCATCAGAAACAGAATCATCAGGATTCTTAATGTACAAGTTTAGTTCTTGTGTTTTGTTCAGAGACTCCTTCGTAGTTTGCTCAATCCGTTCTCCAGTTCCAACTTTTCTGAGCTTTTTCAACATACTATTCTTTATCATTAAACTTCCGACGATTAAGGTCATTTACGGTTGTCTACAGTTTCTGCTGCTTCATTCAGCTTTTTCAACATTCGGAGTAATAATTTGCAGACTGGGTGCTTTTCAGAGTTTCAGAATGAAAGATCATAGTTCTAAGAGAATAATGTTATATGGATTCATATAACTGTTGATGTGGAAACGTTGCGAGACTCACAATACAGATTTGATGATTCCCGGTAATTGGTATGGCAATTCTTGTTACAAGATGCAGATGAGTACATGATGAGACTTCAATAGATAAATACAGTGATTTATCGGAGAGATTTAAGCCAAGGAGCAATGAGGTTGCTGGTACATCTGCTGGTAATATGGTGGAATATAATAAAAGGTTCCCCGGTAACAATAAAAGAGCACACATATAAATCAAGGTTATAATAAGGTTATTTCGAACGAAAAGTCAAAGTTGACTTGCTGGAGCTGTGACAAAATTTGCTAATTTGGAAAGAGATTGCAAAGTTAATTTCGGTAATAACAACGCCAAAGGAACTAGTACAGTTACGTGTTATACGTTTACTCAGGTTCCTAGTGTTTTCAGGTGTATAGCTATATGCACCAATCTTTTCTTCCATAGATGAAGTGTGGTTGGTTCATCCTCCCGATTGAGATGTTTTCAAGAATCATGAAAGGTTTGAACGCAGATAGTAATCGTCAAGATACAAATGAGGTTTAAGATGGAATCAAGTGGCAAACTTGAAGAATTGTTTAGTTTCATATGTTATAAACAATATTTTAATTCATTTTAATTGTTCGATGTTGGTAGTCCACAATTGATAGTCCACATTGACAGTCCAATAATTCATATACAGTTTAATATATAATATTCGAATTAATTAATACGTATCGTGACCCGTGTACATGTCTCAGACTCGATCACAACTCAAAGTATATATATTATTATAGAATCAACCTCAACCCTGTATAGAGAACTCGATCATTACTGCATATAGAGTGTCTATGGTGATTCCAAATAATATATATAGATGCGTCGATATGATATGTCAAAACCTTGTATACGTGTCCCGATATTTAGAGTGCGGAAAAATAAATAACAGAAATTAAATGACGATAAATAAAGTGTGTAAAGTAAATAACAGAAATTAAATGACGATAAATAAAATTGCGAGAATGTAAATTGCGATAAATAAACTGCGATAAATAAAATGTAATAAGGAATTAACAGTTAGCTAGGAACAATTAGCTAGGAACAGTTAGCGTGGATTCTTAACAAAATTTCTCATAGTTAATTTGTTTGTTTCTAACAAATTTTATTTTGTCAAATGTTTTCTTCATTATGCCACTTGTTGGATTCTGATAAATCAAAATCCCAATAAGAAATTGGATGAATATGGTTATTCTGTGGTGAACGGATTTGTAGATCGGTGGATGTAAGTAGGATAGTAAATGACTATTGAATCAGCTTCGAAGAATGTACAGTGTAACTTATTAATGTGAAATCTAAATATTCCTCGGGTATTACCTACCCGTTAAAATATTTTCACCATTAACAGTTTATACGAAAGAATTTTTAATTACAATCTTTATGAAAATATACTTACGGATATATTTTCTTCAGATGTAATCATAGATTTAATGAGTTAATATAATATTAATCTCATTTGATTTACCGTTAGAACTAGAATATATAATCTCTAAAACATTGAAGATTACATAATCGTCATGTCGAACGAAGATAAATGATGTAGAACGATTCGCAGATTGATGATTATGCTCGAGGTACATAATTTGATGTTGAGGTGTATGATGTGAACTTGAGTTGTTGGTGGTACTGGTATTGATGTTGGTGCTGGTGATGTTGCTGAAGCTGGTACGTTTTGCACCATATTCTCCAAATTGATTACTAGAGCGCGAAGTTCATTGACTTCTTGTATTACCCCGGGATGATTGTCGGTCGGAACGAGCGGATGAATAAGGTTTAGAATCTGAGTTATGATATAGTCGTGGCGAGATATTCGAGAAATGAGGGTGAAAATGGTGTTACGAACAGGTTCGCCGGTAAGTGCTTCAGGTTCTTCGCCAAAAGGTGAATTCGGTTAGTGGAAGGGATCGCCTTCTGCGCGTCTTCATTGATTAAGTCGACTATGAATCCATCAGATGAATTGGGGATGGATGATTGGTTGATTCATTCCGCTGACGTTGCTTCCGGAGCTTAGATGACTATCCATTCGGAATAACTGTTGGGATAACTATCGGAATAGTTGTCGAAATCCGAGGGACTCGAACTAGTTGAAGGATTCATCTCGTACGATCAGATGAAGGATTTTCGATAAGAAATAGATTATAGGATGTAGATTAGTATCCTGCAATACATAATTTACATATGTATATGTAATACTAAAATCTCATAAGTTACGGAGGAATCTACGGAAGCTGTCAGGTAAAGATACAATAACAGATACGCTAAGATATGAATTAGCAGATACGCTAAGATATGAATTTTGTCTATACACTATTCATGCAGTCAATGCAATAAGATGTGTCTAGACTAAGAATAATAAGCAGGTAATTACTAAGGATGATAAACAAATGATTTCTGACAAAAATGATAAGCAAAACTTTTGACATGCAGACACGGTCGAAGTCCAGACTCACTAATGCATCCTAACGACTTATCAGTTAGACACACTAATGCAGACCCAGTTCACTAAGACCACCGCTCTGATACCAACTGAAAGGACCCATCCTAATCCATCCGAACGAAGTCCATATCGATTATAAACGATTCACAACAGTTGATTACATCGCGAGGTACTTGACCTCTATATGATACATTTTACAAACATTGCATTCGTTTTTGAAAAGACAATCTTTCATTTCATTGAAAGTTGACAGGCATGCATACCATTTCATAACATATCCAACTATAATTGACTTAATAATAATCTTGATGAACTCGACAACTCGAATGCAACGTCTTTTGAAATATGCCATGAATGACTCCAAGTAATATCTATAAAATGAGCAAATGCACAGTGGAAGATTTCTTTCGTACCTGAGAATAAACATGCCTTCAAGTGTCAACCAAAAAGTTGGTGAGTTCATTAGTTTAACATAAATGATCATTTCCATCATTTTAATAGACCACAAGATTTCGTATTTCCATTTCTCATAAACATACGTCCCATGCATAGAGACAAAAATATCATTCATATGAATTGAACACCTGGTAACCGACATTCACAATATGCATATAAGAATATCCCCATCATTCCGGGATCCTCCTTCGGACATGATATAAATTTCGAAGTACTAAAGCATCCTGTACTTTGGATGGGGCTTGTTGGGCCCGATAGATCTATCTTTAGAGTTCGCGTCAATTAGGGTGTCTGTTCCCTAATTCTTAGATTACCAGACTTAATAAAAAGGGGCATATTCAGTTTCGATCATTCAACCATAGAACGTAATTTCGATTATTTGTGTCTATTTCGTAAAACAGTTATAAAAGTTGCGCATGTATTCTCAGCCCAAAAATATAAAGGGTAAAAAGGTAAATGAAACTCACAATAGTGTATTTTGTAGTAAAAATACATATGACGACATTGAACAATGCAGGGTTGGCCTCGGATTCACGAACCTTAGGAGTCAGTTTTAAAAAAATTGCACCAAGCCGGGCTCGAACCCGAGACCTCTCGTTTCTCGACATCACCCTCTAACCATTAATCCATCTCTATTTTTCTGAAATAATCATCCTCCTAAACTTATATAACTCGTAATTGTACATCATCATTAATCATCAAGCATCATCATCATGCTTCGTGATTTTCATCATCAACATACCTATTATCATCATTATCTGTGTCATCCATCTTCTTTATGATCACTCACGATCACATCATCATTATATCATTATCATCATACTCCAAACATCATCATCATGATTCATTACCGTATCATCTAACATCATCATTATTTTTCCCGTTATCATATTATCATCATTTTTATCACCAATTATCACCATCATAGTCAACATCATTCTTTTTATCTCGATCACCCATATACCACGTAAACATATATAGCATTACCATATATTTTTAATCTTAATCACCATCATCTCTATATCAATTTATGTACGTAAACATCATCATCATTATTATGATCGTTCACAACAGAATCATGGAATGGGTCTTGACCCAACAACTCAATATTTTAATGGCCCAATTCGCCTAGTCCAAGAGGGACTCATTCGGCCCAGCAAAAATAAAGGAGTTGGATCCTATGCTAGGAGAAGTATTACGGCCCAACAAAAGATTAAATATATGGAACGATTTAAGGGATCTTGATAGAGACTTTAGCATATTGTTTAATCACAAGTGGGTTTCCTGTCGGCCAACAAGGAAATATTGCAGTCCTTTTAATCGTAAAAAAAATACAGCTGTGGTAGCAGTTGAAGAATATAATAGAGTTTGTTCGTACAGGAAAAAGAATAGACAGGTTCGTCTTCATTATAATTATGTCGATCAACACCACATCTATTCATCATCTATCATCGTTCTTTAATCAGAAATTAGAAAACGAGTAGCAGGCCAATGAATTTATTGATTTGGATTGTATAAGTTTAGAGTAGTGATTGAGGAATTGAAATAAATTAGATTAATACGGGAGAAAAACAAACCCAGTTACATAGTTAGCAGCCAGTAGGGGGTGCAGATGGTGGTGTGGGTGGCGTATGGTGATTTATGGTGATGTGGGTTGGTAACATGTGACATGAATAGCAGCAAAATGTGGCTGCAGTTTAATGGTGATTTTGAGGGGCGTTTTTAGACAGAAAAATAGGGACAGAAGCAAAAGTAATTAAGTGGATCATATAGCAGCTTAACTACATAAAATGATGTTAGTTTAGGATGTTGAGTAATTGGTGATGGTGATCCGGTTGTAGCTGGACAGAAAACATAGCAAGACAGTGTGTATCATCAAGGTTATTTTGTTGGCTTTCGATTGTGGTTGAAGTGGTATGGTTTTGGTGATGGGTTGATGATAGAGAAATAACCCGGTTGTAGAACTAGGTGAGAAGGAAATATGGCCTAGTGGATTTAAGTTGCAAGTGGGTGATGATCGTGATCATGATGGTAAGGGTAATCGGTGGTGGTTTCAATGGCTAACTGGTTGTTAGTGTGGTTCCTTTAAAAACTGAAAATAGAAAAGAAAGACGGATAGTGAGAGAGAAGAGAGAGTGAGATGGTTGTTTGGTGATTGTGATGGGTGGCGGTGATGGAGTGACCGAGGGTGGTGAAGTGATGGTGTAAGATGGTGGTCGTGGTGTTGGTGTGTTCTACGGCAATGGTGGTGATGGCTCTCGGTTTAGCTATGGTTGATAGGATATAGAAGACGATATAGAGAGAATTATGATTATGGTTGATCTAGTTTTGCATATGTTATTATACATATGCATAAAGAATGATAGATAGATGAGAGGTTCATTACCTGTATATATGTATATTATGCATATGCATAAAAAAAAGTTGATAGATGAGAGATTTGAAAGAGTCAAAAGGTGCCACAGTAACTCAAATATAATTTTTAAGTTAATTAAAACGTGTGGTGTATATTATTAAATTCTGTCGACACTTATTAGGATATTATATCGTACCCGATTGTTAATTCAGTGGTGGATAAAAGTCTTCAAAAAAATCATATATTTTTAAATTAATTATATTTATTTATTTTGGTCATTGTGATATAAAATTCGAGCATTAACTATTAAATAAAAATTACATCAGCTGTCCCTCTCATTTATGGGTAAAATATATAAAAAAAATGTTAAAATTAAATAATTAGGTCCTAACTATACTTTTAATAAGCCTATAACTTATATAACTCATTTTCGGCTCCTCGTTTATTTTAAAATTAAATATATATTAACTAACAATTTAATTATTAATTCAAATCATCAAATCATATAATACTTTATTTAATATCTCTAATTAATGTTATATATACCTATATATATATATATATATATATATATATATATATATATATATATATATATATATATTAATACAAGCAATATTATATATACTTATATATATATATATAAATATTTATTTACACACAATGTTCGTGAATCGTCGGTAATATCCAAAGGTCGATTTCATATATGAACATAGTTCAAAGTTTTTGAGACTCAATATTACAGACTTTGCTTATCATGTCGGGAGCAAATAAAGATTAAGTTTAAATTTGGTCAGAAATTCCCGGGTCATCACATAAGGTGCGAATTTAGTAGGACTGAGGATGAACTAAATGTTGGAGGGAATATCAGCATTGGGGACCAGATCTTGCAACCACAAGAGTCGTTTAGATATCTAGGTTCGATCCTCCACAAATCAGGGAGGATAGACGAGGACGTGACTAATCATATTAAGGTAGGTTGGATGAAGTGGAGAGCAGCGAAAGAGGTCTTGTGCGACAAGAATATACCGTTCAAGTTGAAAGGGAAATTCTTCAAGGTGGCAATTAGACCTGCCATGTTGTACGGATCGGAATGTTGGCCAATGACGAAGGCCCAAGAGAGAATGATGGAAGTGGCAGAAATGAGGATGCTTAGGTGGACGTGCGGTAAAACCATGTTAGATATGATCCCAAATGGGGTGTTTAGGGAAGACCTTGGGGTCGGTAGCATCATCGACAAGCTAAGAGAATAACGACTTCGATGGTTTGGGCATGTGATGAGGCGACCAAGTATTGCACCGGTTAGGAGAGTCGAGGCACTCACGGTCGTTGGCGTTAGGAGAAGGGGTAGACCTACTCGTAGGTGGATGGATAGACTAAGGCTCAACATGAGGGAGCTTTCGTTGACCGAGGACATGACTTCTGATAGGGGTGCGTAGAGGGCTAGAATTAAAATAGTCGAGTAGGGTTACTTTCCTTTTATTATTATTATTATTATTTTTTTTTTTTACTAGTTTTATTATTAGGATTATTATTATTATTATTAGTATTAGTATTAGTATTAATATTATTATTTTTATTATTACTATTATTATTATTATTTTTACTATTACTATTTGTATTATTATTATCACTACTACTCTGTACTATTCCTATACTTTTACTAATATTACTAGTATTATTATTATTATTATGTTTATTATTATTACTATTAGTATTATTATCATTTGTACTACTACTATACTCTTAGCAATACTATTACTGTACTTTTACTAAAACTATTATTATTATTATTATTATTATTACTATTATTATTAGTATTATTATTATTATTATTTGTATTATTAATTTTTATTATAATTATTACTATTATTTTTATGTTATTACTATTAACTATTATTTTACTACTACTTGTACTTGTATTATTATTATAATTATTACTATTATTACTAGTATCATTATCATTACCTTTTTTATTATTTACATCTACTAGTACTAGTAGACGAGTAGGTTTTTGTTTTTTGGTGTTTGTATGCATGTTTGTTTGTTGATATGTATGCATGGTTTGTACGTTTGTTTTTGAGAGGTATGTATGTAGGTTTTGTAGTGTAGGTTTTTTATGTCTATGTTTGTAGGTTTTCTGTTTTTTGAAGAATTGTAGGTTTTGATTATGTATTTTTGCTAGGCTGTTTTTTTTTTTTTTTTTTTGTAGGTTTGTATGTATGTTTTTGCTTGTTTTGTTGGTGTTTGTCTGTACGTAGGTACGTGTTCTTGCAGGTATGTAGGTATGTTTATGTACGGTTGTATGCTGGTTTGTATATAGGTTTATGTTTTATTGGGTGTGTGTGTGTGTATGGGGGTGTGTATAGATGGGTGCGTGTGTGTGTGGTGGGTGTGTGGGTGTGTGTGTGTGTCTCGTATCGTTCGGTGCATCCTGGGGTCATTATGGCTGAGGACGACCTTCTTTGCTCATGAGCTTGAGTGGTTTTCTTTTAGTTGTGTGGCTTCGGGGATGTCTACCGTAAAGGTGCATGAGTGGTGCTTGTTACGGGTGGTTGGCTCTTTGCTTGTGCAACAACTTCCACCCGGCATACCTTTCGTGTTCTGTTTACAAGGTTCCTTGGCTTTATTTATTGAGGCAACACCAAACGTCGATTAAGTGGCGTCTTGACTGCCGCTTAGAGCCTAAATTGATTTTCAGGCAGGCTTTTAAACCCATGAAAATTTGATTCTACCATTTTCATGGTGTCTCATTTTTTATGTATTTATTTCTTTATTTATTTATTATTTTATTTTACTATTTTTTTTAAAGGCCGGAGTTCCACTCGAAAGCAATCTCTTTATCCGCCGAATAAAGAGAGGGATGACTTTCTCTAGTTTTCGGGGTGGAGAAATGACTTGTTTTTATTCTCGGATAAAGGAATGATTGTCTACATCTCACCTCCCCCATACACCACTCAAGTGGTATTGGGTACTGTTGTTGTTGTACTGTTGTATTATTTTAACTATCCGCTGCGTTAATCTGATTTAAAAGTACACACGATTTTCCAACAGTGGTATCCGAGCCGCTTTTACACCATCTTAATTGCCGCGTGATTTTCTTTAGATTTAGCTTTGTGGTGAATTGGTAAAAGTCAAAACCTTTTTGGTTTTTAAAGTCAACACAGTTGATTTAGACTTAACCTTATGACGCACAAATATGATTAAAAGAATATCACTATTTTAAATTGTAGATTTAATTGTTATGGCTTGAATATTTATTATAATTGTTGATTGTTATATTCCATGGTTATACACATGCATTATAACCATGGACAAGCCATATATAGGTTTTAATAATGTAGTTATTAAAATTGTGATTGCATACATAGCCCGTAATGCCCCGACCTATGTGTTTGATTATATGTGATTGTTGTGATTGTTGATTACGGCAATATTATGTCATGTTGATTATTTATTTTATTAGAAATGCCATTTTGAAGCCAAAGTTGTATTATATTTATTTTACATTTTCATAGTATTGTATTTAAGTTTATTCTAAACTGTAAAAGTATTAGATTAGTTGTACTTTTCAATTTTAAATAAATGTAATAAGATGAAGATTAAAGATAAAGATGCAACGTGGAGTTTGACTTAGAAGATGGCGAACAGGTCAAGTTGACAACGATGACGTTTGTCAAGTTTTCACTTGATTCTTGAATTGAGTGGGAGCTACGATATTACCCTTAGTTTGACCTCTTGATCCCATGTCGGCTCACGGGATCAAGCATAGGATTTTTGGGCTAGGCTATGTGTGTGTGATGCATGGTTGTGTTTTAATTTTGCATTTATATATAATTGTTGATTAGAATATATATGCTAAATATTTTTGATGAAAATATTAAATAAAACCGGTAACGAGTTTCAAATATTATAATTGATGATTTTAAAAGGTTAAACTCTAACGAGTTAAAGTTAAATAATTTTGAGACTCAAGTTATATATGTTTTTGATGAAAACATTAAATAAAACTCTAAACGAGTTTCAAAGATTAAAATTGATGATTTTAAAATAAGTTAAACTCTAACGAGTTTAATGTTAAATGATTTTGAAAGTCAAATAATGTATATGGACGACATCATTTAAAACTGTTTTAAAATGATACACGTTTGTGTATTTGTTATTTTTATATCCTATAAATTAAATAACAAATTAGATCACAAACATAATCGACATATACAATTGGTTAAAATGTTTTTTAACTAAGAGTGTAGCGAATCTCGTGTGCATGCATTATTCGTTGACACAAACTTTTTCCAAAATACCCGTCAAATTTAAGTCATGCCATCCAATAAGCTTGCAAACACTCCTCGTAATTTTTCTGATCTAGTGAGACTAGGCTGAATTATAGCCACGAGGTGGATTTTTCGATCTAGTGAGACTAGCGTGAATTTTCACTGTTTCCAAATTAGACGACTTAATCGTATTCACGGTGAGACCTGAGTTCGATGCAATGATGGGACAAACATGCCATTAGATAATAGTGGTTTGTTGGACTACATATATCTCGAGGTCCCATAAAGATCTAAGAGTTGTACGTGTAATGCAATTGGTACCCGCTACCTACCAATAGACTCCATAACTGCTAGCTGATCAACAGATGTGGCTATGGTACCTCTATGTGGATCTTAGGCTTTCGTAAATTAATTGTTTTTGAAAAATATTATAAAAAAACTTGGGTAGTTAATTTATTAAAGCTCAATATCGAAAATACTAAATTGAATATTATATATGTTGTAGATGCCAAATAATCAAAACGTAAACCAAAACACACTTCCTTCTTTGTTGGAGAAGGATAAACTCAATGTTCAAACTTCCTATACTGGCACTGCAACCTGAGAATTGTTCTCAAGCATAATTGGAAGTTGAATAAAGTTTAGAACCCATATCCTTTCCTCCTGTTGTGGCAGTTGTTGCTGCTCAGCAAAATAATTATCGAATGTTGTTCGATGATCAGGAAGAAATATGATTGAAGGGTGAAAAAGAATAAGCAGAATACTTTGTGGAAGGAAAATGACAAATCATTTGCTAGGAAAAATATTCCACCTTCCAAGAAGGAAAGCCCAACAAAAGACGTCGAATGTTTCCATTGTGGAAAGGTTGGCAATTGGAGAAGGAAGTTGTCCTATCTTCCAATCTGAGCTGAGAAAAGGCAACACTGGTGAGACTAGTAAATCAGGTATATTCCATATATAGTTATATACTTCTTCTAGTGATTCCTAGATCGTTGTTAACTGGTTATGGCCTTCACACCTGTAACAATATGAAGGGAATGAGAAGAAGTAATAGACTGAAGAAAGACATACTGGATTTGCAAGTTGGCAAAGGGGATCAAGCTTTTGTTAAAGCTATTGGTACCTCTGAACTTACTTCTCTAAGTGGTCTTATTGTTTTGTTAGAACAATAGCATTATGCTCTCAATACTGCGAGCGACATAGTTTGAAAGATGCTAGTTTTGAACTTGCATTTACACACTTAGGTATTTCAGTTTCTAAGGATAATATATTTATCTTAGTACCTATCCACGTGATGGTATTTTTGAAATTGATATTCATGGTGTGATTTCAAATAATAATTTTGTATATACTTGTACTGCCAAATGATTCAAGCGAGACTTGAACAAGACATATCTATGGCATTGTCATATTGGTCATATATACAAACAATGCATTTCAAAACTCCAATCTAATGGACTTTTGGAATCAATTGGCTCTGAGTCAATTGATGCATGTGTTTCATGTTTATCTACATAGATGACAAATGTTTCTTTCTTCGATTTAGGTAAAAGAGCTAAAGATTTTTTAGGACTAATACATACTGTTGTATGTAGCCCTTTAAGAACAATGTATAGATTTGGTTAATTTTACTTCATTACATTTACTGATGAGTACAGTAGCTATGATTATGTTCACTTGCTGAAACATAAATATAAAGCTATTTTAACATTCAAAAGTATTCCAAAATGAAGTAGATAATCAGCTTGGAAAGACCATTAAAGCACTTTGCTCCGATGGAGTAAGTGAGTTTATGAGTCAAGAGTTTTTAGACCACCTAAAGAATTGTGAGATTGTCTCATAGTTCACTCTACCTTACACACCACAACACGATGGTGTGTCCGAGTAAGAGAAATCGAACTTTACTTGATATAGTTTGATTTATGATAAGTCTGATTTCTCTACTACCATCTTTTAGGGATATGCATGAGAGTCTGCTGCAGGCATACTCAATGTGATTTCAACTATGAAGGTAGAAAAGACACCATATGAGTTATGGCATGGGAAGAATCCCAAGTTGTCTTATCTGAAAGTCTGGGGATGTAAAGCATACGTGAAGCATGAAACTTCAAACAAATTAGAACCCAGAACTATCTAATGTTACTTTGTATGATACATAAAGGAAACAATGGGTTACTACTTTTACTACCAAGCTGAAGACAATGTGTTTTCTGCTCGGTCTGCTGAATTCATGGAAAGAGACTTCTCTTACAAGAAGTCAGTGGGAGTAAAGTAGATCTTGAAGAAATTCAAGTACTTTAAAGTAACATACCTTCAGTAAGCACTAGCAATCCATACGTTGAAACTGAGCGCACTATTGGTGAGCCAGAACGTGTTACACCTGCACTTTATAGATCTAGTAGAACTCATCGGTTTATGAGGTTTAATTATCTGATTAATTCAGATAAACGTCGACTAAGGGATTATGATGAACCCTCTAGCTGCGTGAGGCCATATCAGATCCTGAATCTAAAAATGACTAGATTCTATGAATACATGATGTTTTGCGAGGTGTATACGAAATAATTATATTTTTATTGCGAAATACTATTAAAGACGATAAAATTTTACACAAGTTATTTATTTATTTATAGAGTGGATATACCTAAACCTTGCTACAACACTATAGCCAGTGTACCTAATCGTAGAGTAGTGTAGTTTTTAGTAAGGCCGGTTCGTTTCGCAGGGAGCTTGCTGAGTTTAACGTTATATTTATTTTAAACTATGTCTGTATCAATATATATATATATATATATATATATAAGTAATATTATTATTATTATAAAAGGGGAGTTTTTACCGTTTAGTGACTGGTTTGTCGATTTTATGTCTTAAGTCACAATTAAAACCTAATGTAAAATATTAAATATAAATACAACTTAATTTAAAGCGTAAAGTAAATGACGATAAATAAAAGTGCGATAATTAAAAGTACGATGAGATATAAAATAAAGGAATTATGCTTATTTAAATTTCCGTAATCATAATGTTGACGTGTTGATTTTAATTTATTATCATAGGTTAATTGTCCTTTGTCCTGGATTATTCGATATGTCCATCTGGTTTTGTCCATAATAGTCCATCAGTCATAATTATAAAGTGCGAGAGTCTTCGTAAAATTAATCTTATTATCCGAAGTCAAATATTCCAACTAATTGGGGATTCGAACTGTAACAAGGTCTTAATACTTTGTTTATTGAATACATCAGGTTATCGACTGCGTGTAATCTAAGGATTTAATACTTTGTTAACAATTACACCAATTACCCTTGAATGTAATCCACCCCTGTTTTAATGAGTCCAGTGACTATTAATCCATCCCTGTGTCCGGTCAAATGAACAATAATTTGTATTTATAAATATCCCGCCCACCATACCCGATTAAGCGTATGTGGTTATATATAAATACGTCAAATTGTAACCTTTATATTAAATTTACGAGGTATCGTTTAGTTAATATAAAGCCCATTAATAGCCCATAGTCTAATTTCTACAAGTGTCGATCTTTAATCCAAACCTCAATTATAGTACAAAGCCCAATAACCCCGTCTTTAATATTTAGCCCAACATCACGATTACTTCGATTTAAATATGCATAATAATAACTTAGCTACGAGACATTAATTTAAAAAGGTTGAAAATAACTTACAATGATTATTAATAGCGTAGCGTTACACGGACAGAATTTCGACTTACAAACTTAAAACATTCGCCAACATAACCTTATTATTCTTAAACTTAAATTAAAATTATAATTATAAATATATATATATATATATATATATATATATATATATATATATATATATATATATATATATATATATATATATATATATCGTATGTGATATGAGAAAGGAAAAGAAAAAGGTGTAATGAAATCGATCAGAATGCGCAGCCTTTATAGGCCCACTTTGAACTGTACAGCTCCGCGAGTGCGGAAGTTTTGTGCTTCACAGCTCCGCGAGTGCGGAGCTTTGGATTCCAGCTCACCATAGTGATTTAAACGTGGGCTGCTTTTAATTATAATATATAATAATATATATAATTAATTATATATTATATTATATTCTTGTGCATAGTTGATTTGTAATTTTTGGTCCGTTGCGTCGCGTGCTGATAGTTGGATCATGTATCATTCCGGATTTTCGAACGTCCTTGCGTACTATTTAATATCTTGTACTTTGCGTTTCACGGCTTGTACCCTTGTAATTTCTAGACATTTCTCATCAATAATTTAAACCACTTGGATTGTACTTTGTACTTTTTAACTTTTTGGTCGTTTGCGTCTTCAAATCGTCGAATCTGTCTTTTGTCTTCACCTTTTATTATTTAAACGAATATCACTCGTAAATAGAACAATTGCAACTAAAAGCTTGTCTTTCTTGAAGGATAATGCTATGAAATATGTGTTCGTTTTTAGCATTATCAATACAGATATGCAGTCCATGAAGGATAATCAAGTATGAGACTTGATTGATCTTCTACCCAATTGTAAGACAATGAGGTAAAAATGGGTCTTCAAAGGAAGACTGATATGGACGGTAATGTAAACACTTTTAAAGCTCGATTGGTGACAAAAGGTTATGATGAAAGTTTTTCACCAGACGCGAGCCTTAAAACAATTAGGATACTTATTGCCATGGTTACCTTTCATGATAATAAAATATGGCTAATGGATGTCAAAACCGCTTTCCTAAATGGCGACCTAAGCGAGGACGTATATATGGTTCAATCGGAAGGGTTTATGAATCATAAGCATCCTAATAAAGTATGCAAGCTTCTAAAATCCATTTATGGATAAAAGCAAGCATCCAGGAACTAGAATCTTAAGTTTAATGAGAAAATCAAAGTGTTTAATTTTTCTCAAAACCAAGATAAGCTCCGAGATTACATTAGAGCTAGTGGGATGTAACACCCCGTTTTCCCGTGCACGTCTAAAGGTACGTACTTAATCAATAGTACGCTTATAACTTATTCGTTATGTGATTAAATGAACTAAAGTGTTAGTTAGGTGTAAGTGCATATATGTATATGTGTGTATATATATATATGGGTATATTCGAATGCGTGCGTGTACGCGTATATGAATGTGGCGTGATGGCATTGAGTCGTGTGAGACTTAAGGTTGAAGTTTAGACGTGCATAGGAAGGGTGAATGAGGTGTGCTAGTTGTTGAACCCTTGATTCATGTTAAATTGTCGAAGTGAGCAGACCTAGGCTAACGCCGCGCCGCGACAAACGGGTCCGCGCCGCGACCATTGAAGCAAACCAGGATCAGAAAGAGGGTTAAGAGTGATCATTTTTCCTTCGATTCGTCGCGCCGCGACGAATGGCGCCGCGCCGCGGCATCCCTGCAGATCAGACTTAGAATTCTACTCAAATTAAATAAGGTTTAGGGGCAATTTGGTCTTTTTGCATGTAGATCTGTTTGGAGCTTTTAATATCAGCCACTTGTTCTCCATTTCTTATTTCTTTTCCATTTTCTTTCACATTTTCCTCTCAAATCCTAAAACCCACTTAGATTAAACTCAAGATTTGAAGGTGAAGTTTTGTGAATCAATCCTAGAAGCAAGAATTAAAGTTGCTCTCCTTGTTATTAGCTACAAGAGGATAGTTTTGGTAAGTCTCAACTCTAAGTTTGAGTTTCATTTAGTTTAAGCTAGGGTTTGGTTCATATGGAACTTGTGTGACCCATTTGAGGGTTAAATGGGTGGATTTTGGGTTGGATTGTTAAAAGGAAACCCTAAATAGCTATTATCTAGGGTTTGGTCTTGTGATTTGAGGTTGTAAGTGATAAGTGATGTTGTTAGTCACTAATGCACTTTTAAAAGGATGAAATAATTTTTAATGTGTAAGTTGGACTTGGTTTGTGAGTCAAAGAGTCAAAAGAGCACTAGTTGACCTAATCGGGTGAAATGGTTATGAAATACACCAAGTTTATGTTAGTTGATGTTAATAGAACCTAATCACTAGCTTTTAGTGATTTATGACAAGGAATGGTCATTAATGGGCGGTTTTGGGTAGTTGAGTCATTTAATGCAATCGGGTCATTAAATGCTCAAGGGTTAGAAGTTGGCATTTAATTCAACTAGATTGTATGTTAATAAAATGCATAATGTAATAGGTACGTTACATTGAAGGTTTGCAAGCTCGGTTAGCTTCCACAAGAGTCTTGAGGTGAGTGGAATGATTATGCATATGTGTATATAATGTATTTACTTGTACGAGATTCGATGTGGGTTTAAGTTGGGCCGTCGATACCACATCGGGTCAATATATGATATGGGTTTAAGTTCGGGCGTTCGATGCCATGTCATATATGTGTGTGGGCATGTAGTGTGGGTTTAAAGTTCGGGCGTTCGATACCACATTACACGTGACGGGTGGGTTTAAATTTCTGGCGATCGATACCACTCCGGGGTTAGTGTTATAATTTGTTGTGCACTAGCGGTTGTTGGGAACACCAATGGGAAATTCGAAGTACCATTCCTTGTACTATTGGTTAACCATGGCTATGTGTTTGTTGTGTGGTGTTTTCACATTATTCGAGTTATATATGTTATCGTTGTGCTAGCTTGTGGTCTTGGAGATTTAGCGTTATGCCTTGCGTTGGTATGTCTTTTAAATTGCTAGCGTGTATGAGGTAATTGTGTATGTGATTACATGTAAGTAGGTTATATATGTATGTGTATAATCATTGCATTCACTAAGTGTTAGCTTACCCTCTCGTTGTTTATCTTTTTTAGATGCAGGCGCAGTTAAGGGCAAGGGGGTTATCGGACATTAGGTGTCCCGTGATGATGCTTTGTTGGAGTTTTGATGTTGGCCTAACATTTTGGGTAGTTTAGTCCCAAACCATGCTCGAAGTGTCGTTTGGATTGTAAACTATCATTTGTAATGGGTTAAACTTGTACTAAACTTTATTCGTGGCCCTCGTGCCTTTTGTAAACAATTAATTGTTGTGCATTTTAAATGGAACTCGTGAAATGGGTTACATATTTATTTGGCGTGTAAGGGATTTAGGTGATTTGAGATAGGCGCCTAGACTTAGACTTTTGTGTTGTGGAATTATATGCGGGACTTGTAGGACTACGGGTCAGTGCGGGGTTTGATTAGTTCTTTGATGCATAAGTGGACAACTATGCTATGTTATGATGTTACTAATCATGTGTTGTTGTTTTGAACATCGAGCAAGATGGTTGTGACACGTTTGAGCATGGCACGGCATGCGAGCGTAATAGTGAGTCGCGACCACTATTATGGTTGCAAGTCAAGTCAAGCAAGGATGTGCGACAAGTATCGAGCTAGATGTGGTGTGTGTGCGGTCATATGCATAGGTATATATGTGTATTAAATTGTTGGTGATGTCTAATCCATTTTTAATCTTTAGAATGAAGACAAGAAACGGAACGAATACGAATGGCAATGGTGGTCCCTCTCATGTAGAGGAAGATGAGATGACTACCAAGATTGAGACCACTTTAGAAAACTATGTTTCGGTTTTCTCACGAAGGGTTAAACTAATATTCGAAGAGTCGGTTTCGGAACAAATTGTCGATATGATTCAAGAACGGATGATTAATGCCGTTAAAGAAGAAGTTGAAAGGAGGTTTCCTAGACCTCAAAATGTGAGCGAGTTGGAGTTTAGCTATAAGAACTTCTTGGCAACTAAGCCTCCTCACTTTCACGGGGATCCCGACCCCATGAAGAGTGCGGCTTGGATTTCCGATGTTGAAGGTTGTTTTCGCACGATCGAGTGCCCTCCAGAAAAGAAAACAAGGCTTGCTACTAGTTTGTTAAGGGGCCATGCTAAAGATTGGCTCGATGGCAAGATTGATATGGTGGGTGATGCGGCTTTATGGGGTTATCTTGGGCGGATTTCAAGAAGGAGTTTTTCCTTGAATATCGTACGCAAGCGGATCTTTCCAAATTGTCGCTAAGGCGCGTTTTTGCCCCGAGTATGTGGGGAATGATCAATTCTTAATAGAAGACTTTCATGTGACCCTTAGAGATGATTTGAAGGGTAAAATTAGTATTAGTCATGTTGAGACCTTTGCTAAGCTTTTGGCGGTGGCGAAGGGGTTTGAAGTGCAAGCTCCAAGTCCGGTTAGTTATGCGCCAAGTAAACGAAAGTTTGAAGCTTCTAATTTTTTGAACAAGAAGAGTAAGGGAGCATCCGAAAGTGTCGGTAGCGTGAAGAAGGGTGCTTCTAGTGGTCACATGGTCACTTGTTTCAATTGTGGGCAAAAAGGTCACTACTCTCGTGATTGCCCAAAACCGCGTACTAATGTGATCACATGTTTCAATTGTCAACAAGAAGGGCACCGAAAGTCGGAGTGCCCCGAACTCCGAAATGATCAAGTTAAGAGAATGGAGAAGGCGGCGGGGTCGGCTAGGAGACGTAATTATTTGATGACCAATGATGAAGCTAAGCAATCCAATGAAGTCGTTTCAGGTACTTTCATGGTTAACTCTAATCCGGCAAGGATTCTATTTGATAGCGGTGCAAATTTATCGTTTGTGTCTCTAAAATTTGTGCCTAAACTTAATAAAACGTTAGGTAAGTTAAGTCGTCCGGTAGAAGTCGAAATAGCGGATGGCAAGACGGTGCTAGTGGTTGATGTGTGTAAGAATTGTAATGTTGTGTTTGGTTCCGAGAACTTTAATATTGATCTCATTCCGATGACGCTGGGTGATTTTGATATCGTGGTTGGTATGGATTGGCTCGATCATAATAGAGCCTATATTGCGTGCCATGAAAAATCTATTCGTGTGAAGACCCCAAGTGGGGGAGAGTTAATTATTCATGGTGATAAACGTAGAAGACTTGTACCGGGATGCACTTTTGCACGGGCACGTCGTTTCCTTGTTAGTGGTGGCATGGCTTTTCTTGCCCATTTTGTTGATACTCGTGATGAGCCACCACCCATTCGTGAAATTCCGGTGGTAAGTGAGTTTGAAGATGTTTTTTCGGATGAGTTACCGGGTGTTCCGGCGGAAAGACAAGTCGAATTTCGCATTGAGTTGGTTCCGGGAGCTACTCCCATTGCTAAAACTCCTTATCGTTTAGCACCGACGGAAATGCAAGAATTCTTGAATCAAATTCAAGATTTACTTGAGAAGGGTTTCATTCGACCTAGTGCTTTGCCATGGGGTGCTCCAGTTTTATTCGTGAAAAAGAAGGATGGAAGTATGCGGATGTGTATCGACTATCGGGAGTTGAACAAGGTGACGATCAAGAATCGTTATCCATTGCCTAGGATTGACGATTTGTTTGACCAACTCCAAGGTGCGACGTATTTCTCAAAAATTGACCTACTTTCCGGCTATCACCAAATGCGGGTCCGTGAGGAAGATATTGAGAAAACGGCCTTTCGAACGCGTTACGGGCATTTTGAATTTGTGGTTATGCCTTTTGGTCTTACAAATGCACCGGCGGCATTCATGGATCTTATGAACTGAGTGTGCCAACCTATGTTGGACAAGTCGGTAATTGTGTTCATTGACGATATTCTTGTCTATTCTAAGAGCATGACGGAACATGAACACCACTTGCGCGAAGTATTGAAGACGTTGAGAAAAGAGAAGTTGTATGCTAAATTCTCAAAATGTGAATTTTGGCTAAGGGAGGTTCAATTCCTTGGCCATATTGTGAACAAGGATGGTATTCAAGTGGATCCAGGGAAGATAGAGACGGTGAAGGATTGGGGACGACCGACTACGCCTACGGAAATTCGAAGTTTTCTAGAATTGGCCGGTTACTATCGTCGGTTTATCCAAGACTTTTCCAAGATTGCTTCGCCATTAACTAAGTTGACAAGGAAGAATACGAGATTCAATTGGGAGAACGAGCAAGAAATCGCTTTTCAATTGTTGAAAGAGAAATTGTGTAAAGCTCCGGTCTTAGTATTGCCGGAAGGTGTGGATGATATGACGGTCTATTGTGATGCTTCTTTGAATGGGCTCGGGTGTGTTCTAATGCAACGAGGTAAAGTCATCGCTTACGCCTCTCGCAAATTAAAGGAACATGAAAAGAGATACCCGACTCATGATCTCGAATTAGCGGCGGTGGTCCATGCTTTGAAAATTTGGCGCCATTACTTGTATGGTGTCAAGTGTACGATTTATTCGGATCACAAGAGTTTGAAACATCTTTTTGATCAACGGGATTTGAATTATCGTCAACGTAGATGAATGGATGTGGTGAAGGATTATGATTGTGAGATACTTTATCATTCGGGCAAAGCGAATGTGGTCGCAGATGCTTTAAGCCGAAAGAGTCACCACCCGGCATTACGATTGGGATTGTTACGTATGATTATTACTAACGATTTTCTTGAAAAACTTGGTGTGATTCAAATAGAGGCTAACGTTCACAACAAGCAAGCGGAACGAATTGTGGGGTAATCGGAATTCATTACGATGGGTTCGCGTGGTTTATTGTCTTTTCAAGAAAGAGTGTGGGTGCCTAAGATGGGTGATCTCCGAAAGGTGCTTCTTGTTGAGGCGCACAAGTCTAAGTATTCCATACATCCGGGTGCGACAAAGATGTACCATGATTTGAAGAAAGATTATTGGTGGCCGGGTATGAAACGCGACGTTGTTAAGTATGTTGAGCAATGTGTCACGTGTTTGCAAGTTAAAGCTGAACACCAAAAGCCGTATGGTAAGTTTCAACCGCTAGAAATTCCGATGTGGAAGTGGGAGCATATTACCATGGATTTTATTACCAAGTTGCCAAAAACGGCAAGAACCCAATTTGATACTATTTGGGTGATTGTTGATAGATTGACGAAAAGTGCATTGTTTCTTCCTATTAAAGAAGCAATTACATAGGATGCACTTGCGAAGATGTTCATTAAGGAGGTGATATCAAGACACGGCGTTCCCGCGTCTATCGTTTTGGATCGGGACATGCGTTTTACTTCTCGATTTTGGAAGAAGTTTCATGAAGATATGGGTACGAGGGTAAATATGAGTACGGCGTACCATCCTCAAACGGACGGTCAAACCGAACGTACGAACCAAACATTGGATGATATGTTACGTGCGTGTATCATTGACTTCGGTGGTAGTTGGGATGAACATTTACCTTTGGTGGAATTCTCGTACAATAATAGTTTTCACTCTAGTATTGGAATGCCACCGTATGAGATGTTGTATGGTAGAAGGTGTCGAACCCCGATTTGTTGGGGCGAAGTGGGTCAAAGGGAAGTCGGGAGCTCCGACTTGGTATTGGAGACAAATGATAAAATCGATATGATCCGGGAACATTTGAAAAAGGCGCAAGATAGGCAAAAGTCTTACGCCGATAAGCGTAGACGTTTGATCGAATTCCAAGAAGGTGATATGGTAATGCTCAAGGTTTCGCCATGGAAGGGTATCATTCGGTTTCGAAAACGGGGAAATTAGCTCCTCGGTTTATTGGGCCGTTTAAGGTTTTAGCTCGTGTTGGTGAAGTCGCGTATCATTTGAAATTACCCGAAGAACTTGCGGGGATCCATAACACATTTCATGTTTCCCACCTCCGTAAGTGTCTTGCAGATGATTCTTCATGGATGCCTTTAGACGAAATTGAGCTAAATAACAAGTTAGAATACGTTGAAGAGCCGATTGCTATACTCGATGAGAAGGTAAAAATGTTGCGTAACAAAGAGGTGAGGACCTTTAAGGTCCAATGGCGTCATAGTAAAGGTTCCGAGTTTACTTAGGAGCCCGAAAAATTCGTGTTGGTTTACCTTCCCTCGTGTCATGCGGCTTGGATCGCGAGGACGCGCTCCGATTTAAGTGGGGGAGAGTTGTAACACCCCGTTTTCCCGTGCGTGTCTAAAGGTACGTACTTAATCAATAGTACGCTTATAACTTATTCGTTATGTGATTAAATGAACTAAAGTGTTAGTTAGGTGTAAGTGCATATATGTATATGTGTGTATATATATATGGGTATATTCGAATGCGTGCGTGTACGCGTATATGAATGTGACGTGATGGCGTTGAGTCGTGTGAGACTTAAGGTTGAAGTTTAGACGTGCATAGGAAGGGTGAATGAGGTGTGCTAGTTGTTGAACCCTTGATTCATGTTAAATTGTCGAAGTGACCAGACCTAGGCTAACGCCGCGCCGCGACAAACGAGTCCGCGCCGCGACCATTGACGCAAACCAGGATCAGAAAGAGGGTTAAGAGTGATCATTATTCCTTCGATTCTTCGCGCCGCGAAGAATGGCGCCGCGCCGCGGCATCCCTGCAGATCAGACTCCGAATTCTGCTCAAATTAAATAGGGTTTAGGGGCAATTTGGTCTTTTTGCATGTAGATCTGTTTAGAGCTTTTAATATCAGCCACTGTTCTCCATTTCTTATTTCTTTTCCATTTTTTTTCACATTTTCCTCTCAAATCCTAAAACCCACTTAGATTAAACTCAAGATTTGAAGGTGAAGTTTTGTGAATCAATCCTAGAAGCAAGAATTAAAGTTGCTCTCCTTGTTATTAGCTACAAGAGGATAGTTTTGGTAAGTCTCAACTCTAAGTTTGAGTTTCATTTAGTTTAAGCTAGGGTTTGGTTCATATGGAACTTGTGTGACCCATTTGAGGGTTAAATGGGTGGATTTTGGGTTGGATTGTTAAAAGGAAACCCTAAATAGCTATTATCTAGGGTTTGGTCTTGTGATTTGAGGTTGTAAGTGCTAAGTGATGTTGTTAGTCACTAATGCACTTTTAAAAGGATGAAATAATTTTTAATGTGTAAGTTGGACTTGGTTTGTGAGTCAAAGAGTCAAAAGAGCACTAGTTGACCTAATCGGGTGAAATGGTTATGAAATACACCAAGTTTATGTTAGTTGATGTTAATAGACCCTAATCACTAGCTTTTAGTGATTTATGACAAGGAATGGTCATTAATGGGCGGTTTTGGGTAGTTGAGTCATTTAATGCAATCGGGTCATTAAATGCTCAAGGGTTAGAAGTTGGCATTTAATTCAACTAGATTCTATGTTAATAAAATGCATAATGTAATAGGTACGTTACATTGAAGGTTTGCAAGCTCGGTTAGCTTCCACAAGAGTCTTGAGGTGAGTGGAATGATTATGCATATGTGTATATAATGTATTTACTTGTACGAGATTCGATGTGGGTTTAAGTTCGGGCGGTCGATACCACATCGGGTCAATATATGATATGGGTTTAAGTTCGGGCGTTCGATGCCATGCCATATATGTGTGTGGGCATGTAGTGTGAGTTTAAAGTTCGGGCGTTCGATACCACATTACACGTGACGGGTGGGTTTAAAGTTCGGGCGATCGATACCACTCCGGGGTTAGTGTTATAATTTGTTGTGCACTAAAGGTTGTTGGGAACACCAATGGGAAATTCGAAGTACCATTCCTTGTACTATTGGTTAACCATGGCTATGTGTTTATTGTGTGGTGTTTTCACATTATTCGAGTTATATATGTTATCGTTGTGCTAGCTTGTGGTCTTGGAGATTTAGCGTTATGCCTTGCGTTGGTATGTCTTTTAAATTGCTTGCGTGTATGAGGTAATTGTGTATGTGATTGCATGTAAGTAGGTTATATATGTATGTGTATAATCATTGCATTCACTAAGAGTTAGCTTACCTCTCGTTGTTTATCTTTTTTAGATGCAGGCGCAGTTGAGGGCAAGGGGGTTATCGGACATTAGGTGTCCCGTGATGATGCTTTGTTGGAGTTTTGATGTTGGCCTAACGTTTTGGGTAGTTTAGTCCCAAACCATGCTCGAAGTGTCGTTTGGATTGTAAACTATCATTTGTAATGGGTTAAACTTGTACTAAACTTTATTCGTGGCCCTCGTGCCTTTTGTAAACAATTAATTGTTGTACGTTTTAAATGGAACTCGTGAAATGGGTTACATATTTATTTGGCGTGTAATTGTGTTGTATAAAAAAAATTTATCATATGGAGTACGGGTTGGGTTGTTACATGGGAGCAGAGTAGTCTTCTTGATCTTATATGTTGATGACATATTACTTATTAGAAATAACATTCCAATTTGCAAGATGTCAAGTCTTGGCTTGGAAAATGTATTTCCATAAAGGATCTTGATGAAGCTACTTATATTATTGGAATGAGGATCTATACAATAGATCAAATTGGCTTATTGGTTTGAATCAAAGTACATACATTATCTTGTAGAGATTTAGCATGCAAAACTCCAAGCATGGAGCTTTGCCAATGCAAAAGGGTATAACCTTGAGAAAGTCTCAAAAGTCCTATCACAGCAGATGAGATGAGACAAATGAAATGTATCACATATGCTTCGGCTATATGATCCATTATGTATGCCATGATATGTACTATACTCGATGTTTTGTTAGTTTTGAGTTTGACGAGTCATTTTCAACATAATCCAGGTGAAGTACATTGGATTGTTGTTAAGAATATTCTTTAGTATTTGCAGAGTACTAATGATATGTTCTTGGTTTACGGTGGTTTGGAAGAAGAGTTAAGTATTAAGTTTTATACTGATTCTAGTTTCCAAACTGATCAAGATGATTCTCGATCCAGTCACGTTGTTTCTTTGTCATGATGGGCAAGACAGTTGTCACACCCCCAAATAGGGCCTGGGGTATTTGTGACTAATTATATCAAATCATAATTGTATAAACGAGAACGACTCTATATGAGACGTTTTATTGAGTTTTGCAGCGGAAGATAAATAGATTACATTGTATTTAATGAACAACGCATTAAATATCTTTAATTGATATGATATGTAATGAAGACTCCAAGCATAGCAAGCAATCATCATCAAATTAGCAAATGCAAGTCCTTCAAATTATCCATGAATGACTCGTTGAAATGTTGCTTTCAATTAGCAAATACACAGAGAAAGCATTATGTAGAACCTGAGAATAAACATGCTAAATAATGTCAACCAAAAGGTTGGTGAGTTCATAGGTTTATCATAAATAATGACTTCAATAATAGTGTTAGACCACAAGATTTAATAAAGTTGATATAGAAATATCAATATGAAGTGTTTATTGATATAGAAATACCAATCTAAAAGTAATGCTGAGTTTGTAATATCGCGACTAAACAAAAGTTACCCCGTGACACTTGTTATTCGTGTCGTTGAATCATTATTATGTAGTCAAAGACCAACGGTCAACTGACTAGAGACGTCACTCTCAGTAGCGCTATTCACAATAACTAAGCTTGCATCTTATACCTCAGCAATTAACGATATTACGGCAGGGATTTAGCATGACAAAGCATGTATATAGCATAAAAGTTTGAGTACTTGTGTCTAAATGTAAAACAGTTATAAAAGTTGCGCATGTATTCTCAGCCCAAAAATATATATAAAAAGGGAGCTATGAAAACTCACAATACAGTATTTCGTATTTTACGAGTATGATGGCACTGAACAAGTGCAGAGTTGTCCTCGGATTCACGAACCTATATCAGTTTTATATATATTAAAACATGTAATCGTAATTGAAAATTTTTACATATTATAACCTACATTATATATTATGTATTTAATTTGTGTGTATGTATTTAAAATGGTAAATATTTATATACTCATATTAATATATATTTGGTTTGCATTAAAAATACTTGATTTGTTATATATGAATATTCGTATAAAATTTGTTAATATGGTTAATACATATTTATATGTAATATTACTTATAAATACGTTTTTATATATATAATATCTATTTAGTAAAATGATATTTAGGTTGGTAATCAAAAGTTGTATTTGATTATAAGAGTAATATTAATAATAAAAATACTGATAACAATAATAATAGTAATGATAATAATAATAATACTAGTAGTAAAAATAATAATAATAATTTGTATTGTTTTCAAAATAATAATAATAATAATAATAATAATAATAATAATAATAATAATAATAATAATAATAATAATAATAATAATAATAATAATAATAATAATAATAATAATAATAATAAGAGAAAAATAACAACAACAATAATTTAACAATATTAATAATACTTATAAAGTTAGTGATAATAATACTAATATTATAATACTAGTAATAATGATAATAATAATAATACTAATTATATTAGTGATAATAATAATTATGTTTTTAATATTAATAATAACAATGATAATAATAATAATAATAATAATAATAATAATAATAATAATAATAATAATAATAATAATAATAATAATAATAATAATAATAATAATAATAATAATAATAATAATAATAATAATAATAATAATAATGCTACCTTAAAGCTTTTCCAAAACAAATATGCCATGAACGGGAATCGAACCCGAGACCTCTTGCTAACCAACACAGCAATCTAACCATCTAAGCCCATCTGTTTTTCTGATTATATCCCATACTATATCTATATATTATATATCTATCTGTTTCTTACTCCTTCTTCTTCATCATTATAATCGACCAGAGACTCCAAAACAACTACCAACGAATTACTTATTTCAATTTAAAACGAAACAGAAACAAACACTAGATTGTTGGATTGATTTAACAGAAAAGAATTAAAAAGAGAAAAAAATAAAAAGCAGCAGCAGGATGTTCGTAAAAAAAAAAAATTGAAGAACCCAATTGCTAACTTTAAAATTTAGATTGTTTTGGCTAAAACTTTCTACACAAATTACGTAGTAAAACCTTCATAGAAACTTTACAAATCGTCAATTGAACTTGTAACATCAAAACTAATCCTAATTTTACCAATAACACAGCTTTTGACTTTTTAAATTCGCAACTTTGACTCCTAAATTCGTACTCGATTGAAAGAATTGGAAGTTGAAACTTTGTAGAAAGTTCAACTAGATTAATCCTAACACTCTTGCATTTACAGATTTTTCTAATTGTTTCGGATTGAGTTATGAAAAATAAATTACACGAACAGGGACCGACGGAAAAAATAATAATAGAAATAATGTATATCTGTTCTTTACTCGTGATTGCAGATGATGAATGTTATAACATGATTGTGGTCGATAGATACCAAATTTATTACCAGTAGGAGAAATAAAAAATATAATCACGATTGAATAAAAAATAAAAAGCTAGATCATGTTGATAATAAAAATTAAAAGCAGATATGTAAAATTGGGAAACAGATAGAAAATAACGATCATGATCAGCTTTAAATAAAAAAATATATTAAAAAAAAGAAAAATAATGGGAAGCATGTATGAATCACGATCAATTTTTAAAAATTTGATAATCCTAATAATACCTAATCTACTTTTTATAAAATATATGAAAAGTAAAAATAACAGATCATACAAAAAAAAAATGGCGACCTACTGGATCCATTTACTAATGATTTAATATTTGTATTTAATTAATAATAATAATAATTAATAAATATGAATACTAATAATACTTTTAATATTAATATTAATAATAATAATAATAATAATAATAATAATAATAATAATAATAATAATAATAATAATAATAATAATAACAATGTTAATAATAATATTAATAATAATAATAATAATAATAATAACTTTGATAATAATAATATTAATAATAATGACAATACTGATTATGATAATTGCAAATGATAATAATTAATGATAATATTAATAATTTGTCAGATAACAATATTAATAATGATGCTATTATACTATGAATAATGATAATAATAATTCTAAATAAAAATGATAATTTTTAGTAATAGCAATAATGATAATATTAATGATAAAA
Organism: Rutidosis leptorrhynchoides; assembly: GCF_046630445.1. NCBI lineage: Eukaryota > Viridiplantae > Streptophyta > Magnoliopsida > Asterales > Asteraceae > Rutidosis > Rutidosis leptorrhynchoides. The sequence goes on from NC_092335.1 coordinate 217,540,130, forward strand.
ATTAATAAGGTGTATTATAATGATAACACCCATTATAATAATAATAATTTTAGTAATAATGGTATTACTAATAATGTTAGTAATGATATTAGTAATATTTAATAACAATATTAATAATGAAAGTAATAATAATTGTAAATGATAATGATGAGTGATATTAATATAACAATTTAATATTAATACATAATTATTTACAAATAATGGTTCATGAATCATCGGAATTTGTCGAAGTTTAGATGAAATCATGTAAGGATTTTTGTTTAAATTAACTCGGAAATTTCTGGTTATCACAACAGTTGATTGGAAGAGCTCTAGGCAGAGCACTATTGAACAATCTACAACAAAAGCAGAATACATTGTTGACTGAGAAGCTGCTCAGAAAGCTGTCTGGTTAAGGAAGTTTGTTGTTATACTCAGAGTAGTACACAACATTTAATCTTCTATAACATGTACTGTGATAGTTCGAGTGTTAATGTACTTTTGAAAGAATCACATGTACATTTAAGTATCTGGCACATTCTTCAAAAGTTTGACTACATTTCATTAAGTCATTAAGAGGATTGACATTAGGGATGGCAATGGATCGGATATGGATCGGGTGATGCCGTATCCATATCCATATCCATTTAGTTTTTGTTCATCCATATCCATATCCATATCCATTTAGTTTCAGATCATCCATCCATATCCATATCCAATGGATTAAGCGGGTTAATGGATATCCAATGGATATTAAAAAAAATGTTATAGTATTTTTTAATATGCGATTAAAACGTAAACGTAGTACAACAAAAATATATATGACATGACATTAAAAATTCTATTCATAAAAATGTGTAATCTTTGTCGAAGATATAACAAAATTTGCTAAACTTATTATAAAACATTGATTATAAAAAATTAAATATGAAATTTGTAAGTTTATTTTGTTAGATATACATGTTTTATTGTAATATATTATAGTTATTTTATTATAAGGTTGAAAGCAAAATGAAAATCTAATGATAAATGAGCTTGTAATATTAAATATATAAGAATATATCTATATTTATATATTTGTATACGTATTTCGGGTGATAATGGATATATCCATGGATGAAACTTTTCATCCATGTCCATATCCATATCCATTTAGGTTCATCCATATCCGTATCCATATCCATTTAGGTTCATCCATATCTATCACGAAGCGGGTGGATCGGGTGGATATCCACCGGATCGGGTGACCATTGCCATCCCTAATTGACATTAGTATTCTTAAAGGTTCATACAAATGATAATGTGACTGACCCGTTCATGAAGCCCATGATGCACAACAAGCATGATGATAATCCTAGTAATACTGAACTTCGTTATGCTACTGATCTTTTTCATTTGTAATTTAGTATTTGGATATTTTTGGAACATTAAGCAGTTTTATATTAATGAATTGATATATGTTTAATCCATGAATAATTGTTGATTATTCAAAATCTCCATAATCGGTCATGTTATGGGAATAACATGAATTAAGATTAATGTGAAATTTTGGTTATATTCATTGATGATGAATAGTTAACTTGTTGAGACCAAAATTCATATGTATTCATTGATGATGAATATTGGAATGACCCAACCATGAGATGTCACTACATGGATCGTAGTCAGTAGTAAATCTTTTAGTGATTATGTTTTTGTGTCCTTAGACTTGAGATGCACGTCCGTCTTGATGAGTGTAGTATTGTATTTTGATATGGTTAAACGATGTCCTGAATAAGGCTGTTATAAAGGCCATTATTGGGTATAATGTAAAGCTCGTGATAGACACGTGTATGCAATATAGGATTTGTTCCTCTAAAATGTTTGGAGTTAGATACTTTTTGAGCTCCTCGATGAATGAATAAGATATTTGTGTGGCCGCACCCAGATGTAATTAAGATGATACTTAATTAATTTGGTGATCTAATTCAGTTCTAAGATCGAGAAACAAAATTGTTAAACAAATGAGAATGACCGATGATCCATATCTCAAGTTTAACTAAAGTATCTGAAATAAAAGGACGAATGACATTTAAAACTTACCATAAACAGTTTCGAGAAACTACCCTCACATGAATTTAGGGACAATGACGTGTTGCTAGACGCTTACCATTGTTTATATAGTTACTTGGTGTTGTGCCATGCACAAGTGGGAGTCTGTAGGATTAATGTGCAATGTACAACATATAACTATATTGTAACACCCCAGCTTAACATGACCACAATATTGTCCGCTTTGCCCGCAGGCGCACGACTTTTTCTTGGCGACCACACACGAGAAGCACTTTCCCAGGAGGTCACCCATCCTGGTAGTGCTCTCGCCCGAGCACGCTTAACTGCAGCGTACTCACACATCTGCTCTGCCTGTGATCCCAAAACGCGTTGTGTCATTTAAGCGTGAGTATTACCTTATAATCCCATGATCACTCATGTTCGTGGGCGATGTGGGATTTGCCTAGGGTGTTACATTCACCCCCCCTTAGGGACTCATCGTCCTCGATGAGGTTTGCCCCACCACCCCCAACGGCACATGAGTGGCTCTGATACCATTCTGTAACAGCCCAGCTTAACATGACCACAATATTGTCCGCTTTTCTCGTCAGTCTGAGGGTGATAAGCAGTACTCATGTCGAGACGAGTTCCCATGGCTTCTTGCAAAGAACGCCAAAATCTAGAGGCAAAACGGGGATCGCGATCGAAGATGATCGATAAAGGTACACCATGACGAGATACAACCTCTTTAATGTACAGCTGAGCAAGTCTTTCCATTGTATCAGTTTCCTTCATCGCTAGGAAGTGTGCAGATTTGGTAAGGCGGTCAGCAATAACCCAAATAGTATCGCATCCGCCCACCGTCTTCGGCAGCTTAGTAATGAAATCCATTGTTATCCTTTCCCACTTCCATTGTGCGATCTCCGGTTGCTGAAGTAAACCAGAAGGTCTCTGATGCTCGGCTTTAACCTTCGAGCAAGTCAAACACTTACCAACATAAGTTGCAATGTCCTTCTTAAGATTCGGCCACCAATACTGTTCTTTAAGGTCGTGGTACATCTTGCCCGCACCGGGGTGAATTGAATATCTCGATTTGTGTGCTTCATCAAGTATCAGGTTTCGTAGATCTCCATAATAAGGTACCCAAATTCTTCCGGCATAACATCGGAGTCCAGACTCCCTAACCTCGAATCGAGAGACAAGTATGTTCAAATGTTCGTGAGATATATTCTCCTCCTTGAGAGCCTCAACTTAGGCTACTCTGATCTGGCTGTTGAGGTTCGAATGGATGGTGATGTTCAGAGCCCTAACACGGAGAGGTGCCGTCCTCTCCTTTCGGCTTAAAGCGTCAGCTACAACATTGGCCTTGCCAGGGTGATAACGGAGTTCACAATCGTAGTCGTTGAGCGTCTCGATCCATCGACTCTGTCTCATATTCAGTTGCTTCTGATCAAAGATCTGCTGGAGACTCTTGTGATCGGTGAAAATAGTGCTCTTAGTTCCATACAAATAATGTCTCCACAATTTGAGCGCAAAGATAACGGCTCCAAGTTCAAGATCATGCGTAGTGTAGTTCCGCTCGTGAATCTTTAATTGGCGGGAGGCATAGGCAATAACCTTTGATCGTTGCATTAGTACACAACCAAAACCACTCTTCGAAGCATCGCAATAAACAACAAAGTCGTCACTGCCTTCAGGAAGTGATAGGATAGGTGCGGTGGTTAACTTCTTCTTCAAAGTTTGGAATGCTGATTTGTGTGCGGGTTCCCAAATGAACTTCTTGTCCTTGTGAGTCAGCGCGGTCAAAGGACACGCAATCAGAGAAAATCCTTCGATGAATCTTCGGTAGTAACCGGCGAGACCTAGGAATTGGTGAATATGCGTCGGAGTAGTGGGGGTCTCCCACTTGCTGATGGCTTCAATCTTGGCGGGATCAACTTTGATACCCTGGTCGCTCACAACATGACCCAGAAACTGTACTTCCTTCAACCAAAATTCGCACTTGGAGAATTTGGCGTAAAGTTGCTCTTGTCTTAAGAGTTCAAGCACTAATCGGAGGTGTTGTTCATTTTCTTCTTCGCTCTTAGAGTAGATGAGGATATCATCTATGAAGACGATAACAAACTTGTCCAAGTAAGGCTTGCAGACACGATTCATGAGGTCCATGAACACGGCAGGTGCATTTGTCAAACCGAATGGCATCACGAGGAACTCATAATGACCATAACGGGTTCTGAATGCAGTCTTCATCACGTCACTTTCCTTCACCCTCAACTGGTGATAGCCGGATCGCAAATCGATCTTTGAGTAGACACTCGATCCTTGTAGTTGGTCAAAAAGATCATCAATTCGCGGAAGAGGATACCGATTCTTGATTGTCAATTTGTTGAGCTCACAGTAGTCGATACACATACGAAAGGATCCATCCTTCTTCTTCACAAACAGAACAGGTGCGCCCCAAGGCGAGAAACTTGGTTGGATAAACCCTCGATCTAACAGCTCTTGTAGTTGACTCTGTAATTCTTGCATCTCGGAAGGTGCGAGTCTATAAGGTGCGCGAGCTACAGGTGCAGCTCCTGGCACTAAATCAATCTGAAATTCTACGGCTCTCGGCGGTGGTAATCCAGGCAATTCCTCTGGGAAGACATCGGAAAATTTGTTCACAATTCGAAAATCGTTCACGCTCTTCACCTCAGTTTCTACCGCTTTCACATGTGCTAGGACAGCAAAGCGTCCCTTCTTCATAATCTTTTGCGCTTTCACGCAACTAATGAGGTTCAACTTCGAGGTACATCTCTCTCCATAGATAACCAGTGGTTCGCCATCTCCTTGTGGTATGCGAAGTGCTTTATCTCCGCAGATTATATCGGCCTTTATCTTGCTCAACCAATCCATACCGACGATCACGTCAAAACTTCCCAGTTTGATAGGTATCAAATCAATTTCGAAATCTGCACCAGCTATGTTGATAATAGCTCCACGACTAATATGGTCAACCTTTTCAAGTTTTCCATTGGCAACCTCGACAAGCATACTTTCTTTTAACGGGACTAATGACCAATTAATCTTATCGCAAAAATGTCTACATACATAACTTCTATCCGCACCAGTATCAAACAAGACAGAAGCTAAAAGATTGTTGATTTTGAATATACCTGTCACCAAGTCGGGGTTATCGCGTGCATCCCTTGCATTAACATTAAAAGCTCTAGCACGAGGTGGTCCGCCATCCTTTCGTTTGTTGGGGCATGCGTTTCTGAAATGGCCCGTCTGTCCACATTCGTAGCACTTCTTAGGTCCATTGGTGTTCGGTTTCCCATTCAAAGTGGTGACCTTGCAGTCCTTTCCGATATGCCCAGCCCGTTGGCACTTCTCACAGACAACATTGCAATATCTAGTATGGTGCTTGTAGCACCGCTTGCATTGTGGTAAGGTTCCTTTGTAGTTCGGGTTGGTGTTGGTGTTGTTGTTGGGATTAGGGTTTCCACCATTGTTGTGCCTCTTGGCGGGGGTTTGATCGTAGTTTCTCCCCCTGTTGTTGTTGTTGTTGTGGTTGTTGTGGTTGTTATGGTTGTTGTCCCATTTCCTCTTTTCACTACTACCGGCTTCAAACTTAGCCTTCTCCAGCTCGTCAAGGATGATTTGATTCAGGAGAGTATGCGCCATGCGCATTGCTTCGGGAACATTCGGTGGTTTGGATGAGGTAACATTACCCTTGATGGACTTAGGAAGTCCCGAGAAGTATTTCTCCAAGCGCTTAAATTCGGGGGACATGTTGCGTGCATGTGTCCTATATGCTAAATGTGGTGCCCCGTACAAAACCATCGTGTACGAATCATCAACAACAGGATCATTACAAGGTTAAGTACTATATGCTGTAATTAAAGAAGTTGCATTCACGATAAAAAGGTGATGTCATACCCGACATCAAATGTTTTACATTACAAAAGCCTGCTTCACTAAGTAGAAGCAAATAAATAAGTGTACGTGACCCCAAAGGTCGTTACATAACATAGTTTCAAAAGTAAATAAGTTTGAATGCAAGATAAGTAGTCATGCGATAACAACTCTAAGCAGCGGGTTCTACAGCACGACTAGTACACAGCGGAAGCAACCTCAAGCACCTGAGAAATACATGCTTAAAAACGTCAACACAAAGGTTGGTGAGCTATAGTTTAAGTATAACAGTATGTAAGGTAGGCCACGAGATTTCAGTGCTACAAAGAGCGTTTCAAAACAGTATGATAAAGTATATGTTAACCGTGGGCACTTGGTAACTAACTTAACGTTTATACCCCCTGAAAGTACACTTGGAAAGTGCGTATGTCTACGAAGTATTAAACACTCGTTAAATGCTAGCGCGACTAGCCCGAGTGGGGATGTCAAACCCTATGGATCCATATCTAAGATTCGCGTTCACGGTTCAAAAACCAATGATTAAACGTTACCGAGCTAAAGGGAATGTTTATGCCGTTGTATAACCCACACATATATAAGTTTAAGTACTCGCGCCTAGTATGTAAAACATAAAATCCGCATGTATTCTCAGTTCCCAAAATAAGTTAAAGTAAAAAGGGAATGCTATAACTCACAATGATATGTAGCGGTAAAGTAGTAGTCGGGAAAGGTGTGCAAGTAAATGGTCCGAAGTCCTCAACCTAAGTCAAATAGTACTAAGTCAGTAAATCGTCTTAATAGGTTTAAAATTATGTAATTAAGGTCTTAAGGGTCATCATCAATCATCATTAAACAAAAGACGTAAAGTAGGTTTCGTTTATGAAAGTAGTTTAAAACAAAGTCTGACTTCAGTCAGTCACCACGGCCTCTAACCTTACTGAATTAAGATGAGACCAGTGGCCATGGCTCCGTCTATGAGTCCCTTAAGTGTGGTAAAACTTACAGAAGCAAACTCCTCTTGGTTTGACCGTGGCGACGGTCTAAGTGCGAGTAGGTCAGAAATTTCTGCACAACGTTAAAGGACATAGTAACGATCGGAGGGCCATAAATCCTAAACCGTAACTCGGATTAAGACGAGTCCTATATGAAAAGTTATCTACTCGAAAAGTTCTATCTAAAAATAAAGGTTAGAACAGCCCAGGTCTACTGGTCTGTTACAGAATCACCAGACCAGTAGCTTTTGGACAGAACAGTGAGTTTAAAAGGGTTCCGGTGGTCTTGGTGCTTGATGTTCATCATGGTTCTCATCCTTGATGCATATAGCTTCAAGTGTATAACTCATTGATGTATCTACATCATCTTAACCAAGTCTTAGCCATCATAACCTATGTGCAAGTCTAAGACATGAAGCACAACTCACTTAAGAGTTGTATGAAGTTTGATGAACCAAAGTTGCATCAAAGTCTTAGATCTAACACATACATGGACTTTAAAGCTAATAACAAGTTACAAACTTGAAAGTAAACTAACTAATCAAGATCATAAGTAGTAGAACATAGTTCTTAGTTTGATCTTGAAGATCCAAGACTCAAAAGTCTAGATCCAAAGTTATATTTAAAGAAAACTTATTTGTGTGTTCTTGAACTCTCAAAGTTAACTTAATTTGTTCAAGAGATATGAGATCAAGACTAACTTGTAGTACTTGGCCATATAAACTAACTACATGAAATTAAAGTGCATAAATTGAAGAAGTAAACTTAAATAAACAAGAAAAGGTTCATGGTTGTTCATACTTTAAAGATTCAAACCAAGGTTTGATCTTTAGAAAGTAAAATTTAAAGTTTACTTCATGAACTTCAAGTATGTCTTTCAACCATGAACTTTATAAACTTTGAACAAGTATTTAGTGGAGATCATAAACTAGAGAGTTTATGTCTTGTATGTTCTTGAAGATTCAAGATAAAAGAAGAATTAAACTAAGAAGTTTGATTCTTGAAAACATGCAAGTAAATAAAGATAATAACAACTAGTAATCAACACAAGTAACAAAAGATTATAACAATCAAAGAATGATGATGATTTAAGGGTGCTAGAAATCGGTTTTGGCCAAGAAAGAAGAGAGAAAAAAAGTTTGTTACTTACAAGGTTTAGAGAGAAAAGTGAGAGAGAAAGAGTGAAAAGATGAAAGCAAATGAATGTGTGTTTGAATGAGAGAAGTCTTAGCAAGTTAACAAGTAATGTAAAAAAAAATTTTGAACCCCTTTGTGCCCATGAATGGTCACGGCTGCAGCAGCCCAAAAGGAGGAGGGGGAAGTTGTTCTATGGTTACTAGCATGAAAAGCTTACAAAAGTTGGATAAAATGGGTGTTTGCATGGGAATGAACAAGTAACTTGATTCATTACTAAGTTAACTAACTAGTTTGCTTCTAATTGATACTTACAGGTGTTAGTGGGCTAACTAAGTCCACTTAAAATGTAGGGTGGGCTTGGAAGTCCAATAACATGAGTCCATTACACTAACAAAGCCCAAGTTCAAATAAATCACAAGTTAAACCAATTAAAGCCCAAGTAACTAACTAATAGCCTTAGTTAATTAAAATGATTAATAAATTTAATCATGAATGTAAATAATATCTAAAAATATTATTCGTGAAAGTTCCAGGTGTCACAAAGACGTTTCGGGCACTTAAAAGTCAAGTACGGGCAATCATGGTAACATGTAAATGTAATAACATACATTCGTTTAATCACACGTATTAATAATAATTATTATTAATAAATAAACGTTGGAAATTCCAGGGTCGTTACATTACCCACCTGTTAAAGAAAATTTCGTCCCGAAATTTAAGCTGAGGTAGATGGAGGAGTCGGGAAAAGGTGAGGATATTTTCGCATCATTTGATCCTCTCGTTCCCAAGTAAACTCAGGTCCTCGTTTGGCATTCCATCGTACCCGTACAATCGGAATCTTGTTGCGTTTCAAAGTTTTGATCTCACGATCCATAATTTCAACAGGTTCCTCCATAAAGTGGAGTTTGTCGTCAATAGTAAGTTCTTCCAATGGTATGATAAGTTCGGGTGCAGCAAGACACTTCTTCAAGTTCGATACATGGAAGGTAGGATGAACTGAGCTCAATTGTGCTGGTAGATCCAAACGGTATGCAACTGGTCCAACACGTTCCAAGATCTCGAAAGGACCAATGTATCGTGGGTTCAACTTTCCACGTTTTCCAAAACGGATCACACCTTTCCAAGGTGCAACCTTCAACATTACACGATCACCAACATTAAATTCAAAGTCTTTACATTTAAGATCGGCATAACTCTTCTGACGATCACGGGCAGTCTTAAGTCTAGCTTGGATCTGAGCAATCTTCTCCGTGGTTTCGTGGACTACCTCGGGTCCGGTGATTTGCTTTTCGCCTACTTCGGCCCAACAAATAGGAGATCGGCACTTACGGCCATACAATGCTTCAAAAGGTGCAGCATTAATGCTTGAGTGATAACTGTTGTTGTACGAGAATTCGGCGAGTGGCAAATGCCTTTCCCAGGCCTTTCCAAAATCAATGACACATGCACGCAACATGTCCTCCAAGGTCTGAATCGTGCGTTCACTTTGCCCGTTAGTCTGAGGGTGATAAGTAGTACTCATGTCGAGACGAGTTCCCATGGCTTCTTGCAAAGAACGCCAAAATCTAGAGGCAAAACGGGGATCGCGATCGGAGATGATCGATAAAGGTACTCCATGACGAGATATAACCTCTTTAATGTACAGCTGAGCAAGTCTTTCCATTGTATCAGTTTCCTTCATCACTAGGAAGTGTGCAGATTTGGTAAGGCGGTCAACAATAACCCAAATAGTATCGCATCCGCCCACCGTCTTCGGCAACTTAGTAATGAAAACCATTGTTATCCTTTCCCACTTCCATTGTGGGATCTCCGGTTGCTGAAGTAAACCAGAAGGTCTCTGATGCTCGGCTTTAACCTTCGAGCAAGTCAAACACTTACCAACATAAGTTGTAACGTCCTTCTTAAGATTCGGCCACCAATACTGTTCTTTAAGGTCGTGGTACATCTTGCCCGCACCGGGGTGAATTGAATATCTCGATTTGTGTGCTTCATCAAGTATCAGGTTTCGTAGATCTCCATAATAAGGTACCCAAATTCTTCCGGCATAACATCGGAGTCCAGACTCCCTAACCTCGAATCGAGAGACAAGTATGTTCAAATGTTCGTGAGATATATTCTCCTCCTTGAGAGCCTCAACTTGGGCTACTCTGATCTGGCTGTTGAGGTTTGAATGGATGGTGATGTTCAGAGCCCTAACACGAAGAGGTGCCGTCCTCTCCTTTCGGCTTAAAGCGTCAGCTACAACATTGGCCTTGCCAGGGTGATAACGGAGTTCACAATCGTAGTCGTTGAGCGTCTCGATCCATCGACGCTGTCTCATATTCAGTTGCTTCTAATCAAAGATGTGCTGGAGACTCTTGTGATCGGTGAAAATAGTGCTCTTAGTTCCATACAAATAATGTCTCCACAATTTGAGCGCAAAGACAACGGCTCTAAGTTCAAGATCATGCGTAGTGTAGTTCCGCTCGTGAATCTTCAATTGGCGGGAGGCATAGGCAATAACCTTTGATCATTGCATCAGTACACAACCAAAACCACTCTTCGATGCATCACAATAAACAACGAAATCGTCACTGCCTTCTGGAAGCGATAGAATAGGTGCGGAGGTTAACTTCTTCTTCAAAGTTTAGAACGCTGATTCGTGTGCGGGTTCCCAAATGAACTTCTTCCCTTTGTGAGTCAGCGCGGTCAAAGGACGCGTAATCAGAGAAAATCCTTCGATAAACCTTCGATAATAACCGGCGAGACCTAGGAATTGGCGAATATGCGTTGGAGTAGTGGGGGTCTCCCACTTGCTGATGGCTTCAATCTTGGCGAGATCAACTTTGATACCCTGGTCGCTCACAACATGACCCAAAAACTGTACTTCCTTCAACCAAAATTCACACTTGGAGAATTTGGCGTAAAGTTGCTCTTGTCTTAAGAGTTCAAGCACTAATCGGAGGTGTTGCTCATGTTCTTCTTCGCTCTTAGAGTAGATGAGGATATCATCTATGAAGACGATAACAAACTTGTCCAAGTAAGGCTTGCAGACACGATTCATGAGGTCCATGAACATGGCAGGTGCATTTGTCAAACCGAATGGCATCACGAGAAACTCATAATGACCATAACGGGTCCTGAATGCAGTCTTCATCACGTCACTTTCCTTCACCCTCAACTGGTGATAGCCGGATCGCAAATCGATCTTTGAGTAGACACACGATCCTTGTAGTTGATCAAAAAGATCGTCAATTCGTGGAAGAGGATACCGATTCTTGATAGTCAGTTTGTTGAGTTCACAGTAGTCGATACACATACGGAAGGTTCCATCCTTCTTCTTCACAAATAGAACAGGTGTGCCCCAAGGCGAGAAACTTGGTTGGATAAATCCTCGGTCTAACAGCTCTTGTAGTTGACTCTGTAATTCTTGCATCTCGGAAGGTGCGAGTCTATAAGGTGCGCGAGCTACAGGTGCAGCTCCTGGCACTAAGTCAATCTGAAACTCTACTGCTCTCTGTGGCGGTAATCCAGGCAATTCCTCTGGGAAGACATCGGAAAATTTGTTCACAATTCGAACGTCGTTCACGCTCTTCACCTCAGTTTCTACCGCTTTCACATGTTCTAGGACAGCAAAACGTCCCTTCTTCATAATCTTTTGCGCTTTCACGCAGCTAATGAGGTTCAACTTCGAGGTACATCTCTCTCCATAGATAACCAGTGGTTCGCCATCTCCTTGTGGTATGCGAAGTGCTTTATCTCCACAGATAATATCGGCCTTTATCTTGCTCAACCAATCCATACCGACGATCACGTCAAAACTTCCCAGTTTGATAGGTATCAAGTCAATTTCGAAATCTGCACCAGCTATGTTGATAACAGCTCCACGACTAATATGGTCAACCTTTTCAAGTTTTCCATTTGCGACCTCGACAAGCATACTCTCTTTTAACGGGACTAATGACCAATTAATCTTATCGCAAAAATGTCTACATACATAACTTCTATCCGCACCAGTATCAAACAAGACAGAAGCTAAAAGATTGTTGATTTTGAATATACCTGTCACCAAGTCGGGGTTATCGCATGCATCCCTTGCATTAACATTGAAGGCTCTACCTCGGGGTGGTCCTCCGTCTAAACTTTGGTTCATCAAACTTCATACAACTCTTAAGTGAGTTGTGCTTCATGTCTTAGACTTGCACTAGGGTTATGATGGTCAAGACTTAGTTAAGATGATGTAGATACATCAATGAGTTTTACACTTGAAGCTATATGCATCAAGGATGAGAACCATGATGAACATCAAGCACCAAGACCACCGGAACCCTTTTAAACTCACTGTTCTGTCCAAAACCTACTGACCTGATGTTTCTGGAACATACCAGTAGACCTGGGCTGTTCTAACCTTTATTTTTAGATAGAACTTTTTGAGTAGATAACTTTTCATATAGGACTCGTCTTAATCCGAGTTACGGTTTAGGATTTATGGCCCTCCGATCGTTACTATGTCCTTTAACGTTGTGCAGAAATTTCTGACCTACTCGCACTTAGACCGTCGCCACGGTCAAATCAAGACGAGTTTGCTTCTGTAAATTTTACCACACTTAAGGGACTCATAGACGGATCCATGGCCACTGGTATCACCCTAATTCAGTAAGGGTAGAGGCCGTGGTGACTGACTGAAGTCAGACTTTGTTGAAAACTACTTTCATAAACGAAGCTTACTTTACGCCTTTTGTTTGATGATGAATGATGATGACCCTTAAGACCTTAATTACATACTTTTAAACCTATTAAGACGATTTACTGACTTAGTACTATTTGACTTAGGTTGAGGACTTCAGGCCATTTACTTGCACACCTTTCCCGACTACTACTTTACCGCTACATATCATTGTGAGTTATAACATTCCCTTTTTACTTTAACTTATTTTGGGAACTGAGAATACATGCGGATTTTATGTTTTACATACTAGGCACGAGTACTTAAACTTATATATGTGTGGGTTATATAACGGCAGAAACATTCCCTTTAGCTCGGTAACGTTTAATCATTGGTTTATGAACCGGTGAACGCGAATCTTAGATATGGATCCATAGGGTTTGACATCCCCACTCGGGCTAGTTGCGCTAGCAGTCAACGAGTGTTTAATACTTCGTAAACATACGCACTCGCCAAGTGTACTTTCAGGGGGTATTTTAAACGTTAAGTTAGTTACCAAGTGCCCACGGTTAACATATACTTTATCATACTGTTTTGAAACGCTCTTTGTAGCACTGAAATCTCGTGGCCTACCTTACATACTGTTATACTTAAACTATAGCTCACCAACTGTTGTGTTGACGTTTTTAAGCATGTATTTCTCAGGTGCTTGAGGTTGCTTCCGCTGTGTACTAGTCGTGCTGTAGAACCCGCTGCTTAGAGTTGTTATCGCATGACTACTTATCTTGCATTTAAACTTATTTACTTTTGAAACTATGTTATGTAATGCCCCGTACAAAACCATCGTGTACGAATCATCAACAACAGGATCATTACAAGGTTAAGTACTATATGTTGTAATTAAAGAAGGTGCATTCACGATAAAAAGATGATGTCATAACCGACATCAAATGTTTTACATTTCAAAAGCATGCTTCACTAAGTAGAAGCAAATAAATAAGTGTACGTGACCCCAAAGGTCGTTACATAACATAGTTTCAAAAGAAAATAAGTTTGAATGCAAGATAAGTAGTCATGCGATAACAACTCTAAGCAGCGGGTTCTACAGCACGACTAGTACACAGCGGAAGCAACCTCAAGCACCTGAGAAATACATGCTTAAAAATGTCAAAACAAAGGTTGGTGAGCTATAGTTTAAGTATAACAGTATGTAAGGTAGGCCACGAGATTTCAGTGCTACAAAGAGCGTTTCAAAACAGTATGATAAAGTATATGTTAACCGTGGGCACTTGGTAACTAACTTAACGTTTATACCCCCTGAAAGTACACTTGGCAAGTGCGTATGTCTACGAAGTATTAAACACTCGTTAAATGCTAGCGCGACTAGCCCGAGTGGGGATGTCAAACCCTATGGATCCATATCTAAGATTCGCGTTCACGGTTCAAAAACCAATGATTAAACGTTACCGAGCTAAAGGGAATATTTATGCCGTTGTATAACCCACACATATATAAGTTTAAGTACTCGCGCCTAGTATGTAAAACATAAAATCCACATGTATTCTCAGTTCCCAAAATAAGTTAAAGTAAAAAGGGAATGCTATAACTCACAATGATATGTAGCGGTAAAGTAGTAGTCGGGAAAGGTGTGCAAGTAAATGGTCCGAAGTCCTCAACCTAAGTCAAATAGTACTAAGTCAGTAAATCATCTTAATAGGTTTAAAAGTATGTAATTAAGGTCTTAAGGGTCATCATCAATCATCATTAAACAAAAGGCGTAAAGTAGGTTTCGTTTATGAAAGTAGTTTAAAACAAAGTCTGACTTCAGTCAGTCACCACGGCCTCTAACCTTACTGAATTAAGGTGATACCAGTAGCCATGGCTCCGTCTATGAGTCCCTTAAGTGTGGTAAAAATTACAGAAGCAAACTCCTCTTGGTTTGACCGTGGCGACGGTCTAAGTGCGAGTAGGTCAGAAATTTCTGCACAACGTTAAAGGACATAGTAACGATCGGAGGGCCATAAATCCTAAACCGTAACTCGGATTAAGACGAGTCCTATATGAAAAGTTATCTACTCGAAAAGTTATATCTAAAAATCAAGGTTAGAACAGCTCAGGTCTACTGTTCTGTTACATAATCACCAGACCAGTAGCTTTTGGACAGAACAGTGAGTTTAAAAGGGTTCCGGTGGTCTTGGTGCTTGATGTTCATCATGGTTCTCATCCTTGATGCATATAGCTTCAAGTGTACAGCTCATTGATATATCTAAATCATCTTAACCAAGTCTTAGCCATCATAACCCATGTGCAAGTCTAAGACATGAAGCACAACTCACTTAAGAGTTGTATGAAATTTGATGAACCAAAGTTGCATCAAAGTCTTAGATCTAACACATACATGGACTTTAAAGCTAATAACAAGTTACAAACTTGAAAGTAAACTAACTAATCAAGATCATAAGTAGTAGAACATAGTTCTTAGTTTGATCTTGAAGATCCAAGACTCAAAAGTCTAGATCCAAAGTTATATTTAAAGAAAACTTATTTGTGTGTTCTTGAACTCTCAAAGTTAACTTAATTTGTTCAAGAGATATGAGATCAAGACTAACTTGTAGTACTTGACCATATAAACTAACTACATGAAATTAAAGTGCATAAATTGAAGAAGTAAACTTAAATAAACAAGAAAAGGTTCATGGTTGTTCATACTTTAAAGATTCAAACCAAGGTTTGATCTTTAGAAAGTAAACTTTAAAGTTTACTTCATGAACTTCAAGTATGTCTTTCAACCATGAACTTTATAAACTTTGAACAAGTATTTAGTGGAGATCATAAACTAGAGAGTTTATGTCTTGTATGTTCTTGAAGATTCAAGATAAAAGAAGAATTAAACTAAGAAGTTTGATACTTGAAAACATGCAAGTAAATAAAGATAATAATAACTAGTAATCAACACAAGTAACAAAAGATTATAACAATTAAAGAATGATGATGATGAGGGTTTAGTGCTATGGTTTTGCAAGAGAAAGAAGAGAAGAAAAGTCACAAGTTACTTACAATCTTTTAGAGAAAAAGAGAGAAAAGATAAGAGAAAAGTGAAGTAGCAAGTAAGTGTGTGTGAGTGAAATGAAGATACATTAGAATAAGTAGTAAAAAAAAAAGATTTTGAACTCCCCATATGTTTCCTTCACCCTCAACTGGTGATAGCCGGATAGCAAATCGATCTTTGAGTAGACACTCGATCCTTGTAGTTGATCAAAAAGATCGTCAATTCGTGGAAGAGGATACCGATTCTTGATAGTTAGTTTGTTGAGTTCACGGTAGTCGATACACGGTGCCGAAGACGGTGGGCGGATGCGATACTATTTGGGTTATTGTTGACCGCCTTACCAAATCTGCACACTTCCTAGCGATGAAGGAAACTGATACAATGGAAAGACTTGCTCAGCTGTACATTAAAGAGGTTGTATCTCGTCATGGTGTACCTTTATCGATCATCTCCGATCGCGGCAAATCCCACATCGCCCACGAACATGAGTGATCATGGGATTATAAGGTAATACTCACGCTTAAATGACACAACGCGTTTTGGGATCACAGGCAGAGCAGATGTGTGAGTACGCTGCAGTTAAGCGTGCTCAGGCGAGAGCACTACCGGGATGGGTGACCTCCTGGGAAAGTGCTTCTCGTGTGTGGTAGCCAAGAAAAAGCCGTGCGCCTGCGGACAAAGCGGACAATATTGTGGTCATGTTAAGCTGGGGTGTTACAGAATGGTATCAGAGCCACTCATGTGCCGTTGGGGGCGGTGGGGCAAACCTCATCGAGGACAATGAGTCCCTAAGGGGGGGTGAATGTAACACCCTAGGCAAATCCCACATCGCCCACGAACATGAGTGATCATGGGATTATAAGGTAATACTCACGCTTAAATGACATGACGCGTTTTGGGACCACAAGCACAGCAGATCCTATGAGAACTCTGCAGTTAAGCGTGCTCAGGCGAGGGCACTACCAGGATGGGTGACCTCCTGGGAAAGTGTTCGTCGTGTGTGGTCGCCAAGAAAAATCCGTGAGCAACCTACGGGGGAGACAAGGGTATGTCCCTATCTCTGCAAAGCGGACAATATCGTGCTACGGGGAACATTTTACCTGGGATGTTACAGATGGTATCAGAGCCAGGCCCCAGACCAAACGTGCACAGCGGGGACGCTGTGTCCCATTAGGGGGGAGGATTGTAACACCCGTGTTACATCCGTCCCACATCGGTTGGAGAGGGGAACGAAGCATGCCTTATAAGGGTGTGAAGACATTTCCTAGCATGACGCGTTTTGGGACCACAAGCACAGCAGATCCCATTAGAACTCTGCAGTTAAGCGTGCTCAGGCGAGAGCACTACCAGGATGGGTGACCTCCTGGGAAAGTGTTCGTCGTGTGTGGTCGTCAAGAAAAATCCGTGAGCAACCTACGGGGGAGACAAGGGTACGTCCCTATCTTTGCAAAGCGGACAATATCATGCTACGGGGAATGTTTTACCTGGGGTGTTACATATATGACCAACTTCATTTGAGCCTTCGGAGTCACACACATATACACCGAGACGTCAAATAAAATATATATATATATATATATATATATATATATATATATATATATATATATATATATATATATATATATATATATATATATATATATATATGATGTATATATATTACTCAAGTAACAAAATAGTAAATCGAAATTAATTCATTTACTATTTATATGAATAGTAAATGAAACGAAATTAATTAATTTACTATTCACATGAAAGCGACATGATAGAAATTATTAATTATAAGTTACATAACATACCCCTGAAGTATTTGAGAAATACGACTTTATGATATTACATCCGAAATCGAATACAATATCCTATCTTTGATTCTTTCAAAAAGTAAAAGATTCACGGGTTAATATAGTTACTATAATTCAATAAAAAAAGTTCACGGGTGTTTTCTAAAAAGTACTATATATTCCTCTCTTTTGCAAGTGTGGATTGATATTATTCCATTTTTTGGTCGACACATATAGAGAGAGAAACACTTTTAATTTATGTGATAACACTCAAACTTGAATTGAAGTACCTTTTAAGTGACTGATCTCAAATTCAAGCGAAACGGTTTTCAAGTACTCCATTAAAGATTTATTATAATAATTTGATTATTATAATAAATTACTTGGGTTTGGACTAGCATCCATTGGCGTTGTCTGAAAGTGTAGTGTGGACTATCCAAAGAAACGGTCATACTTTTGATCGTAGGTTTCTCTCCGTCTCATCAATTTCTCCAAGAAAGGTATATCGTTAACTCCTCTTTTGTTTTATATTCATGACAATTATTATGGTGTAACTGGATCTTTGGAATCGTTAATCATGTGCATGTTTTTTTAAATATAAATATATGAATATTTAATTTTGTAAATGGTTTATAAAATAATAATTGATTATTATTTTAACTATCCGCTGCGTTAATCTGATTTAAAAGTACATACGATTTTCTAACAGTGGTATCCGAGCCGCTTTTACACCATCTTAGTTAAAGTAGTTTGAACTTGGTTATTTGTTATATTTTTTTTTAATATTTAGATATCGTCAAATACATAACTATATTCTTAGCTTCTTTTTTTCTCTCTTTTTTTTACTCTAATTACATTCAATTACTATTATATAAATGCTCTTTTTATTACAATGATACTGAAAAAAGAACATGCACTCACCACTGTTGCTCCCTCTCTGGCAAGCCCAAAATCCGAGAGCTTTGGGTTGAAATCATCATCCAGCAAAATATTTGACGTCTTAAAATATCCAAATATGACCTGGAACCATTTACAAATACAAAAATGTGTGTTGAGACGTGTATCTACACTGATGCCTTGTTGAATGTTTTCAGTAATTGTTTACTATGTTTCATTTCAACTAGAAGTAAGACCTGAGTTTCTAGTTCCTCATGCAGGTATGCAAGTCCTTGTGCTGCTCCAAGCATTATTTGTAGACTTTTCTGCCATGGAAGAGCTTCATTTGAACTCTTAATAAAGAGATGATCTTCTAAGCTTTTATTCGGCATGAACTCGTAATCCAACAGCCTTTGGATAACTCGTTCGCCATCCATGGCAGAGTATCCTATTAGTTTGACCAAATTTGGGTGGTCAACAACTCCGAGAAATTGTACTTCAATGCTAATACATCCACGTTGCTGCCACTCCATTGCTACATAAGTATTCACATTTTTCATTATTTTCTCTCACCGTGTAAATATTTTATCTTTCTTTCGAAGGACTCCACCGATCACCACTAGAGTAAGAGGTAACCCGTGGCATTTTGTTGTTGTTTTTTTCCTTCCTTATCTACTAATTCATTGGGGCAATGGATTCCTTTAAGAAATATGTTGTGCTCCAAAAGGTCCTAACTTTTTTCGTTGGTAAGAAAGTTAAGATGAGAGGGAAGAATGTTTTGGTATCTTCGGCTACATCATTATTTCGAGTAGTTCACAAAATCTGACTACCCGTTTTGGTGTTAGGAAGCGAACTTATTAAATCATGTCATGCCAGTTTTGACCGGACATCATCAAAAAAATTTGATACTTCATATGTTTCAAGTTACAATTCAGCATGTGTAGCATCATTGCCACTTTGTCATCTATTTTTGGTTCTTTTTTTTGTGTAACATCATACAAAATCTCAACGAGAAGTTTTCTTCTAGTATAAACTTTATAAACTTGTGCAACATACAAATCGATAATGCGAAGCGCTTTCTGGTGAGGGGTCTTGATTTAGGTTTATGTTTCATAAGTTTATAATAGAAGAGAACTCATCCTTGAGATACTGTATGATATTACTCAAGAAAACAAAGATTGATCACTTAGCGGCGTTGATGCTATACTGAAAGAATTGTATAACCACTTGAAAGATATGAAGTATCTAATTGTTTTTATCACGTTTGGTCAAAACTGGCATGAGATGGTTTAAGATGTTAGTTTCCCAAGATCAAAACGGGTAGTCGAATTTTGTTGACTACTTAAAACAATGATGTAGCCGAACATGCTAAAACTGTTTTCTCTCCTTATCATCTTAAAATTCTTTTTAAAGATAAGAGTGTGGAACCTTTTGGAGCAAAAGGTCTTTCCTAAAGGAACTCATTGCCATAATGAATGAGTAGATATCGAGAAAGAAATAGAAAATTTCACGGGTTACCTTTAGCTCAAGTGGTGATCAGTGGAGTCCTTCGAAAGAAAGATAAAACATGTGCATTGTGGGAATGGAAAATGTGAGTACTTATGGAGCATGAGCAATATATGGATGTATTAGCATTGAGTTATGATCATTTACCTTACCAATTGCAAGCTTGTTTTCTATACTTTGGTATTTTCCCAGAGGATTAAGAAATACCCGTGTTTAAATTAAAGTATATTTGGGTTGCTGAGTGGATTATTCAGCTAATCGGGGATATAACTGATGAATAGATGGTAGAGGAGAACTTGCAGGATCCTGTGGACATGAACCAACACTCTATTTGTTGAAAGTTGTAGCATATCTCAAAATAGTCAATATTGTAATGTCAGCAAAGAGGTCATTCAGTTGTAATATGATTCATGTGTGATTCAATGTGCACCTGTTTTATGACAAATGTCTCTGAATATATCTGAATATATCTGAATGTTAATAATATGATATAAATACTCTGACATGAGCCGATTGATGCAATTCGCAAGGTTTTGTGTTTCTACAAGGTTATCTTTATATAAGTATTCGTAACTATGTATCTTTTGAAGCTAGAATAGACCAATTTTTAATCTATGATTTTTGAGAACTGTTACCTGCAAGATATTGATTGTTCGCGACACTTCCATTTCCTTGGTCTCTTTCTTATATGGAATGTTGTAATTCTTGGAACAACTTCTGCTTATGAAACGGGCATGGATAAGATTGCTGGCCCACTGCAGTTTTTGCTAGCTACTATCGAAGTTGTTGGGTCAGACAATTCCTAATTTCATTTGGTGGTCATTTATATGGGAACTATTTCAATAAAGCTATTGTTATGAGAATTTGCTCATAAAAAACTGACAAGTGCCCCTTCCATTTCTTTAGTAATATGATATTTTGCAACTATTGTTGGGGCATTCTCACTCCTTGCCATGTGACTTCCTATCTTGGATTTGTTTTGGGTCTGTCTGACTTCCTTTTGGACTGTCATTTTGTTTTCTTCATACCAAAATAATGAGGCTGCTATCGAATCCCCTTTAGAGTATATGTAAATGTAAATAAAATATAGAAAGATAATTGTTCACCATGAACAATGACATGTAATTTTGTCAATTGTTCGATGAATGTTGCTGCAATTTATAATAATTTGTTCGTTGTTAGTGTAGGATTAATGTGCAAGATACAACATATAACCATATGATCAACTTCATTTGAGCCTTCGGGGTCACACACACATATACACCGAGACGTCAAATAAAATATATATATGATGTATATATATTACTCAAGTAACAAAATAATAAATCAAAATTAATTCATTTACTATTCATATGAATAGAAAATAAAACGAAATTAATTAATTTACTATTCACATGAAAGCGACATGATAGAAATTATTAATTATAAGTTACATAACATACCCCTGAAGTATTTGAGAAATACGACTTTATGATATTACAATCGAATATAATATCTATTCTTTCAAAAAGTAAAAGATTCACGGATTAATATAGTGACTATAATTCAATAAAAAAGGTTCACGGGTGTTTTCTAAAAAGTACTATATATTCCTCTCTTTTGCAAGTGTGGATTGATATTATTCCATTTTTTGGTCGATACATATAGAGAGAGAAGCACTTTTAATTTATGTGATAACACTCAAACTTGAATTGAAGTACCTTTTAAGTGACTGATCTCAAATTCAAGCGAAACGGTTTTCAAGTACTCCATTAAAGATTTATTATAATAATTTGATTATTATAATAAATTACTTGGGTTTGGACTAGCATCCATTGGCGTTGTCTGAAAGTGTAGTGTGGACTATCCAAAGAGACGGTCATACTTTTGATCGTAGGTTTCTCTCCGTCTCATCAATTTCTCCAAAAAAGGTATATCGTTAACTCCTCTTTTGTTTTATATTCATGACAATTATTATGATGTAACTGGATCTTTGAGATCGTTCAACGGCTCTCTCTCTCTCTCTCTCTGACTTGCTCCACCCCAAAAAGCAAACAACCACTCCCTTCATTTTGAACGCATTTTGCTCTTAACTTTGATAGAATTAGAAGTCATCACCGTCTTCATTAAACTCGCTGCAATTTTCCGAACCTGAGAGTACAACTTTCGCCGACGATCCTCTCCAAACGCGCCGCCTGTCAGGTTGCCGGAATAGTTCTCCGGTCATTTTTTTTTCGCAGGTAATATAACGGAGCTTGTAGCAAAAGTACTTGCGAACCAGAAACCTAGCTAATCCGTTGTCTGCTGCTACCTTGTGCCGTCGGTAGCCGCTGTTGCCGGAACTCCCTTGTTCTCACAAGGCTGTGTTTGTTTTCTCTGACCCTTTTATTTTTCTTTTCTATAACCTTTCTTTGCTGTACATACGGTGATGTCCTACTTCTATTGGATTTTACATATCTTAATTCTTTTATACCTGGGTCTTTTGTTTTTCCGGCTCTAACCTGCTCTTGGTACCGGGTTCTTTAGTTTATTCATCTATAATCCCCTGGTGCTTTATTAGCTAAATTATTTTTTTTACGGTCATAACATATCTATATACCTACTGTTTTTTCTAGCATTATTTATTATCTATTATATAGATTAATTATTTTGAGACTCCACTAGCTTTGTACTTGTTTATAATTGTTTTAAGGTGCTACTTGCTATTTTTATTTTTAACCTGCTACTTTTGGGTAGACACTTTTTCTTTTGTAAGTGTTATATAGCCTTGATTTTTAACCTGTATGAGTATTTTTATTCCTATTATTAACTATTAATTGTTATTTTGCACACTTACTTTTGTAATTGTTTTGTTAGCTTTTTTTCCGGTATTTGTAACTCTTTTCTTTCTATTAGTGTGTTGTTTATAGGGTAAGATTCACTCGTCACTTTCGCATGGTTACTTGAGGTCATGTCCTGTTAGCTTAGGGGCGGGTAGGTCTAGAGGGAGTAGAGATACTCGTGTTAGGATTAGAGTAGGTAGTTGAAATGTAGGAACTTTGACTAGCAAATCCCGGGAACTTGTAGATACGTTACTTAAGAGTAGAGTGGACATATTGTGTGTTCAAGAGACCAGATGGAGAGGTGAAGAGGCGGTTGACATTGACGACTACAGGTTGTGGTTTTCGGGTTCTAGAGTAGTTAGAAATGGGGTAGGGATCTTTATAGGACCACTTTATAAGGATAATATTGTGGGTGTGGATAGGTGTAGCGATAGGATTATGGCGGTTAGGTTAGTTATCTAGGAGGAGACTTACATGGTCATTTGCGCTTACGCACCTCATGTTGGTTTAGGAGATGAAGAAAAAAGCCGCTTTTGGGAATCGTTAGACGAAGTTGTGAGGAGTTGTCCCGCTGACCATCGTTTGCTTTTTGGGGGAGACCTTAATGGATATATAGGAACGTTTTCGGACGGATATACGGGTGTCCATGGGGGCTTTGGGTACGGAGTTCGAAATGAAGAAGGACGCTCTATTCTCGAATTCGCTGTTGCCCACGATTTGGTTGTTGCAAACTCTTTCTTTAGGAAGACGGAAGCACAACTTGCAACTTTCCATAGTGGGGGACATCGTACCCAGATTGACTATTTGCTACTTCGCAAAGGGGACCTTAGGGCTTGCAGAGACTGTAGAGCCCTGACTACCTGGACCTGTTCCACCCAATACCGATTATTGGTCATGGACTTGGTTGTGCAGAGGCGGGTTACCAGGAGAGTGAGACCCGTCCAGCCTAGGATCCTTTGGAAGAAGCTGAATGAAGTGAATGCCGAAACTTTTAAAGCGTCAGTTTTGGAAAGAGTAGAGGCGGGAATGGATACGGTTACTCAAGTGGACGCAGATCAGATGTGGAATAGTTTGGCAACAACTATTAGAGATGTTTCCAAGGAAACATTAGGTGTGCCAGTAGGGACATCGAGAGGACATAAGTCTAGTAGAGAATCATGGTGGATTAATGATGAGGTTCAAACCAAAGTTGCGCTTAAGCAACTGAGGTTTAGGGAGCTCATTAGATGCCGGGAAGGGACATGTGATGATAGAACTAGGGCAGAGGAGAGGTATAAAGAAGCCAATAGAGAAGCTAAGAAGGCCGTTGCCCGTGCAAAAGATAAAGCGTATGAAGATTGGTATAGAAAACTAGACTCTAAAGAAGGAGCAAATGATATTTACAGGATTGCAAAAGCGAGGGAGCGTAGGAGGAGGGATATAGATATCACCAAGTTTATCAAGGATGAAGCCGGTCAAACCATAGTGAAGGAAGAAGAAATTAGGAAAAGATGGGAAGGGTATTTCTCATCTCTTTTCGTGGGTGAAGGACTCGGGCGCCAAGAGGATCCACAGGACTTGGGAATAGGACAATTCCGGAACAACAACTTCTGTAGGAGAATCATTCAGGGAGAAGTAAGATCGGAACTACGAAAAATGGGTAGAAACAAAGCTGTAGGACCGGACCAGATTCCAATAGAGGCGTGGCGGTGCCTTGGCGACGATGGTGTCAGGTGGTTGACGTATCTTTTCAATAAGACGCTTAGAAGTTATAAAATGCCTACGGAATGGAGACTCAGTGAGATTATCCCCATCTACAAAAATAAAGGGGATGCCCAAATCTGTGGTAATTATAGAGGCATAAAATTACTTAGTCATACTATGAAGCTTTGGGAGAGAGTGATTGAGACTAGACTTCGACGCGAAATTACGGTTTCAGAAAACCAATTTGGTTTCATGCCAGGGCACTCTTCGATAGAGGCAATTCATATTTTAAGAAGCGTTATGGAGAAGTATAGGGAGAAACAAAAGGGTCTAGAGATGGTCTTCTTAGACTTAGAAAAGGCCTATGATAGCGTACCGCGAAAGCTGATTTGGAAGACCCTTAATGTTAGGGGTATCCCAAGTAAGTATAATAGAGCTATTATATATATGTACGATGGGGCGAAGTCCTGTGTTAGGAGGCCTGTGGGAAACACATAGTATTTCTCGATAGAAGTAGGCTTGCACCAGGGATCCGCCCTTAGTCCTTTCCTTTTTGCATTGATCCTCGACGAGCTGTCTCAAGGAATACAAGAGAACATCCCTTGGTGTTTGATTTTTGCCGATGATATCGTGCTTGTATCGGAACAAAAGGATGAACTTAATAGAAGACTAGAACGATGGAGGGAGGCCTTAGAACAAAATGGGCTACGGATCAGTAGACAAAAGACGGAATATCTAAGGTGCGAATTCAGTAGGACTGAGGAAGAACTAAATGTTGGAGGGAATATCAGCATGGGGACCAGATCTTGCAACCACAAGAGTCGTTTAGATATCTAGGTTCGGTCCTCCACAAATCAGGGAGGATAGACGAGGACGTGACTCATCGTATTAAGGTAGGTTGGATGAAGTGGAGAGCAGCGAAAGGGGTCTTGTGCGACAAGAAGATACCGTTCAAGTTGAAAGGGAAATTCTTCAAGGTGGCAATTAGACCTGCCATGTTGTACGGATCGGAATGTTGGCCAATGACGAAGGCCCAAGAGAGAAGGATGGAAGTGGCAGAAATGAGGATGCTTAGGTGGACGTGCGGTAAAACCATGTTAGATATGATCCCAAATGGGGTGTTTAGGGAAGACCTTGGGGTCGGTAGCATCATCGACAAGCTAAGAGAAGAACGACTTCGATGGTTTGGGCATGTGATGAGGCGACCAAGTATTGCACCGGTTAGGAGAGTCGAGGCACTCACGGTCGTTGGCGTTAGGAGAAGGGGTAGACCTACTCGTAGGTGGATGGATAGACTAAGGCTCGACATGAGGGAGCTTTCGTTGACCGAGGACATGACTTCTGATAGGGGTGCGTAGAGGGCTAGAATTAAAATAGTCGAGTAGGGTTACTTTCCTTTTATTATTATTATTATTATTATTATTATTATTATTATTATTATTATTTTTACTAGTTTTATTATTAGGATTATTATTATTATTATTAGTATTAGTATTAATATTATTATTTTTATTATTACTATTATTATTATTATTTTTACTATTACTATTTGTATTATTATTATCACTACTACTCTGTACTATTCCTATACTTTTACTAATATTACTATTATTATTATTATTATTAGTATTATTATTATTATTATGTTTATTATTATTACTATTAGTATTATTATCATTTGTACTACTACTATACTCTTAGCAATACTATTACTGTACTTTTACTAAAACTATTATTATTATTATTATTATTATTATTATTACTATTATTATTAGTATTATTATTATTATTATTTGTATTATTAATTTTTATTATAATTATTACTATTATTATTATGTTATTACTATTAACTATTATTTTACTACTACTTGTACTTGTATTATTATTATAATTATTACTATTATTACTAGTATCATTATCATTACCTTTTTTATTATTTACATCTACTAGTACTAGTAGACGAGTAGGTTTTTGTTTTTTGGTGTTTGTATGCATGTTTGTTTGTTGATATGTATGCATGGTTTGTACGTTTGTTTTTGGGAAGTATGTATGTAGGTTTTGTAGTGTAGGTTTTTTATGTCTATGTTTGTAGGTTTTCTGTTTTTTGAAGAATTGTAGGTTTTGATTATGTATTTTTGCTAGGCTGTTTTTTTTTTTTTTTGCAGGTTTGTATGTACGTAGGTAGGTACGTGTTCTTGCAGGTATGTAGGCATGTTTATGTACGGTTGTATGCTGGTTTGTATATAGGTTTATGTTTTATTGGGTGTGTGTGTGTGTATGGGGGTGTGTATAGATGGGTGCGTGTGTGTGTGGTGGGTGTGTGGGTGTGTGTGTCTCGTATCGTTCGGTGCATCCTGGGGTCATTATGGCTAAGGACGACCTTCTTTGCTCATGAGCTTGAGTGGTTTTCTTTTAGTTGTGTGGCTTCGGGGATGTCTACCGTAAAGGTGCATGAGTGGTGCTTGTTACGGGTGGTTGGCTCTTTGCTTGTGCAACAACTTCCACCCGGCATACCTTTCGTGTTCTGTTTACAAGGTTCCTTGGCTTTATTTATTGAGGCAACACCAAATGTCGATTAAGTGGCGTCTTGACTGCCGCTTAGAGCCTAAATTGATTTTCAGGCAGGCTTTTAAACCCATGAAAATTTGATTCTACCATTTTCATGGCGTCTCATTTTTTATATATTTATTTATTTATTTATTTATTTATTATTTTATTTTACTATTTTTTTTAAAGGCCGGAGTTCCACTCGAAAGCAATCTCTTTATCCGCCGAATAAAGAGAGGGATGACTTTCTCTACTTTTCTGGGTGGAGAAATGACTTGTTTTTATTCTCGGATAAAGGAATGATTGTCTACATCTCACCTCCCCCATACACCGCTCAAGTGGTATTGGGTACTGTTGTTGTTGTACTGTTGTATTATTTTAACTATCCGCTGCGTTAATCTGATTTAAAAGTACACACGATTTTCCAACAGTGGTATCCGTGCCGCTTTTACACCATCTTAATTGCCGCGTGATTTTCTTTAGATTTAGCTTTGTGGTGAATTGGTAAAAGTCAAAACCTTTTTAGTTTTTAAAGTCAACAAGGTTGATTTAGACTTAACCTTATGACGCACAAATATGATTGAAAGAATATCACTATTTTAAATTGTAGATTTAATTGTTATGGCTTGAATATTTATTATAATTGTTGATTGTTATATTCCATGGTTATACACATGCATTATAACCATGGACAAGCCATATATAGGTTTTAATAATGTAGTTATTAAAATTGTGATTGCATACATAGCCCGTAATGCCCCGACCTATGTGTTTGATTATATGTGATTGTTGTGATTGTTGATTACGGCAATATTATGTCATTTTGATTATTTATTTTATTAGAAAGGCCATTTTGAAGCCAAAGTTGTATTATATTTATTTTATATTTTCATAGTATTGTATTTAAGTTTATTCTAAACTGTAAAAGTATTAGATTAGTTGTACTTTTCAATTTTAAATAAATGTAATAAGATGAAGATTAAAGATAAAGATGCAACGTGGAGTTTGACTTAGAAGATGGCGAACAGGTCAAGTTGACAACGATGACGTTTGTCAAGTTTTCACTTGATTCTTGAATTAAGTGGGAGCTACGATATTACCCTTAGTTTGACCTCTTGATCCCATGTCGGCTCATGGGATCAAGCATAGGATTTTTGGGCTAGGCTATGTGTGTGTGATGCATGGTTGTGTTTTAATTTTGCATTTATATATAATTGTTGATTAGAATATATATGCTAAATGTTTTTGATGAAAACATTAAATAAAACCGGTAACGAGTTTCAAATATTATAATTGATGATTTTAAAAGGTTAAACTCTAACGAGTTAAAGTTAAATAATTTTGAGACTCAAGTTATATATGTTTTTGATGAAAACATTAAATAAAACTCTAAACAAGTTTCAAAAATTAAAATTGATGATTTTAAAATAAGTTAAACTCTAACGAGTTTAATGTTAAATGATTTTGAAAGTCAAATAATGTATATGGACGACATCATTTAAAACTATTTTAAAACGACACACGTTTGTGTATTTGTTATTTTTATATCCTATAAATTATATAACAAATTAGATCACAAACATAATCGACATATACAATTGGTTAAAATGTTTTTTAACTAAGAGTGTAGCGAATCTCGTGTGCATGCATTATTCGTTGACACAAACTTTTTCCAAAATACCCGTCAAATTTAAGTCATGCCATCCAATAAGCTTGCAAACACTCCTCGTTATTTTTCTGATCTAGTGAGACTAGGCTGAATTATAGCCACGAGGTGGATTTTTCGATCTAGTGAGACTAGCGTGAATTTTCACTGTTTCCAAATTGGACGACTTAATCGTATTCACGGTGAGACCTGAGTTCGAGGCAATGATGGGACAAACATGCCATTAGATAATAGTGGTTTGTTGGACTACATATATCTCTAGGTCCCATAAAGATCTAAGAGTTGTACTTGTAATGCAATTGGTACCCGCTACCTACCAATATACTCCATAACTGCTAGCTGATCAACAGATGTGGCTATGGAACCTCTATGTGGATCTTAGGCTTTCATAAATTAATTATTTTTGAAAAATATTATAAAAAAAACTTGGGTAGTTAATTTATTAAAGCTCAATATCGAAAATACTAAATTGAATATTATATATGTTGTAGATGTCAAATAATCAAAACGTAAACCAAAACACACTTCCTTCTTTGTTGGAGAAGGATAAACTCAATGTTCAAACTTCCTATACTGGCACTGCAACCTGAGAATTGTTCTCAAGCATAATTGGAAGTTGAATAAAGTTTAGAACCCATATCCTTTCCTCCTGTTGTGGCAGTTGTTGCTGCTCAGCAAAATAATTATCGAATGTTGTTCGATGATCAGGAAGAAATATGATTGAAGGGTGAAAAAGAATAAGCAGAATACTTTGTGGAAGGAAAATGACAAATCATTTGCTAAGAAAAATATTCCACCTTCCAAGAAGGAAAGCCCAACAAAAGACGTCGAATGTTTTCATTGTGGAAAGGTTGGCAATTGGAGAAGGAAGTTGTCCTATCTTCCAATATGAGCTGAGAAAAGGTAATGCTGGTGAGACTAGCAAATCAGGTATATTCCATATATAGTTATATACTTCTTCTAGTGATTCCTAGATCATTGTTAACTGGTTATGGCCTTCACACCTGTAACAATATGAAGGGAATGAGAAGAAGTAATAGACTGAAGAAAGACACACTGGATTTGCAACTAGGCAAAGGGGATCAAGCTTTTGTTAAAGCTATTGGTACCTCTGAACTTACTTCTCTAAGTGGTCTTATTGTTTTGTTAGAACAATAGCATTATGCTCTCAATACTGCGAGCGACATAGTTTGAAAGATGCTAGTTTTGAACTTGCATTTACACTCTTAGGTATTTCAGTTTCTAAGGATAATATATTTATCTTAATACCTATCCACGTGATGGTATTTTTGTAAATTGATATTCATGGTGTGATTTCAAATAATAATTTTGTATATACTTGTACTGCCAAATGATTCAAGCGAGACTTGAACAAGACATATCTATGGCATTGTCATATTGGTCATATATACAAACAATGCATTTCAAAACTCCAATCTAATGGACTTTTGGAATCAATTGGCTCTGAGTCAATTGATGCATGTGTTTCATGTTTATCTACATAGATGACAAATGCTTCTTTCTTCGATTTAGGTAAAAGAGCTAAAGATCTTTTAGGACTAATACATACTGTTGTATGTAGCCCTTTAAGAACAATGTATAGATTTAGTTAATTTTACTTCATTACATTTACTGATGAGTACAGTAGCTATGATTATGTTCACTTGCTGAAACATAAATATAAAGCTATTTTAACATTCAAAAGTATTCCAAAATGAAGTAGATAATCAGCTTGGAAAGACCATTAAAGCACTTTGCTCCGATGGAGTAAGTGAGTTTATAAGTCAAGAGTTTTTGGACCACCTAAAGAATTGTGGGATTGTCTTATAGTTCACTCTACCTTACACACCACAACACGATGGTGTGTGTAAGTAAGAGGAATCGAACTTTACTTGATATAGTTTGATTTATGATAAGTCTGATTTCTCTACTACCATCTTTTAGGGATATGCATGAGAGTCTGCTGCAGGCATACTCAATGTGATTTCAACTATGAAGGTAGAAAAGACACCATATGAGTTATGGCATGGGAAGAATCCCAAGTTGTCTTATCTGAAAGTCTGGGGATGTAAAGCGTACGTGAAGCATGAAACTTCAAACAAATTAGAACCCAGAACTATCTAATGTTACTTTGTATGATACATAAAGGAAACAATGGGTTACTACTTTTACTACCAAGCTGAAGACAATGTGTTTTTTGCTCGGTCTGCTGAATTCCTGGAAAGAGACTTCTCTTACAAGAAGTCAGTGGGAGTAAAGTAGATCTTGAAGAAATTCAAGTACTTTAAAGTAACATACCTTCAGTAAGCACTAGCAATCCATACGTTGAAACTGAGTGCACTATTGGTGAGCCAGAACGTGTTACACCTGCACTTTATAGATCTAGTAGAACTCATCGGCTTATGAGGTTTAATTATCTGATTAATTCAGATAAACGTCAACTAAGGGATTATGATGAACCCTCTAGCTGCGTGAGGCCATATCAGATCATGAATCTAAAAATGACTAGATTCTATGAATACATGATGTTTTGCGAGGTGTATACGAAATAATTATATTTTTATTGCGAAATACTATTAAAGACGATAAAATTTTACACAAGTTATTTATTTATTTATAGAGTGGATATACCTAAACCTTGCTACAACACTATAGGCAGTGTACCTAATCGTAAAGTAGTGTAGTTTTTAGTAAGTCCGGTTCGTTCCGCAGGGAGCTAGCTGAGTTTAACGCTATATTTATTTTAAACTATATCTGTATCAATATATATATATATATATATATATATATATAAGTAATATTATTATTATTATAAAAGGGGAGTTTTTACCGTTTAGTGACTGGTTTGTCAATTTTATGTCTTAAGTCACAATTAAAACCTAATGTAAAATATTAAATATAAATACAACTTAATTTAAAGCGTAAAGTAAATGACGATAAATAAAAGTGCGATAATTAAAAGTACGATGAGATATAAAATAAAGGAATTATGCTTATTTAAATTTCCGTAATCATGATGTTGACGTGTTGATTTTAATTTATTACCATAGGTTAATTGTCCTTTGTCCTGGATTATTCGATATGTCCATCTGGTTTTGTCCATAATAGTCCATCAGTCATAATTATAAAGTGCGAGAGTCTTCGTAAAATTAATCTTATTATCCGAAGTCAAATATTCCAACTAATTGGGGATTCGAACTGTAACAAGGTCTTAATACTTTGTTTAATGAATACATCAGGTTATCGACTGCGTGTAATCTAAGGTTTTAATACTTTGTTAACAATTACACCAATTACCCTTGAATGTAATCCACCCCTGTTTTAATGAGTCCAGTGACTATTAATCCATCCCTGTGTCCGGTCAAATGAACAATAATTCGTATTTATAAATATCCCGCCCACCATACCCGATTAAGCGTATGTGGTTATATATAGATACGTCAAATTGTAACCTTTATATTAAATTAACGAGGTATCGTTTAGTTAATATAAAGCCAATTGATAGCCCATAGTCTAATTTCCACAAGTGTCGATCTTTTATCCAAACCCCAATTATAGTACAAAGCCCAATAACCCCGTCTTTAATATTTAGCCCAACATCACGATTACTTCGATTTAAATAAGCATAATAATAACTTAGCTACGAGACATTAATTTAAAAAGGATGAACATAACTTACAATGATTATTAATAGCGTAGCGTTACACGGATAGAATTTCGACTTACAAACTTAAAACATTCGCCAACATAACCTTATTATTCTTAAACTTAAATTAAAATTATAATTATAATATATATATATATATATATATATATATATATATATATATATATATATATATATATATATATATATATATATATATATATATATATCGTATGTGATATGAGAAAGGAAAAGAAAAAGGTGTAATGAAATCGATCAGAATGTACAGCCTTTATAGCCCACTTTGAACTGTACAGCTCCGCGAGTGCGGAAGTTTTGTGCTTCACAGCTCCGCGAGTGCGGAGCTTTGGATTCCAGCTCACCATAGTGATTTAAATGTGGGCTGCTTTTAATTATAATATATAATAATATATATAATTAATTATATATTATATTATATTCTTGTGCATAGTTGATTTGTAATTTTTGGTCCGTTGCGTCGAGTGCTGATAGTTGGTTCATGTATCGGTTCCGGATTTTCGAACGTCCTTGCGTACTATTTAATATCTTGTACTTTGCGTTTCACGGCTTGTACCCTTGTAATTTCTAGACATTTCTCATCAATAATTTGAACCACTTGGATTGTACTTTGTACTTTTTAACTTTTTGGTCATTTGCGTCTTCAAATCGTCAAATCTGTCTTTTGTCTTCACCTTTTATTATTTAAACGAATATCACTCGTAAATAGAACAATTGCAACTAAAAGCTTGTCTTTCTTGAAGGATAATGCTATGAAATATGTGTTCGTTTTTAGCATTATCAATACCGATATGCAGTCCATGAAGGATAATCAAGTATGAGACTTGATCGATCTTCTACCCAATTGTAAGACAATGAGGTAAAAATGGGTCTTCAAAGGAAGACTGATATGGACGGTAATGTAAACACTTTTAAAGCTCGATTGGTGACAAAAGGTTATGATGAAAGTTTTTCACTAGTCGCGAGCCTTAAAACAATTAGGATACTTATTGCCATGGTTACCTTTCATGATAATAAAATATGGCTAATGGATGTCAAAACCGCTTTCCTAAATGGCGACCTAAGCGAGGACGTATATATGGTTCAGTCGGAAGGGTTTATGAATCATAAGCATCCTAATAAAGTATGCAAGCTTCTAAAATCCATTTATGGATAAAAGCAAGCATCCAGGAACTAGAATCTTAAGTTTAATGAGAAAATCAAAGTGTTTAATTTTTCTCAAAACCAAGATAAGCCCCGAGATTACATTAGAGCTAGTGGGATGTAACACCCCGTTTTCCCGTGCACATCTAAAGGTACGTACTTAATCAATAGTACGCTTATAACTTATTCGTTATGTGATTAAATGAACTAAAGTGTTAGTTAGGTGTAAGTGCATATATGTATATGTGTGTGTATATATATATATAATATATATATATATATATGGGTATATTCGAATGCGTGCGTGTATGCGTATATGAATGTGATGTGATGGCGTTGAGTCGTGTGAGACTTAAGGTTGAAGTTTAGACGTGCATAGGAAGGGTGAATGAGGTGTGCTAGTTGTTGAACCCTTGATTCATGTTAAATTGTCGAAGTGAGCAGACCTAGGCTAACGCCGCGCCGCGACAAACGGGTCCGCGCCGCGACCATTGAAGCAAACCAGGATCAGAAAGAGGGTTAAGAGTGATCATTTTTCCTTCGATTCATCGCGCCGCGACGAATGGCGCCGCGCCGCGGCATCCCTGCAGATCAGACTCCGAATTCTGCTCAAATTAAATAGGGTTTAGGGGCAATTTGGTCTTTTTGCGTGTAGATCTGTTTGGAGCTTTTAATATCAGCCACTTGTTCTCCATTTCTTATTTCTTTTCCATTTTCTTTCACATTTTCCTCTCAAATCCTAAAACCCACTTAGATTAAACTCAAGATTTGAAGGTGAAGTTTTGTGAATCAATCCTAGAAGCAAGAATTAAAGTTGCTCTCCTTGTTATTAGCTACAAGAGGATAGTTTTGGTAAGTCTCAACTCTAAGTTTGAGTTTCATTTAGTTTAAGCTAGGGTTTGGTTCATATGGAACTTGTGTGACCCATTTGAGGGTTAAATGGGTGGATTTTGGGTTGGATTGTTAAAAGGAAACCCTAAATAGCTATTATCTAGGGTTTGGTCTTGTGATTTGAGGTTGTAAGTGCTAAGTGATGTTGTTAGTCACTAATGCACTTTTAAAAGGATGAAATAATTTTTAATGTGTAAGTTGGACTTGGTTTGTGAGTCAAAGAGTCAAAAGAGCACTAGTTGACCTAATCGGGTGAAATGGTTATGAAATATACCAAGTTTATGTTAGTTGATGTTAATAGACCCTAATCACTAGCTTTTAGTGATTTATGACAAGGAATGGTCATTAATGGGCGGTTTTGGGTAGTTGAGTCATTTAATGCAATCGGGTCATTAAATGCTCAAGGGTTAGAAGTTGGCATTTTATTCAACTAGATTGTATGTTAATAAAATGCATAATGTAATAGGTACGTTACATTGAAGGTTTGCAAGCTCGGTTAGCTTCCACAAGAGTCTTGAGGTGAGTGGAATGATTATGCATATGTGTATATAATGTATTTACTTGTACGAGATTCGATGTGGGTTTAAGTTCGGGCGGTCGATACCACATCGGGTCAATATATGATATGGGTTTAAGTTCGGGCGTTTGATGCCATGTCATATATGTGTGTGGGCATGTAGTGTGGGTTTAAAGTTCGGGCGTTCGATACCACATTACACGTGACGGGTGGGTTTAAAGTTCGGGCGATCGATACCACTCCGGGGTTAGTGTTATAATTTGTTGTGCACTAGCGGTTGTTGGGAACACCAATGAGAAATTCGAAGTACCATTCCTTGTACTATTGGTTAACCATGGCTATGTGTTTGTTGTGTGGTGTTTTCACATTATTCGAGTTATATATGTTATCATTGTGCTAGCTTGTGGTCTTGGAGATTTAGCGTTATGCCTTGCGTTGGTATGTCTTTTAAATTGCTAGCGTGTATGAGGTAATTGTGTATGTGATTGCATGTAAGTAGGTTATATATGTATGTGTATAATCATTGCATTCACTAAGAGTTAGCTTACCCTCTCGTTGTTTATCTTTTTTAGATGCAGGCGCAGTTGAGGGCAAGGGGGTTATCGGACATTAGGTGTCCCGTGATGATGCTTTGTTGGAGTTTTGATGTTGGCCTAACGTTTTGGGTAGTTTAGTCCCAAACCATGCTCGAAGTGTCGTTTGGATTGTAAACTATCATTTGTAATGGGTTAAACTTGTACTAAACTTTATTCGTGGCCCTCGTGCCTTTTGTAAACAATTAATTGTTGTGCGTTTTAAATGGAACTCGTGAAATGGGTTACATATTTATTTGGCGTGTAATTGTGTTGTATAAAAAAAAAATTTATCGTATGGATTACGGGTTGGGTTGTTACAAGTGGTATCAGAGCATGGTCTAAGGGATTTAGGTGATTTGAGATAGGCGCCTAGACTTAGACTTTTGTGTTGTAGAATTATATGCGGGACTTGTAGGACTACGGGTCAGTGCGGGGTTTGATTAGTTCTTTGATGCATAAGTGGACAACTATGCTATGTTATGATGTTACTAATCATGTGTTGTTGTTTTGAACATCGAGCAAGATGGTTATGACACGTTTGAGCATGGAACGACATGCGAGCGTAATAGTGAGTCGCGACCACTATTACGGTTGCAAGTCAAGTCAAGCAAGGATGTGCGACAAGTATCGAGCTAGATGTGGTGTGTGTGCGGTCATATGTATAGGTATATATGTGTATTAAATTGTTGGTGATGTCTAATCCATTTTTAATCTTTAGAATGAAGACGAGAAACGGAACGAATACGAATGGCAATGGTGGTCCCTCTCATGTGGAGGAAGATGAGATGACTACCAAGATTGAGACCGCTTTAGAAAACTATGTTTCGGTTTTCTCACGAAGGGTTAAACAAATATTCGAAGAGCCGGTTTCGGAACAAATTGTTGATATGATTCAAGAACGGATGACTAATGCCATTAAAGAAGAAGTTGAAAGGAGGTTTCCTAGACCTCAAAATGTGGGCAAGTTGGAGTTTAGCTATAAGAACTTCTTGGCGACTAAGCCTCCTCACTTTCACGGGGATCCCGACCCCATGAAGAGTGCGGCTTGGATTTCCGATGTTGAAGGTTGTTTTCGCACGATCGAGTGCCCTCCAGAAAAGAAAACAAGGCTTGCTACTAGTTTGTTAAGGGGCCATGCTAAAGATTGGCTCGATGGCAAGATTGATATGGTGGGTGATGCGGCTTTTGTGGGGTTATCTTGGGCGGATTTCAAGAAGGAGTTTTTCCTTGAATATCGTACGCAAGTGGATCTTTCCAAATTGCGCAACGAGTTAAGGAACATACGTCAAGGGTCTTTGGACCTAAACACTCTTAAAACCAACTTTCTCGCTAAGGCGCGTTTTTGCCCCGAGTATGTGGGGAATGATCAATTGTTAATAGAAGACTTTCATGTGACCCTTAGAGATGATTTGAAGGGTAAAATTAGTATTGGTCATGTTGAGACCTTTGCTAAGCTTTTGGCGGTGGCGAAGGGGTTTGAAGTGCAAGCTCCAAGTCCGGTTAGTTATGCGCCAAGTAAACGAAAGTTTGAAGCTTCTAATTTTTTGAACAAGAAGAGTAAGGGAGCATCCGAAAGTGTCGGTAGCATGAAGAAGGGTGCTTCTAGTGGTCACATGGTCACTTATTTCAATTGTGGGCAAAAAGGTCACTACTCTCGTGATTGCCCAAAACCGCGTACTAATGTGATCACATGTTTCAATTGTCAACAAGAAGGGCACCGAAAGTCGGAGTGCCCCGAACTCCGAAATGATCAAGTTAAGAGAATGGAGAAGGCGGCGGGGTCGGCTAGGGGACGTAATTATTTGATGACCAATGATGAAGCCAAGCAATCCAATGAAGTCGTTTCAGGTACTTTCATGGTTAACTCTAGTCCGGCAAGGATTCTATTTGATAGCGGTGCAAATTTATCGTTTGTGTCTCCAAAATTTGTGCCTAAACTTAATAAAACGTTAGCTAAGTTAAGTCGTCCGGTAGAAGTCAAAATAGCGGATGGCAAGACGGTGCTAGTGGTTGATGTGTGTAAGAATTGTAATGTTGTGTTTGGTTCCGAGAACTTTAATATTTATCTCATTCCGATGACGTTGGGTGATTTTGATATCGTGGTTGATATGGATTGGCTCGATCATAATAGAGCCTATATTGCGTGCCATGAAAAATCTATTCGTGTGAAGACCCCAAGTGGGGGAGAGTTAATTATTCATGGTGATAAAAGTAGAAGACTTGTACCGGGATGTACTTTTGCACGGGCACGTCGTTTCCTTGTTAGTGGTGGCATGGCTTTTCTTGCCCATGTTGTTGATACTCGTGATGAGCCACCACCCATTCGTGAAATTCCGGTGGTAAGTGAGTTTGAAGATGTTTTTTCGGATGAGTTACCGGGTGTTCCGGCGAAAAGACAAGTCGAATTTCGCATTGAGTTGGTTCCGGGAGCTACTCTCATTGCTAAAACTCCTTATCGTTTAGCACCGACGGAAATGCAAGAATTATTGAATCAAATTCAAGAGTTACTTGAGAAGGGTTTCATTTGACCGAGTGCTTCGCCATGGGGTGCTCCAGTTTTATTCGTGAAAAAGAAGGATGGAAGTATGCGGATGTGTATCGACTATCGGGAGTTGAACAAGGTGACGATCAAGAATCGTTATCCATTGCCTAGGATTGACGATTTGTTTGACCAACTCCAAGGTGCGACGTATTTCTCAAAAATTGACCTACGTTCCGGCTATCACCAAATGCGGGTCCGTGAGGAAGATATTGAGAAAACGGCCTTTCAAACGCGTTACGGGCTATTTGAATTTGTGGTTATGCCTTTTGGTCTTACAAATGCACCGGCGGCATTCATGGATCTTATGAACCGAGTATGCCAACCTATGTTGGACAAGTCGGTAATTGTGTTCATTGACGATATTCTTGTCTATTCTAAGAGCATGACGGAACATGAACACCACTTGCGCGAAGTATTGAAGACGTTGAGAAAAGAGAAGTTGAATGCTAAATTCTCAAAATGTGAATTTTGGCTAAGGAAGGTTCAATTCCTTGGCCATATTGTGAACAATGATGGTATTCAAGTGGATCCAGGGAAGATAGAGACGGTGAAGGATTGGGGACGACCGACTACGCCTACGGAAATTCGAAGTTTTCTCGAATTGGCCGGTTACTATCGTCGATTTATCCAAGACTTTTCCAAGATTGCTTCGCCATTAACTAAGTTGACAAGGAAGAATACGAGATTCAATTGGGAGAACGAGCAAGAAATCGCTTTTCAATTGTTGAAAGAGAAATTGTGTAAAGCTCCGGTCTTAGTATTGCCGGAAGGTGTGGATGATATGACGGTCTATTGTGATGCTTCTTTGAATGGGCTCGGGTGTGTTCTAATGCAACGAGGTAAAGTCATCGCTTACGCCTTTCGCTAATTAAAGGAACATGAAAAGAGATACCCGACTCATGATCTCGAATTAGCGGCGGTGGTCCATGCTTTGAAAATTTGGCGCCATTACTTGTATGGTGTCAAGTGTACGATTTATTCGGATCACAAGAGTTTGAAACATCTTTTTGATCAACGGGATTTGAATTATCGTCAACGTAGATGAATGGATGTGGTGAAGGATTATGATTGTGAGATACTTTATCATCCGGGCAAAGCGAATGTGGTCGCGGTTGCTTTAAGCCGAAAGAGTCACCACCCGGCGTTACGATTGGGATTGTTACGTATGATTATTACTAACGATTTTCTTGAAAAACTTGGTGTGATTCAAATAGAGGCTAACGTTCACAACAAGCATGCGGAACGAATTGTGGGGCAATCAGAATTCATTACGATGGGTTCGCGTGGTTTATTGTCTTTTCAAGAAAGAGTGTGGGTGCCTAAGATGGGTGATCTCCGAAAGGTGCTTCTTGTTGAGGCGCACAAGTCTAAGTATTCCATACATCCGGGTGCGACAAAGATGTACCATGATTTGAAGAAAGATTATTGGTGGCCGGGTATGAAACGCGACGTCGTTAAGTATGTTGAGCAATGCGTCACGTGTTTGCAAGTTAAAGCTGAACACCAAAAGCCGTATGGTAAGTTTCAACCGCTAGAAATTCCGATGTGGAAGTGGGAGCATATTACCATGGATTTTATTACCAAGTTGCCAAAAACGGCAAGAACCCAATTTGATACTATTTGGGTGATTGTTGATAGATTGACGAAAAGTGCATTGTTTCTTCCTATTAAATAAGCGATTACATCGGATGCACTTGCGAAGATGTTCATTAAGGAGGTGATATCAAGACACGGCGTTCCCGCGTCTATCGTTTCGGATCGGGACACGCGTTTTACTTCTCGATTTTGGAAGAAGTTTCATGAAGATATGGGTACGAGGGTAAATATGAGTACGGCGTACCATCCTCAAACGGACGGTCAAACCGAACGTACGAACCAAACATTGGAGGATATGTTACGTGCATGTATCATTGATTCGGTGGTAGTTGGGATGAACATTTACCTTTGGTGGAATTCTCGTACAATAATAGTTTTCACTCTAGTATTGGAATGCCACCGTATGAGATGTTGTATGGTAGAAGGTGTCGAACCCCGATTTATTGGGGCCAAGTGGGTCAAAGGGAAGTCGGGAGCTCCGACTTGGTATTGGAGACAAATGATAAAATCGATATGATCCGGGAACATTTGAAAAAGGCGCAAGATAGGCAAAAGTCTTACGCCGATAAGCGTAGACGTTTGATCGAATTCCAAGAAGGTGATATGGTGATGCTCAAGGTTTCGCCATGGAAGGGTATCATTCGGTTTCAAAAACGGGGAAAGTTAGCTCCTCGGTTTATTGGGCCGTTTAAGGTTTTAGCTCGTGTTGGTGAAGTCGCGTATCGTTTGAAATTACCCCAAGAACTTGCGGGGATCCATAACACATTTCATGTTTCCCACCTCCGTAAGTGTCTTGCAGATGATTCTTCATGGATGCCTTTAGACGAAATTGAGCTAAACAACAAGTTAGAATACGTTGAAGAGCCGATTACTATACTCGATGAGAAGGTAAAAATGTTGCGTAACAAAGAGGTGAGGACCTTTAAGGTCCAATGGCGTCGTAGTAAAGGTTCCGAGTTTACTTAGGAGCCCGAAAAATTCGTGTTGGTTTACCTTCCCTCGTGTCATGCGGCTTGGATCGCGAGGACGCGCTCTGATTTAAGTGGGGGAGAGTTGTAACACCCCGTTTTCCCGTGCGCGTCTAAAGGTACGTACTTAATCAATAGTACGCTTATAACTTATTCGTTATGTGATTAAATGAACTAAAGTGTTAGTTAGGTGTAAGTGCATATATGTATATGTGTGTATATATATATGGGTATATTCGAATTCGTGCGTGTACGCGTATATGAATGTGACGTGATGGCGTTGAGTCGTGTGAGACTTAAGGTTGAAGTTTAGACGTGCATAGGAAGGGTGAATGAGGTGTGCTAGTTGTTGAACCCTTGATTCATGTTAAATTGTCGAAGTGACCAGACCTAGGCTAACGCCGCGCCGCGACAAACGGGTCCGCGCCGCGACCATTGAAGCAAACCAGGATCAGAAAGAGGGTTAAGAGTGATCATTATTCCTTCGATTCTTCGCGCCGCGATGAATGGCGCCGCGCCGCGGCATCCCTGCAGATCAGACTCCGAATTCTGCTCAAATTAAATAGGGTTTAGGGGCAATTTGGTCTTTTTGCATGTAGATCTGTTTGGAGCTTTTAATATCAGCCACTGTTCTCCATTTCTTATTTCTTTTCCATTTTCTTTCACATTTTCCTCTCAAATCCTAAAACCCACTTAGATTAAACTCAAGATTTGAAGGTGAAGTTTTGTGAATCAATCCTAGAAGCAAGAATTAAAGTTGCTCTCCTTGTTATTAGCTACAAGAGGATAGTTTTGGTAAGTCTCAACTCTAAGTTTGAGTTTCATTTAGTTTAAGCTAGGGTTTGGTTCATATGGAACTTGTGTGACCCATTTGAGGGTTAAATGGGTGGATTTTGGGTTGGATTGTTAAAAGGAAACCCTAAATAGCTATTATCTAGGGTTTGGTCTTGTGATTTGAGGTTGTAAGTGCTAAATGATTTTGTTAGTCACTAATGCACTTTTAAAAGGATGAAAGAATTTTTAATGTGTAAGTTGGACTTGGTTTGTGAGTCAAAGAGTCAAAAGAGCACTAGTTGACCTAATCGGGTGAAATGGTTATGAAATACACCAAGTTTATGTTAGTTGATGTTAATAGACCCTAATCACTAGCTTTTAGTGATTTATGACAAGGAATGGTCATTAATGGGCGGTTTTGGGTAGTTGAGTCATTTAATGCAATCGGGTCATTAAATGCTCAAGGGTTAGAAGTTGGCATTTAATTCAACTAGATTATATGTTAATAAAATGCATAATGTAATAGGTACGTTACAATTAAGGTTTGCAAGCTCGGTTAGCTTCCACAAGAGTCTTGAGGTGAGTGGAATGATTATGCATATGTGTATATAATGTATTTACTTGTACGAGATTCGATGTGGGTTTAAGTTCGGGCGGTCGATACCACATCGGGTCAATATATGATATGGGTTTAAGTTCGGGCGTTCGATGCCATGCCATATATGTGTGTGGGCATTTAGTGTGAGTTTAAAGTTCGGGCGTTCGATACCACATTACACGTGACGGGTGGGTTTAAAGTTCGGGCGATCGATACCACTCCGGGGTTAGTGTTATAATTTGTTGTGCACTAACGGTTGTTGGGAACACCAATGGGAAATTCGAAGTACCATTCCTTGTACTATTGGTTAACCATGGCTATGTGTTTATTGTGTGGTGTTTTCACATTATTCGAGTTATATATGTTATCGTTGTGCTAGCTTGTGGTCTTGGAGATTTAGCGTTATGCCTTGCATTGGTATGTCTTTTAAATTGCTAGCGTGTATGAGGTAATTGTGTATGTGATTGCATGTAAGTAGGTTATATATGTATGTGTATAATCATTGCATTCACTAAGAGTTAGCTTACCCTCTCGTTGTTTATCTTTTTTAGATGCAGGCGCAGTTGAGGGCAAGGGGGTTATCGGACATTAGGTGTCCCGTGATGATGCTTTGTTGGAGTTTTGATGTTGGCCTAACGTTTTGGGTAGTTTAGTCCCAAACCATGCTGGAAGTGTCGTTTGGATTGTAAACTATCATTTGTAATGGGTCAAACTTGTACTAAACTTTATTCGTGGCCCTCGTGCCTTTTGTAAACAATTAATTGTTGTACGTTTTAAATGGAACTCGTGAAATGGGTTACATATTTATTTGGCGTGTAATTGTGTTGTATAAAAAAAAATTATCGTATGGATTACGGGTTGGGTTGTTACATGGGAGCAGAGTAGTCTTCTTGATCTTATATGTTGATGACATATTACTTATTAGAAATAACATTCCAATTTGCAAGATGTCAAGTCTTGGCTTGGAAAATGTATTTCCATAAAGGATCTTGATGAAGCTACTTATATTATTAGAATGAGGATCTATACAATAGATCAAATTGGCTTATTGGTTTGAATCAAAGTACATACATTATCTTGTAGAGATTTAGCATGCAAAACTCCAAGCATGGAGCTTTGCCAATGCAAAAGGGTATAACCTTGAGAAAGTCTCAAAAGTCCTATCACAGCAGATGAGATGAGACAAATGAAATGTATCACATATGCTTCGGCTATATGATCCATTATGTATGCCATGATATGTACTATACTCGATGTTTCGTTAGTTTT
Organism: Rutidosis leptorrhynchoides; assembly: GCF_046630445.1. Classification (NCBI taxonomy): domain Eukaryota; kingdom Viridiplantae; phylum Streptophyta; class Magnoliopsida; order Asterales; family Asteraceae; genus Rutidosis; species Rutidosis leptorrhynchoides. Next base: position 217,583,281 of record NC_092335.1, read on the forward strand.
GAGTTTGACGAGTCATTGTCAACATAATCCAGGTGAAGTACATTGGATTGTTGTTAAGAATATTCTTTAGTATTTGCAGAGTACTAATGATATGTTCTTGGTTTACGGTGGTTTAGAAGAAGGGTTAAGTATTAAGTTTTATACTGATTCTAGTTTCCAAACTGATCAAGATGATTCTCGATCCAATCACGTTGTTTCTTTGTCATGATGGGCAAGACAGTTGTCACACCCCCAAATAGGGCCTGGGGTATTTGTGACTAATTATATCAAATCATAATTGTATAAACGAGAACGACTCTATATGAGACGTTTTATTGAGTTTTGCAGCGGAAGATAAATAGATTACATTGTATTTAATGAACAACGCATTAAATATCTTTAATTGATATGATATGTAATGAAGACTCCAAGCATAGCAAGCAATCATCATCAAACTAGCAAATGCAAGTCCTTCAAATTATCCATGAATGACTCGTTGAAATGTTGCTTTCAATTAGCAAATACACAGCGAAAGCATTATGTAGAACCTGAGAATAAACATGCTAAATAATGTCAACCAAAAGGTTGGTGAGTTCATAGGTTTATCATAAATAATGATTTCAATAATAGTGTTAGACCACAAGATTTAATAAAGTTGATATAGAAATATCAATATGAAGTGTTGATTGATATAGAAATACCAATCTAAAAGTAATGTTGAGTTTGTAATATCGCAACTAAACAAAAGTTACCCCGTGACACTTGTTATTCGTGTCGTTGAATCATTATTATGTAGTCAAAGACCAACGGTCAACTGACTAGAGACGTCACTCTCAGTAGCGCTATTCACAATAACTAAGCTTGCATCTTATACCTCAGCAATTAACGATATTACGGCAGGGATTTAGCATGACAAAGCATGTATATAGCATAAAAGTTTGAGTACTTGTGTCTAAATGTAAAACAGTTATAAAAGTTGCGCATGTATTCTCAGCCCAAAAATATATATAAAAAGGGAGCTATGAAAACTCACAATACTGTATTTCGTATTTTACGAGTATGATGGCACTGAACAAGTGCAGAGTTGTCCTCGGATTCACGAACCTATATTAGTTTTATATATATTAAAACATGTAATCGTAATTGAAAATTTTTACATATTATAACCTACATTATATATTATGTATTTAATTTGTGTGTATGTATTTAAAATGGTAAATATTTATATACTCATATTAATATATATTTGGTTTGCATTAAAAATACTTGATTTGTTATATATGAATATTCGTATAAAATTTGTTAATATGGTTAATACATATTTATATGTAATATTACTTATAAATACGTTTTTATATATATAATATCTATTTACTAAAATGATATTTAGGTTGGTAATCAAAAGTTGTATTTGATTATAAGAGTAATATTAATAATAAAAATACTGATAACAATAATAATAGTAATGATAATAATAATAATACTAGTAGTAAAAATAATAATAATAATTTGTATTATTTTCAAAATAATAATAATAATAATAATAATAATAATAATAATAATAATAATAATAATAATAATAATAGAAAAATAACAACAACAATAATTTAACAATATTAATAATACTTATAAAGTTAGTGATAATGATACTAATATTATAATACTAGTAATAATGATAATAATAATAATACTAATTATATTAGTGATAATAATAATTATGTTTTTAATATTAATAATAACAATGATAATAATAATAATGATAATAATAATAATAATAATAATAATAATAATAATAATAATAATAATAATAATAATAATAATAATAATAATAATAATAATAATAATAATAATAATAATAATAATAATAATAATAATAATAATAATAATAATAATAATAATAATAATAATAATAATAATAATAATAATAAGAATGCTACCTTAAAGCTTTTCCAAAAAAAATATGCCATGAACGGGAATCGAACCCGAGACCTCTTGCTAACCAACACAACAATCTAACCATCTAAGCCCATCTGTTTTTCTGATTATATCCCATACTATATCTATATATTATATATCTATCTGTTTCTTACTCCTTCTTCTTCATCATTATAATCGACCAGATACTCCAAAACAACTACCAACGAATTACTTATTTCAATTTAAAACGAAACAGAAACAAACACTAGATTGTTGGATTGATTTAACAGAAAAGAATTAAAAAGAGAAAAAAATAAAAAGCAGCAGCATGATGTTCGTAAAAAAAAAATTGAAGAACCCAATTGCTAACTTTAAAATTTAGATTGTTTCGGCTAAAACTTTCTACACAAATTACGTAGTAAAACCTTCATAGAAACTTTACAAATCGTCAATTGAACTTGTAACATCAAAACTAATCCTAATTTTACCAATAACACAGCTTTTGACTTTTTAAATTCGCACCTTTGACTCCTAAATTCGTACTCGATTGAAAGAATTGGAAGTTGAAACTTTGTAGAAAGTTCAACTAGATTAATCCTAACACTCTTGCATTTACAGATTTTTCTAATTGTTTCGGATTGAGTTATGAAAAAAAAATTACACGAACAGGGACCGACGGAAAAAATAATAATAGAAATAATGTATATCTGTTCTTTACTCGTGATTGCAGATGATGAATGTTATAACATGATTGTGGTCGATAGATACCAAATTTATTACCAGTAGGAGAAATAAAAAATATAATCACGATTGAATAAAAAATAAAAAGCTGGATCATGTTGATAATAAAAATTAAAAGCAGATATGTAAAATTGGGAAACGGATAGAAAATAACGATCATGATCAGCTTTAAATAAAAAAATATATTAAAAAAAAGAAAAATAATGGGAAGCAGGTATGAATCACGATCAATTTTTAAAAATTTGATAATCCTAATAATACCTAATCTACTTTTTATAAAATATATGAAAAGTAAAAATAACAGATCATACAAAAAAAAATGGCGACCTACTGGATCCATTTACTAATGATTTAATATTTGTATTTAATTAATAATAATAATAATTAATAAATATGAATACTAATAATACTTTTAATATTAATAATAATAATAATAATAATAATAATAATAATAATAATAATAATAATAATAATAATAATAATAATAATAATAATAATACTATTAATAACAATGTTAATAATAATATTAATAATAATAATAATAATAACTTTGATAATAATAATATTAATAATAATGACAATACTGATTATGATAATTGCAAATGATAATAATTAATGATAATATTAATAATTTGTCAGATAACAATATTAATACTGATGCTATTATACTATGAATAATGATAATAATAATTCTAAATAAAAATGATAATTTTTAGTAATAGCAATAATGATAATATTAATGATAAAAATTAATAAGGTGTATTATAATGATAACACCCATTATAATAATAATAATTTTAGTAATAATGGTATTACTAATAATGTTAGTAATGATATTAGTAATATTTAATAACAATATTAATAATGAAAGTAATAATAATTGTAAATGATAATGATGAGTGATATTAATATAACAATTTAATATTAATACATAATTATTTACAAATAATGGTTCATGAATCATCGGAATTTGTCGAAGTTTAGATGAAATCATGTAAGGATTTTTGTTTAAATTAACTCGGAAATTTCTGGTTATCACAACAGTTGATTGGAAGAGCTCTAGGCAGAGCACTATTGAACAATCTACAACAAAAGCAGAATACATTGTTGACTGAGAAGCTGCTCAGAAAGCTGTCTGGTTAAGGAAGTTTGTTGTTATACTCAGAGTAGTACACAACATTTAATCTTCTATAATATGTACTGTGATAGTTCGAGTGTTAATGTACTTTTGAAAGAATCACATGTACATTTAAGTATCTGGCACATTCTTCAAAAGTTTGACTACATTTCATTAAGTCATTAAGAGGATTGACATTAGGGATGCAATGGATCGGATATGGATCGGGTGATGCCGTATCCATATCCATATCCATTTAGTTTTTGTTCATCCATATTCATATCCATTTCCATATCCATTTAGTTTCAGATCATCCGTCCATATCCATATCCAATGGATTAAGCGGGTTAATGGATATCCAATGGATATTAAAAAAAATGTTATAGTATTTTTTAATATGCGATTAAAACGTAAACGTAGTACAACAAAAATATATATGACATGACATTAAAAATTCTATCCATAAAAATGTGTAATCTTTGTCGAAGATATAACAAAATTTGCTAAACTTATTATAAAACATTGATTATAAAAAATTAAATATGAAATTTGTAAGTTTATTTTGTTAGATATACATGTTTTATTGTAATATATTATAGTTATTTTATTATAAGGTTGAAAGCAAAATGAAAATCTAATGGTAAATGAGCTTGTAATATTAAATATATAAGAATATATCTATATTTATGTATTTGTATACGTATTTCGGGTGGTAATGGATATATCCATGGATGAAACTTTTCATCCATGTCCATATCCATATCCATTTAGGTTCATCCATATCCGTATCCATATCCATTTAGGTTCATCCATATCCATCACGAAGCGGGTGGATCGGGTGGATATCCACCGGATCGGGTGACCATTGCCATCCCTAATTGACATTAGTATTCTTAAAGGTTCATACAAATGATAATGTGACTGACCCGTTCATGAAGCCCATGATGCACAACAAGCATGATGATAATCCTAGTAATACTGGACTTCGTTATGCTACTGATCTTTTTCATTTGTAATTTAGTATTTGGATATTTTTGGAACATTAAGCAGTTTTATATTAATGAATTGATATATGTTTAATCCATGAATAATTGTTGATTATTCAAAATCTCCATAATCGGTCATGTTATGGGAATAACATGAATTAAGATTAATGTGAAATTTTGGTTATATTCATTGATGATGAATAGTTAACTTGTTGAGACCAAAATTCATATGTATTCATTGATGATGAATATTGGAATGACCCAACCATGAGATGTCACTACATGGATCGTAGTCAGTAGTAAATCTTTTAGTGATTATGTTTTTGTGTCCTTAGACTTGAGATGCACGTCCGTCTTGATGAGTGTAGTATTGTATTTTGATATGGTTAAACGATGTCCTGAATAAGGCTGTTATAAAGGCCATTATTGGGTATAATGTAAAGCTCGCGATTGACACGTGTATGCAATATAGGATTTGTTCCTCTAAAATGTTTGGAGTTAGATACTTTTTGAGCTCCTCGATGAATGAATAAGATATTTGTGTGGCCGCACCCAGATGTAATTAAGATGATACTTAATTAATTTGGTGATCTAATTCAGTTCTAAGATCGAGAAACAAAATTGTTAAACAAATGAGAATGACCGATGATCCATATGTCAAGTTTAACTAAAGTATCTGAAATAAAAGGACGAATGACATTTAAAACTTACCATAAACAGTTTCGAGAAACTACCCTCACATGAATTTAGGGACAATGACGTGTTGCTAGACGCTTACCATTGTTTATATAGTTACTTGGGGTTGTGTCATGCACAAGTGGGAGTCTGTAGGATTAATGTGCAATGTACAACATATAACTATATGACCAACTTCATTTGAGCCTTCGGAGTCACACATATACACCGAGACGTCAAATAAAATATATATATATGATGTATATATATTACTCAAGTAACAAAATAGTAAATCGAAATTAATTCATTTACTATTTATACGAATAGTAAATGAAACGAAATTAATTAATTTACTATTCACATGAAAGCGACATGATAGAAATTATTAATTATAAGTTACATAACATACCCCTGAAGTATTTGAGAAATACGACTTTATGATATTACATCCAATACGATATCCTATCTTTGATTCTTTCAAAAAGTAAAAGATTCACGGGTTAATATAGTTACTATAATTCAATAAAAAAGGTTCACGGGTGTTTTCTAAAAAGTACTATATATTCCTCTCTTTTGCAAGTGTGGATTGATATTATTCCATTTTTTGGTCGACACATATAGAGAGAGAAACACTTTTAATTTATGTGATAACACTCAAACTTGAATTGAAGTACCTTTCAAGCGAAACGGTTTTCAAGTACTCCATTAAAGATTTATTATAATAATTTGATTATTATAATAAATTACTTGGGTTTGGACTAGCATCCATTGGCGTTGTCTGAAAGTGTAGTGTGGACTATCCAAAGAAACGGTCATACTTTTGATCGTAGGTTTCTCTCCGTCTCATCAATTTCTCCAAGAAAGGTATATCGTTAACTCCTCTTTTGTTTTATATTCATGACAATTATTATGGTGTAACTGGATCTTTGGGATCGTTAATCATGTGCATGTTTTTTTAAATATAAATATATGAATATTTAATTTTGTAAATGGTTTATAAAATAATAATTGATTATTATTTTAACTATTCGCTGCGTTAATCTGATTTAAAAGTACATACGATTTTCTAACAGTGGTATCCGAGCCGCTTTTACACCATCTTAGTTAAAGTAGTTTGAACTTGGTTATTTGTTATTTTTTTTTTTTAATATTTAGATATCGTCAAATACATAACTATATTCTTAGCTTCTTTTTTTCTCTCTTTTTTTTACTCTAATTACATTCAATTACTATTATATAAATTATATAAATGCTCTTTTTATTACAATGATACTGAAAAAAGAACATGCACTCACCACTGTTGCTCCCTCTCTGGCAAGCCCAAAATCCGAGAGCTTTGGGTTGAAATCATCATCCAGCAAAATATTTGACGTCTTAAAATATCCAAATATGACCTGGAACCATTTACAAATACAAAAATGTGTGTTGAGACGTGTATCTACACTGATGCCTTGTTGAATGTTTTCAGTAATTGTTTACTATGTTTCATTTCAACTAGAAGTAAGACCTGAGTTTCTAGTTCCTCATGCAGGTATGCAAGTCCTTGTGCTGCTCCAAGCATTATTTGTAGACTTTTCTGCCATGGAAGATATTAGGCATCGATATATTCCATATATATAGATATTTAGTTATTATTAGAATCGTATATTGTTTAGAATTATATTGATCTATATATGGTTAGTCTTGGTCACCAAGACATATCTTTGTATATAAATATGGATTGATGGAATGAGAATAATTGATTGAATCTCAAACACTTTCATGGTATCAACCTAATCGATCCTCTTAACAATTCCCACCACTCCTCTCTCTTCTATTTTATTTTTCTTATTCATATTCATACTCTTCTTTATTCTGTATTCGATTATAAAAAAAAAGGGGAAGAACATGATGAGCTAATAGTGGGACATCAAAGAGATCATTTGTTAAGTTTCTTTCCAACGTCACCACTCTTTCTTTGTTTCTTATTTTCTTTATATTTAAATTCTTTTAATCCTAATCAGAAAGAAAAAAAAAAAAAAAAAAGCTGTACGTCCTGAATACGAAATTTGTGGTCACCACAAAGTTATCTGCTTTTCATACTTCGCTTCTTTTATCTTTTCTTTGTATTTTTTTTTTTTTTCCGAACGTTTCTAGAGCAAGCTTAGAAAGAATTAATTATTTCATTGACGGTGTATTGGTGTTTGAATATATGTTTTGCGTCAGCGCCTTTAGAGTACGATCGGTGTTTTGCATACTAATTTAATTACACCGACCTTTTTTTTTTTTATCTTTTCCTCACGAGACATCGACTATCCTTCTTATTTTCTTTGGTCAGATCAATCTAGCGAAGTTAATTAATTTTATTCGGGTAGATATTCGGGACAAAATATGGGTTTACAGATCAATCTACAGAATAATGGGTTTACAAATTTTCGTGGTCGAGGAGGTAGATATTCAGGTAACCGTGGTCGAAGAATTAGAGGGCGCGGCGGCAGGAATTTCTCTAATTTTTCTGGATATCAAACTGGTCCCTTGAACAATACATTGTCTCTTCATTCACCCGACGAAAATTGGTATATGGATACGGGTGCGACATCTCATATGACTTCCTCTTCAGGTAAACTCATGACTTATTATCCTTTAAGCATTCCAAACAATATTGTTGTCGGTAATGGTCACGGTATTCCAATTAAAGGCTATGGTAGCGCTTCTTTTCCCACTCTTTCTCGTCCTTTATACTTAAAACACGTCTTACATTCTCCGCAATTAATTAAAAATTTAGTTTCCGTACGCCGTTTATCCAACGATAATCATGTTTCTCTTGAGTTTGATCCTTTTGGTTTTACTGTAAAGGACTTTCCTAAGGGTACCAAAATCCTGAGATGTAATAGCACAGGTGATCTTTACCCGCTTCCGTCTTCCGTCTTTCGTAGTCTTGGTCAACCGTCTACCTTTCTCTCAGTGTCTCAAGACTTATGGCATCATCGTTTGGGACATCCGGGCAACCGTATTTTATCTTTTCTTAAGAATAATAATTCTATTTCTTATAATAAGGATAATAAGACATCTATTTGTCAATCTTGTGTTTTTGGTAAACAAATAAAATTACCGTTTCTTGATTCTACTAATTCTACTTCTTTACCCTTTGACATTATTCATAGTGATGTTTGGACTTCCCCAATTTTAAGTTCGGCCGGACACCGGTTTTATGTCCTTTTTCTTGACGATTTCTCTAATTTTCTATGGACTTTCCCACTCTCAAATAAATCACAAGTTTTCTCTACTTTTCTTGCTTTCTCCAAATATATACAAACGCAATTTAATATGCCCATCAAATCTTTTCAGTGCGATAATGGCAAAGAATACAATAATAACTCTTTTCATTCCTTTTGTGCCACTAATGGTATGACTTTTCGCTTTTCATGTCCATATACTTCTTCTCAAAATGGTAAAGCGGAACGCAAAATTCGTGCAATCAATAATATCATGCGCACACTTCTTGCTCACTCTTCCGTACCACATAATTTTTGGCACCATGCATTACAAATGGCAACCTATCTATTAAACATTATTCCTAGTAAACTTCTTCACAATTCTACCCCAACACAAATTCTCTACAAACGTTTCCCCGCTTATGAACATCTTCGTGTTTTCGGATGTTTATGTTATCCTTTACTACCTTCCGCTACTATAAATAAACTTCATTCTCGTTCCACTCCTTGCGTTTTCCTTGGTTATCCTTCTAACCACCGAGGTTATAAATGTTATGATCTCACAACCAACAAAATAATAATCGCACGCCACGTTGTGTTTGATGAAACACAATTTCCCTTCGCCAAAATTAATAAATCTTCACCAACGTCGTATTCTCCCTTTACTGATGACCCACATATATTCCTTCGACCCACTACTGTTGCGCCATCACTGCAACCCACTAATATTATTTCCACTCCATCTACTCCTTCAGCCCAAACCCAAACTGAGCCCACATCTCCCACTCCCTCACCTAGTCCGTCTCCACCATCCTTGGCCCAGTCTCCTCCTGTTGCTTCACCTACTTTACCAACTGGACCGACACCTCCCACTGATAGCCCGCCTTCACATCACACTCCTCCGGTTCGACAAATTCATACACGAAGCATGTCGGGTATTTTTAAGCCCAAGATTCCTTTTAATCTTTCTACTTCTACTGATCTTTCGCCTATACCGTGTAATCCTAAAGATGCGTTACTTGACCATAATTGGAAACTAGCTATGACCGACGAGTATAATGCTTTAATTGATAATAAGACATGGGTTTTAGTTCCACGAACTAGTGATATGCATATTATTCGTTCTATGTGGGTTTTTAATCATAAACATAAGTCTGACGGTACTTTTGAGCGATATAAGGCTCGTTTGGTTGGTGATGGCAGGTCACAACAAGTTGGAGTTGATTGTTATGAGACGTTTAGCCCCGTGGTCAAACCTGCTACTATTCGCACGGTTCTCACTCTTGCTTTATCAAAGTCTTGGCCAATTCATCAGCTCGACGTCAAGAATGCTTTTTTGCATGGCACCCTTCGAGAGACAGTTTATATGCACCAACCCCTCGGATTTCGTGATACAAAATATCCGAATCACGTATGTCTCCTTCAGAAGTCGTTATATGGTCTTAAGCAAGCCCCGCGAGCGTGGTATCAACGATTTGCAGATTTTGTTACTACAATTGGATTCGTGCATAGTAGGTGCGATAATTCACTTTTTATATATCATAATGGTTTGCACATGGCTTATATTCTTTTATATGTGGACGACATTATCCTCACCGCCTCTAGTGACACACTTCGGAAATCTATTATTACTTTGTTAGCCCGTGAGTTTGCCATGAAAGATCTAGGGCCTTTGAGTTATTTTTTAGGCATTGGAGTTCAACGTTTTTCGAACCGACTCTTTTTACAGCAGTCCACATATGCGAAAGATATTATAGAACGTGCAGGGATGTCTCAGTGTAATCCAGTTCGCACACCTGTTGACACTAATGCGAAACTTAGTGGATCTGATGGCCCTCCTATTGATGATCCTACTAAGTATCGTAGTTTGGCTGGGGCGTTACAGTATCTCACTTTTACTCGCCCTGATATTTCTTATGCGGTTCAACAGGTTTGTCTTCATATGCATGATCCGCGTGCTCCTCATTTACATGCGTTGCGTCGCATCTTACGATATTTACAGGGCACTTTACATTACGGCTTGCACTTATATAAGTCTTCTAATACACGTCTTGTTGCTTATACTGATGCCGATTGGGCAGGGTGTCCCGACACTAGGCGTTCTACATCTGGGTATTGTGTGTATCTTGGTGATAACCTTATTTCCTGGTCTTCTAAAAGGCAACCGACATTGTCCCGCTCGAGTGCCGAAGCGGAATATCGTGGAGTAGCTAATGTAGTTTCTGATACTTGTTGGATACGTAATCTACTACTTGAGTTACATTGTCCATTACCGAAATGTACTCTTGTGTTTTGTGATAACGTTTCTGCCATCTTCTTGTCCTGTAATCCAGTTCAACATCAAAGAACGAAGCATATTGAGATGGATATTCACTTTGTACGTGAAAAAGTAGCCCATGGCGAAGTTCGAGTTCTTCATGTTCCTTCTCGATTTCAGATAGCTGACATTTTCACAAAGGGGTTACCAAGACTTATTTTTGATGATTTTCGAGACAGTCTCAGCATCCGTCCTCCTCCCGCTGAAACTGCGGGGGTGTATTAGGCATCGATATATTCCATATATATAGATATTTAGTTATTATTAGAATCGTATATTGTTTAGAATTATATTGATCTATATATGGTTAGTCTTGGTCACCAAGACATATCTTTGTATATAAATATGGATTGATGGAATGAGAATAATTGATTGAATCTCAAACACTTTCAGAAGAGCTTCATTTGAACTCTTAATAAAGAGATGATCTTCTAAGCTTTTATTCGGCATGAACTCGTAATCCAACAGCCTTTGGATAACTCGTTCGCCATCCATGGCAGAGTATCCTATTAGTTTGACCAAATTTGGATGGTCAACAACTCCGAGAAATTGTACTTCAATGCTAATACATCCACGTTGCTGCCACTCCATTGCTACATAAGTATTCACATTTTTCATTATTTTCTCTCACCGTGTAAATATTTTATCTTTCTTTCGAAGGACTCCACCGATCACCAATAGAGTAAGAGGTAACCCGTGGCATTTTGTTGTTGTTTTTTTCCTTCCTTATCTACTAATTCATTGGGGCAATGGATTCCTTTAAGAAATATGTTGTGCTCCAAAAGGTCCTAACTTTTTTCGTTGGTAAGAAAGTTAAGATGATAAGGAGGGAAGAATGTTTTGGTATCTTCGGCTACATCATTATTTCGAGTAGTTCACAAAATCTGACTACCCGTTTTGGTGTTAGGAAGCGAACTTATTAAATCATGTCACGCCAGTTTTGACCGGACATCATCAAAAAAATTTGATACTTCATATGTTTCAAGTTACAATTCAGCATGTATAGCATCATTGCCACTTTGTCATCTATTTTTGGTTCTTTTTTTTGTGTAACATCATACAAAATCTCAACGAGAAGTTTTCTTCTAGTATAAACTTTATAAACTTGTGCAACATACAAATCGATAATGCGAAGCGCTTTCTGGTGAGGGGTCTTGATTTAGGTTTATGTTTCATAAGTTTATAATAGAAGAGAACTCATCCTTGAGATACTGTATGATATTACTCAAGAAAACAAAGATTGATCACTTAGCGGCGTTGATGCTATACTGAAAGAATTGTATAACCACTTGAAAGATATGAAGTATCTAATTGTTTTTATCACGTTTGGTCAAAACTGGCATGAGATGGTTTAAGATGTTAGTTTCCCAAGATAAAAACGGGTAGTCGAATTTTGTTGACTACTTAAAACAATGATGTAGCCGAACATGCTAAAACTGTTTTCTCTCCTTATCATCTTAAAATTCTTTTTAAAGATAAGAGTGTGGAACCTTTTGGAGCAAAAGGTCTTTCCTAAAGGAACTCATTGCCATAATGAATGAGTAGATATCGAGAAAGAAATAGAAAATTTCACGGGTTACCTTTAGCTCAAGTGGTGATCAGTGGAGTCCTTCGAAAGAAAGATAAAACATGTGCATTGTGGGAATGGAAAATGTGAGTACTTATGGAGCATGAGCAATATATGGATGTATTAGCATTGAGTTATGATCATTTACCTTACCAATTGCAAGCTTGTTTTCTATACTTAGGTATTTTCCCAGAGGATTAAGAAATACCCGTGTTTAAATTAAAGTATATTTGGGTTGCTGAGTGGATTATTCAACTAATCGGGGATATAACTGATGAATAGATGGTAGAGGAGAACTTGCAGGATCCTGTGGACATGAACCAACACTCTATTTGTTGAAAGTTGTAGCATATCTCAAAATAGTCAATATTGTAATGTCAGCAAAGAGGTCATTCAGTTGTAATATGACTCATGTGTGATTCAATGTGCACCTGTTTTATGACAAATGTCTCTGAATATATCTGAATATATCTGAATGTTAATAATATGATATAAATACTCTGACATGAGCCGATTGATGCAATTCGCAAGGTTTTGTGTTTCTACAAGGTTATCTTTATATAAGTATTCGTAACTATGTATCTTTTGAAGCTAGAATAGACCAATTTTTAATCTATGATTTTTGAGAACTGTTACCTGCAAGATATTGATTGTTCGCGACACTTCCATTTCCTTGGTCTCTTATATGGAATGTTGTAATTCTTGGAACAACTTCTGCTTATGAAACGGGCATGGATAAGATTGCTGGCCCACTGCAGTTTTTGCTAGCTACTATTGAAGTTGTTGGGTCAGACAATTCCTAATTTCATTTGGTGGTCATTTATATGGGAACTATTTCAATAAAGCTATTGTTATGAGAATTTGCTCATAAAAAACTGACAAGTGCCCCTTCCATTTCTTTAGTAATATGATATTTTGCAACTATTGTTGGGGCATTCTCACTCCTTGCCATGTGACTTCTTATCTTGATTTGGTTTGGGTCTGTCTGACTTCCTTTTGGACTGTCATTTTGTTTTCTTCATACCAAAATAATGAGGCTGCTATCGAATCCCCTTTAGAGTATATGTAAATGTAAATAAAATATAGAAAGATAATTGTTCACCATGAACAATGACATGTAATTTTGTCAATTGTTCGATGAATGTTGCTGCAATTTATAATAATTTGTTCGTTGTTAGTGTAGGATTAATGTGCAAGATACAACATATAACTATATGGCGAACTTCATTTGAGCCTTCGGGGTCACACACATATACACCGAGACGTCAAATAAAATATATATTATATTACTCAAGTAACAAAATAGTAAATCAAAATTAATTCATTTACTATTTATATGAATAGTAAATGAAACGAAATTAATTAATTTACTATTCACATGAAAGCAACATGATAGAAATTATTAATTATAAGTTATATAACATACCCCTGAAGTATTTGAGAAATACGACTTTATGATATTATATATAGAAATCGAATACAATATCCTAATTCTTTCAAAAAGTAAAAGATTCACGGGTTAATATAGTGACTATAATTCAATAAAAAAGGTTCACGGGTGTTTTCTAAAAAGTACTATATATTCCTCTATTTTGCAAGTGTGGATTGATATTATTCCATTTTTTGATCGACACATATAGAGAGAGAGAGAAACACTTTTTAATTTGTGATAACACTCAAACTTGAATTGAAGTACCTTTTAAGTGACTGATCTCAAATTCAAGCGAAACGGTTTTCAAGTACTCCATTAAAGATTTATTATAATAATTTGATTATTATAATAAATTACTTGGGTTTGGACTAGCATCCATTGGCGTTGTCTGAAAGTGTAGTGTGTACTATCCAAAGAGACGGTCATACTTTTGATCGTAGGTTTCTCTCCGTCTCATCAATTTCTCCAAGAAAGGTATATCGTTAACTCCTCTTTTGTTTTATATTCATGACAATTATTATGGTGTAACTGGATCTTTGGGATCGTTAATCATGTGCATGTTTTTTTAAATTTAAATATATGAATATTTAATTTTGTAAATGGTTTATAAAATAATAATTGATTATTATTTTAACTATCCGCTGCGTTAATCTGATTTAAAAGTACACACGATTTTCCAACAGTTACTTTCCTCAAACATTTTTCAAATACCCCATGAAACCACATTTATTTCAACAAACATGCTTTCTCCATACAACCGAGCAGGAAAAAAGAGTAGCAAGTATCAACCCAACACCTAGATTATCAACCCGCAAGGCGCAAACAGGTATATAATTATCACGAGACTTTTGCTATTGTACCCGCAAACTGATAATATAACTATCGCGGCACTTTTGTTACTATATACACTTATTATGTACGAAAATTGCAACTATGTACCACCACTAAACAATAAAAAGTAATTTGCTTCCTAATACGTATCATCGAACTTAATGAAACTAAATCACGTTGCTTTTGTCGCGGCAACGTGCAGCCGGGCTCTCTACTAGTTTATCAACAATCGGAAAACTTATGTGATATAAATAAACTATTATTGTGATTATATACTTTGGATTATACAAGAACATAACTTACACGATGAGCAGCATAAACCATAAACTTAATATAATTGGAATAGGAACAATTTCAATGTATCCTCAATTCACAATTAAGATTGAGTTAACATAAACGAACGGTTCTAGAAATTCAATTAGTAATGAAAAAAGACCTCATGTAAATAACTTTTTTTTTTTTTTTTGACCTCATGTAAATAACTTGATTTCAACTAAGTAGAACAATATTTGAAATTGACCGTAACTGAATGATTAGGGTTCTAAAAGTTAGAGTAAGAAATGAACAATTACAATTCTCAAGCTAATCTAGAAATGAAAACCTAATTCCTACGAAGTATTTATCAATCGACAAAAGCTGGACAAACAACTTATATCCACCTAGTCGGGAGAGGTAGAACTATCACCTGATAGCACGTGATTATTTAGGAAGATCATCTTTCACTTCGTAGAAAAGGTGGATCATACTTGTAACTTGTTTCCCATCTATCCTTGCCTCTTAAAGAACAACCTTCTAATATAGATTTTAAAAAGTGGAAATCGCTCATAACTTTTCTATTAAAGGTTATCTATGATAAGTTTCGACACACGTACTTTGTTTGCATAATGACAATAACCACTTCTAAAAAAACTATCTTGAATCAACTGTACAACTACTTTTTACATAATTTATTTCTTAAAGACAGTCCTATAAACTTTCATTAGAATAATCCAATCATTTAATAAGATCACGTACACTCATCAAGTAACATCGTCAACATTATAGTTAGTCTCCTTGTTCCTCATTATTTAATAAACTTGTACATCCTTACTTTAGTAACTACCAATTTATTCACCAGCAAGTCCATTGCATCTTTTTAAGTGGGTGGTCTTACATTGTTTGACATTGATGTACACAAAACTGAAATGCGACAAATGCCAACTTGAAAAAGAAAATGTGAATTGAAATGCTTTTAATAACGAAAATGTAAATCACGAACTGGAAACATGAAAGTGGAAACAGAAACGTGATTTAATTAATAAGTGTGCGATGGCCGATGGTAGTGGCGATCACTACTAGAATTAGCTACGGAATTGCGACGGCTTATGAATCCGTCCCTAAATACCAACAGATTTGCGACGACTTTTCAACGACCCATAAAAAATAAATTTAACACACATTTGCGACGGTTTAGCGACGGATTAACTACGGTAACTCGTCCGTCGGTAATCTGTCTCTAAATATAACTTTTGCAACAGATTACCGACGGATTAGCTACGTCCAGAAATCCGTCCATAATTCGTTTCTAAATATAATGCTTTGCGACGGATTTACGACGGCCATGTGTTTTCGTCTAACTCGTAATTTAAAAAATATATATATACAACTATAAGGTCGTCCCTAATCCGTCGGTAAATGAGAAAATTAGGGACGGCTTTTGGACAGTTATTTTTTATAATTGAGATGTAATCGTGTTCGGAAGCATAAATGAACACATGTAAGTATTAAATGTCTTAAAATACACATATGTTATAAAAGATGACATCTATACATCAATATAATAAACGTTTGAATGTATACCTTCAAAATAATATTTTTACATGTAAGTTTCAAAGTCGATGTTTACGAATATATGCATACATGTACATGTGTTTGCATTTATACCTCCTTTAGTATTTTTAAAATGTTTGTTAACTAATATAGATGCATTTAAAAATGATTATCTGTGCGTTTTTGTCTAAATCGTAATTTAATTTTTTTTTTTATAAAGATACGACCGTCCCTAATCTGTCGATAAATCAGAGTATTATGGACGTATTTGGGACGACCGTTCTTCAT
This sequence comes from Rutidosis leptorrhynchoides, assembly GCF_046630445.1. Taxonomy (NCBI): domain Eukaryota; kingdom Viridiplantae; phylum Streptophyta; class Magnoliopsida; order Asterales; family Asteraceae; genus Rutidosis; species Rutidosis leptorrhynchoides. The sequence continues at coordinate 217,600,134 of NC_092335.1, forward strand.
AATTGAGATTTTATCGAGTTTACGAGCACGAATGAACATGTATAATTACCAAAATGTCTTAGAATACACTTATACTATCAAATATAACATGTATACATCAATATATTAGACGTTCGTCGGATGTATACATTAGATATAGTATTTTTATATATAAGCTCCATAATTGTTATTAGTGAGTATATGCATACTCATACGTGTTTTTGTATTCATACGCTAATTGGTATTTTGAAAATGTTAGTTAACTAATATAGATGCATTTAGGAATGAGTGTCTATGCATTTTCGTCTAAATCGTAATTTAAAAAATATTCAAATATATGGCCGTCTCTAATCCGTCGGTAAATCAGAGTATTAGGGACGGATTCGGGACAGATGTTTTTTTATAATTGAGATTTTATTGAGTTTACGAGCATGAATGAACACGTATAAGTACCAAAATGTCTTGGTATACACTTAAACTATCAAATATAAGCTTTTCAAAAAAAAAAAAAAAAAAAAAAAAAAAAAACTATCAAATATAAATATATACATCAATATATTATATGTTTGTCGGATTTATACCTTCGATCTAGTGTTTTTAGATATAACCTCCATTATCTAGTGTTTTTAGATATAACCTCCATTATCGATTTCAGAATTAGAATGCAATGAGGTCCCGAATATTTTTTACAATACTAAGTATATTTGAATGTTATATTAGTGGTAGTTTACTTTCAGAAAAATTAAAAATCGAAAAATATATGGGGTCCGAGTAGATAAATTTAGTGGTGTACTAAACAATTTAAAAGAAAAATTATAAATTTAAAAAATATATGGGGTCTTGCGTTTAAATTTAGTGGTGTCATATACAATTTAAATTATATTTTCTACTAAAAAAAATTTAAATTAGTGGTGTCCGGTGACACCACAGCTATACTAGTAGACTCGCCATTGTCGATGGATCAGGGGCGACTCTACTTTTAAGCCCTTGGGGTCACGGAACACCACTAGTTTTAAAAATATTTAGTAGAAAATACTCTTTAAATTGTATAGGACACCACTAAATTTAACTGCAGGACCCCATGTATTTTTCAAATCTATAATTTTTCTTTTAAATTGTGTAGGACACTTAAATTTAACTACTCGAACCTCAATTTTTTTTAAGACAAAATTGCTAATTTCGTCTCTGTATTTTTTACTTTTTGTCCGTTTCATTCATGTGTTTTATTTCCTGCATTTTTCATCCTTAAAAACATTTTAAAGTCCCAATTTCATCCCTCACCTTAATGAAAGTTAATGTCTGTTAAATATGAACCATCCTTGTAAAAAAAGAGAATATCCTCAGGTAAAAAAGAAATGACTATCATAATTTTGGTAAAAAGAGAATATTTTATCAAAACCATTTTGGAAGGAAATTATCCTGGGCATCGTCAAGAATACCACTAACTATGCTACTAATTTTGGTAAGAGGTGACAAAATGAACGGATTATACAGGTTGTGTAGCGGGTAATTTTGTACATATTGAAATGAATCAGGTTGATTCATACACTCTTGAGCTTTTTGGGCGGCTTTTGACACCTGTTCCCTTTATAGTTCTTACCGTAGTAAACCCCTTCCTTGTATTTCATTTTTTTTTTTTTTTTTTTTTTTTTTGGGTAAAGTGTTTCACCCGGTTAATATTATTTTAAAAAATAATAAAAAATATAAAGAATCACAACGACCACAAGCGCATCTAGTGGCCTCACAAAAAACCAAAAAAACCTAGCTAGAACCTACAGACAGGACTAGCCAAACCACGACCACTTACGACACCTACAACAGGACATCAACAACTAAAACTACCAAACTACAGCCAACCCGATTTCATACCAAATGGGGACGAATTCTTAGTAGCGTTTTTCTCTGCCATGAACTTTGCAGTTTCATTATCATCAGGCTCTATATCACTCGGTTCATCCACAAGAGATCCAAACGAATTCTGAATATTCACATGTTTATCCTTGCTTGTCCCAGTTTCCGATCTCTTTTTATCGTTGTGGATCACCTTCGGGCGGTAAACCATTTTTTGTTTGGGCTGACCCACAACAAATCTCCCTTTGTTTCCTTGTTTCTGGACCATGGTTGCATCGCCTTTGCCTTTCTTTTTGCTCACCTCTTGAAAACCATCAGCATCCATCTGTTTTTGATTGTTATCATCCTCCATTACCTTAGGTTGGGCCTTAGGGCATTGAATATCTGTATGACCATAAACTTTACAACACGAGCACCGCGGTGGTTTCCATTCATATTCTACACGCACTAAATCAATAGTGTGACCATGACCATCCATATTAGGAGTACCAACACTCAACTTCTCCTTTAAGTCTTCCTCCGCAGACACTTCAACCATTGCTCGAGCATAGTTTGGCCGTGTAGTGACCCGAACTTTTCCATGTTTATATATATTAATTGAGATTGATATTTACATGATTAAATGTTTCCAACATGTTAAGCAATCAAACTTGTTAAGACTTGATTAATTGAAATATGTTTCATATAGACAATTGACCACCCAAGTTGACCGGCGATTCACGAACGTTAAAACTTGTAAAAACGACATGACGATATATATATGGATATACATATGGTTAACATGAGATTATGATAAGTAAGTATCTCCATAAGTATATTAACAATGAGTTATATACATATAAACAAGACTACTAACTTAAGAATTTCGAAACGAGACATATATGTAACGATTATCGTTGTAACGACATTTAAATGTATATATATCATATTAAGATATATTAATATATCATAATATCATGATAATATAATAATTTAACATCTCATTAGATATAATAAACAATGGGTTAACAACATTAATTGAGATCGTTAACTTAAAGGTTTCAAAACAACACTTACATGTAACGACTAACGATGACTTAACGACTCAGTTAAAATGTATATACATGTAGTGTATTTAGATGTATTAAAATACTTTTGGAAGACTTCAAGACATATATCAAAACACTCATACTTAACGAAAATGGTTACAGTTACTTTCCCATTCTTTTCTTTCATCAAGAATTCTAGTCGTATTCTTACCCGTATTATACACAGCTTCAAAACGTACTTACTATGGGTATATACCAATAGGAACTATCATGGGATTCCACTCTTGATTATGTCATGTATGACTAATCAATTTTAACTTCTACCATGAGCTAGTCAACTAACTAGAACTCCTTTTAACCCCACTCACCACTCACCAATTACCACTCATCATTCACTCCATTTCACTTCCAATTCTCTTTCTAATTCTCTCTCAACACACCCACACTATTATGAACGTATTTTTTCAGTAGTTAATCATCATCTTCATCAAAAATCACTTCAAGAATCAAGCTATAATCATCATAGGAAGAACACTTCAAGAACACTTCAAAAATCCCTTCAAGTTTACTAATTTACTTCCAAGCTTTCTAATCCATTCCAATTAATCATCTAAGATCAAGAAACCTTTGTTATATATAGTAGGTTATCTTTCTTATTCAAGGTAATATTCATATTCAAACTTTGATTCAATTTCTATAACTATAAACTATCTTAATTCGAGTAAAAATCTTACTTGAACTTGTTTTTGTGTCATGATCCTACTTCAAGAACTTTCAAGCCATCCAAGGATCCGTTGAAGCTAGATCCATTTTTCTCTTTTCCAGTAGGTTTATCCAAGGAACTTAAGGTAGTAATGATGTTCATAACATCATTCGATTCATACATATAAAGCTATCTTATTCGAAGGTTTAAACTTGTAATCACTAGAACATAGTTTAGTTAATTCTAAACTTGTTCGCAAACAAAAGTTAATCCTTCTAACTTGACTTTTAAAATCAACTAAACACATGTTCTATATCTATATAATATGCTAACTTAATGATTTAAAACCTGGAAACACGAAAAACACCGTAAAACCGGATTTACGCCGTCGTAGTAACACCGCGGGCTGTTTTGGGTTAGTTAATTAAAAACTATGATAAACTTTGATTTAAAAGTTGTTATTCTGAGAAAATGATTTTTATTATGAACATGAAACTATATCCAAAAATTATGGTTAAACTCAAAGTGTAAGTATGTTTTCTAAAATGGTCATCTAGACGTCGTTCTTTCGACTGAAATGACTACCTTTACAAAAACGACTTGTAACTTATTTTTCCGACTATAAACCTATACTTTTTCTGTTTATATTCATAAAATAGAGTTCAATATGAAACCATAGCAATTTGATTCACTCAAAACGGATTTAAAATGAAGAAGTTATGGGTAAAACAAGATTGGATAATTTTTCTCATTTTAGCTACGTGAAAATTGGTAACAAATCTATTCCAACCATAACTTAATCAACTTGTATTGTATATTATGTAATCTTGAGATACCATAGACACGTATACAATGTTTCGACCTATCATGTCGACACATCTATATATATTTCGGAACAACCATAGACACTCTATATGTGAATGTTGGAGTTAGCTATACAGGGTTGAGGTTGATTCCAAAATATATATAGTTTGAGTTGTGATCAATACTGAGATACGTATACACTGGGTCGTGGATTGATTCAAGATAATATTTATCGATTTATTTCTGTACATCTAACTATGGACAACTAGTTGTAGGTTACTAACGAGGACAGCTGACTTAATAAACTTAAAACATCAAAATATATTAAAAGTGTTGTAAATATATTTTGAACATACTTTGATATATATGTATATATTGTTATAGGTTCGTGAATCAACCAGTGGCCAAGTCTTACTTCCCGACGAAGTAAAAATCTGTGAAAGTGAGTTATAGTCCCACTTTTAAAATCTAATATTTTTGGGATGAGAATACATGCAGGTTTTATAAATGATTTACAAAATAGACACAAGTACGTGAAACTACATTCTATGGTTGAATTATCGAAATCGAATATGCCCCTTTTTATTAAGTCTGGTAATCTAAGAATTAGGGAACAGACACCCTAATTGACGCGAATCCTAAAGATAGATCTATTGGGCCTAACAAACCCCATCCAAAGTACCGGATGCTTTAGTACTTCGAAATTTATATCATATCCGAAGGGTGTCCCGGAATGATGGGGATATTCTTATATATGCATCTTGTTAATGTCGGTTACCAGGTGTTCACCATATGAATGATTTTTATCTCTATGTATGGGATGTGTATTGAAATATGAAATCTTGTGGTCTATTGTTACGATTTGATATATATAGGTTAAACCTATAACTCACCAACATTTTTGTTGACGTTTAAAGCATGTTTATTCTCAGGTGAATATTAAGAGCTTCCGCTGTTGCATACTAAAATAAGGACAAGATTTGGAGTCCATGTTTGTATGATATTGTGTAAAAACTGCATTCAAGAAACTGATTTCGATGTAACATATTTGTATTGTAAACCATTATGTAATGGTCGTGTGTAAACAGGATATTTAAGATTATCATTATTTGATAATCTACGTAAAGCTTTTTAAATCTTTATTTATGAAATAAAGGTTATGGTTTGTTTTTAAAAATGAATGCATTCTTTGAAAAATGTCTCATATAGAGGTCAAAACCTCGCAACGAAATCAATTAATATGGAACGTTTTTAATCAATAAGAACGGGACATTTCAGGCCGCCCCCATGATTCCACACACATAGTGCTAGTATATGAGTCTAGCATCATTGGAGACCCAATTTTTGAAGCAATCACACTCAAACCATCCTCGGTAAATCCAGCAAGTGGGACATCATACAGTTTAACCCAAATAGGAACACGAGTCAGATCCTCTTTCGTAAGAGAAATTGATGGAGACCATTTATTAAGAATAAATGGTATCGTACGAACCATCCAAGGACCATTCTCCAAAACTTCCAACATGCCTCTTTCAGTAGCAAACTTGAAGAAAAAGAATCCCTTTGAGTTCGTCATCGTTTTCTCAATCCCGTATTTTTTCCATACTGACATCACATATTTATGCACAACCGGGTATGCGATTCTTTTTCCAAGAAAGTATCCATATAAAGTATTGTTGTATCTCTCTGACACCTCCTTCACATATGACAACGGCAGAAGAACATCAATACCGTCCTCCAGGTTCATAGGTGTATCCACCTTACGAAAGTTGACCTTTTTTTTCACCACATTACCACTTACAGCTTTTACATATGAAACTTTGGGGATGTCAACATGTGGCTCATCACCCACATCAGTAGCAGACATCTCATTTACACATGGTGATACATTCCTACTATTTACCAAACCAACCGGACTATCAATATTAGAAGTAAACACATATTGGTCGTTAAGATTACCTGACCCATACACATCACACTTTGTGTCAGACTTTCGTCCCTCCTACTTTTCTTCATTCGATGAATCAACAACTGTATGAACACTAGCGACTTCATCCTCAACATGTAGATCCTCTTCAATATGAGTGTTATCCTTCTCCTCTTTCAAGACATCATCTGTTGGTGTGTGCATATTATGAATACCCAAATCTGAATCATTCAAGAGGCCCTTTTCAATAGGATCTGGGTCATCTTGTCTCCTCTCCTGTAGCGACCCCGACAAATCGTCAAGTGACGGCGTCGACTACGTATGGTCCCATTACATGGTTATAAGCATTTATAACAAAGTTTGACCGAAAATATGTCGCATTCATTTCATAAAAGGATGTTTCAATGTTTACAAAAGTAATTCCCAAGACAAGTACATAACAAAAGTTATAGTTCATATGAAACACGTGCGACATAGTTTAAAGTAGCCAAAAAGACGCTCCACGTATGCAAGTATCAAAAAGTATGAGCGGAAGCATGTATCACCTAAGTTCAAGGACCTGAGAAAAACATAGAGAATCTGTCAACGAAAACGTTGGTGAAATCATAGGTTTAAATAAGTAAGTGAATGAAGGTAAGTCGAACCACAAGATTTGCAACATTAATAAAGTAGTAATACATTCTAAAAGTTAATATTCACGAGCACCCAATTATCAAGGCTTAACGTTTCCTTCCATTGAACCCCATCATAATAGTGTTAGAACATACACTGTTTCTCGAAAATATATTTCACCCGTAGACGGTAGCGAACCGTCCGAAGTGAGGGTTTGTCAAACCCATATGGCCATATAACATAAGTTCTCGCTTACACCCGTCAAGTGTAACTAATGATAATCGAATTGAGGATTTGTGTTCAAACTCGTATGTAGAATGTTTGTTTTCCTGTACTTGTGTTCACTTAGTTTAAAAGAACGTTTATGTTTTCTCATCCCAAAAGTAAGTTCAAAAAAAAAGTAAAAGTGGGACTATGATCTCACCTTGTATGCAAGAACAAAAAGTACTTCGACAAGTAACGTGTGCAAAGAACAATGCTAGTCTTGACCTAAACAAATAGGTTGTATCAATAACGATAGTCACGAATGGTCAAAGATGTTCAGTTAGTCCTATGGCTCAATACGACTCGATTAATAAAGCATGTGAATCAAATTGTCAAGTTTCATGCAAGATACAAGTAGTTGAGCATGTTAGAACGATTGTATAATCGTTTGGTTAAGGTTGACTAAAAGTCAAACTTGGTCAAAGTAAAAGTCAACGAGGTCGGGTCGGGTGTCCGACAATTTTCTCATGATGAGAAGTCATATACGAGCATAATAGTCAAGTTTCATGTTAATCGGAGTTACGGTTAAGCGGGAAACATTTTGGGAGCGTTTAAAGACAAGGAAGTTGGCCTGGGCCATTTGCGCGGTGCGCAATGGGTTGCGCGGCGCGCACCCATGTGCAATACCAGGTCAGAACTCGACCAAGGAAACCCTTTATTTGGTTTTTCTGATTTGCGCGGTGCGCAGGTGCACGCGCGGCGCGCATAACCTGGGGAAGTGCTGATTGCAGAAAAAAAAATAACTTAAGTAACGAACCAAAACTCATTTTAACATATTTCATGCACCGAAAACACTTAAAACGCATATCATATAACATGAGAAAGGTAATTTGACAAGGAGAATAACTAAACTCATTTACTCAATCAAAACCAAACAACTTATATCAAAATCACCATTAATGCTCATCATTTATTACTCCAAGTTCATAAATGCCATATTATGATTCAGTAAATTAATGCACATGTGTAATACGCCGTTTTGAAGATAATCAAGCATACAACACAACTAGACACTTACAATTAACATTGCTAAGCATTTAATGCATCAAATATTCAATTTACTTTTATCAAACCCTAACCCAAAATCATAAAATCAACAATCTTGCTTATGAAACTAATCCATGTCAAACTACATACCAATTTGAAGCTAGTGATGTTAGGAACACAATTAAAACATGAATTTTCATCATCAAATAACATATGTACACCTAAAACTCAAGATTAAACAAGCATTCTTTCAATATGAGCTAGTTACACCAAAATAGCAAGAACAAGCATACAAAACACATAATCATACTAGACTTGAGCCATAGACACTAATTAACAACCTTTTAACTCAAAAACTCAAGAACACATAAAATTAGTGATTTTAGAAAGTTACCCAAATTTGATGAAATCGGTATGGAATCGAAGAGGAGATCACGAGGAGTTCAAATATGTAATTTGTTTGGCCCGAAGCTTGATCGATTGAATATGGATGATGAATTGCTTTTTGATGGAATTAAAGAAATGGTGGAAGTATTAGATGAAAAGGAAAATTAAATGGAGAAATGAGGTGGAAGAGGTTGACTAGTCAAGTGGCTAGTCACCACTTTGGTGTCTTGGCGAAACTAGTCCCTCAAGTTGCAATCGGGTGCGTTAAATTACCTAAAACAAGATAATTGAAACGCGTATTAACGGGAGATGTTATAAACATATAACGGAGTTTAAAATAGTTAAACGGAAAAGTTGACGGAAAAAGGCGGGATGTTACATTACCTACACCTTAAAAGAAATTTCGTCCCGAAATTTAGGTAGGCGTAGTAGTCGTTGTTTCTTCCTCGGAATCTGACGTTTCCGGAACCGGGAATAGATGAGGGTGTTTCTTTCGCATTTGATCTTCTCTTTCCCAAGTAAACTCGGGTCCCCTTTTGGCGTTCCAACGGACCTTGACAATCGGGATCCGGCTTTGTTTCAATTCCTTCTCGACGTAGTCCACAATTTCAACCGGTTCCTCCACAAAATGAAGTTTGTCATTAATAGTAAGTTCCTCGAGAGGAACGACGATATCAGGCTCGGCAAGACATTTCTTCAAGTTAGATACATGAAAAGTAGGATGGACGGAGCTTAGTTGAGGCGGAAGATCCAAACGATACGCAACGGTTCCAACACGTTCTAAGATTTCGAAAGGACCAACGTACCACGGATTTAGTTTCCCACGTTTCCCAAAACGGATGACACCTTTCCAAGGTGCGACTTTTAACATGACGCGGTCACCGACTTGAAATTCGAGGTCTTTGCGTCTTTTGTCGGTATAGCATTTTTGACGACTCCGGGCCGTCCGAAGCCTATCTCGGATTTGAAGAATCTTCTCGGTGGTTTCGTGAATGAGGTCGGGCCCGGAAATTTGCACGTCACCCACTTCGGCCCAACAAAGAGGAGAGCGACATTTTCGGCCATATAATGCTTCAAAAGGTGCGGCCTTAATACTCGCGTGATAACTATTGTTATATGAGAACTCGGCGAGGGGTAAGTGCTTGTCCCAAGCTTTTCCAAAATCAACAACGCAAGCCCGTAACATATCCTCCAATGTTTGTATGGTACGTTCACTTTGCCCATCGGTTTGGGGATGATATGCGGTACTCATGTCTAAACGCGTCCCCAACGCTTCTTGTAACGTACGCCAAAATCTAGAGACGAAACGACCATCTCGGTCGGAGATAATCGATAAAGGTACACCGTGTCGGGCTACAATCTCCTTAACGTAAAGTCGTGCAAGTTTCTCCATTTTGTCGGTTTCTTTCATGGCAAGAAAGTGCGCGGATTTAGTGAGGCGGTCAACAATGACCCAAATAGTATCATAACCGCCCGACGTTTTCGGTAGTTTGGTGATAAAATCCATCGTGATCCTTTCCCACTTCCATTGTGGGATCTCGGGTTGTTGAAGTAACCCAGACGGTCTTTGGTGTTCGGCTTTGACTTTAGCGCAAGTCAAACATTTGGCAACGTATCTAGCAACTTCCTTTTTGATATTCGGCCACCAATATTGTTCTTTAAGGTCATGGTACATCTTATTGGCGCCGGGATGAATCGAGTATTGCGATTTGTGGGCTTCGTCTAGGATGAGGTTTCGTAAGTCGCCATATCTAGGCACCCAAATTCTTCCGGCGTAATATCGAAGTCCGTTCTCCTTAACTTCGAATCGAGAGACGAGGATGTTTAAAAGTTCACGTCCGATGTGATTGTCTTTAAGAGCCTCCTCTTGGGCTACACGAATTTGGCTATTAAGGTTGGAGTGAATGGTGATGTTTAAAGCTCGGACACGAAGAGGCACCGCTCTTTCTTTTCGACTTAAGGCATCGGCCACTACATTTGCCTTCCCGGGGTGGTAACGAAGCTCGCAATTATAATCGTTCAAGGTCTCAATCCACCTTCGTTGTCTCATGTTTAGTTGCTTTTGATTGAAGATATGTTGGAGACTTTTGTGATCGGTAAAGATGGTACTTTTGGTACCAAGAAGATGGTGTCTCCATAACTTAAGTGCAAAGATGACGGCACCGAGTTCAAGATCATGTGTCGTGTAGTTTCGTTCGTGAACCTTGAGTTGTCGAGAGGCATAAGCAATGACTTTCTTTCGTTGCATTAGCACACACCCATAACCGTTTTTCGAGGCATCGCAATATACAACAAAATCATCATTGCCTTCGGGAAGTGACAAGATAGGAGCGGTGGTTAGCTTAGTTTTCAAGATTTGGAATGCGGTTTCTTGTTCGGATGTCCAAACGAATTTTCGTTCCTTGTGAGTTAACGCGGTTAAAGGACGAGCGATTAAGGAGAAGTCCTTGATGAATTTACGGTAGTATCCGGCAAGACCCAAGAATTGACGAATTTGAGTAGGAGTAGTAGGAGCCTCCCATTTACTAATGGCTTCGATCTTTGCGGGATCGACTTTAATGCCTTGATCACTTACGACGTGACTGAGGAATTGAACTTCCTTCAACCAAAATTCACACTTGGAGAACTTGGCATAGAGTTGTTCTTTTCTCAAGAGTTCAAGCACGAGTCGGAGATGTTCTTTGTGTTCCTCTTCGCTTTTAGAATAGACCAAAATATCGTCAATGAACACGATAACGAATTTGTCGAGGTATGGTTTGCACACGCGGTTCATGAGATCCATGAACACCGCCGGAGCGTTAGTGAGACCAAAAGGCATGACAAGGAATTCGTAACTACCGTAACGAGTCCGGAAAGCGGTTTTGGAGACATCTTCCCCCTTAACCCTTAGTTGATGATAACCCGAACGGAGATCGATTTTTGAATATACACAAGACCCTTGTACTTGATCAAAGAGGTCATCGATGCGAGGAAGAGGATATCGGTTTTTAACCGTCAATTTGTTTAGTTCACGATAATCAATGCACATTCGTAGGGATCCGTCTTTCTTCTTAACGAACAAAATTGGAGCGCCCCATGGTGAATGGCTAGGTTGAATGAAACCACGGTCAAGTAACTCTTAGATTTGACTTTGCAATTCTTGCAATTCGGATGGAGCGAGTCTATACGGTGCACGCGCTACGGGTGCGGCTCCTGGAATAAGATCAATTTGAAATTCAACCGGTCGATGAGGTGGAAGACCCGGTAATTCGTCGGGAAATACATCGGAATAGTCACTAACAATTGGCACATCATCGATGCGCTTTTCATCGGCCTCGACTTTCTTAACGTGAGCAAGAATCGCGAAACAACCCTTGCGAAGTAGCTTTCGAACTTTAAGGCACGAAACGAGATTGAGTCCGGTGCAATTTTTGTCGCCATAGACAATCAATGGTTCACCATTCTCGATAGGAATTCGGATTGCGTGAAGATCGCAAAGAATGTGAGATTTATTTTTGACCATCCAATTCATACCGATTATTACATCAAAACTCCCTAGTTCCATGGGTATCAAGTCAATTTCAAATTTATTACCCAAAATGTTTAAAGTACACCCCCGGTAATATGTGTCGGCACTTAAGAGTTTTCCATCGGCCACTTCGATGGAGTAAGTAGTATCTAAAGGGTGTGGTGGAGTGCAAAGAGTAGGAGCCAAAGTCTTAGACACAAAACATTTATCGGCACCCGAATCGAATAAGCATGTAACATAAGTGTTGTTGAGAAGAAACGTACCCGTGACTAATTCGTTATCGTCTCGGGCTTCCTCGGTGTTGATGTTGAAGGCTCGGCCTCGGTTGTTGGGGTTGGCTTTCTTCTTCGGGCATTCGTTCCTATAGTGACCCGGTTGACCACATTCATAACAAGTGGCCGTTCTTGGAGGATTGGGCCCCTTTCGAGCGACGGGGGCGGCGCTTGTGCAATTGTTGGCCCTAAGACCAACTCCTTGGCAACGGTGACAAACTAGCTTGTTACATTCGCCGTAATGATGTTTGTGGCATTTGTTGCAAAGAGGTAAGTTTCCGACATAACCCTTCTTGCCGTCGTTGTTGAAAGGCTTTTTGGTGAAGGTGTTGTTGTTGTAGTTAGTTGATGGAGTGGCTTCCCATTTCCTTTTGTTGCCACCCGACTTGTCCTCGGCCTTAGGAGCCGGTACTACGATTTCGTCAACCGTTTCAATTAATTGGCGAGCCATGTTCATAGCGGCTTGATGAGTAGTGGGTTTGGATGACATCACCCCTTGTTTGATGCTTTTTGGAAGACCGAGCATGTAGAGCTCAATCCTTTGAGATTCGGGGTTAACAAGATTAGGACACATCAAGGATAGTTCGGCGAAGCGTTGATTATAAGCTTTAAGATCGTTTCCGACCGCTTTCAAAGCTCTTAGTTCTTCCTCAAGCTTGCGGGTTTCTTCACGCGGAAAATATTCAACAATCATCTTTTCCCTTAGATCGGCCCAAGAGAGGGCATGAGCTTCATCTGTACCCACCAATTGAACATAGGTGTTCCACCATGTTAGAGCAATCCCGGAGAAAGTGTGGGTGGAGTATTTGACCTTGTCTTGATCCCGACAACCGCTTATGCTAAAGACGGCCTCGGTTTGTTCAAACCAACGAGTAAGCACAACCGGTCCACCGGTCCCATCATAAGAGTGAGGTTTGCACCCCATGAAAGCTTTGTAGGAGCACCCTTCGCTAGAGTTACCGGCTCCTTGGTTGTTGTTGTTGTTATTATTGTTGTTGTTGGACGAGTGACCGGCCATGGCCGCATCCACGGCGGTGGCTATCATGCGTTGCAAAGCTTGTTCGGGAGTTTCGAGAGGGGCGCGTCGACGAGCCATTGTTCCTTCAAAACACAAGAATACCGTTGGTTAGTATTCTAAATAATACTAACCGTGATATGGAATAAATATAAAGAGAAAATTATCCTTGACTTGCCTTAAATTCTTTATGTCATAATGTCGGTATGTTCATATGAGTCACCGTAATATAATTTCCGGGAATTATATTACCCTAATTCATATGTGCATTCGACATTACATCATATAGTCAAGGTGGCGTGTCAATTAAATTATTCAACGCAAGGTTTAGATAGAATAAGAGTAGATATGAGTGAGAGAGTTCGAGTATAAATGCACAAGTAGTCAAGTAATTCCTATGTCAAGTCTATATGCCGGTTGTAGTCTAGACTCACCAATGTACCCTATGACTTGGGTTTGACACCAATGAACTCTAAATCCCTACAACCAAGGCTCTGATACCACTTGTAGCGACCCCGACAAATCGTCAAGTGACGGCGTCGACTACGTATGGTCCCATTACATGGTTATAAGCATTTATAACAAAGTTTGACAGAAAATATGTCGCATTCATTTCATAAAAGGATGTTTCAATGTTTACAAAAGTAATTCCCAAGACAAGTACATAACAAAAGTTATAGTTCATATGAAACACGTGCGACATAGTTTAAAGTAGCCAAAAAGACGCTCCACGTATGCAAGTATCAAAAAGTATGAGCGGAAGCATGTATCACCTAAGTTCAAGGACCTGAGAAAAACATAGAGAATCTGTCAACGAAAACGTTGGTGAAATCATAGGTTTAAATAAGTAAGTGAATGAAGGTAAGTCGAACCACAAGATTTGCAACATTAATAAAGTAGTAATACATTCTAAAAGTTAATATTCACGAGCACCCAATTATCAAGGCTTAACGTTTCCTTCCATTGAACCCCATCATAATAGTGTTAGAACATACACTGTTTCTCGAAAATATATTTCACCCGTAGACGGTAGCGAACCGTCCGAAGTGAGGGTTTGTCAAACCCATATGGCCATATAACATAAGTTCTCGCTTACACCCGTCAAGTGTAACTAATGATAATCGAATTGAGGATTTGTGTTCAAACTCGTATGTAGAATGTTTGTTTTCCTGTACTTGTGTTCACTTAGTTTAAAAGAACGTTTATGTTTTCTCATCCCAAAAGTAAGTTCAAAAAAAAAGTAAAAGTGGGACTATGATCTCACCTTGTATGCACGAACAAAAAGTACTTCGACAAGTAACGTGTGCAAAGAACAATGCTAGTCTTGACCTAAACAAATAGGTTGTATCAATAACGATAGTCACGAATGGTCAAATATGTTCAGTTAGTCCTATGGCTCAATACGACTCGATTAATAAAGCATGTGAATCAAATTGTCAAGTTTCATGCAAGATACAAGTAGTTGAGCATGTTAGAACGATTGTATAATCGTTTGGTTAAGGTTGACTAAAAGTCAAACTTGGTCAAAGTCAAAGTCAACGAGGTCGGGTCGGGTGTCCGACAATTTTCTCATGATGAGAAGTCATATACGAGCATAATAGTCAAGTTTCATGTTAATCGGAGTTACGGTTAAGCGGGAAACATTTTGGGAGCGTTTAAAGACAAGGAAGTTGGCCTGGGCCATTTGCGCGGTGCGCAATGGGTTGCGCGGCGCGCACCCATGTGCAATACCAGGTCAGAACTCGACCAAGGGAACCCTTTATTTGGTTTTTCTGATTTGCGCGGTGCGCAGGTGCACGCGCGGCGCGCATAACCTGGGGAAGTGCTGATTGCAGGAAAAAAAAATAACTTAAGTAACGAACCAAAACTCATTTTAACATATTTCATGCACCGAAAACACTTAAAACGCATATCATATAACATGAGAAAGGTAATTTGACAAGGAGAATAACTAAACGCATTTACTCAATCAAAACCAAACAATTTATATCAAAATCACCATTAATGCTCATCATTTATTACTCCAAGTTCATAAATGCCATATTATGATTCGGTAAATTAATGCACATGTGTAATACGCCGTTTTGAAGATAATCAAGCATACAACACAACTAGACACTTACAATTAACATTGCTAAGCATTTAATGCATCAAATATTCAATTTACTTTTATCAAACCCTAACCCAAAATCATAAAATCAACAATCTTGCTTATGAAACTAATCCATGTCAAACTACATACCAATTTGAAGCTAGTGATGTTAGGAACACAATTAAAACATGAATTTTCATCATCAAATAACATATGTACACCTAAAACTCAAGATTAAACAAGCATTCTTTCAATATGAGCTAGTTACACCAAAATAGCAAGAACAAGCATACAAAACACATAATCATACTAGACTTGAGCCATAGACACTAATTAACAACCTTTTAACTCAAAAACTCAAGAACACATAAAATTAGTGATTTTAGAAAGTTACCCAAATTTGATGAAATCGGTATGGAATCGAAGAGGAGATCACGAGGAGTTCAAATATGTAATTTGTTTGGCCCGAAGCTTGATCGATTGAATATGGATGATGAATTGCTTTTTGATGGAATTAAAGAAATGGTGGAAGTATTAGATGAAAAGGAAAATTAATGGAGAAATGAGGTGGAAGAGGTTGACTAGTCAAGTGGCTAGTCACCACTTTGGTGTCTTGGCGAAACTAGTCCCTCAAGTTGCAATCGGGTGCGTTAAATTACCTAAAACAAGATAATTGAAACGCGTATTAACGGGAGATGTTATAAACATATAACGGAGTTTAAAATATTTAAACGGAAAAGTTGACGGAAAAAGGCGGGATGTTACATCTCCTTCTCTGAATCACTAGAGGAATATGTATCATCCTCCTTATCAAGTCGCAACTCAAAGACCCTAGCCCCGATTTTTGCCTCCTTTTTCTTTTTCTTTCCCCCCTAATTCCTACCCATAACCTTCAACAATGGTGTGGATAACCAGTACGTGAATGATAGAACAATTAAACAGCTTTAGATCGATGCAAAGAATAGAACAATCGAGCGATCTCAAAGTTAAAAAAAATTGCCAGATTCGCCCTTAAATATCGGAGGGGATTTTAAATTTCTCAGAATCTCTAGATCGTAAAATCACCGCATGAGTAGCTACAGATATCTATGTTATGCTCAGAAAACTGATCAGGAAAGATCACAGTACATTGGTGATTTCAAGATCCAGTGTGAACACAACAAAGATAAGAGTCGCCCAGGAGAGAGAGAGAGAGAGAGGATTAAACAAACTATCTCCAACCGATCAGTTATACCTTTGATTTCCTTGTATTTCAGTTCATGGGCTTGTAAAGTGTAACGAGCAACTTACCGGGAGCTGAATGGAAGAGAACTCGAGTTCTAAACATCTTAGCATTAATAAATCAACCAATGCTTCAGATGTAAATGACCATAATCATGCGGGTTCAAACTTTCCATTTTTGGATGGAAGTTTGTTTACCGCCACCATATGGGCAGGTGAAGAGGGCTTTCATGTTACAGTAAATGGAAGGCATGAAACATCTTTTGCGTATAAAGAGGCAATGGATCTCGAAGATTTGAAAGCTCCATTCATATCTAATAAAAGCAAGAGGCTTGTATTACTGATTGAGGTTTTTTTTTCTTCTAGAAATAATTTTGAGTGTCGTATGGCGTTAAGGAGATCTTGGATGAAATATGAAGTTGTTCGTTCTGGCGAGGTTGCTGTTCATTTTATTTTATCGGTCTTGTAAGTCATACATTATACACCTTTTATTAAATAAATTATAAATTATAAATATAAGTTCAAGAATTAATAAGATGTTAGTGGTGGCAAAATGGGTTTGGGGAGGTATTTGGTAAAAAGAGAATATTTTACCTCAGAATATTCTTTTTTTTTACAAGGATGGTCCATACTTGATGGATATTTAACTTTCGTTAGGATGAAGGATGAAATTGAGAATTTGAAATGATTTTAAGGATGAAAAATGCAGGAAATAAAACACAAGGATGAAACGAGCAAAAAGTGAAAAATACAGGGACGAAATGAACAATTTTGTCATTTTTTTATTTCATAGTTTTTTTTAAGGTGGATTACGAATAAAATATCATTAAAAGTAGCCGTCGAAAAAAATGTCTGAACTTCGTTAAATTATAATCCATGGCCGCGATGGATAGTAATTAATTGTGATAAGAAAGTTCTAAGGTGTCTTAGCTGGTGCTCATGTGGCATAACTGTGACGATCGCTCCAAATTCATATGGACGAACACGTCATTCATCGATTTCATTGTGAGGTATTTGACCTATGATACGTTTTGTAAACATTGCATTCTTTTGAAAAGGCACACCATAAATGAATATTTAAATAAAAGGTTTTCGATAGCTGATGATTTCTACATATAGACAATCACCTTAAATAATAGTTTACAATAGTACTTCCGGTGACAATGCAGTCAAAATAAGATACATGGTGATGATTTGGTGAATGCAACGTTTCCTTGAAAAATATGCCATGTAAGACTCCATGCACATAGCTTGTCTAACATATAAGCAAACAGCGGAAGACTTCTAGGGAACCTAAGAATAAACATGCTAACAAGTGTCAACACAAAGGTTGGTGAGTTCATAGTTTTAATGTTGCGCATAATCTGTATATAAAGGTGGATCACAAGATTTCAGTTGTTTCATCCAGAAACGTTTATCAAAATATTCTACAAGATTGAGCACCCTGGTAACTAAACTTTAATGTATAAATACATGCAACCAACATGTACAATAAACGCAATCCAACGTGTACTAAACTCAAATAGCATACGTCTGTTTTATAGTTCAGGCTAGGGTTTCTATACCTGGAACAGACAGGGATGTCAAGCCCTATGGATCCATATACTACTACTCGCGCCTACCAGTTCTTATAACTGGAAGTTACTAGTAACCAAAGTTAAGGGATTTTCGGTTCAAACTCAGTGTAGAATTTAGTATGTACTTGTGTCTATTGCATTTAAAATAAAGTGCATGTATTCTCAGCCCAAAAATATAGATTGCAAAAGCAATTAAAAATGAATCAAATGAAACTCACCTTAGCAGCACATAAAGTCGTTCACCGAAATGTGACCGAAACTCGGAATACCAATTAACCGTAGATCTCAACCTAGAGAACATATGTTGGTCAATAAATGTCTATTAAGCTAGGTCAGGTCATAGTGTATCACAATTCTAATGCTCGAGATTGTCATACAAAAGTTATCAAAAGTCATTTCAAAAAGTCAATCTGACTCAATACAATAGTTGAATGATCATGGCAATCGAAACATTTTAACATTTCACATAGTTTCTCAATTCTTGTAGAATTAAACTATAATTTTTATAAGGCTTTGAAATATGATAAAACAATCAGTTTTGACAATTGTTCAAGAAAACGAGACGTGCCTTATATAAGATTTCATTTACTCGGCTGGTAATATTTAAAAATCCATTTTATCAATCTCGTAAACAAGTTGTTTAAATCTTAATTGCAGATTCAAAAGAAATTTCAATTAACGTCAATCATAATTCAGTTGATCATATCTTTTAATCCGTTCATCGAAACTATTCGATATCTAAATGAAAAGTTATTGATTTTTCGTCAGCTTTCCAAAAACATGCATATCATATTCCTTTTATCAGTAATATATGTATTTAATTTGTGATTCATCATAAACTGTTTAACGACGAAATTTAGCATATAAGCATGCCTAAACATATATACTCGAGCACTAGACATGTATACACTATTAATATATAAAAGATAAGTTATGAATGCTCACGTATCAATATTGTGATTCAATATTACAGGAAAGTACGTAGACGCAACAGAGATGATAAACACTAGGTTTGACTTGCGAATAGTGATTTTCGAAAACACTGTAGCTTTTCGGGTACTGTAGCAATTCAAAAATACTGTAGCAAATTAGTGTTTTACTGGTTCATCTTAAACGTTTTAGTTAACTTATCTAAATATCAATCGAATCAATAATCGAATGTTACTATCGTTTACTAAATAACTTGAAATCATATATATATATATGCACATTAAGTTATATATATATATATATATATATATATATATATATATATATATATATATATATATATATATATATATATATATATATATATATATATATATATATATATATTGTTCGTGAATCTTCGAGAACAGTCAAAGAATAATTGATTACATGAATATAGTTCCAAAAAATTCGTGACTCAATATTACAGACTTTGCTTATCATGTCAAAAACATTAAATCATTTAAATATAAATTTTAAATTTGGTCAGAAATTTCCGGGTCGTTACAGTAACTACCCGTTAAAGAAATTTTGTCCCGAAATTTGAGTGAGGTCATCATGGCTAACAATAAAAATGTTTTCATGACGAATATGAGTTGATAATTAGAGTTTTATCACCGTTGAATAATATGGATAAAACAATCTGAGAGAAATTATCGTAAAAGAGTGAAATGAAGGAATAGAGATTCGTCTTAATTTTTGACGTAGTAACGATTGATTTCCGGAATTTAAGGAATAGAAAATCTTCATATTCTAAATAAGATTTGATTCTTAGGGAATTAAGGAGATTAAGATCTTCTTTAATTAAATGCGTAATCTGCCTCGATTGCTATGTCTGATATTTCACTATAAATTAACCTCTTCCGTTTCATTTATTTTCACCACTCCTATAAGCTTCTTCCTTATTTCATACTTCCTAATAGATTGTGAAAATGCTTAATCCAGTTCTGATTCTTGATATTTTCTTGGCTATCGTATCCTTCATTCTTCTTTTTCATCTGCCACCAGAGGAGGTTATTTTCTCCTACTATTACCTTGGGATTATAGTGTTTTTCATTCTCCCGTGTCTTTATATTGCTATACGCATTGATATACACGGTTTGTAATTTCAGGATTTTTATCGGGCTTTTTATTCTCCATTATATTTCGGAGCTTCATGCTTTTGTTTTCTTTTCCCGACCTTAAGTCAAGCGGATAATGGTCTAGAATTCGTAGTTATGCATTTTGGAATGAACATAGTCAATGTTCTAAGAAAGAAATTGTAATGGCACGATCTTGATTTGTTAAATTACCAGAATATTCGAAAAAGACCTAATCATCAAGAAAAATATTTTCTTGATATATTTAGAGGTTAAATAGAATGAAAGAGATATAACATGGTTCATGATGAGGGTATGATCCGTGAATCTTTATCACGTTCCATTAGAAACTCAGCATGACTTACTGTAATATAATTTCGTTGATCAAGTGTCATTATATTATACTAACTCATGCTTCAATTCCCAACACTACTTCAAAAATATCCATTTTTCGAAATTTTCAGGATTTAGAAACTAAAATAGTTTCTTTTATGATGTAATACAGATAGCGCAAAGAGATAAATGATTTTAGATAAGAATAGTTGTGAAAATATCTTCAGGAATATCGAAGATATTTATAATAAAAGATACGATGATATCTTAGAATTTCTAATATTGAAGGATGATGAAGAAGATTTATTCATAAAGGTTTAGAATCAGGAGCAAGGTATTCGCTAAAGACTTCATCAGAAACAGAATCATCAGGATTCTTTAAATACAGAGTTTGGTCCTTGTATTTGTCCTTGGTCTCCTTTATGGTCTGCTCAATCCATTTTCCAGTTCCAAACCTTCTATTTTTCTGTGCTTTTCCAACACACTACTCTTTATCATCAAACTTTCGACTGTTAAAGTTGTTTACAGTTTTTGCTTCTTCATCGGCATTTTTTCAAAATTCGGAGAACTAGTTTCACAGTTTGGGTGTTTTTCAGAAACTTCACATTCGAAGTAATTAAGTCTAGGAGATAGACGTTATATGCATATATATAACTGTTGGCGTAGAATTGCTGCGAAATTCGAAATACTGATTGCTAATTCTCGATAGTTGGTATGGCAATTATTGTTACAAGATGTGGATGAGTACATGATAGGGTTTCAATGAGTATAAGGATTTTTTGGAAGGTCAAGGATCAATGAAGTTGTTGGTAAATTTACTGCTAATGTGGTGGAACATAAAAGGTTCCCCGGTAACAAAAACGTATATGTCAAGATTATAATAAGGCTAATCTAAAAAGTCAAAGTTGACTGTTTGGAAGTGTGGTAAAACTGGATACTTTGAAAAAGGATTGCAAGATTATTTTCGGTAAAAACAACGCTAAATAATATTGCACAGTTTTGAAGTCAAAGTATAGCTTTGAAAGATGTAGAGATCTAAGAGTGATGTCATCGGTTCAGAGTTATGATTTGGATTCTGATCCGTCAATATCAGAATATGTAATCGAATTTGTATGAGAATGATTGTGTATTGCAGTTAAGGTAGTGAGTATAGTTAATGATTTTTGAATCAAAGTTGAAGAATGTACAGTGTAACATATTAATTGTGAACTTATATATTTCCCGGGTATTACCTACCCGTTAAAGATTTCACAAGTAATATTTTGTACAAAAGAATTTTTATTACCGTCTTTATGAAAATATATGTATGTATATTTTCTTCAGATGTAATACAGATTTAATGAGTTAATATCATATTAAGCTCATTTGATTTTCGGCGTGACTTAGAAATGATTAATCTTTAAAATATTAAAGATTACATAATCTTTGCGGAGTATTTCGCTAATGAAATCAATACTTCATTATTTATTCTTATTGATATTCCTTGGTGAAGGGTGTGGTGCTCGTGGAAAATTTGTATGAACCTTACAAGGCACAGATGATGTTTTCTGGAAAGTTTTGAGTACATCGAAAATGAAAATGTAAAATCAATTATGTAATTGAATAATACACCTGGTTTATTATGAAATGAAATTCATTGAATTGAAACATAGATTGTAGTTAACGATGGTTAAGTCGTTAACGAAGGATGTACATCATAGCATATTAGTAATATGAATTAACCAAGTAGTATTTACCCTTTTTCAATTCATACATAATAGCTTAGTACGAAAAGATTTATTTTGATTTCAAATTTCACATATATATATATAAAATATACATATAATTTCTTCAGAGGAAATGAGTTAATACTTCATAACTCGTTGATACAATATATGCGTTGTTGATTTGTGATGATGTTGGTGATTATGGAACTGGTGGAAATCGTGATGTTATAGGTGCTGCTAGTGCTGACGATGCTGATAGTACTGACGTGCTGGTGATGCTGACGGTACGGTTGATGCTGTTTGTATAACAAGTCTAGCTTGTAAATCGCGCACTATTCCTGTCAGTGTTTCACTTTATTATTTCTATCCGCCCACTACTAATTTACAATATATAATCTCTAAAACTTTTATAAACTACATATTCTCTGCAGAATATTTCTTCGATGAAGTTATGAATCAATACTTCATCGTTTGTTATTGTTGATATTCCTTGGTATCTATAGGGCGTATGACATTGATGCTCAAGGTACATATTGTGATGTTGAGGCTTGCGGTGCGGATGTTGTTGGTGGTGGTAATGGTACTGTTGGTGTTGTTGTCGGTGGTACTGATGATGCCGGTGATGCTGCTGGTGCTTGTAACCTTTGCACCATATTCTCCAAAGCCACTACCCGAGCGCGAAGCTCGTTGACTTCTTCTACTACACCGGGATGATTGGCGGTTCGAATGAGCAGATGAATAAGATCCAGAATTTGAGAGAGTATATGATCATGACGAGATATTCTGGAGATGGGGGAGAAAATGGTATTACGAACAGGTTCGCCGGTAAGTGCTTCAGGTTCTTCGCCAAGAGGGCAATGTGGTGGATGGAAGGGATCGCCTTCTTCTTGTCTCCAATGATTAAGTAAGCTACGAACCCATCCCCAATTCATCCAGAATAGGTGATGGCTGATTGGTTGATCCATTCCGGTTACACTATCTTCGGAATTCAGGTGAATATCCATATCGGAATAGCTGTCAGAGTTTAAGGAATTTGAACTAGATACGGGATCCATCTTGTATAATTAGGGAGATGATTTTTGATATGAATTAGATTATAGAATTTAGTTTGGTATTCTTCAATACATAATTTACATATGTATATATAATATCAAATTCCATAAATCACGGAGAAATTTTCGGAAGATGTCAGGAAAAGTTTACAGTAACAGATATGCTAAGATATGAATTTTTTTCTTTACACTATTTATGCAATAAATGCAGGAAAACGTGTCTAGACTTAAGAATGATAAGCATGTAATTTTCGACAAGAAATGATAAGCAAAACTTTTAACATGCAGACACGGTCGAAGTCCAGACTTACTAATGCATCTTAACAACTATCAGTTAGACACACTCATGCAAGACTTGGTTCGCTAGGACCAACGCTCTGATACCAACTGTGACGATCGCTCCAAATTCATATGGACGAACACGTCATTCATCGATTTCATTGCGAGGTATTTGACCTCTATATGATACGTTTTGTAAACATTGCATTCTTTTGAAAAGGCACACCATAAATGAATATTTAAATCAAAGGTTTTCGATAGCTGATGATTTCTACATATAGACAATCACCTTAAATAATAGTTTACAATAGTACTTCCGCTGACAATGCAGTCAAAATAAGATACATGGTGATGATTTGGTGAATGCAACGTTTCCTTGAAAAATATGCCATGTAAGACTCCATGCACATAGCTTGTCTAACATATAAGCAAACAGCGGAAGACTTCTAGGGAACCTGAGAATAAACATGCTAACAAGTGTCAACACAAAGGTTGGTGAGTTCATAGTTTTAATGTTGCGCATAATCTGTATATAAAGGTGGATCACAAGATTTCAGTTGTTTCATCCAGAAACGTTTATCAAAATATTCTACAAGATTGAGCACCATGGTAACTAAACTTTAACGTATAAATACATGCAACCAACATGTACAATACACGCAATCCAACGTGTGCTAAACTCAAATAGCATACGTCTGTTTTATAGTTCAGGCTAGGGTTTCTATACCTGGAACAGACGGGGATGTCAAGCCCTATGGATCCATATACTACTACTCGCGCCCACCAGTTCTTATAACTGGCAGTTACTAGTTACCAAAGCTAAGGGATTTTCGGTTCAAACTCAGTGTAGAATTTAGTATGTACTTGTGTCCATTGCATTTAAAATAAAGTGCATGTATTCTCAGCCCAAAAATATAGATTGCAAAAGCAATTAAAAAGGGATCAAATGAAACTCACCTTAGCAGCACATAAAGTCGTCACCGAAACGTGACCGAAACTCGAAATACCAATTAACCGTAGATCTCAACCTATAGAACATATGTTGGTCAATAAATGTCTATTAAGCTAGGTCAGGTCATAGTGTATCACAATCCTAATGCTCGAGATTGACATACAAAAGTTATCAAAAGTCATTTCAAAAAGTCAATCTGACTCAATACAATAGTTGAATGGTCATGGCAATCGAAACATTTTAACATTTCACATAATTTCCCAATTCTTGTAGAATTAAACTATAGTTTTTATAAGGCTTTGAAATATGATAAAACAATCAGTTTTGACAATTGTTCAACAAAACGAGACGTGCCTTATATAAGATTTCATTTACTCGGCTGGTAATATTTAAAAATCCATTTTATCAATCTCGTAAACAAGTTGTTTAAATCTTAATTGCAGATTCAAAAGCAATTTCAATTAACGTCAATCATAATTCAGTTGATCATATCTTTTAATCCGTTCATCGAAACTATTCGATATCTAAATGAAACGTTATTGATTTTTCGCCAGCTTTCCAAAAACATGCATATCATATACCTTTTATCAGTAATATATGTATTTAATTCGTGATTCATTATAAACTGTTTAACGACGAAATTTAGCATACAAGCATGCCTAAACATATATACTCGAGCACTAGACATGTATACACTATTAATATATAAAAGATAAGATATGAATGCTCACGTATCAATATTGTGATTCAATATTACAGGAAAGTACGTAGACGCAACAGAGATGATAAACACTAGGTTTGACTTGTGAATAGTGATTTTCGAAATACTGTAGCTTTTCGGGTACTGTAGCAATTCAAAAATACTGTAGCAAATTAGTGTTTTACTGGTTCATCTTAAACGTTTTAGTTAACTTATCTAAATATCAATCGAATCAATAATCGAATGTTACTATCGTTTACTAAATAACTTGAAATCATATATATATATATATATATATATATATATATATATATATATATATATATATATATATATATATATATATATATATTGTTCTTGAATCTTCGAGAACAGTCAAAAAATAATTGATTACATGAATATAGTTCCAAAACTTTCGTGACTCAACATTACAGACTTTGCTTATCGTGTCGGAAACATTAAATCATTTAAAGATAAAATTTAAATTTGGTTAAAAAAATTTCGGGTGGTTATAATAACACATGTTAAAATGAAGAAATAAGATGAACAAAATCAAGAATTGACAAAGAAAATACCCTGATACGGAGCACATGTTAAAAGTCAACAAAAAGATTTTAGTGAACGTCGCTGATATCAGAAACTACCGGCGCGACAAACCACGGAGGCTATCCGCCTAAAAAAGCATATAAGTCATATCGGTAATCTGGTACAAATAATAGTGAGAATTCTCCTAATTTTGTCTTTGGTTATCAATCAATTTGAAGAACTCAATAAGCTGTAATAAAAGGGAAAGTGTAAGGGTTGTAGCTGCTTGAGCTTCTAAAATGTAGGATTAGGTTTTTCAAATTTAGTTTTCCATTTTTTTAATTTCTCTGTTATTCCTCCGGTGACCGCCGGAGCTCGTCGTAAAACAAAATTTCCGGCTGATCGCCGGATGTCTACTGCCAGCATTCACCGTTCACGAATCACTTTCATTAAGGTTTGCTACTCATTAATTCCTAATTCGACTCTTGCTTTATTCCCTAAAACTCTAGTTTTGCTTCAATACGTCGTCATTATCCAATTATAAATACGATTACCTCTCTGACTTCACACCTTATAAACCTATATATACAGAATATATTGCTATAAGTCCAAATGAGAGACGTAGTATTGTCTTAGGGTTAGAATTTATAATAAAAACCACCAATGTCGATTGTATAGGTTTTATGTTGTTTTAGGCATGCTCTCATATGCCTTCTATGTACTTTTTTCCTTTTAGTATTAAAATTTTTGCTTGCCTTCAAAAAAAAAAAAAAAAAAAAAACCACCAAGGTTGTAGGTTATACGAATTTTCTCGTAAATATTGCCCATTTTTGTTAGTAAAGATCATGAAAATGCTCAGCAACCGTCACGGTGCATTTTCATTTATTAAATTAGTGCTCTCAGACGTTTTAAATAGGTGAGTTAGGTCTTGTTGTGTTGTATGTCATATTTTAGCTGCACAGGGGTTTAGGATTATAGCCCAAGATGTGTTATGATCATGGGTGATACAGAAGATAGGTGGATCGAGTAGAGGTGAGGAACTGATGGAGATTATGTGGGGAGGCCATTTTGGTTACGAGTCTGATTTTTTGGTTCTTGATTCGCTTATGCGTGTTTCTTGAATGTTGAATTGTAGTTATTGGCGTTGAAGATTCTCGGAATAATGAGAGAGATTGGATTGCAGCCATCTTTATCAATTCTATCGGTTCTTATTAGATTGTTGATTAGAAAAGGGGATTATGGAAGTGTTTGGAAGTTATTTAGAGATATGATTAACAAAGGGCCCTCCTGGCCTTCAAACATTAGATTCAATTGAGGGGTTGTTTGGTGTCTTTAAACAGGGTAAGATGGATGCTGCTATTGAGATATATAAGCAGATGCAACGTTCTGGGTTGGTACCAGATATTGTTACAACAATTTGATAGGTGGATACTGCAAAGCGTTTGACTTGGTCAATGCAGATAATATTGACATCCAATTTGTTATTGTGTTCAATATCAGAGCAATCGTTGGTAGAATCTTGAACAACCCGAGTTTCGAAATTATTATTCACTCTCTAACTAGCTAATAAACAATAAAGGCTGTAAATAGATAACCGGTTACACAAAATCGACTCGATATCTAGTTCAATTTACATCCCTACTGTCTTCTCAACATTCTGTTATATTTGTAATTCTTTTTGCAATTAAGACACTTTGGCTCTATGCATTATCATGAACCCTTTCTTACTAACTCCACCAACGTGTTCGCTTAACTTAGCCAACTGAGCCAACCTCCTTTTCGACGAATCTGAAACATCCTTTGACTTTGACTTTTCTTTTGACTCCCCTGGTTCATCATCAACCCGTTCAAAGTTCTTACATGATGGACTTCCTTCTGTTGAGACTTCCAATATTTGCTTCAAAGACTCCACCACTTGACTCATTTTGGGTCGGTCTTTTGCACTCTTTAGTAAACATGTATCTGCTAGCTTTGCAATTTTTCGTGCAGCAGTGAGTGAGTATCGGGCTTCGAGCCGAGGGTCCATTATTATTCCAAACTTTTTACTATCGACTGGATACCGTCTTACCCAATCTAGTAATTTTTGGTCTTCTTTTGGTCGGTTTCTTTCTAATGATCGTCGACCTGTTAGGATCTCGTACAGAACTATACCAAAGCTCCACACATCACTCTTTGCTGTAAGATGACCCGTCTCAATGTAATCTGGAGCTGCATAACCATGTGTTCCCATAACCTACAAATAGAAATCAAACATAGTGCCAATATTTAGGTTGATAAAAATTCAGTTGTGTTTAGTGTTAGATTGAAAATAAACTAGTTTGAAACTGGTTTATTTGTTAATTTTTTGGATTTTGCTAATGATAACTCTTAGAGTTGTCGTTAACATGCTTTAAACACTTGGTACTATTAGGTAATTGCCACCATAAAGTAAATAACCAATTGCAATATACAAATGTTTTAACGACCAATTGCAATATACAAATGTTTTAACGACAACCCTAAGGTATGTCTTTAGCACAATCCTCAATTTTTTCTTTTAATAATTAGGTATTGTCAAATCAAATATGCAAACTATATTTTAGCTATTTTGTATAGTGAATACATTTAATTCAGATACGATTATATAGATATAAATGCTCTTTTTATTACAGTGATACCAAAAACAGAACATGAACTCACCGCTGTTGACACATGCGTGTTACCCTCCGTGGGTCCTTCTCTGGCAAGCCCAAAATCCGAGAGCTTTGGGTTGAAATCTTCATCCAGCAAAATATTTGACGTTTTAAAATCTCGAAATATGACCTGGAACAAATTACAAAGACAAAAAATGTGCGTTTAGACGTGTATCTACATCATACGCTTGTTCTAAAATGTTATTAGTAATTGCTTACTACTATGTTATCTTTCAACAAATAAATGTAAAACCTGAGCTTCTAGTTCCTCATGCAGATATGCAAGTCCTTGTGCTGCTCCAAGCATAATTTGTAGTCTTTTTTGCCATGGAAGAGCTTCATTTGAACTCTTAATAAAGAGATGATCTTCTAAGCTTTTATTTGGCATGAACTCATAAACTAAAAGCCTTTGGATACCTCGTTCGCCATCCATGGCACAATATCCTATTAGTTTGACCAAATTTGGGTGGTCAACAACTCCGAGAAATTGTACTTCAGCTACCCATTGTTTGTGGCCCTGCATTTCAAATCAAGATCGGTTGGATCAGAAGAAATGATCAGATTTCGGGTTAATGTAATGTACAAATTCTGCGGCGCGATACATGTAGAAGAAAACTGTTGGTATTTGATACCCTTTTTGGATATTCAAGCAGATTGGCTCCATTACAATACTATAAATTGGATGAAAAAGATTAGGACTCTACCCTAACGGATCTTGATAAAAAAAAAAAAAAAAAGTTGACCGTTAGGTTTTGTCATCTGGTAAACCATGACCATACAAAGATAGCCGAGTGGTTGAGCTCACGAGTTCCTCAAGAGGTCTTGGGTTCAAACCTTATTGAAAGCATATATTTGGGTGGTCAGGAAAAAAGGTCAAAAACAGACACAAGATGCCCAGATAGAACCTTGTACATCTGAGTAAAAATATATTTTTCAGGTAGTCTAAACATGAAAAATCTTATTCGTCTATCTATGTGGTTAACCAGAATTTGATAAATTTCATGAATCATATATCCATATTCCCAAAGCTGGTCTTCACAATTCGATTAACCAACACACGTCCATAATCTAATCGAATAAGTTGGTTCGGTTAACCTGGTCGTTGTGATTAAGTTTTATAACAAATCATGTCTATTAATACTAACAAAATAAATGAAAATAACCAGAAATGACATAAGTTATTTCTCATACCTGAAAACCATCTCTGTTAAGTTTTTTAACAGCAGCTATAATGGGATCACATTTGCCATCAACAGACTTAATTGAGCCTTTATAAACACATCCAAATCCACCTTCTCCAATCTTTCTTAGCCTTGCGAAATCATTAGTCGCTTGTCTAAGTTCTGCGTACGTAAACACTCTTAATTTCTCAGCTTTTTCCTCGTATAATTCTACAATGCCACGTGGCGAATTCGATGATCCTGAGGACTTGGTAACTCGATTCTTGCATGAAACATCCTCTGATATGCTCAAATTGGAGTCATCTTTTAGTATTGGTGCTGATCTTTGAACTCTGCCTTTTGTTTTATCTTTAAAGTAATGAAAACACTTCATTTTGTTCTTAAAACTTTTGTACTTCCACTTAAACCTTTTTAAAAACCAAGTTTAAATTATTATTTTTTTGTTTGAATTTTATAAAGAAAGGTTATGGAGGTTGAAGCTGAGATAGCCACATGAGAAATCTGCAAAATTTAAGTGGGAATTTGTTTATAATAATAAATTAGAAGAGTTGTGTTTAAAATTTCTTGAAAGTTGGCAACTTTTTTGTAATCCAAGTTATCAAGAAAATATTTTTGAATATGAAAATCAGATATAGATATGTTGTAATGAGTCGCTATATAAGCATCGATAACCGACAAGACTAAAGTTTTCATATTTATACGTGTTGCTTTTTCATGTTCCTTCGACCAAAGTGAAGAATTTTTTAAATAATAAGAAAATGGTACAACGTTAATCAATAAAGATATTTGAGGTCATACCAAGAAAAAAATTAAAAAAATGATCATCCCAATCAAATTTGATATTTATTTCTTCTTAAATTAAGTAAATTCCATTTCCATTTTCATATGATTAGTAAAGCACATAAGACTACATATTAACCCCACAAGAGAGATTGCATACCTTTTTCAATCACACAAGCTTTTGGAAAGAAGAAAACTTAGGCACACCCACAATGATAAAAGATGCCTACTTCAATCAAAGTAACAAAAATAAAATACGGAGCAAGAAATAAATAAACACAAGTCAACGTTGACAAATTGACCCATAAAAGTCAAAAAATCATGAACATCCAGTTGAGAGAGAGAGAGAGAGAGAGAGAGAGAGAGAGAGAGAGAGAGAGAGAGAGAGAGAGAGAGAGGGGTATATGAAAGAGATTGAAGTAGGTATAAATTTTATTTGAAGAATGAATCAACAAGAGAGTGCTATTACCAAACTCAAGCTATTCAATACCTTCTTAAAGTTTCCATGTTTGTTTTGGTGGTTGGTTAATATATGTAATCAATCTGTACAAGCAAATCCTCTATTTTAACACGTACGCATGCTTCAAACATATTTTAAAAATTTATATTATTTATATTTATTTATTTTATAATTTATTTTAGGAAAATACTAACGACAGCCCTAAGAGTTGTCGTTAACATGCATTAAGTATTTGTACATGACGGTTATTAGACATTTTCATAAAGGCAGTTATCAAAATTTATAATATTTTAAAGCGTGTTAACGACAACCCCAATGGCTGTCGTTTCTTTTATTTTATTGTGTTTCCTTTAAGAAAGTTTTGAGTGTAACCCTTTCTTTCTTCCCAAGTTCCCAATTTATTTGAATTTTTGTATAGGATAATCACACGAGTAATAATAATAACAATAAATAATAATGACCCATATAAGTATCAAATATTGATACGATGATCTCATATTCGCGTTCGTATTCATTTTTTTATTTATAATTATATATTTATTTAATTTAAGTTTATCTTCATTTAATTTCAGTTCATCTTTTCAATATTCATATATGTTGAATTAAGATGTTTAATGAATATAACCATCCGGGCTAGCCTGGGTGGCCACTCCCTGTTGTGCAGAGTTTGTATCTACCTAGTGGTGCAGGTTCGAATACTGGGAGGAGAGGTTTTCTCTCATATGGCTGAATCACCATTCCACTTCTGGTGGGTGGGGTCCTCAGACAAAACCGGTCGGGTTCACCTCCTGAAATAAGGTTGTGCGAAGATTCGAGAGTGGGTTTCCTCCTTCGGGTGCATGAGTCAATAACCAACTAACCAGCCGTTCAAAAAAAAAAGATGTTTAATGAATATCTATTAGATACTTAAAAGAATATTAAAATATCTCTATTATAAAATGAGAGTAAAAATAAAACATAATTTATTAAAATATATAAAAAACGAGTAATCCTTGTTGTCAATTGAGTAAAATATGTTATAACTATAAGCAAATATATGTTTCAACTAATGTTATGTGCAATTTCAAATGTTATGTGCAATTTCATTAATTGCATATGTTTTGATCTACTTCTAATTGTTACTTTATAGGATTATATATATATGGAGGTAATCCAAATTTATCATTTATCAAAATGTTTTTGTAGGTCATGTAAATTTGAAAATAATTTTGACATTTTGTATGCCACTCGAATTGTGATTTTGTACAATATATACCAAGTTCGCTTCAAATAATCATAAAATGTAAAAAAACACAAATAACCATGTATTTATTAGATAACATCATTTATACTATTATAGTTTTATCCAAATACTTGAGTATATCCGTTCTTTTACATTTTTCCTTACATTTTTTCGATTAGTTTTTTCGGTGAATTTGCTCTATACGAAATAAAATATGAATTTTAGTGGCCTTGTTGGTGCATAATTAGTCCCCGAATTCATTATGATCATGTTTATAAGCTTAATCGTTTAATTTTCTCTACTGGTATGCAACCGCACGGTTGCAGGATGCAACCGTACGGTTAGACAGGCAACCGCACGGTTGCAACGTGCTGTGTATATTTAAAGGGGATTTCGGGTTCATTGTTAGGGTTACGTATCCTAGCCTATCCTACACGTACAATCCGATTCCCTGGTGTTCTAGTATTCAATATAGTCGATCTTTAACATATCTAAGTCGATTTTATCATTATGATCAAAGGTTTTCATTGAGTTTTGAGTATAAAACCCAATAACGAGATTTTTCGCACTCGTTATTGAATCTAAGATCGTTTAATCCTGTTTACACGATCCTACAAGTGGTATCAGAGCTTGTGTGATTGATTAAACAATTGGTTTTTGTCAAACTTTGTTAAGAAATTGTGTTTTTAGTTTTTTTTGTCAAAAACCTATTTGAATCATGACTTTTCAGTGTTAATTCGTTTTTTTGTTGTTGAAGTAAACGTGTTAGTCTGGTCTAAAACCTTATTTTGGACGTCAAACATATGCTGGTTTTTCTCAAGATTGAGTGCTAGATCGACCAAAACCTTAAACCCTAGTTTCTGTGCAGTTTTTCTGCCCAGATTCGACCAAGCATTCAACCGTACGGTTACACACTGTAACCGCACGGGTACTCCATCCGGATACCACAACCGTACAGATACGTCTTGCATCCGTGTAATCTCCATCCACTTAAATCACAACCGTATAATATCACAACCGTACGGATACATTCTGCATCCGTCCAGTTATACCCTACACCCGTATAATCTTATCCGGTTACACTTTGTAACCGTGTATATTGCAACCGTGCGACATTAGTTGCATCCGAGTGTTGCAACCGTATAAACTTCTGCAATCGTACTGTGCAACCGTACGGTTACAATGTCAAACGTGTTTGAATCTCCGGAAATGCAATCAGCTCTTGTCGGTGCTTCGTCGTCAGGTCTCCATCACTTGTTGAAGACAGAAAATGAGATTCGTAGCTCATATAGGGTACCTAGGCTGGAATCTTTGGATGATTTTGCAGAATGGAAGCCTAGGTTCTTGATTTCGCTAAACGGCATAGACTCTAGGTTATATAATTTCTTAAAGGTTGAGTATGTTTTTCCGACTAAGGATCATGGGAAAACCAAGACACCTATGGAATTGTCTGCATCTGAGCGCGAGGATTATAATCTTGAGTGTAAAGCATATAGCCATCTTACTCAAGCATTGTCTAAAGAGATATTCCATCAATTTGAAACGCATTTGACAACCTATGCTGTATGGAATGCTCTAGAGAGTGGTAATGAAAGGACAGCTGAGTATAGAAAAAAAAAGGCAAGGTTCTGAAGAAAGAATGGAAGAATTTTGCTGTTCAACCCGATGAATCTCTAAAAGATGCTGTTGCTAGATATCGTCATTTGTTAACTGAACTCAAACGTGTTGATATTGTCTTTCCTACCAAGAAGCAAGTCCAATGCTTCCGTGAGGGTCTACCGAATAAGTGGGATCCAATGATTGTTGAGATTGAGAAGTCCTTTGCTATCATGGATAATTCATTGAGTGCGTTTGTTACTAAGCTTCGGGCAAAGGAGCTAGAATTTCAAGAGAGATTGAAGAGGTTAGACACTGTTCAGAATCCAGTGAAATATAAGGCTCCAGAAATAGGTTCATCTGAAGTGAAACACGCCCAGCCACAGACAGCCTTTACTTCAAATACTGAGATAATAACGTCAAGTTATGTCACTCCTGCACCTCAAAGTGTTTTGTATTAGACAACTTCAACCAAGGGGGCAAGTACTGAGGTTTTGAGAACAGAGAATATTCGCTTGCGTACGATAACAGGAGTTGAGGAGGATATGACATTAGTCTCGATGGTAGTAAATTCTTACAATGATTTGTTGCATGGGAGAATTGGTAATAGTCATTTGGAACAGGAAGACTACGATCAGATAGACGAGAACGAGATGGAGAAAATGGATATTCTATGGGCTATGGGAAGTGTGATTCGCAGGGCGAAAAGATACATTGAAAAGACTTGGGAGAAACACTTGGGTGTGAGTAAGAACACCAAGTTTGGTTTTGACATGAACAAAGTAAGGTGTCATAACTGTCAAGAGTTGGGTCATTTCAAGCGAAACTGCACTAAACCAAAGCAGCAAGGATTTCATAACCCATTTCATAATCAGAAGCATGAATCGAAGAATACAGTAAATGTTCCCATTATGGATGAATCATCTAAGGCTTTAGCAGTTAATTATGATGATGAGTCCTATGATTGGTCCTTCGATGTGACTGATGCTTATGATCGTCATGCTAATGTAATTAGGATTCAGATGACTAAGGAAGAGGAAGCAAGAGAAAAGGTTGAGAGAGAAAAGATGGGTTGCGTTGGAAGAGATAAACAATGCAAATGCTTAGGATGCAGAATGGAAGATAGGATTGGCAGAGCATGGAACTGGGCAAATTACTTGCGTCGAGGGTATGTAAACAAGAGGGTGGAAGAGAAGTTTAAGTGGGCCATTCACAGTGATGGGGATATTTAGATAGATAGTGAGTCATCCTCTTCAGATGACGACTCAAAGAAATCTTGTGTGTTTGTTGGTCAGTCTTTGTGTGCAACTCAACATCTGTAAGGACGAAGACATTGAATGAGAAGGGGTTGGTCAATTTGGATCTTGGTTCAGATAGCTCGAGCTCAGAGTCGAATCAGAATCCGAATCTGAGTCTGGTGAAGTCAAAAAGGAAGCTCCGCATCTCTATGCGTTCATGGCAGACTCTTCAAATAACTCTAAGGTAACGCCTGAAACTAATCCGATTTGTAAAAATTGTGTTAGCTTAGACTTGAAATTGCATGAACTTAGGGAGTCTGTTAAAACATGCAATAGAAGTGTAACTCTAGAGGATCAGGTCAGAAGGTTGTCTGATATTTTCCTAAACTGTAATAATTGTGTTGCTTTAAATCAAGAAATAGATGACCTTAAAAAGGCTTATCAAGTTCTTAAGAAGCAATATGAGGATAATCTGTATTTTAAGAATAGAGAAAAAGAGTTTAGGGACATAATTAAGACATTAGACGATCAGGTGACCGATTTGAAGTCGAATGTGTTGTTAAATACTCAGACCATAATGAGGCAGATTAAGGAGATAGATGAGCTTAAGAGAGAAAAAGAATCCTTTAAGATCAGTTTTGAAACTGAAAAGGAAAAGGCCTATATTTACAAGAGATTTGCGTTTGTCCTAGAGTATTGTCAGAATGTTGGAGGAAAAGAAACTAGTGGTGATTATAAATAGTGTCCTCCTCCAATCGAGCAAGACTATAGTTTATCACCTCTGGAGAAACAGTTCGGGGAAGATTATGTTCCCATTCAACCAACCGAACAAGATAAGGGTAACGGGATAGGTACATCTGAGACTCATAGTGCAGGAGTAGAAAAGACCGAAAATGTAGAAAAACCTAACCCTGAAACTATTAAAATTCTAAAAAACCCAGCAAATCAGAGACCAATATAGATTAGGAACTGATCGCCAATTAAATATGTTAAAGGTCCTAACTTTGAGGTAGAGGACTTCTTGAAACCTGCTGAAAATTTGCAATCAAAGTATGTTCCTCCACCGAAACGGTCTCCTGATAGAACTCCTGAGCGATCTCCTGTAAACAGGAGATCTCCACCCAGATATTTTAGATATAGATCTCCACCTGGTCGTAGACCTAGCTTCAATTCCTATTTTAGGGAATATAAAATTGAAACTGTGCGTACATGTTTGCATTGCGGGTTGGGAGGTCATAGGGCGGTTCATTGTTCTAAACGATTTGTAGCACCCAGAAGGAGGATTGAGTTGAGTCCTCCCAAAAGGTTTCAAAAATTTCGATCAGTTTCTCCTCCTAAGAATCAGATGTCGTCTAGACCTAACTCTCATGGGTCGAGTCAACATGTGATTTATAAGAATCAATCCTCGATTGAAAAAAGTAAAAGGGTTAAACAGGATAATGTTTATTTTAAGAAACTCTTACATAAGAACCAAATGTGGGTGACAAAGGAGGGTTCTAATGGGGCTAGTGGTTTGGGCACCACTTTAAAGGAAAATGAAATGGCTGTTAATGTAAATGGGAAACCCATTGCCGTAAAGGCATGGGTATCCCCCTCAAACTAATCATTTTTCTTTTTATTTGTGTAGGTCGCCTACAGTCCAAACAAAAACACTTGGATTGTTGATAGTGGGGCATCCAGGCACATGACAGGAAATATGTCTCTGTTGAATGATGTTAAATCTGTTAAGGGTGGACCTTTATCTTTTGCTGGTGATCAAGGAGGGTTTATAACTGCTCTAGGGATGATTTCAAATTCTTCGGTCAGTTTTGAAAAAGTGAGCTATGTAAAGGAAATGTCCAATAACCTGTTGTCTGTCTCTCAAGTGTGTGACAAGAGGCACAAAGTTTTATTTGATGAACAGCAGTGTTATATCATGAGAAAAGATTATAAAGTACCAGATGATATGATTCTTATGATGGCACCTAGATTTCAAGGCTTGTACATTCTAGATATGTCAAAGGCTTATGTGAATGCAGCTACAGGGCATCAGGCTTTTGTGTCCAGAGCTTCTGAGAAAGAATTAATGTTATGGCATAAGAGGATGGGTCACTTGAGTTTCAGGAAAATGAACCATTTAGTTCACAATTGTTTAGTCGAAGGGGTAAATGTTAAAGGGTTTCAGGCTCCTGATGGTTGCGTGCTGTGTAAGAAGGGGAAGCAAGCTAAGAAATCACATAAGGCTAAGAAACATTATTTCATTGATACTCCTCTTGAGATGCTTCATATGGACCTCTTCGGTCCTGTTAACAAGAAGAGTATTACTGGACACTCCTATTGTTTAGTGGTTACTGATGAATACTCACGGTTTACGTGGGTTGTGTTGCTGAAAAGTAAAGCTGATACTTTCGAACAAATCAAGTTGCTGATCACGAGGCTTGAAACGTTGTACAAATTGAGGGTTCGCAGGATTCGGACATATAATGGGACAGATTTTAAAAATAAGAAAATGGAAGAATATTGTAATGAAAGAGGAATTCAACAACAATTCAGTTCACCTTATACTCCGCAGATGAATGGTGTTGCTGAAAGAAAGAATCGTACTCTAATTGAGACTGCTAGGACCATGCTGGCTGACTCAGAATTACCAGTTACCTTTTGGAGTGACGTAGTTTTGAATGCGTGTTATACGATGAATAGAGTGCTTGTTGTGAAACGTCATGGCAAGACATGTTATGAGCTGCTTCTAAAAAGAAAACCTCACATTAAACATCTTGAACCGTTTGGTTCTTTGTACTATAATGGTTAGAGATTCAGGTGGGAAATTCAATCTGAAAGCTGTTACAGGTAGGTTCTTGGGTTATGGGAATGCGTGCAAATGAGTTTACAATTTGGAAACACGGTGTGTTGAAGAAAGTACCGAAATTGATGTTCAAAGACATGCAGCAATTCCATCCGGAAAAGGGTATACATGGCAGTTTGATTATGATAAGTTGTTTGATTCATTCAAGCTTCCAGAGGATGACTCTGATGATGAAGAGATAGCTGCACAAATGATGTATAACATGCGTCTCTCTGCTGAACGTATGTCTGATGTGAGTATGCAATCTCAAGTGCCTAAAATAACAGATAATACCGCACCAGTGACAGGGACTAATGATGATGACTCGGACTCAGGGGATTCAGTTCCAGCATTAGAGGAATCGACCTTACAGTCTGAGGGGGATGAAGTTTATCTGGATGAAGTATACGAGGACTTGGTAGAGGAAGAACCGAATAGAACTGTGTTGGAAGAACCACTTCAAGATGAGGAACTCACATAAATAGTTGCTGTAGATCTTTTACAAACTAATACAGATGACATCTTTGAAACCAGCGAACTAAGACGGTCTGGCAGATCGGTTTCTCTCCCTAAACGGTTTGACGATTATGTAATTAACCCTGCAGGTGTTTCAGGTGCTAATACAGGTGAACCTTCTGCTTCGGATGAACGTGTAACACCCTCTGCAAATGTTGTTACTGCTTTTTATATTGAATTGAATCAGACCGGAAGAATCTTCAGGAATGCGTACTGTGCTTTTGTATCGCAAATCAATCCGGAAGACGTCAAAGATGCTTTGCAGTATGATGAGTGGGTTTCAGCTATGCAGGAAAAACTTCAACAGTTTAATCACTTGCGTGTTTAGAGATTGGTAATACCACCTACAGGTTGTAAGCCGTATGGCCTGAAGTGGGTATTGAAAAATAAGACAGATGATCAGGGTATCGTGATCCGAAACAAAGCAAGATTGGTTGTTCGAGGTTATCAATAAATTCCAGAAGTTGATTATGACGAGGTATATGCTCCGGTTGCCAGACTTGAGGCGATACGAATGTTTTTAGCATTTGCTTCGTGGAAAGGTTTTAAAGTGTTTCAGATGGATGTTAAGAGTGCGTTTCTATATGGTACTCTCCAAGAAACTGTGTATGTAACTCAGCCACCGGGCTTTGTTGATCCACATCATCCAGAGAAGGTGTATCTCTTAGAAAAGGCGCTTTATGGTCTTCACCAAGCCTGAGAGCTTGGTATGCTACTCTGTCAAACTATATGATAGAGAATGGTTTTAGACGAGGGGTCATCGATCAGACTCTTTTTATTAAGGAAAGGGGGGACGACATTATGTTGGTACAAGTGTATGTGGACGATATCATCTTTGGGTCAACCGATCAGAAAATGGTTGATGATTTTCAGGATGTAATGCAAAAACGGTTTAAGATGAGTTCATTAGGGGCCATTAATTTCTTCTTAGGGTTGCAGGTTGATCAAACTGAAAAGGGCATTTTTCTACATCAATCAAAGTATGTAGCTGACATCTTGAGCTGGTTCAAGATGAAAGATGAACGAATTGCCAAGAATCCTCTGTCGGTGAATCACGGGATTACACCAGAAAATACAGGGCCGAAAGTCAATCCGACTCTTTACAGGGCTATTATTGGTTCCTTAATGTATCTTACCGCGACTCGCCCAGATATCATGTTCGCTGCTTGTTTGTGTGCTCGGTATCAGGCACAACCGAATGTGAATCATATGTTAGCAGCAAAGAAGATCATGCGTTATCTAAAGGGAACTCTAAGTTTGGGCTTATGGTATCCTCGAAAGGATGGGTTCGATCTAACAACTTTTAGTGATTTTGATTATGGAGGTTGTAAGAGAGATTTCAAATCAAC
Organism: Rutidosis leptorrhynchoides; assembly: GCF_046630445.1. Classification (NCBI taxonomy): domain Eukaryota; kingdom Viridiplantae; phylum Streptophyta; class Magnoliopsida; order Asterales; family Asteraceae; genus Rutidosis; species Rutidosis leptorrhynchoides. The sequence goes on from NC_092335.1 coordinate 217,639,791, forward strand.
CTCGGGAGGGTGTCAATTTCTAGGTAGTAGGTTGATAAGTTAGCAGTGTAAGAAATAAACAGTAGTCGCACAATCGACTTGTGAGGCTGAATATATTGCAGCGGAAAGTTGTACTTCTCAAGTTGTCTGGATTCAACAACAATTTCGGGACTACGGTTTGCAAATTTCTAACACTCCTATATATGTTGATAATACAGCTGCTATTGCTGTTACTAAGAATCCTGTTAATCATTCTAAGACCAAACACATAGGGATCAAGTACCATTTCATTAGGGACTGTTATAAAAAGAAACTAATAGATGTCCTACAAATAGGTACCACAACCCAAAGGGCTGATGTGACGACCCGGAGATTTCCAACCAAATTTAAACTTAATTTTTTTTTACGATTTCGACATGATAAGCAAAGTTTATTTAATCGAATCTCGAAATCTTTGAACTGTTAACATGGATACGTTTAAATCATTTGACCATTGACTATGCCCGACGATTCACGAACATTTGTGTATAAATATTAAATATTCAATATGTGTTGTCATATAATTTATATTATATAATTAGTAAATATTATATAATTAATAATATATAAGGTTAATATATTAAATGTAACTACAAATTAAAAATATAGTTGTTATGTTAATATTATTATTACTTTCATTATTAATACTAATATTAATATCAATATCAATATTAGTTTTATGATATAATTTAAATATAATGTGTTATTATAATTGTTATTATTTTGTATTTTGATAAGGCTAAAAAGGAACATATATTTCATAGCAATATCCCTTCTAAATAATAGGTTTTCATATGTAATTGTATTAAATTTTCATTGTAATTGTTTAAATAAATAAGTGCGAAGACAAAAGGCGAAAACGAAGATTTGAAGACACAAACGTCCAAAAAGCTCAAATGTACAAGATACAATTCAAAAGGTTCAATTTATTGATGAGAAACGTCTAAAAATGACAAGAGTACAAGTTACAAAACGCAAAGTACAAGATATTAAATTATACGAAAGGACGTTCGAAAATCCGGAACCGGTACCCGAGCCAACTATCAACGCTCGACGCAACGGAGCTGAAAGTACAAGTCAACTATGCACAAGAATATAATATAATATTTAAATAATTCATAATAAGAATAATAATAAATAATAAAAAGTTGTTAATTGAGCATAGTTAAGGGGTCATAAGTGAAAATTTCAATTCAATATTTGCCTATAAAAGGCAATTCATTTGATCGATTTATGTACACCTTTTCTTCTTTCTTTATCTTTACATGTAATATATATATTTATAATTATAATTTTAATTTTAGTTTAAGTTTAATAATAATTGGGTTATTGTAAGGAATGTTTTACGGGTTTTAAAGTCGAAACTCTGTCCGTGTAACGCTACACGATTAATAATCACTGTAAGTTATGTTCTTCCTTTTTAAATTAATGTCTCGTAACTAAGTTATTCTTATGCTTATTTAAGCCGAAGTAATCGTGATGTTTGACTAAATATTAAGACGGGGTTATTGGATTTTGTACCATAATTAAGGTTTGGGCAAAAGACCGATACTTGTGGAAATTGGACTATTGACTATTAATAGATGGGGGTATTGTCTAATTGAGTAACAACTCATTGGAGTCTGTCGAACCTATCTTCAAATTAATTATCCTAATAATTAATAATGATTATGGTTGTCATATTTAGTGACGTTCATATGGAATCTATTATAATCATTTAATTAATTATTCGGGTTGGGTAATTGATTATTCAAACTGATCAAGTGGGTAAATTAATATTCATATCTAATCAAAATAGGGGTGGATTACATACAGTGATAACTGGTGTAATTGTTGACAGAAGTGATAACTGCGTCACAGTTTAAATCCTTAATTAGTTGGAATATTTGACTTCGGGTATAAGGGTAATTTGACGAGGACACTCGCACTTTATATTTATGACCGATGGACTATTATGGACAAAAACCAGATAGGTATCAAATAAACCATGACAAAGGACAATTAACCCGAGTAACAATTAATTAAAATCAAAACGTTAATCATCATGATTACGGAAGTTTAAATAAGCATAATCCTTTTATTTCATATTCTATCGCAATTTTATTTATTGTTATTTTATTTATCGTCATTTATATATTTTACGCACTTTAATTATTGTCATTTATCTTTACGCTTAAAAATATAAAATCGACAAACCGGTCATTAAACGGTAAAAAAACCCCCTTTTATAATAATATTACTACTTATATATATATATATATATATATATATATATATATATATATATATATATATATATATATATATATATATATATATATATAGTTTTATAAAAATATAGTACGTAATCACTAGCTCCCTGTGGAACGAACCGGACTTACTAAAAACTACACTACTCTACGATTAAGTACACTGCCTATAGTGTTGTAGCAAGGTTTAGGTATATCCCATCCGTAAATTAATAAAACTTGTGTCATATTTTGTAGTATTTTGTATTAAAAATAATACTATTTCGTACCCTCACGCTACATCATCAAGTTTTTGACGCCGCTGCCGGGGAGCGTTAAAACGCTATATTTTTAATTTATATCTGTAAAAATATAGTTATAAAAAAAAGTAATTTCGGGGACACTTTTTGTGTTTTCACGGGGTATTTAAGTTTTTTTTATTTTTAGTTTTTGATTGATTAAAGATATATTAATTTAAATATAATAATTTAATAAATATAATAATATAATAATATTGAAATAAAATATAATAATATAATAATATTTTAGAATCAAATTTGATACGTAAAAGTTTTAAAAGTTTTAAAAAGTCGTATTTATTAAATACTTATGGGGTATATTATGTAACTTATAATTAATAATTTCTATAATGTCGCTTTCATGTGAATAGTAAATTAATTAATTTCTTTCCTTTACTATTTTGAATCGTAAAAGTTTTAAAAGTTTTAAAAAGTCGTATTTATTAAATATTTCAGGGGTATATTATGTAACTTGCAATTAATAATTTCTATCATGTCGCTTTCATGTGAATAGTAAATTAATTAATTTCTTTTCATTTACTATTCATGAATAGTAAATGAGTTAAAAAAAAGTTTTGAAAAAAAATAATAATAATAAAAAAATTATTAATTCCTTTAAAAAAAAATTGTGTAAAAAAAATCGTTTTTTAAAGAAAAAAAATTCGTTTTTAAAAAAAAAAATTGTAAAAAAAATCGTTTTTTTTTAAAGAAAAATTTTTTTAAAAAAAAAGTTAAAAAATATATATATAAAAAAAAAATTTAATTTTTTTTTAAAATCCTTAAAAAACGAAATATAAAAAAAAAATTAAAAAAAAAAATTTCTTTTTTATTACCTTTAGATTTTTAGACTCTAGTTACAATTTTTAGTATTAAGTTTAGTTTTGCCATAGTTATTTTTATTTCTATAATTTTTAGGTTTGCCGTAAAATCCCTTAAGAGCTTATTCCTTAGACTAAGATTTATGTGCTTTAGAATTTTGCGACGCCGTTTTTCGCGCTACTTTCTTATTTTTATTTTTCGACGCCTATTTTTCGACCTTTTATTTTTCGATCTTTTTCGACGCGTTTTTTTTTCTTTCTTATTTCTCGCTATTCTAGTTTTAGGATAAGATTTTTATTCTACTTCTTATCTAAATTTTTTAAAATTACGAAAATTTATTTTAAGTGGTTAAATTGATAGACATCAAAATTTTCTGGTTCGTAGTAATAGTTGGATTTGTACGTGGACCGGGTTATTGGAGCCAAACAGTACTCAATTATATTAAGACCAAACGAATCCTGCCCCTCTGCTGCATCTTTTGGCTATTCGAAACGTGGGCAAAATCAGAAAAGTCTATTAATTGGATAACTTATATAATTTTTCTTTCCTTTTAAAAACTAATAGGATATTCAGTGAATGCACCGAGTAAAACGTTCACCACCTTTCATACGTTCACCACCTATAACTCGATCAAGACATCTAGCCAATATTGTCGCCGTTGATTTTTCTTTAGAATCATCATCTAGTCGACCAAGAACTCCAACTCAAATTTCCGATAATCCATCTTTTGAACCCGACCTCACAATTGAGAATCCGGAGAATATTCAGGGACAATTCCAAGATCCAGAACCACTAATCATTCCTCCTGAACCACAAACCATTAAATCAGAATCTTCTAGTGATTCGTATTCAACAAATTCAATTATGAAAAATCTGGAACCTCTAAGTATGGAAGACCGAATGAGAGCCACACGCACGGGCCAAGGTCATGCCATTATTAAGCCAGACATTAATGCGCCAGATTATGAAATCAAAGGACAAATCCTACACATGGTAACTAATCAGTGCCAATATAGTGGTGCGCAGAAGGAAGATCCAAACGAACATCTTCGTACGTTTAATAGGATCTGTACACTATTCAAAATCCAAGAAGTTGAGGATGAACAGATCTATCTCATGTTGTTTCCCTGGACTTTAAAAGGAGAAGCCAAAGATTGGTTAGAATCGTTACCTGAAGGGGCGATTGACACATGGGATGTTTTAGTTGAGAAATTTCTTAAAAGATTCTTTCCGGCATCTAAAGCCGTGAGACTTCAAGGAGAAATTGTTACGTTCACACAAAAGTCAAATGAAACTCTATATGAGGCGTGGACAAGATTTGAAAAGTTGTTGAGAGGATGTCCTCAACACGGTTTAGACACTTATCAAATAGTACAAATATTCTACCAAGGTGTCAACGTTGCTACACGAAAAGACATCGACATAACAGCTGGTGGTTCCATTATGAAGAAAACCGCAACTGAAGCTTACAAAATTATTGATAACACAGCCTCCCACTCTCATGAGTGGCACCAAGAGAAAGATATATATCGTTCATCTAAAGCGGCTAGAGCCGATTCTAGCCATAACTTTGATTCCGTTTCCGCAAAAATAGATGCTTTCGAGAGACGAATGGAAAAGATGAATAAAGATATTCACGCAATACAAATCAGTTGTGAGCAATGCGGTGGACCACACTTAATGAAAGACTGTCACATTGAACAAACGATGGAACAACGTGAGAATGTTGTCTACATGAACCAAAGGCTGGAAAATAGTTATCAGAATAATTATCAACCGCCAAGGCCAAACTTCAATCGAAATTAAAACATTCTTTACAATCCAAAAGGACCCGACAATAACTCGTATAACCAACAAGGTCCGAATAACCAACAAACTCAAAACAACACTTTCATTCAACAAAGACCTGGCTTGTATAAACCACCACAACAAACCGAAGAGAAAAAGTCAAATCTGGAAGAAGTGGTATTTAAGCTAGTTGAATCTCAAACACAATTTATTGAAACTCAAACTCAAACGAATGAGAGGTTTGATCAGTCATTTAGAACTCAACAAGCTTCTATTTTGAATCTAGAAAAACAAGTAGGTACTCTTGTTAGATTGATGAGTGAAAGGAAACAAGGAAAGCTACCGAGTAATACTGAAGTAAATCCTCGGAATGAAAATGTTAATATGGTTTCAACAAATTCTGAAAAACCAGCATCAGAAGATGGGGAGGTTTTAGATGTAAGTAACAATGAAGAAGTTACACCACCACCACCACCCGAGTATGTAAAGCCAGTGGTGGCACCATACAGACCACCCATCCCGTTTTCAAGAAAAGGAGTTGAGTATGAGCAAGTAATAGGTAATAAAGTTTGTGATACCTCTGGAAAGAAGAAGAAGAAGAATAAAAAAGTGCAAGAAACAAAAACAGTAGAAGTAAACCCGGTGAAGACAGTTCCACCAAATCCTCCACCTAGGGTAGGTGATCCGGGTGAATTTATTGTTCCTTGTCTACTTAGTGACTGTGTCATGTATGATGCACTAGCAGATTTAGGTTCAAGTGTGAGTGTTATGCCTCTTTCATTATATAAGAGATTAGGTGTAGGTGAGTTAACTCCAACGGATATGAGTGTTCGACTCCTTGATCAAACCATTAAGCACCCAGTTGGAATTGCTGACAACCTACCCGTTCAAGTAGGTAATTTAACCTTTCTAGTCGAATTCATTGTCATTGACATAGAAGAGGACTCAAACGTTCCTCTAATTTTAGGTCGACCATTCTTAGCGTCCACCGGGGCGTTATTTGATGTAAGAAAGGGTAGAATGACACTTAGTAATGATGAGAAATCTATCACCTTTATGATTCGAAAGTCTAAATATCCACAAACCAAAACCGTTGAACCGACAAAAACGATTGGTAAGAACCATGTTGTTTTACCAACTCTAACGGTAATGCTTAACAATAATAGAACGCCTAAGTGTGGGGAAAATGAAGTAACACCTAATTATGACTTGATAATAAAGAACCCCATAGTTGATACGAAATTAAATGACCCCGTTATTAACAGTTCAATGAAGAAACTTTTTAAACGGGTTATTGATGCTAAAAGTAAGGGGAACTTTAAGTTATATAACCGGTTAGTATCCAATCTGTCGCCTAAAGAAAAGGCGAAGCTAGTTGAATTTGTGGATATTACGGAAAAAGCTGGTCAGTGGCTTAAAGCAAAAGTCACAGATATGCAAGTTGATTATGGTCCAAGAGAAATTGACGATGAAGTTAATCACAATTTCGACACCACATCTACCTAAGTGTGAGGAGATTCAAATATTCTAAAAAGAAAATGCTGTTTGGAGTTAGTTGTTCTGTTCTTGTGTAGTTCCGAGAATAGAATCCGATTGGTCTTTTCCACTAGCAGACACTAAAGAACTAGTTTTCTCCCCCCATTCTGAATTTTTTTGTTTTTTAGGTTTTATATGAAATTAATATGTTTTCTTTTTAAGTTTTGTGTGAATTTAAAAACAAAAATTTACTTTATTTCATTAAGTTGAAAAAAAATGGTTTCTAAAATTCGTCGTGAGTTGAAGACTAGGTCGTTGAGCCGAAATTACTTTACCCGAGGGCGGGGCGAAAAATTTTGTCATCATTATTTTTAATTTTATTGATTTAAAGTATGCAAAAAAAAAAAATATTTGATTTTATAAATTTTTGAACGTGGGGTAATATACCCAACTTTAAAAATATGTATATATGTTTGTATTTTATCATGTAAACAACAGGGTAAAACAACGCACTTTCAAAGACTAACATTAAGTTCAGCAAAAGCTACTGATTTTGATGACAAGATGCAAAATAACAAATGTGATATAATAAATGAAGGAATGAACGATGAGGCGCGCCATCTATCATTCGACGAGCTTTGTAATTACAAACTGGGTATTTTTAATCACTTTCCTACACTAATCACCCTCATGAATTTATAATTATAGTCTGATTTCATGCAAATGAGGGCATTGCATGATCTCAAGTGTGGGGAAGGGTTATAAATTCTCTCGGGTTTATACTTGGCTTATTTTCTAAATATTATGAAAATTTTAAAAAATTTTAACTAAATGAATTCAAAATCATGTTTATACATATTTATGAACGATAAAACTAGGTGTTAATGCCGAAATTATTGTTACCTCGGAAAGGACATAAATTGAGAAACAACTAAAACGCTTGAATTTATTTATTAAGATATAAAAAGACGCATGAAAAAAGCCAAGTGTGGGGAGAATGTACCAAGTTATTCAATTAAAAACTATCTATCACATGTTTTTGTAAAGTTATTGCAGGTGCTTTTACTTTGGACTAAATTAACTGGTTTACCCGATTTACTGTAAGAAAGATGGATCTACACGATGAATCAATTCCATCATTAAAAGGAAGTAAAGTCTTCCGAAAAAGAAACGCGCTTCTTGATTTAGGTCATGAAGTTGTCGTCCAGACCAGCTGTAGGTTGACGAAAAATCTAGAAAAGTCATCTCTAAAATCAGCAGAAAATCCACGGACCTCAGCATCAAACAGGGTCGCCAAGTGGTCAGACTTATCCTAACCATGAGAGGATCTGTCTCGTAAAATGAGGAGGGCACCGTGCAAATTAGCTTGATAAGACTAATGAATCAAATCCCTAGAAAGGATAATATCCTTAAAGATCAAAAATCAGCTTTTAAGACTGATATTACTCAATCCTAGAGATTGACCTTAAAGATTGAGAATTACAAACTCATGGAATTCAATGATATCTAAACTCGAGCTTGAACGAGAAAATATTTTGATCAAATTAAAACCGATTTGTTTTCTGAAAACCCATTTTCAATGCGTTCATTACCATTGAACGTAAAATCCTGAGAATTCATCAGAATTCATTAGGTCACCTGAACCAAATCGGGTGTCAACCGTAAGAAACGGTGGTTGCATAGCATGGTCGGAGACAGGACCTTGTGCCAGACCGAAAAATCATAGGATGATCTTTACTATTGCTCCTACAAAGGATAGTACTAGCATCCAACACGTTTTAAGACCATAATCATATGCATGTAATTAGACATTGCCTTAACAGTTTCTTGTTCATCGCTTTCCTTTACAACCGGACGGTAGTTTACCGAAAGGTAATATACGGAACAAGTAAACTGGACGTGTTGCTTTCCCAATACAAGGTTAGCAAGTGGGTAACACAAAACCACAAGTGTTGAGCTAAAATTTTCAAATCTGAAACCCACACAACCCACAAAAATATTTTGCAAACACCGGTGAAGGGTTATTCCGGAAAACTTATCTAGGGTAAAAGCTAGATTAAATTTTCAAAAAGATCAAATGTTTTCATAAAGATCCAATTTTCTTAAGGATCTACTTTTTCATAGTCATGTGGGACTGTAAACCACCTTTCAAATGTGCACTTTGCTTTGGAAACCGAAAGTAAATCGGCTATTTGATTGCAAGTGTCGTTGACCTAAACCCGAGACAACTGTGGATGACACACCCACCTTTAACCATGGTTCTATCGTTACTATCATTGTTTATACCACCATATCAAAATCACTAATGTACAAAGTGTGATGAATAAAAAAGTGATTCATGTATGTTTTTATTTCAAGTTCTGTATTGTTTGAGGACAAGCAACGCTCAAGTGTGGGGATATTTGATAAGGCTAAAAAGGAACATATATTTCATAGCAATATCCCTTCTAAATAATAGGTTTTCATATGTAATTGTATTATATTTTCATTGTAATTGTTTAAATAAATAAGTGCGAAGACAAAAGGCGAAAACGAAGATTTGAAGACACAAACGTCCAAAAAGCTCAAATGTACAAGATACAATTCAAAAGGTTCAATTTATTGATGAGAAACGTCTAAAAATGACAAGAGTACAAGTTACAAAACGCAAAGTACAAGATATTAAATTATACGAAAGGACGTTCGAAAATCCGGAACCGGTACCCGAGCCAACTATCAACGCTCGACGCAACGGAGCTGAAAGTACAAGTCAACTATGCACAAGAATATAATATAATATTTAAATAATTCATAATAAGAATAATAATAAATAATAAAAAGTTGTTAATTGAGCATAGTTAAGGGGTCATAAGTGAAAATTTCAATTCAATATTTGCCTATAAAAGGCAATTCATTTGATCGATTTATGTACACCTTTTCTTCTTTCTTTCTCTTTACATGTAATATATATATTTATAATTATAACTTTAATTTTAGTTTAAGTTTAATAATAATTGGGTTATTGTAAGGAATGTTTTACGGGTTTTAAAGTCGAAACTCTGTCCGTGTAACGCTACACGATTAATAATCACTGTAAGTTATGTTCTTCCTTTTTAAATTAATGTCTCGTAACTAAGTTATTATTATGCTTATTTAAGCCGAAGTAATCGTGATGTTTGACTAAATATTAAGACGAGGTTATTGGATTTTGTACCATAATTAAGGTTTGGGCAAAAGACCGATACTTGTGGAAATTGGACTATTGACTATTAATAGATGGGGGTATTGTCTAATTGAGTAACAACTCATTGGAGTCTGTCGAACCTATCTTCAAATTAATTATCCTAATAATTAATAATGATTATGGTTGTCATATTTAGTGACGTTCATATGGAATCTATTATAATCATTTAATTAATTATTCGGGTTGGGTAATTGATTATTCAAACTGATCAAGTGGGAAAATTATATTCATATCTAATCAAAACAGGGGTGGATTACATACAGTGATAACTGGTGTAAATTAGTTGGAATATTTGACTTCGGGTATAAGGGTAATTTGACGAGGACACTCGCACTTTATATTTATGACCGATGGACTATTATGGACAAAAACCAGATAGGTATCAAATAAACCATGACAAAGGACAATTAACCCGAGTAACAATTAATTAAAATCAAAACGTTAAACATCATGATTACGGAAGTTTAAATAAGCATAATCCTTTTATTTCATATTCTATCGTAATTTTATTTATTGTTATTTTATTTATCGTCATTTATATATTTTACGCACTTTAATTATTGTCATTTATCTTTACGCTTACAAATATAAAATTGACAAACCGGTCATTAAACGGTAAAAAAACTCCTTTTATAATAATATTACTACTTATATATATATATATATATATATATATATATATATATATATATATATATATATATATATATATATATATATATATATATATATATAGTTTTATAAAAATATAGTACGTAATCACTAGCTCCCTGTGGAACGAACCGGACTTACTAAAAACTACACTACTCTACGATTAGGTACACTGCCTATAGTGTTGTAGCAAGGTTTAGGTATATCCCATCCGTAAATTAATAAAACTTGTGTCATATTTTGTAGTCTTTTGTATTAAAAATAATACTATTTCGTACCCTCACGCTACATCATCATATTTGTAGTATAATTATTATTATAAATTATAAATATTATGATTATTATCATTGCTATAATTGCTAAAATCATTATTATTATAACTAGTAGTAGAGTTATAATTTTAGTTATTATGATTAATATCAGTATTATTATTATTAATATAAATTATTACTATCGTCATAGTTATTAGAAAATAACACAATTTATTATTATTATCATTAATAATATTGTGATGGCCCCGTCAATACGCTTAACGGCTCCATCACTTGGTCCCACAGCTTGATCGAACTTAAATGAATTTAACAAACGACATTACATTCTTTTATTTCAAAAGTTTCCCAAAAATGAAAGCATACCAAAATATGTAGTTTAAAAGTAACCCAACATATTAATAATCCAAAGTTGACACAAAATATTGTCAACAACCCACAAGTATTAATTATTCAAAAACCGAATGCAAGCCAAAGTTTCATAAATTGTTTCATTAAAATCTGCCCAAATGCATGCAGACTCTTCTAAACACAGCGGAAGCATCACATAAACTCAAGTACCTGTGAAAACATGTGAGTAAACTGTCAACACAAAGGTTGAGTGAATTATAGGTTTAAATAATTGAATAAACTTTAGACCACAAGATTTAAAAATGTTAGAAAACATTAAACATTATTCTATTATCAATGAGCCACCTGGTAACCACTTAACCCTTTATTTACCCTTGCCAAACACAATAATAATATACACTGGACAGTGTATCTACAACAAAATACGAAGTACTAAACATTCTGATTATAAATTGCTAGCGCGACTAGCTCGAAATGGGGTTGTAAAACCCGATAGATCTATCCGTAGGATTCGCATTCACCGGTAGAAACCAATGATTACAGTTACTAGACTAGGGAATATTTTTGTCCAACTCACAATGAATAATTTAAATTTAATTGTCACTTGTGTCTAAACGTGAAATAAAATGCATGTAATCACATCCCAAAAATATACTTTGAAAAGTATGTAAAAACGAGACTATAACTCACCTTAATAGTAACGAAGTAACCAACACAATTAAGCGAACAGCAAATGTAGTACAGTGATCAGGAATGATCACAACGCCGAGCTATAAATAAAGTAGGTCGATATAAATAACTAACTTATGTCAAGTCTTAGTATGATAGCTATTGTACATGTTGCAAGCAGTCATAGAACAATACTCAATATGCATCGGTTTGATCAGAACAGCTTACGGACACACACTTTCTATTTTTAGAAAGTTTCTATTTTTAGCAGGTTTCCATTTTTGGAAAGTTTCTATTTTTGGAAAGTTTCTATTTTTGGAAAGTTTCTATTTTTGGAAAGTTTTCAAATTTAGAAAGTTGCTATTTTAGGAAAGTTTATAAGTTAGGAAAGTTTCCTTAATCAGAAAGTCAACAAAAGTCAACTGAAAGTCAAAGTCAACTGAAAGTCAACTCAAAAGTCAACCTTGGTCGAACATGGTCAACGTTAATTTTAAAAGTGTAAGTTGTAATAATAATGTAAGTTATAATGTTTATTAAAGTTAAATATGTCTAATTATGTCATAATATAAGTTTAATTAGATTAAAATGAATTATTAATGTTAATATAAGTTTAAATGATATATTTAATATAACATAAGTATTTAATTAATTAATTAAATATTAGTCATAATATAAGTATTATTAATTAATAATAAATTTTAAATCATATCATAAGTATTATTAATTAATAATGAATTATTAATCATATCATAAGTTTCTAATTATAATTATTAAATCATAAGTATTTAATAATTAAATTATAATTAAATAATAACTAAGCCTTATAATAATTAAATAATTAATTAATCCTTATTATAAGTCTTATAATAGTAATCTCATAATATAAGTTTAATACTTATCATAAGTAATTTTCATTAATAATAGTATCATTAATCATGAGTTTAATTAAATGTTAATTAAATCATAAGTAATAATTAAATGATATAATAAATATATATATCATAAGTCTTAAATAATAATAATTACTTTTTTTTATCATAAGTAATTAAATGATAATGAAACCCATTATTTATATCATAAGTTTATTAATTAGTCACAAGTTTTAAATCAAAAGTTCATCGGGTCGCATCTTGAGCCCCGGGTGTCGGTTTTTAGCGAGTCTTACATATATCTCCGCCTAATCAAATCACCCGACACTTTGGTATACTCAAGAACACACCAAGAACATCCCACAAGTCGTGATGTACAGCCAATACACTACTTGGAACTTCAATTCAATCAAAATCGTGTTTTAGACGTAACGGGTGATTCGTGGCTCGGATTGAGATGACCCGAACATGAAAGTTCGTCCCACCATCAGTCCTAACACACTAACACACCCTAAAGTCAACAAATATGGTCACAAAGTTGGACCAAACCTGGTTCATACCAATATCACAATTCAATCTTAACAAAATACCATTTTGATCATATTTAGGGCTCCGGGAATAGAAACGACATGAATCCAGAGTCTAAAATTAATGTCTTGATGAGAGAAACTCATCTAGATACTTTATTTTAACTTTTATAACAGTCACAATTCTAGAATTAAATAAAAAGCTGCTGTCCCAATTATATCAAGCCGAAAACATATGTATTCGAGTAATTCTACGCATACAAACACCATTACAACAACAAGTAATCATCATACTATTAATATATAATCAAAATACAGAAATATAATTAAAAATCAAAAGTTCTAGTTTTAGGGTTTATACCCTAAACGATAATCAAGTGATATAGATGTGTAGAGGAGATCGCGTAGAACCCGATTAAGCAAACGATCAAGTAATACAAGCCTTTGATGATTAGCAATTGATGTTGATGATGATGCTTGTGTGGTCAGCCACAAAAAGAAAAAGGGAGGAGAGGAGAGCCAAAATAATTAGGGTGAATGAGAAAATGAATGGAAATTAGGAGTATGGTAACAAGGTTTGCAAAAATTGCACAAAGCCCCCTCTCCTAAAGGGGTTCGACCGAGAATTGCATGGGGATGGGACCCATGGGTCCCATTTTGATAAATGTTGATTTACTTATGGCCCAAAAGCCCGAACGAGACCCGAAACACGAAAACACGCTTACGCGATTAAAAATTCGGAGAGATAACAAACGCGTGACGAAAAATAAATATAAATACTATATATAATTATATGATCTTAAAATATCATATTTAAAATAATTAGGATTTAAATATCCCAAAAACGCGACCGTTGGTTTGAAAACCAAAAAGATTCGCCGGATAGAAATCCGCGACACGTAGAAACGTATAAATTAAAATATGAATAAAATTATTCACATAACAGTTAATAATTAATATATTATTATTAATATAATAATATAGGTCATAGAAATGACGTAGCACAATTAACAGTTAACGGTCGTTAAATAATTAACGGTAAAAGATAACGGAAAAAGTAGGGTCGTGACAGTACCTTCCCGTTACGGAAATTTCGTCCCGAAATTTAAGCAGGTGCAGGGGTTGACTCAGCATCTGGGAACAAATGCGGGTACTTCTGTTTCATCTGATCTTCACGCTCTCAAGTGAACTCGGGACCGCGTCTAGCGTTCCATCTAACCCGGACAATAGGAATTCGGCTCTGCTTAAGAGTCTTAACTTCTCGAACCATGATTTCAATAGGTTCCTCAATAAAGTGTAGTTGCTTATTAACATGAAGTTCTTCCAGAGGAATTGTCTTGTCGGCCTCGGCCAAACACTTCTTTAAGTTCGACACATGAAAAACATCGTGAACAGCACTGAGTTCTTGTGGCAATTTCAAACGATATGCCGCCGGTCCAACTCTCTCAACAATGTCAAACGGTCCAACAAAACGAGGACTTAACTTCCCCTCTTACCAAAACGGATCACACCCTTCCAAGGTGAAACCTTTAACATAACACGATCACCAACTTGAAATTTTACATCTTTCCTTCCCCTGTCGGCATAACTCTTTTGCCGACTTCTAGCAGTTCTCAATCTTTCCTTAATCTATACAATCTTCTCGGTAGTCTCGTGAATAATTTTTGGACCTGTGAGTTGAGCATCCCCAACCTCATTCCAACAGACAGGAGACCTACACTTCCTACCATACAGAGCTTCAAATGGTGCGGCTTGAATACTTGCGTGATAACTGTTGTTATAAGAAAACTCAGCTAGCGGCAAGTATTTATCCCACCCATTACCAAAATTAATAACACACGCTCATAACATATCTTCTAACGTCTGAATGGTCCTTTCACTCCGACCATCTGTTTGAGGATGATAAGCGGTGCTCATATCTAACCTAGTTCCCAAGGCTTCCTGTAAAGATCGCCAAAACCTTGATACAAATCGACTGTCTCGGTCCGAAATAATGGATACAGGAACACCATGTCTAGAAACAATCTCCTTCAAGTACAAACGAGTAAGCTTCTCCATTGAATCTGTTTCCCTAATTGGCAAAAAGTGAGCCGACTTAGTGAGTCGATCTACAATTACCCAAATAGTGTCATAGCCACCCGCAACTCTCAGTAACTTAGTAATAAAATCCATTGTAATTCCTTCCCACTTCCACTCGGGAATCTCAGGTTGCACCAACAGTCCAGACGGTTTTTGATGTTCAGCTTTAACCTTAGCACAGGTTAAACACTTAGCCACATACGTAGACACATCACCTTTCAAATTTGGCCACCAATACAGCTCCTTAAGATCATGATACATCTTTCCTGAACCAGGATGAATAGAGTACCTAGACTTATGAGCCTCATCCAAAACAAGTTGTCGCAGTTCCCCAAACTTCAGAACCCAAAGACGTCCTGCAAAGTACCTAGTACCATCTGCTCGAATCTCAAATTTCTTAGCCATACCTCTTACGTTCTCTTTCACAAAATTCTCTTCCTTTAAGGCTTCTTGTTATGCCTCAAGAATCTGCCTTGCGAGGTTTGTTCTAATTGTCATATTCAAGGCCCTGAACCTGCGAGGTTCAGCCCTTTCTTTACGACTCAACGCATCTGCCACAACATTGGCCTTACCCGGATGATATAAAAGTTCACAATCGTAATCATTCAACGTCTCAATCCATCTTCGTTGTCTCATGTTCAACTGTTTCTGATCGAGGATATGTTGAAGATTTTTGTGATCTGTGTACATAGTACTCTTGACCCCATACAAATAATGTCTCCAAATCTTAAGCGCAAAAACAACGGCCCCCAACTCTAAATCATGAGTTGTATAGTTCTGTTCGTGAATCTTCAATTGACGTGACGCATATGCAATGACCTTCTTTCGTTGCATCAAAACACAACCAAAGCCTTGACGCGAAGCATCACAATAAACAACAAAATCATCATTACCCTCAGGTATTGACAATATCGGAGCAGTAGTCAACTTCTTCTTTAAAATCTGAAAAGTAGCCTCTTGTTCATCCTTCCACTCATACTTCTTCCCCTTATGCGTTAAAGCAGTCAGAGGTTTCGCGATACGAGAGAAATCTTGAATGAACCTTCAATAGTAACCCGCTAATCCTAGGAACTGACGAATCTGAGTAGGAGTTTTCGGAGTTTCCCACCTTTCAATCACCTCAATCTTAGCAGGATCAACTTGTATCCCTTGTTTACTAACAATATGTCCAAGGAATTGAACTTCTCGTAACCAGAATGCACACTTAGAGAACTTAGCGTACAACTCTTCTTTTCTCAACAGATCAAGCACTAACCTCAAATGTTCCTCGTGCTCTTCATCACTCTTCGAATAAATAAGGATGTCGTCGATGAACATAATAACGAACTTATCCAGATAGGGTCTACGCACACGGTTCATGAGGTTCATGAACACAGCAGGTGCATTTGTCAATCCGAACGGCATAACAAGAAACTCAAAGTGACCGTAACGGGTGCGAAAAGCAGTTTTCGAAACATCAGACTCCTTAACACGCAACTGATGATAGCCGGAACGAAGATCGATTTTTGAATAAACAGATGAACCCTGAAGCTGATCGAACAGATCATCAATTCTCGAAAAAGGATAACGGTTTTTAATAGTAAGCTTGTTCAACTCACGATAATCAATGCACAAATGAAAAGAACCATCCTTCTTCTTAACAAATAGAACAGGAGCTCTGTGACGACCCGGCAATTTCCGATCAAATTTAAACTTAATTCTTGTATGATTCCGACATGATAAGCAAAGTCTGCAATGTTGAGTCTCAAAAACTTTGAACTGTTTTGTATATTCAATTGACCTTCGACCATTCTCGAAGATTCACGAACAACTATATATAAATAGATACATATACATTAATTTGAAAATATTATTTGAAATAATATATGATTTAATTGTTGAAAATAAATATGTAAAATATTATGCGATGTAAGGAAAGCTATCATTATAAATGTGTATATATATATATATATATATATATATATATATATATATATATATATATAAATATGTATCTAAATATTTCTTGTAAATATATATAATTATATTAAAAATATATAATATATTTATTTTAGTAGTTAAAACTTGCTATTTAAAAGTGTTTGCATATAGAAAGAGAATATATTAAAAATAAATGATTTTGAGCTTAATTAGTAAACGTCAGTAATACTCGATTGACATTTCGTTAGCGTTCATATAGATTTAATATAAGTTTATGATGGATTAAAATAAAAGTTAAACTGTAAATCGATTACGAAGATTTTAGATTTGTTAAAAATATTTTTACCTTTTTAAGTTTAAATATTAGTACTCCGTACATATAAATCGGGACAGAAAATAAATAATTTTCGAACCTTTTTGATCAGGTTTTAAACAGGCAATGAGTGAAATAATTAAATATGTTTAATCTAAAAATTTGAGATTTTTAGGGACACTTTTATACATTAACTGTTTAGCATTGGACATACCCCGTAAAAACTGTCGGCATAAAAATTAAAACTCGTTCACGGATGGTTTACTGTCCACATGTTTGCTTTCATCATTATATGTACTATCTTATTATTATTAATATTAAATTAAATATTATATTTTATTATTATAATATTTTTATAAGTTATTAGTTTAGGATCATGTTTTGTAATATGTATACATACATATATGTGTTACGTTTTATGAGAGCAACCAAACCACATGTTTATAATCGATAACCACAATCATCGTGAAACCATTCCACCACCACTCTTGACTTCCGGCAACCCACCATCCGGTTACCCTAAACCATCATCAAGAACCACCACCTCTATCATGTAAACCACTATTATCACATCACCATCATCGGATATTTAAACGAACACCACCTTTGGTTCATCACCCTCGGCACCACCTTTATATATTTTTTTTCTTGTTTCACGTTGCACATAAACCTCTGTTGAAGTAGATGACAACCAAGCAACCACCATGAACCAACACCACTTCATCTTCATTTTCCTCTTCTCTCTATTCCTTACTCTCTCTCCATATTTTTTTTTCTTCTTCGTGAAATATCAAAATCATTAAAAACTGCTTCATCATTTCTGTTCTAATCGAATATGTTGTTATCAAGTTGCTGCAGTTCACCACAATAGTCTCCACCACCATTATAAACCACTATTGCTCAACTTTTACTATTTTGTTTTTCAAACAATCATGAAACCCACTTGAAGGAGACGATGAACAGTAATAAAAATGGACGATGATAATACTGTTACAATATATATTCTGTTCGAACAAGCTGCTGCTACAGTTGTTATTCTATCCGTTATCCCTCCTGTTCGTTTCTGGTTGCTACAGTTATACGTTTTTTTTTTGTTTTTTTTATTTCAATTCATCGAATCTCATTGGTGAAGCTGTGATGCTTGGCGACGATGACAGAGAATGATAATGATCATAATGGGAATGAAAGATGATAACGATGGTGGAGATGGAGGACCTAATTGATGAGGATATCGTATCATAGTAAACGATGATGATTATGAATATCATAACAACGATAATATACATATACACTTGGATGATGTCGAGTTTAGGAAATTGATAATGACCATGAGCTTATGATTAGTCTAAAACTATGGCGGGTTATAAGATGATATTGTTATGAGGTTATGAAGGAGAAGAACAAACAGGAAATCGATTTTTATAAATTACAGTCCAGATAAAATCAGAAAAGTAGAAGTAGTGGAATGGTTTGGGGTGTTGGCATATAAACGAGAGGTTCTGGGTTCGAACCCAGGCCATTACGATTTTTTTTATTATTCAGAGAAGCTTGTTGGGCTTATGCTTGCTGTTGGGCCAAGAGTGATTGGGCTATTCAGATTGTAAGCAGAAAACGGGTTATATTTATTGGGTTACGAATTAATTCAGAAAAACGTAAATGGCAAAGTAGTTAAGGATGTTATTGTTTAGCGAGAGGTCGCGGGTTCGAGCCCGGACATGGGCATTATTTTTAGGCCAAATTCTTTGAGGTAGTTATCTTTATTATTATTATTTCATTATTATTATTATTATTATTATTATTATTATTATTATTATTATTATTATTATTAGAAATATAAGTATTAATATTATCATTATTATTAATTAAAATTATCATTTTATTAAGATTAACATTATTAGTAAAAATATTATTAATTATTATTTTTATCATTTTTATCATAATTAGTATTATTATTACTCATTATTAGTATTAGGTATTAATATCAATATTATATTTTTATTTTAAAATAATTTATTATTATTATTAATATTAATATTATCATTATCAAGATTTTTATATATCATTATCATTATTTTTATTATCAATACTATTAGTTATTACTATTATTATAATTGGTATTATAAAAATATTACAAATTTCCTATTTTTAATATCATTTTACCAAGTAAAGTATTAATGTTATAAAAACACATTTTTTTACATAATCATATATATTAATATAATTTCTAATACATTTAATTAAGTTATTAATGAAACACATAATCTATTAAGATAACATTTTAATATGTTAGATTACAATTAGAGGTGTTAATATATACACTTGATATAGGTTCGTGAATCCGACGCCAACCTTACACTTGTTCAATGATGTTATATGTATTTTTACTACGAAATATAGTATGGTGAGTTTCATTTGAATCTCTTTTACTCTTTACATTTTTGGGCTGAGAATACATGCAAATGCTTTATTAACTGTTTTACAATAATTATATGCTTGAGTTTCATTAATCCCCTTTTAAATGCTTTTGTAATATATATTTTTGGGACTGAGAATACATGCGCTGTTTTTTATAACTGTTTTACGAAATAGACACAAGTAATTGAAACTACATTATATGGTTGAATGATCGAAATCGAATATGCCCCTTTTTATAGTCTGGTAATCTAAGAATTAGGGAACAGACACCCTAATTGACGCGAATCCTAAAGATAGATCTATCGGGCCCAACAAGCCCCATCCAAAGTACCGGATGCTTTAGTACTTCGAAATTTATATCATGTCTGAAGGAGGATCCCGGAATGATGGGGATATTCTTATATGCATATTGTTAATGTCGGTTACCAGGTGTTCAATCCATATGAATGATATTTTTGTCTCTATGCATGGGACGTATGTTTATGAGAAATGGAAAATATGAAATCTTGTGGTCTATTAAAATAATGGAAATGATTGTTATGTTAAACTAATGAACTCACCAACCTTTTGGTTGACACTTTAAAGCATGTTTATTCTCAGGTATGAAAGAAATCTTCCGCTGTGCATTTGCTCATTTTAGAGATATTACTTGGAGTCATTCATGACATATTTCAAAAGACGTTGCATTCGAGTCATTGAGTTCATCAAGATTATTATTAAGTTAATTATAGTTGGATGTATTAAGAAATGGCATGCATGTCGTCAATTTTCAATGTAAAGAAAGTTTGTCTTTCGAAAAACGAATGCAATGTTTGTAAAGTGTATCATATAGAGGTCAAATACCTCGCGATGAAATCAACTATTGTGAATCGTTTATAATCGATGTGGACTTTGTCCGGATGGATTAGGACGGGTCATCTCAGTTGGTATCAGAGCGGTGGTCTTAGCGAACCAGGTCTGCATTAGTGTGTATAACTGAAAAGTCGTTAGGATGCATTAGTGAGTCTGGACTTCGACCGTGTCTGCATGTCAAAAGTTTTGCTTATCATTGCATGTCGAAAATTACCTGCTTATCATTCTTAGAGAATCACTTGCTTATCATCCTTAGTCTAGACACATCTTATTGCATTGATTGCATGATTAGTGTATAGACAAAATTCATATCTTAGCATATCTGCTAATTCATATCTTAGCGTATCTGTTATTGTAAACTTTGCCTGACATTTTATGTAGATTCCCCCGTAACGTATGAGATTTTGGTATTATATATGCATATGTAAATTATGTATTGCAGGGTACTAATCTACATCCTATAATCTATTTCTTATCGAAAATCCTTCATCTGATTGTACGAGATGAATCCCTCAACCAGTTCGAGTCCCTCAGATTTCGATAGATATCCCGATACTTATCTCGACAGCTATTCCGACATGGATATTCACCTAAGCTCCGAAAGCGGTGTCACCAGAATGAATCAATCAATCAGCTATCCCCAATTCATCCGATGGGATTCGTAGTCGACTTAATCAATGGAGACGCGAAGAAGGCAATCCCTTCCACCAACCGAATTCATCTCTTGACGAAGAACCCGAAGCATTTACCAGTGAACTAGTCCGAAACACCATTTTCACCCTCATTTTCCGAAATAACTCGCCATGATTATATTCTATCTAAAATTCTAAACCTCATTCATTCACTCGTCCGAACCGACAATCATCCCGGCATAATAGAAGAAGTCAATGAGCTTTGCGCTCGAGTAGTGGCTTTGGAAAATATGGTGCAAAACGTACCAGCTTCAGCAACATCACCAGCACCAGTAGTACCATCAATAACAGCATCAGTACCATCAACAATCCATGCCTCAATATCACCATCTGTACTTCGAGTATGATCTTCGTTCTACGTATCGTCCTACCTCATTTATCTTCGTTCGACTTGGCGAATATGTAATCTCTAAAATTTTAGAGATTATTTATTCTAGTTCCAACCGAAAACTAAATGAGTTTAATATTATGTTAACTCATTAAATCCATGATTACATCTGAAGAAAATATATATATATATATATATATATATATATATATATATATATATATATATATATATATATATATATATATATATATATATATATATATATATATATATATATATATATATGTTTTCATAAAGATTGTAATTAAAAATTCTTTTGTACAAACTGTTAATGGTGAAAATATTTTAACGGGTAGGTAATACCCGAGGAACATTTAAATTTCACATTAATAAGTTACACTGTACATTCTTCGAATCTGATTCAACAGTCATTTACTATCCTACTTACATCTACCGATATACGAATTCGTTCACCACAGAATAACCATTTTTATTCAATTTCATATTCGGATTTTGATTTATCAGAATCCAACAAGTGGCATAATGAAGAACACATTTGACGAAATAAAATTTGATAGAAACACACAATTTAACTACGAAAAATCTTGTTAAGAATCCACGCTAACTGTTTCCAGCTAACTGTTCCTAGCTAACTGATTATATTTTATTTATCGCAGTTTATTTATCGCAATTTACATTCTCGCAATTTTATTTATCGTCATTTAATTTTTGTTATTTACTTTACGCATTTTATTTATCGTTATTTAATTTTTGTTATTTACTTTACGCATTTTAAATATCGGGACATGTATACAAGGTTTTGACATATCATATCGACGCATTTATATATATTATTTGGAATAACCATAGACACTCTATATGCAGTAATGAACGAGTTCTCTATACAGGGTTGAGGTTGATTCTACAACAATATATATAATTTGAGTTGTGATCGAGTCTGAGACATGTACACGGGTCACGATACATATAAATTAATTCGAATATTATATAGTAAACTATATATGAATTATTATTTGTACACTACTAACTGAGGACTATCAAGTGAGGACTATCAACATTGGACAAAAAAAATGAATTAAAATATTAATCATAACATATGAAACTAAACATATCTTCAAGTTTGCCACTTGATTTCATCTTAAACGCCATTTGTATCTTGACAATTCTAATCTGCGTTCAAACCTTTCATGATTCTTGAAAACACCTCAATTGAAAGGATGAACCAACCGCACTTCATCTATGGAAGAAAAGATTGACGCATATAGTTATGCACCTGAAAACTCCCGTACCCTAAGTAAAAGTTTAACACGTGTCTGTGTTAGCTCCTTTGGCATTGTTATTACCAAAAATAACATTGCAACTCTTTTTCAAATTAGCCAATTTTATCACAGCTTCAACAAATCAACTTCAACTTCCATTCGAATTAGCCTTATTATAACCTCGATATATAAGTTTGCCTGTCATCATCGTTACCGGAGAACCGTTTATTTTTCACCACATTAGCAGTAAAATTACCAGCAACTTCAATGAATTTGGACTTTCCGAAAAATCATTATATTCATTGAAACCCCATCTTGTATTCATCTATACCCTGTAATAATAATTGCCATACCAATTACCGAGAATTAGCAATCAGTATTTCAAATCTCGTAGCATTTCTACATCAATAGTTATATGTATGCATATAACAATTATCTCCTAGAATTACGACCTTCAATTCTGAAATTTTGAAAAAGCACCCAGTCTACGAATCAATACTCGGAATGTTGAAAAAGCTGAATGAAGCTAGTAAAAACTGTAAACGATCTTAACAGCCAGAAGTTTGATAATAAAGAATAGTATGTTGGAAAAGCTCAGAAAAGTTGGAACTAGAAAACGGATTGAGCTAACCACGAAGGAGGCCAAGGACAAATACAAGGACCATATCCTATATTCAAAGAATCCAGATAATTCTGGATCCGTTGAAATTTTTAGTGAATATCTTGCTCCTTATTCTAAACCCTTGCAGACAATAGTTTCTATCATCCCTGATCTTAGATATTCCGAGATATTATCGTATCTTTCATTATAAATATCCTCCATATTTTTGGAGATATTTTTATAACTATTCTTATCTGAAATCATTAATCTCTTCATGCTATCAGTATTACATCATATAGAAACTGTTAGTTTCTATATTCTGTAAACTTTCGAGCTTAAAATATGAATGTTATTGAAGTAATGTTGGGGACTGATGCATGAGTTAGTATAATATAATTACACTTGATCAACGTGATTATATTACAATAAGTCATGCTGAGTTTCTAATGGAATGTGATGATTCACAGTACCATCATTATGTGCCACGTTACACGATTCTTTCATTCTACTTAACCTCTAAACATATCAAGAAAATATTTTCTTGATGGTTCTGTCTTTTCCGTAACTTCTGGTAATTTAACAAATTAAATCGTGCTATTACCTTTCCTTTCCGCTTAGAACATTAAGTTAGGTTCATTCGAAATTTTATACGTACGAATTCGAGACGTCTTAATCGCTTCACTTCAGGTCGGGGAGAAAAAAAAACATGGAGCCTCGAAATACAAATTGGAGTATAAATCGCAGCAAACAAGAAAGATCATAAACCGTGTATGTCTATGCGAATAGCAAGATAAAGACACGGAAGGATCAGGAATACAATAATCCCTAGAGCGTAATAGAAGTAAACAGATTCTTATGGTGACAAATGAAAAAGAAGAATTATTGTTGCAACGACCAGAATAATATTCAGAATTAGAACGGGATTAAGCATTTTCACAATTCTTGGAATTTTGAATTAAAAAAGAAAGAAAGTATTGAAGTGATAAAAGTAAGGGAACGGAAAAGGTAAATTTATAGTGAAAATATCAGACAAAGCACTCGAGGCAGATGATCGCATTTAATTATAGAGATCCTAATTTCCTTATTCACCGAAGAATCAAATCTTTTAGATTTCGAAGATTTTCTTTAAATCCCTTAAATTCCGAAAATCCACCATGACTACGTCAAAAGTTAATTCTCTATCTCAATCTGTTGTGACAGCTTCATTCGTACGCTTCACCTAATCGAATCGTTTTATCTATATTAGTCAATAATGATAAAACACCATTTATCAACTCATATTTGTCATGGAAACATTTTTATGATTATCCATGACCACCCCACTCAAATTTCGGGACGAAATTTCTTTAACGGGTAGGTACTGTGACGACCCGGCAATTTCCGACCAAATTTAAACTTAATTCTTGTATGATTCCGACACGATAAGCAAAGTCTGCAATGTTGAGTCTCAAAAACTTTGAACTGTTTTGTATATTCAATTGACCTTCGACCATTCTCGATGATTCACGAACAACTATATATAAATAGATACATATACATTAATTTGAAAATATTATTTGAAATAATATATGATTTAATTGTTGAAAATAAATATGTAAAATATTATGCGATGTAAGGAAAGCTATCATTGTAAATGTGTGTGTATATATATATATATATATATATATATATATATATATATATATATATATATATATATATATATATATATATATATATGTATCTAAATATTTCTTGTAAATATATATAATTATATTAAAAATACATAATATATTTATTTTAGTAGTTAAAACTTGCTATTTAAAAGTGTTTGCATATAGAAAGAGAATATATTAAAAATAAATGATTTTGAGCTTAATTAGTAAACGTCGGTAATACTCGATTGACATTTCGTTAGCGTTCATATAGATTTAATATAAGTTTATGATGGATTAAAATAAAAGTTAAACTGTAAATCGATTACGAAGATTTTAGATTTGTTAAAAATATTTTTACCTTTTTAAGTTTAAATATTAGTACTCCGTACATATAAATCGGGACAGAAAATAAATAATTTTCGAACCTTTTTGATCAGGTTTTAAACAGGCAATGAGTGAAATAATTAAATATGTTTAATCTAAAAATTTGAGATTTTTAGGGACACTTTTATACATTAACTGTTTAGCATTGGACACACCCCGTAAAAACTGTCGGCATAAAAATTAAAACTCGTTCACGGATGGTTTACTGTCCACATGTTTGCTTTCATCATTATATGTACTATCTTATTATTATTAATATTAAATTAAATATTATATTTTATTATTATAATATTTTTATAAGTTATTAGTTTAGGATCATGTTTTGTAATATGTATACATACATATATGTGTTACGTTTTATGAGAGCAACCAAACCACATGTTTATAATCGATAACCACAATCATCGTGAAACCATTCCACCACCACTCTTGACTTCCGGCAACCCACCATCCGGTTACCCTAAACCGTCATCAAGAACCACCACCTCTATCATGTAAACCACTATTATCACATCACCATCATCGGATATTTAAACGAACACCACCTTTGGTTCATCACCCTCGGCACCACCTTTATATATTTTTTTTCTTGTTTCACGTTGCACATAAACCTCTGTTGAAGTAGACGACAACCAAGCAACCACCATGAACCAACACCACTTCATCTTCATTTTCCTCTTCTCTCTCTTCCTTACTCTCTCTCCATATTTTTTTTCTTCTTTCTGAAATATCAAAATCATTAAAAACTGCTTCATCATTTCTGTTCTAATCGAATATGTTGTTATCAAGTTGCTGCAGTTCACCAAAATAGTCTCCACCACCATTATAAACCACTATTGCTCAACTTTTACTATTTTTTTTCAAACAATCATGAAACCCACTTGAAGGAGACGATGAACAGTAATAATAATGGACGATGATAATACTGTTACGATATATATTCTGTTCGAACAAGCTGCTGCTACAGTTGTTATTCTATCCGTTATCCCTCCTGTTCATTTCTGGTTGCTACAGTTATACGTTTTTTTTTGTTTTTTTTTGTTTTTTTTTTTTGTTTCTGTTTTATACAATTCATCGAATCTCATTGGTGAAGCTGTGATGCTTGGCGACGATGACAGAGAATGATGATGATCATAATGGGAATGAAAGATGATAACGATGGTAGAGATGGAGGACCTAATTGATGAGGATATCGTATCATAGTAAATGATGATGATTATGAATATCATAACAACGATAATATACATATACACTTGGATGATGTCGAGTTTAGGAAATTGATAATGACCATGAGCTTATGATTAGTCTAAAACTATGGCGGGTTATAAGATGATATTGTTATGAGGTTATGAAGGAGAAGAACAAACAGGAAATCGATTTTTATAAATTACAGTCCAGATAAAATCAGAAAAGTAGAAGTAGTGGAATGGTTTGGGGTGTTGGCATATAAACGAGAGGTTCTGGGTTCGAACCCAGGCCATTACGATTTTTTTTATTATTCAGAGAAGCTTGTTGGGCTTATGCTTGCTGTTGGGCCAAGAGTGATTGGGCTATTCAGATTGTAAGCAGAAAATGGGTTATATTTATTGGGTTACGAATTAATTCAGAAAAATGTAAATGGCAAAGTGGTTAAGGATGTTATTGTTTAGCGAGAGGTCGCGGGTTCGAGCCCGGACATGGGCATTATTTTTAGGCCAAATTCTTTGAGGTAGTTATCTTTATTATTATTATTTCATTATTATTATTATTATTATTATTATTATTATTATTATTATTATTATTATTATTATTATTATTATTAGGAATATAAGTATTAATATTATCATTATTATTAATTAAAATTATCATTTTATTAAGATTAACATTATTAGTAAAAATATTATTAATTATTATTTTTATCATTTTTATCATAATTAGTATTATTATTACTCATTATTAGTCTTAGGTATTAATATCAATATTATATTTTTATTTTAAAATAATTTATTATTATTAATATTAATATTATCATTACTGTCCACATGTTTGCTTTCATCATTATATGTACTATCTTATTATTATTAATATTAAATTAAATATTATATTATATTATTATAATATTTTTATAAGTTATTAGTTTAAGATCATGTTTTGTAATATGTATACATACATATATGTGTTACGTTTTATGAGAGCAACCAAACCACATGTTTATAATCGATAACCACAATCATCGTGAAACCATTCCACCACCACTCTTGACTTCCGGCAACCAACCATCCGGTTACCCTAAACCGTCATCAAGAACCACCACCTCTATCATGTAAACCACTATTATCACATCACCATCATCTGATATTTAAACGAACACCACCTTTGGTTCATCACCATCTGTACTTCGAGTATGATCTTCGTTCTACGTATCGTCCTACCTCATTTATCTTCGTTCGACATGGCGAATATGTAATCTCTAAAATTTTAGAGATTATTTATTCTAGTTCCAACCAAAAACTAAATGAGTTTATGTGACGACCCGAAAATTTCTGACCAAATTTAAACTTAACCTTTATATGTTTTCGACACGATAAACAGAATTTGTAATGTTGAATCTCAAAAAGTTTGGAACTACATTCATGTTTTATAATATTTTCCCCGTGACCTTGATAAGATAACTATGTTAACTTTCATTTTATTTAATATGAAATAAAAACGTGGAGTGTAAATAACTTAGATGTTGGATATCGACAAGTTAAGTAACTCGACATTTTTCATTAAGATGATTTCATACATTTATTTAACCTTTGGACTTTATCCCATGCTTCACCAACAGACTGTAAAAACTTGAAACCTATTATGAATATATATAATTCTAATTTTCTAAAATGTTTTATGATATAACGATTTAAATTGTTATTATATATATTTATACGCGTATTATACGTACATAGTTTTATACTTTTACTATACTTTAACATTACCTTTACTTTACTTTTACTTTACTTTAACTTTAATAATCGATACTTTAATAATTTACTTTAATAATTCATATTTTAATAATTCACTTTAATAATTCATACTTTAATAATTCACTTTAATAATTCATACTTTAATAATTCACTTTAATAATTTATACTTTAATAATTCACTTTAATAATTCATACTTTAATAATTCACTTTAATAATTCATACTTTAATAATTCACTTTAATAATTCAAGAATCTATTATAAATAGAATTCAATAGGTTTCATTATTTCATAGAAACTTGAAAATATATTTCTCCAAACTCTCTCAATCGATTTATATATATATATATATATATATATATATATATATATATATATATATATATATATATATATATATATATATTTGCTCTGTATTATTTCAAGATATTATTAGTATACATAAAATATTACGACGGAGTGATGTCCGAGTGATTTCAAAATAGTTTTTTGAATGAGTCGAAGCTAAGGAAATTATGGGTTATAGCTATGGAGGTGATGGGTATGGTTCATGGGTATGCTCGTGAGGTCAATCTAGTGTTTATCATCTCCGTTGCGTCTACGTACTTTCCTGCAATATTGAATCTCAATATTGATACGTGAGCACTCATAACTTAACTTTTATATATCAATAGTGTATCCCTGACTAGTGCTCGAGTATATAGGATTATGCATGCTTGTACATTCGATATTGTCCTTAGATAGGTTTGTTGAATCCTGAATTAGATACATATGCTACTGAGATAGGGTATATGATATGCGTATCATTGGAAAGCTAGCAAAAAATTAAGAACTTTTCATTTAAATATCGAATGGTTTCGATGAACGGATTAGAAGTTATAGTCAACTGAATTTTAGTATTATTGTTAAAATGATTATTATTACTATCGTCGTTATTATTTTAATAGAAATGTCATTGTTATTATAAAATATCATTATTACTATTATGTTAGTATTATCATTTTATCATAATACCATTTTTAGTAAATATAAATATTGTTATTTTTTATAGAATAATAATAATTATTATTACAAAATAATACAACTTTTACTTATTATTATTATGATCAATATTATTTTATCAAATAAATAGGGGATATAAAGATATTTTTCACCACGCGTAATATAATTACATTAATAATACTTACCACTATAGTTTTACGATATTAAGTGAACTTTATAAATTTTACTACTTAAGATATATAAAAGTATATTTTATCATATATAAACGTTAATATAAATTTTTATTAATAAATGACTTTTATTATTATAAAATCTAATAAATATATTTAAATATATAAAACGACTATAGTTAAGTTATATAATAAACACGTATAAATTTTAGAAGTCATTTTGGGTCAAGTTGACTTTTGTTGACTTTTGCATATTAGTCTTGAGCATTAGGATTGTGGTACACTATGACTTGACCAAAAATTGTTAGACAAATATTGACCAACATATAAATATATATAATTAATATAGGTTCGTGAATCCGAGGCCAACCTTGCACTTGTTAAATGACGTTATATGTATTTTTACTACGAAATACAGTATGGTGAGTTTCATTTGCTCCCTTTTATATATATTTTTGGGACTGAGAATACATGCGCTGTTTTTATAAATGTTTTACGAAATAGGCACAAGTACTAAAACGAATTCTACGTGGGTTTAAACTAGAAATATACCCTTAGCTTGGTAACATTAAACTACTTGTCTATGTACGGTAGGCGCGAATCCTAAAGATAGATCTATTGGGCCTGACAAACCTCATCCTGACTATGGGATGCTTTAGTACTTCGAGGTTATTTTAAACATACCTGATCTGGTGTACTTCAGAGGGTAAAACATGAACGTTAAGGCTTGTTACCCGGTGCCTACAACTTATAGAATACTTTTATACACTTGCGAGTGTACATATATTTATAAACGAAAATCTTGTGGTCTATTAATATATTGAAATGATTGTTATGATAAACCTATGAACTCACCAACCTTTTGGTTGACACTTTAAAGCATGTTTATTCTCAGGTATTAAAGAAATCTTCCGCTGTGCATTAGTTCATTTTAAGGATATTACTTGGAGTCATTCATGGCATACTTTGAAAGACGTTGCATTCGAGTCGTTGAGTTCATCAAGATTAATATTAAGTCAATTATAGTTGGATATAATATGAAATGGTATGCATGCCGTCAATTTTTGATGTAAAGAAAGTTTGTCTTTTAAAAACGAATGCAATGTTTGTAAAACGTATGATATAGAGGTCAAATACCTCACGATGTAATCAACTATTGTGAATCGTTTATAATGTATATGAACGGGTCCTTTCAGTTGGTATCAGAGTGGTGGTCTTAGCGAACTAGGTCTTGCATTAGTGTGTCTAACTGATAGTTGTTAAGATGCATTAGTGAGTCTGGACTTCGACCGTGTCTGCATGTCAAAAGTTTTGCTTATCATTTTTAGTCGGAAATCATGTACTTACCATCCTTAGGAAATTACCTGCTTATCATTCTTAAGTCTAGACGCGTTTTCCTACATTTATTGCATAATAGTGTATAGACGAATTCTTATCTTAGCATATATGTTCCTGTGAACTTTTCTCCGTAATTTATGGGATTTTGGTATTATATATACATATGTAAATTATGTATTGAAGAATAGCAAATCTAAATTCTACAATCTTTTCATACAAAAAATTCTTTCCCTGATCATACAAGATGGATCCCTCAACCAGTTCGAGTTTCTCGGATTCCGACAGCTATGCCGATATGGATTTCCACATGAACTCCGAAAGCAGCGTGATCGGAATGGATCAACCAATTAGCCATCATCTATTCTGGATGAATTGGGGATGGATTCGTAATCTACTTAACCATTGGAGACAAGAAGAAGGTGATCCTTTTCATCCACCACATTGCCCTCTTGGCAATGAACCTGAAGCACTTACCGGCGAACCTATCCGAAACACCATTTTCTCTCTCATTTCCAGAGTATCTCGTCATGATTATATACTACACCAAATTCTAGATCTTATTTATCCGCTCATCCGAACCGACAATCACCCCGGTGTAAAAGAAGAAGTCAACGAGCTTCGCGCTCGAGTAGCGGCTTTGGAGAATATGTTGTAGAGGTTACAAACACCAGCAGCAGCACCTGCAGCATAACCAGTACCACCATCATCAACGCCAATAGTACCATTACCACCCCCAACCACAACTGCGTCATAAACCTCAACTTTACAATCTGTCCCACGAGCACCAATGTCATACGCTCTGTAGATACCAAAGAATACCAACAACAACAAACGATGAAGTATTGATTCATAATTTCATTGAAGAAACATTATGCGATGATTATGTAGTCTCTAAAGTCTTAGAAATTATCTACTCTAGCCCTAACCATAAATCAGATGAGTGAACCAAAATGATAGGAGGAAGAGTAGAAACCCTGGCAAGAATGGTGCGTGATTTACTTGTTTTACCAACAGCATCAGCAGTACCATTAGCATCACCAGCATAGTCACTGCCGTCAGCATTGTCAGAATCAGCAGCACCTATAACATCACAAGCTCCGTCAGTTCAAGAATCACCGTAGACATCATTACTAATCAACAACGCGTATAATGAAGTATTGATCACAGTAGTGAAATACTCTGTGAAGATTATGTAATCTCTAATGTTAGAGATTATTCATTTCTAACTCCAGCCTAAGATCAAATGAACTTAATTTAGTATTAATTCATCAAATCTGTATTACATCTGAAGAAAATATACACATGTATATTTTGATAAAGACTGTAATAAAATTCTTTTGTACAAAATATTAATTGTGAAATTTTTTTTTAACGGGTAGGTAATACCCAAGAGATATATAAATTCACAATTAATATGTTACATTCTTCGAATCTGATTCAGCAATCATCAACTATACTCACTATTGTCATAACAATATACATTCTTTTATAGAAATCAAAATAACCATACTCATTCAAATTCAATTACATATTCTGATTTTGAAATCGCAAAATTTAATTCGAGATATAGCCAAAAATCATCACTCTTAAATCCTTACATCTTTCAAAGCTATACTTTGACATCAAAACTGTGTTAGAACATCATAGGTATATTAACGATTACAATCTGTGTCCAAACCCTTCGAAATTCCTGAAGACACTTCAAATAATGAACAATCGAGATGATGATCCAACCACATGTTGAAATGTCCCGTTCTTATTGATTAAAAACGTTCCATATTAATTGATTTCGTTGCGAGGTTTTGACCTCTATATGAGATGTTTTTCAAAGACTGCATTCATATTTAAAACAAACCATAACCTTTATTTCATAAATAAAGGTTTAAAAAGCTTTACGTAGATTATCAAATAATGATAATCTAAAATATCCTGCTTACACACGACCATTACATAATGGTTTACAATACAAATATGTTACATCGAAATCAGTTTCTTGAATGCAGTTTTTACACAATATCATACAAACATGGACTCCAAATCTTGTCCTTATTTTAGTATGCAACAGAGGAAGCTATTAGTATTCACCTGAGAATAAACATGCTTTAAACGTCAACAAAAATGTTGGTGAGTTATAGGTTTAACCTATATATATCAAATCGTAACAATAGACCACAAGATTTCATATTTCAATACACATCCCATACATAGAGATAAAAATCATTCATATGGTGAACACCTGGTAACCGACATTAACAAGATGCATATATATAAGAATATCCCCATCATTCCGGGACACCCTTCGGATATGATATAAATTTCGAAGTACTAAAGCATCCGGTACTTTGGATGGGGTTTGTTAGGCCCAATAGATCTATCTTTAGGATTCGCGTCAATTAGGGTGTCTGTTCCCTAATTCTTAGATTACCAGACTTAATAAAAAGGGGCATATTCGATTTCGATAATTCAACCATAGAATGTAGTTTCATGTACTTGTGTCTATTTTGTAAATCATTTATAAAACCTGCATGTATTCTCATCCCAAAAATATTAGATTTTAAAAGTGGGACTATAACTCACTTTCACAAATTTTTACTTCGTCGGGAAGTAAGACTTGGCCACTGGTTGATTCACGAACCTATAACAATATATACATATATATCAAAGGATGTTCAAAATATATTTACAACACTTTTAATATATTTTGATGTTTTAAGTTTATTAAGTCAACTGTCCTCGTTAGTAACCTACAACTAGTTGTCCACAGTTAGATGTACAGAAATAAATCGATAAATATTATCTTGAATCAATCCACGACCCAGTGTATACGTATCTCAGTATTGATCACAACTCAAACTATATATATTTTGGAATCAACCTCAACCCTGTATAGCTAACTCCAACATTCACATATAGAGTGTCTATGGTTGTTCCGAAATATATATAGATGGGTCGACATGATAGGTCGATACATTGTATACGTGTTTTGGTATCTCAAGATTACATAATATACAATATAAGTTGATTAGGTTATGGTTGGAATAGATTTGTTACCAATTTTCACGTAGCTAAAATGAGAAAAATTATCCAATCTTGTTTTACCCATAACTTCTTCATTTTAAATCCGTTTTGAGTGAATCAAATTGCAATGGTTTCATATTGAACTCTATTTTATGAATCTAAACAGAAAAGGTATAGGTTTATAGTCGGAAAAATAAGTTACAAGTCATTTTTGTAAAGGTAGTCATTTCAGTCGAAAGAACGACGTCTAGATGACCATTTTAGAAAACATACTTCCACTTTGAGTTTAACCATAATTTTTGGATATAGTTTCATGTTAATAATAAAAATCATTTTACCAGAATAACAACTTTTAAATCAAAGTTTATCATAGTTTTTAATTAACTAACCCAAAACAGCCCGCGGTGTTACTACGACGGCGTAAATCCGGTTTTACGGTGTTTTTCGTGTTTCCAGGTTTTAAATCATTAAGTTAGCATATCATATAGATATATAACATGTGTTTAGTTGATTTTAAAAGTCAAGTTAGAAGGATTAACTTTTATTTGCGAACAAGTTTAGAATTAACTAAACTATGTTCTAGAGATTACAAGTTTAAACCTTCGAATAAGATAGCTTTATATGTATGAATCGAATGATGTTATGAACATCATTACTACCTCAAGTTCCTTGGATAAACCTACTGGAAATGAGAAAAATAGATCTAGCTTCAAAGGATCCTTGGATGGCTTGAAAGTTCTTGAAGCAGAATCATGACACGAAAACAATTTCAAGTAAGATTTCCACTCGAAATAAGATTGTTATAGTTATAGAAATTGAATTAAAGTTTGAATATGATTATTACCTTGTATTAGAAAGATAAACTACTGTAAGTAACAAAGGTTTCTTGATCTTGGATGATTACTTGGAATGGATTTAGAAAACTTGGAAGTAAACTTGCAATCTTGGAAGTATTCTTGATTTTATGAAACTAGAACTTTTGGAATTTATGAAGAACACTTAAAACTTGAAGATAGAACTTGAAAGAGATCAATTAGATGAAGAAAATTGAAGAATGAAAGTGTTTGTAGGTGTTTTTGGTCATTGGTGTATGGATTAGATATAAAGGATATGTAATTTTGTTTTCATGTAAATAAGTCATGAATGATTACTCATATTTTTGTAATTTTATGAGATATTTCATGCTAGTTGCCAAATGATGGTTCCCACATGTGTTAGGTGACTCACATGGGCTGCTAAGAGCTGATCATCGGAGTGTATATACCAATAGTACATACATCTAAAAGCTGTGTATTGTACGAGTACGAATACGGGTGCATACGAGTAGAATTGTTGATGAAACTGAACGAGGATGTAATTGTAAGCATTTTTGTTAAGTAGAAGTATTTTGATAAGTGTCTTGAAATCTTTCAAAAGTGTATGAATACATATTAAAACACTACATGTATATACATTTTAACTGAGTCGTTAAGTCATCGTTAGTCGTTACATGTAAATGTTGTTTTGAAACCTTTAGGTTAACGATCTTGTTGAATGTTGTTAACCCATTGTTTATTATAACAAATGAGATGTTAAATTGTTATATTATCATGATATTATGATATATAATATATCTTAGTATGATATATATACAGTTAAATGTCGTTACAACGATAATCGTTACATATATGTCTCGTTTCGAAATCATTAAGTTAGTAGTCTTATTTTTACATATGTATTTCATTGTTAATACACTTAATAATATATTTACTTATCATTTAACATAATTAACCAAGTGTATCAATACCTTAATATGATTCATATGTACCTAGTAAGACGTTGTTATAACGATAATCGTTATATATATCGTTTTCGAGTTTCTTAAATTAATAGTCTCATTTTTATGTATATAACTCATTGTTAAAATACCTAATGAGATACATAATTATAATAAAATCATGTTAACTATATATATATAACCATATATATGTCATCGTATAGTTTTTACAAGTTTTAACGTTCGTGAATCACCGGTCAACTTGGGTGGTCAATTGTCTATATGAAACCTATTTCAATTAATCAAGTCTTAACAAGTTTGATTGCTTAACATGTTGGAAACACTTAATCATGTAAATAACAATTTCATTTAATATATATATAAACATGGAAAAGTTCAGGTCACTACACATGTTACCCACATTATACACCTGAAAAACTCTCGAAACTAAAGTCATAGTTTAACACGTATCCGTGTCAGACTCTTTGGCATTTATTAGCTAAAATGACTTTTCAATTCCTTACCAAAGTAGACAGTTGTGTCACAGCTCCACAAGTCAACTTCGACTTTTCAATTAAAACGGTCTTATTATAATCTCGATATATACGATGCCCTTTCGCCATCGTTACCGGAGAACCGTTTATGTCCCACCACATTAGCAATAAACTTACCAACAATTTCACTGATCTTTGATTTTCAGAAAAATCGATATATTCATTACAACCCTATCATATACTCATCCGCACTTTGTAACAAGAATTGCCATACCAATTATTGAGAATCAGCAATCAGTATTTTGAAATCTCGTAGCATGTCTACATCAACAGTTATATATACATATAACGTCTGCCTCCAAGACTTACATACTTCGGATGTGAAGTTTCTGAAAAATGCCTAAACTGCGAACTAGTTCTCGAAATTTTAAAAATGCTGATGAAGCAGCAGAAACTGTCAACGAACTTAACAGTAAAAAGTTTGATGATAAATAATAGTGTGTTGGAAAAGCTCAGAAAAAGAGAAGGTTTGGAACTGGAAAACGGATTGAGCAAAGTATGAAGGAGGCTGTGGACAAATCACAAAGACTAAACCTGCCTTCAAAGAATCCAAATGATTCAGTGCCTGCTAAAGTCATTAACGAATACCTTACTCTTTATTCTAAACCTTTACAGACAAATCTTCATCATCATCCATCAATATTAGAAATTCTAAGATATTATCATATCTTTCATTATAAATATCCGCGATATTTCTGAAGATATTTTCACAACTAATCTTATCTGAAGTCATTTATCTCTTTGCGCTATCAGTGTTACATCATATAAGAAACTATTAGTTTCTATATTCTATAAACTTTCGAGTTTAAATTATGAATGTTTTGAAGTAGTGTTGGGAACTAAAGCATGAGTTAGTATAATATAATGACACTTGATCATCGTGATTATATTACAGTAAGTAATGCTGAGTTTCTAATGGAACGTGATGATTCACAGATTATAACGTCATCATGTGCCATGTTACACGACTCTTACATTCTACCTAATCTCCAAACATATCGAGAACATATTCTTCCTGATAATTCTATCTTTTCTCTTGAATTTTGGTAATTTGACAAATCAAGATCGTGCAATTTCAATTTTACTCTTAGAACATTAACTATGTTCATTCCGAAATTCATATCTACGAATTCTGGACCATTATATACGGTGCTTAATCGCAAGAAGAGGAAATGAAAGAATGAAGCTCTGAAATAGAAATGGGAGTATAAATCGCAGCAAATAGAATGGAGCATTAACTATAGATGATAATGATTATAGAAGACAGAAGCAGGGACTTGGAAATATAAGGGAAGATATAAAGCCCAATGACAACCTGAAAATTATAAACCATATATATCGATGCATATAGCAATATAAAGACACGGGAGAACTAAAAACACTATAAAACCAAGAGTATAGTAGAAGTAAATAGATTCTTCCGGTGGCAGATGAAAAAGAAGAACGACAGATATGAAAGTGAGGAGTATATCAAGAATCAGCACTGGATGGAGCATATTGACAAATACTTTAAAATATGAGTTGAGGGAGAAAGAATAGAAGGTGTGAGTTGTAAGGAAACGAAGATGGTGGATTTATAGTGAAGTACCAGACAGAACAATCACGACAGAACATCGCATTTAACCAAAGAGGATTCTAATTTACTTAATCATCGAAGAACCCAAATCTTATGACGAAGATTTCCTCTAAATTCCTTAAAATCCGGAAATCAGCCATGACTACGTCACTGGCTAAAACGAATCTGCATTTATTCATTTCACTCTTTTGTGATAGCCTCACTTATACTCTTCGCGTAATCAAATTGTTTTATCTATATTACTCAATGATTATAAAACTCTATTTATCAACTCATATTCGTCATGAAAACATTTTTATGGTTAGCCATGACGACCTCGATCAAATTTCGGGACGAAATTTTTTTAACGGGTAGGTACTGTGACGACCCGAAAATTTCTGACCAAATTTAAACTTAACCTTTATATGTTTCCGACACGATAAACAGAATTTGTAATGTTGAATCTCAAAAAGTTTGGAACTACATTCATGTTTTATAATATTTTCCTCGTGACCTTGATAAGATTACTATGTTAACTTTCATTTTATTTAATATGAAATAAAACCGTGGAGTGTAAATAACTTAGATGTTGGATATCGACAAGTTAAGTAACTCGACATTTTTCATTAAGATGATTTCATACATTTATTTAACCTTTGGACTTTATCCCATGCTTCACCAACAGACTGTAAAAACTTGAAACCTATTATGAATATATATAATTCTAATTTTCTAAAATGTTTTATGATATAACGATTTAAATTATTATTATATATATTTATACGCGTATTATACGTACATAGTTTTATACTTTTACTATACTTTAACATTACCTTTACTTTACTTTTACTTTACTTTAACTTTAATAATCGATACTTTAATAATTCACTTTAATAATTCATATTTTAATAATTCACTTTAATAATTCATACTTTAATAATTCACTTTAATAATTCATACTTTAATAATTTATACTTTAATAATTCGCTTTAATAATTCATACTTTAATAATTCACTTTAATAATTCATACTTTAATAATTCACTTTAATAATTCAAGAATCTATTATAAATAGAATTCAATAGGTTTCATTATTTCATAGAAACTTGAAAATATATTTCTATAAACTCTCTCAATCGATTTATAAATATATTTGCTCTGTATTATTTCAAGATATTATTAGTATACATAAAATATTACGACGGAGTGATGTCCGAGTGATTTCAAAATAGTTTTTTGAATGAGTCGAAGCTAAGGAAATTATGGGTTATAGCTATGGAGGTAATGGGTATGGTTCATGGGTATGCTCGTGAGGTCAATCTAGTGTTTATCATCTCCGTTGCGTCTACGTACTTTCCTGCAATATTGAATCTCAATATTGATACGTGAGCACTCATAACTTAACTTTTATATATCAATAGTGTATCCCTGACTAGTGCTCGAGTATATAGGATTATGCATGCTTGTACATTCGATATTGTCCTTAGATAGGTTTGTTGAATCCTGAATTAGATACATATGCTACTGAGATAGGGTATATGATATGCATATCATTGGAAAGCTAGCGAAAAATTAAGAACTTTTCATTTAGATATCGAATGATTTCGATGAACGGATTAGAAGTTATAGTCAACTGAATTTTAGTATTATTGTTAAAATGATTATTATTACTATCGTCGTTATTATTTTAATAGAAATATCATTGTTATTATAAAATATCATTATTACTATTATGTTAGTATTATCATTTTATCATAATACCATTTTTAGTAAATATAAATATTGTTATTTTTTATAGAATAATAATAATTATTATTACAAAATAATACAACTTTTACTTATTATTATTATGATCAATATTATTTTATCAAATAAATAGGGGATATAAAGATATTTTTCACCACGCGTAATATAATTACATTAATAATACTTACCACTATAGTTTTACGATATTAAGTGAACTTTATAAATTTTACTACTTAAGATATATAAAAGTATATTTTATCATATATAAACGTTAATATAAATTTTTATTAATAAATGACTTTTATTATTATAAAATCTAATAAATATATTTAAATATATAAAACGACTATAGTTAAGTTATATAATAAACACGTATAAATTTTAGAAGTCATTTTGGGTCAAGTTGACTTTTGTTTACTTTTGCATATTAGTCTCGAGCATTAGGATTGTGGTACACTATGACTTGACCAAAAATTGTTAGACAAATATTGACCAACATATAAATATATATAATTAATATAGGTTCGTGAATCTGAGGCCAACCTTGCACTTGTTAAATGACGTTATATGTATTTTTACTACGAAATACAGTATGGTGAGTTTCATTTGCTCCCTTTTATATATATTTTTGGGACTGAGAATACATGCGCTGTTTTTATAAATGTTTTACGAAATAGGCACAAGTACTAAAACTAATTCTACGTGGGTTTAAACCAGAAATATACCCTTAGCTTGGTAACATTAAACTACTTGTCTATGTACGGTAGGCGTGAATCCTAAAGATAGATCTATTGGGCCTGACAAACCCCATCCTGACTATGGGATGCTTTAGTACTTCGAGGTTATTTTAAACACACCTGATCTGGTGTACTTCAGAGGGTAAAACATGAACGTTAAGGCTTGTTACCGGGTGCCTACAACTTATAGAATGAAATGTCCCGTTCTTATTGATTAAAAACGTTCCATATTAATTGATTTCGTTGCGAGGTTTTGACCTCTATATGAGACATTTTTCAAAGACTGCATTCATTTTTAAAACAAACCATAACCTTTATTTCATAGATAAAGGTTTTAAAAAGCTTTACGTAGATTATCAAATAATGATAATCTAAAATATCCTGTTTACACACGACCATTACATAATGGTTTACAATACAAATATGTTACAACAAAATAAGTTTCTTGAATGCAGTTTTTACACAATATCATACAAGCATGGACTCCAAATCTAGTCCTTATTTAAGTATGCGATAGCGGAAGCTCTTAATAATCACCTGAGAATAAACATGCTTAAAACGTCAACAAAAATGTTGGTGAGTTATAGGTTTAACCTATATATATCAAATCATAATAATAGACCACAAGATTTCATATTTCAATACACATTCCATACATAGAGATAAAAATCATTCATATGGTGAACACCTGGTAACCGACATTAACAAGATGCATATATAAGAATATCCCCATCATTCCGGGACACCCTTCGGATATGATATAAATTTCGAAGTACTAAAGCATCCGGTACTTTGGATGGGGTTTGTTAGGACCAATAGATCTATCTTTAGGATTCGCGTCAATTAGGGTGTCTGTTCCCTAATTCTTAGATTACCAGACTTAATAAAAAGGGGCATATTCGATTTCGATAATTCGACCATAGAATGTAGTTTCACGTACTTGTGTCTATTTTGTAAATCATTTATAACACCTGCATGTATTCTCATCCCAAAAATATTAGATTTTAAAAGTGGGACTATAACTCACTTTCACAGATTTTTACTTCGTCGGGAAGTAAGACTTAGCCACTGGTTGATTCACGAACCTATAACAATATATACATATATATCAAAGTATGTTCAAAATATATTTACAACACTTTTAATATATTTTGATGTTTTAAATTTATTAAGTCAGCTGTCCTTGTTAGTAACCTACAACTAGTTGTCCACAGTTAGATGTACAGAAATAAATCGATAAATATTATCTTGAATCAATCCACGACCCAGTGTATACGTATCTCAGTATTGATCACAACTCAAACTATATATATTTTGGAATCAACCTCAACCCTGTATAGCTAACTCCAACATTCACATATAGAGTGTCTATGGTTGTTCCGAAATATATATAGATGTGTCGACATGATAGGTCGAAACATTTTATACGTGTCTATGGTATCTCAAGATTATATAATATACAATACAAGTTGATTAAGTTATGGTTGGAATAGATTTGTTACCAATTTTCACGTAGCTAAAATGAGAAAAATTATCCAATCTTGTTTTACCCATAACTTCTTCATTTTAAATCCGTTTTGAGTGAATCAAATTGCTATGGTTTCATATTGAACTCTATTTTATGAATCTAAACAGAAAAAGTATAGGTTTATAGTCAGAAAAATAAGTTACAAGTCGTTTTTGTAAAGGTAGTCATTTCAGTCGAAAGAACGACGTCTAGATGACCATTTTAGAAAACATACTTCCACTTTGAGTTTAACCATAATTTTTGGATATAGTTTCATGTTCATAATAAAAATCATTTTATCAGAATAACAACTTTTAAATCAAAGTTTATCATAGTTTTTAATTAACTAACCCAAAACAGCCCGCGGTGTTACTACGACAGCGTAAATCCGGTTTTACGGTGTTTTTCGTGTTTCCAGGTTTTAAATCATTAAGTTAGCATATCATATAGATATAGAACATGTGTTTAGTTGATTTTAAAAGTCAAGTTATAAGGATTAACTTTTGTTTGCGAACAAGTTTAGAATTAACTAAACTATGTTCTAGTGATTACAAGTTTAAACCTTCGAATAAGATAGCTTTATATGTATGAATCGAATGATGTTATGAACATCATTACTAACTTAAGTTCCTTGGATAAACCTACTGCAAAAGAGAAAAATGGATCTAGCTTCAACGGATCCTTGGATGGCTCGAAGTTCTTGAAGCAGAATCATGACACGAAAACAAGTTCAAGTAAGATCATCACTTGAAATAAGATTGTTATAGTTATAGAAATTGAACCAAAGTTTGAATATGATTATTACCTTGTATTAGAATGATAACCTACTGTAAGAAACAAAGATTTCTTGAGGTTGGATGATCACCTTACAAGATTGGAAGTGAGCTAGCAAACTTGAAAGTATTCTTGATTTTATGAAACTAGAACTTTTGGAATTTATGAAGAACACTTAGAACTTGAAGATAGAACTTGAGAGAGATCAATTAGATGAAGAAAATTGAAGAATGAAAGTGTTTGTAGGTGTTTTTGGTCGTTGGTGTATGGATTAGATATAAAGGATATGTAATTTTGTTTTCATGTAAATAAGTCATGAATGATTACTCATATTTTTGTAATTTTATGAGATATTTCATGCTAGTTGCCAAATGATGGTTCCCACATGTGTTAGGTGACTCACATGGGCTGCTAAGAGCTGATCATTGGAGTGTATATACCAATAGTACATACATCTAAAAGCTGTGTATTGTACGAGTACGAATACGGGTGCATACGAGTAGAATTGTTGATGAAACTGAACGAGGATGTAATTGTAAGCATTTTTGTTAAGTAGAAGTATTTTGATAAGTGTATTGAAGTCTTTCAAAAGTGTATAAATACATATTAAAACACTACATGTATATACATTTTAACTGAGTCGTTAAGTCATCGTTAGTCGTTACATGTAAGTGTTGTTTTGAAACCTTTAGGTTAACGATCTTGTTAAATGTTGTTAACCCAATGTTTATAATATCAAATGAGATTTTAAATTATTATATTATCATGATATTATCATGTATGAATATCTCTTAATATGATATATATACATTAAATGTCTTTACAACGATAATCGTTACATATATGTCTCGTTTAAAAATCATTAAGTTAGTAGTCTTGTTTTTACATATGTAGTTCATTGTTAATATACTTTATGATATGTTTTCTTATCATAGTATCATGTTAACTATATATATAT
Organism: Rutidosis leptorrhynchoides; assembly: GCF_046630445.1. Taxonomy (NCBI): domain Eukaryota; kingdom Viridiplantae; phylum Streptophyta; class Magnoliopsida; order Asterales; family Asteraceae; genus Rutidosis; species Rutidosis leptorrhynchoides. Next base: position 217,683,539 of record NC_092335.1, read on the forward strand.
CCATATATATTTCATCATATAGTTTTTACAAGTTTTAACGTTCGTGAATCACCGATCAACTTGGGTGGTCAATTGTCTATATGAAACATATTTCAATTAATCAAGTCTTAACAAGTTTGATTGCTTAACATGTTAGAAACATTTAATCATGTAAATATCAATCTCAATTAATATATATAAACATGGAAAAGTTCGGGTCACTACAGTACCTACCCGTTAAATAAATTTCGTCCCGAAATTTTAAGCTGTTGAAGGTGTTGACGAATCTTCTGGAAATATATGCGGGTATTTCTTCTTCATCTGATCTTCACGCTCCCAGGTGAACTCGGGTCCTCTACGAGCATTCCATAGAACCTTAACAATTAGTATCTTGTTTTGCTTAAGTCTTTTAACCTCACGATCCATTATTTCGACGGGTTCTTCGATGAATTGAAGTTTTTTGTTGATTTGGATTTCATCTAATGGAATAGTGAGATCTTCTTTAGCAAAACATTTCTTCAAATTCGAGACATGGAAAGTGTTATGTACAGCCGCGAGTTGTTGTGGTAACTCAAGTCGGTAAGCTACTGGTCCGACACGATCAATAATCTTGAATGGTCCAATATACCTTGGATTTAATTTCCCTCGTTTACCAAATCGAACAACGCCTTTCCAAGGTGCAACTTTAAGCATGACCATCTATCCCATTTCAAATTCTATATCTTTTCTTTTAATGTCAGCGTAGCTCTTTTGTCGACTTTGGGCGGTTTTCAACCGTTGTTGAATTTGGATGATCTTCTCGGTAGTTTCTTGTATAATCTCCGGACCCGTAATCTATCTATCCCCCACTTCACTACAACAAATCGGAGACCTGCACTTTCTACCATAAAGTGATTCAAACGGCGCCATCTCAATGCTTGAATGGTAGCTATAGTTGTAGGAAAATCTGCTAACGGTAGATGTCGATCCCAACTGTTTCCGAAATCAATAACACATGCTCGTAGCATGTCTTCAAGCATTTGTATCGTCCTTTCGCTCTGCCCATCAGTTTATGGATGATAGGCAGTACTCATGTCTAGACGAGTTCCTAATGCTTGCTGTAATGTCTGCCAGAATCTTGAAATAAATCTGCCATCCCTATCAGAGATAATAGAGATTGGTATTCCATGTCTGGAGACGACTTCCTTCAAATACAGTCGTGCTAACTTCCCCATCTTGTCATCTTCTCTTATTGGTAGGAAGTGTGCTGATTTGGTGAGACGATCAACTATTACCCAAATAGTATCAAAACCACTTGCAGTCCTTGGCAATTTAGTGATGAAATCCATGGTAATGTTTTCCCATTTCCATTCCAGGATTTCGGGTTGTTGAAGTAGACCTGATGGTTTCTGATGCTCAGCTTTGACCTTAGAACACGTCAAACATTCTCCTACGTATTTAGCAACATCGGCTTTCATACCCGGCCACCAAAAATGTTTCTTGAGATCCTTGTACATCTTCCCCGTTCCAGGATGTATTGAGTATCTGGTTTTATGAGCTTCTCTAAGTACTATTTCTCTCATATCTCCAAATTTTGGTACCCAAATCCTTTCAGCCCTATACCGGGTTCCGTCTTCCCGAATATTAAGATGCTTCTCCGATCCTTTGGGTATTTCATCCTTTAAATTTCACTCTTTTAAAACTCCTTGTTGCGCCTCCTTTATTTGAGTAGTAAGGTTATTATGAATCATTATATTCATAGATTTTACTCGAATGGGTTCTCTGTCCTTCCTGCTCAAGGCATCGGCTACCACATTTGCCTTCCCCGGGTGGTAACGAATCTCAAAGTCGTAATCATTCAACAATTCAATCCACCTACGCTGCCTCATATTCAGTTGTTTCTGATTAAATATGTGTTGAAGACTTTTGTGGTCGGTATATATAATACTTTTGACCCCATATAAGTAGTGCCTCCAAGTCTTTAATGCAAAAACAACCGCGCCTAATTCCAAATCATGCGTCGTATAATTTTGCTCGTAAATCTTCAATTGTCTAGAGGCATAAGCAATCACCTTCGTTCGTTGCATTAATACACAACCGAGACCTTGCTTTGATGCGTCACAATAAATCACAAAATCATCATTCCCTTCAGGCAATGACAATATAGGTGCCGTAGTTAGCTTTTTCTTCAATAACTGAAACGCTTTCTCTTGTTCATCATTCCATTCAAATTTCTTCCCTTTATGCGTTAATGCAGTCAAGGGTTTTGCTATTCTGGAAAAGTCTTGGATGAACCTTCTGTAGTAACCAGCTAGTCCTAAAAACTGGCGTATGTGTTTCGGAATTTTCGGGGTTTCCCACTTTTCAACAGTTTCTATCTTTGCCGGATCCACCTTAATACCTTCTTTGTTCACTATGTGACCGAGGAATTGAACTTCTTCCAACCAAAATGCACACTTTGAAAACTTAGCGTACAATTCTTCCTTCCTCAATACTTCTAACACCTTTCTCAAATGTTCACCATGTTCTTGGTCATTCTTTGAGTAAATAAGTATGTCATCAATGAAAACAATGACAAACTTGTCAAGGTATGGTCCACACACTCGGTTCATAAGGTCCATGAACACAGCTGGTGCATTAGTTAAACCAAATGGCATGACCATAAACTCGTAATGACCGTAACGTGTTCTGAAAGCAGTCTTTGGAATATCATCTTCTTTCACCCGCATTTGATGATACCCGGAACGTAAGTCAATCTTTGAATAAACAGACGAGCCTTGTAGTTGATCAAATAAGTCGTCGATTCTCGGTAGTGGGTAGCAGTTCTTGATGGTAAGTTTGTTCAACTCTCGGTAGTCGATACACAACCTGAATGTACCATCTTTCTTCTTGACAAACAAAACAGGAGCTTCCCACGGTGATGTGCTTGGTCGAATGAAACCACGCTCTAAAAGTTCTTGTAATTGGATTTGTAGTTCTTTCATCTCGCTGGGTGCGAGTCTGTAAGGAGCACGAGCTATTGGTGCAGCTCCTGGTACAAGATCTATTTGAAATTCAACGGATCGATGTGGGGGTAATCCCGGTAATTCTTTCGGAAATACATCGGGAAATTCTTTTGCAATGGGAACATCATTGATGCTCTTTTCTTCAGTTTGTACTTTCTCGACGTGTGCTAGAACAACATAGCAACCTTTTCTTATTAGTTTTTGTGCCTTCAAATTACTAATAAGATGTAGCTTCGTGTTGCCCTTTTCTCCGTACACCATTAAGGGTTTTCCTTTTTCTCGTATAATGCGAATTGCATTTTTGTAACAAACGATCTCTGCTTTCACTTCTTTCAACCAGTCCATACCGATTATCACATCAAAACTCCCTAACTCTACTGGTATCAAGTCAATCTTAAATGTTTCGCTAACCAGTTTAATTTCTCGATTCCGACATATATTATCTGCTGAAATTAATTTACCATTTGCTAATTCGAGTAAAAATTTACTATCCAAAGGCGTCAATGGACAACTTAATTTAGCACAAAAATCTCTACTCATATAGCTTCTATCCGCACCCGAATCAAATAAAACGTAAGCAGATTTATTGTCAATAAGAAACGTACCCGTAACAAGCTCCGGGTCTTCCTGTGCCTCTGCCGCATTAATATTGAAAACTCTTCCACGGCCTTGTCCATTCGTGTTCTCCTGGTTCGGGCAATTTCTAATAATGTGGCCCAGTTTTCCACATTTATAACAAACTACATTGGCATAACTTGCTCCGACACTACTTGCTCCGCCATTACTCGTTCCGACACCATTTGTTCCTTTCGTTCTGTTAACCCCTGGTCCGTAGACATCACACTTCGCCGCGCTATGACCATTTCTTTTACACTTGTTGCAAAATTTGGTGCAGAACCCCGAGTGATACTTTTCACACCTTTGGCATAGCTGCTTCTGATTGTTGTTGTTGTTGCGGTTATTATTGTTGTTGGGATGATTGTTGTAGTTGCTGTTGTTGTTGTTGTTGTTGTTGTTGGGCCGTTTGTTGTAGTTGCGATCGATGTTGCGATTGTTGGGATAATTGTTGCGATTATTGTTGTAATTGCTGTTGTTGTTGTATTGGTGATTCTTATCACCGTTTTCCTCCCACTTTCTTTTGACTTGCTTCACATTGGCCTCTTCAGCAGTCTGTTCTTTAATTCTTTCTTCAATCTGGTTCACTAGTTTGTGAGCCATTCTACATGCCTGTTGTATGGAGGCGGGCTCGTGTGAACTTATATCTTCTTGGATTCTTTTCGGTAATCCTTTCACAAACGCGTCGATCTTCTCTTCCTCATCTTCGAATGCTCCCGGACACAATAGGCACAATTCTGTGAATCGTCTTTCGGTTCTGGGACGGTACTTCTCGTTCATCAAGTGCTTGAATGCTGACCACGGTAGTGCGTACGCATCGTCTTGTCCCACTTGCTCTAGATAGGTATTCCACCATGTTAACGCAGAACCTGTGAAGGTATGCGTAGCGTACTTTACTTTGTCCTCTTCAGTACACTTACTTATGGCAAACACCGATTCGACCTTCTCGGTCCACCGTTTCAATCCGATCGGTCCTTCGGTTCCATCAAATTCCAAAGGTTTGCAGGCAGTGAATTCTTTGTAGGTGCATCCTACACGATTTCCTATACTGCTAGATCCAAGGTTATTGTTGGTATGTAGCGCAGCCTGTACTGCGGCTATGTTTGAAGCTAGAAAAGTACGGAATTCCTCTTCATTCATATTCACGGTGTGTCGAGTAGTCGGTGCCATTTCCTTCAAAATAGTCAAATGGAACAAGTTAATCATACAGAATATCAAGAGTAGTTAATAGTATTTCGTAGCATAATATGAACTCATTTATAAAAGCTTTTTCTTCATATTAGCGTTTTATAAGTTTAAATTCGGGTAGTACCTACCCGTTAAGTTCATACTTAGTAGCTAATATACAATTCAACTACTACAATTCTATATGAAAAACTGATTATAATAATATTTCGCGTTCAAACTTTTATACAATATTTTACAAACTTACAATACCGCTTATTTTACATAAAGCATGAAATATAGCACACAATAATTTTGATACAAGATAGTTGTGAAGATAATTCTAGCTAGTACACAAGTCGTTCAGCAAAGGCAATAAAGACACGTAATTCATACGTCCAGAAACAAGTCATGCATTCTGGTTTTACTAGGACTACTTCCCATCCTTGGCCTTGTGGAACATAACCGTTATGGCCGTTGATAAGACAGCGTGTTGTCACGTCGTCAAAGGGACGAGGGTTACGTAATGTCCAACAGTCCCGTAACAATCTAAAAACCTCATTTCTTACCCCAATTACTGACTCCGTCACTTGTGGGAACGTTTTGTTTAATAGTTGTAGGCCGATGTTCTTGTTCTCACTTTGGTGAGAAGCGAACATTACTAATCCGTTAGCATAACATGCTTCTTTATGTTGCATGTTAGCCGCTTTTTCTAAATCACGAAGTCCAATATTCGGATATATTGAGTCAAAATAATTTCTTAACCCATTGCGTAAAATAGCATTTGGGTTCCCCGCAATATATGCGTCAAAGTAAACACATCGTAACTTATGGATTTCCCAATGTGATATCCCCCATCTTTTGAACGAAAGCCTTTTATAAACCAAGGCATTCTTGGAACGTTCTTCGAATGTCTTACAAACTGATCTCGCCTTAAATAGTTGTGCCGAAGAATTCTGACCGACTTTAGACAAGATTTCATCAATCATGTCTCCAGGTAGGTCTCTTAAAATATTGGGTTGTCTATCCATTTTGTGTTTTTATACTGTAAAATAGACAAGAGTTAGATTAAAAAAAAATTACTTATTAATACAAGCAATTTTTACATATATCATAAAGCATAAGCACACTATATTACATATATTACACCACACTAATACAACTATCTTATTCCGACTCGCTTGTTTCTTCTTCTTCGGTTTTGGTTCGTTTTGCCAAGTTTCTAGGGATATATGATGTTCCCCTAATACGAGCCGTCATTATCCACATTGGTTTAGAAAAACCTGGTGGTTTAGAGGTTCCCGGGTCATTGTTACAACTTAAGGACTTCGGGGGTTGACGATACATATAAAGTTCATCGGGGTTGGAATTAGATTTCTCTATTTTTATGCCCTTTCCCTTATTATTTTCTTTTGCCTTTTTAAATTCAGTTGGGGTAATTTCTATAACATCATCGGAATTCTCGTCGGAATCCGATTCATCGGAGAATTGGTAATCCTCCCAATATTTTGCTTCCTTGGCGGAAACACCATTGACCATAATTAACCTTGGTCGGTTGGTTGAGGATTTTCTTTTACTTAACCGTTTTATTATTTCCCCCACCGGTTCTATTTCTTCATCCGGTTCCGATTCTTCTTCCGGTTCCGACTCTTCTTCCGGTTCCTCTTCGGGAACTTGTGAATCAGTCCACGAATCATTCCAATTTACATTTGACTCTTCATTATTATTAGGTGAGTCAATGGGACTTGTTCTAGAGGTAGACATCTATCACATAATATCAAACATGTTAAGAGATTAATATATCACATAATATATACATGTTAATAATATATAGTTTCCAACAAAAATGTTAAGCAATCATTTTTAGAGAAAACACGGGCGAAGTCCAGACTCACTAATGCATCCTAACAAACTCGATAAGACACACTAATACAAATTTTCTGGTTCTCTAAGACCAACGCTCGGATACCAACTGAAATGTCCCGTTCTTATTGATTAAAAACGTTCCATATTAATTGATTTCGTTGCGAGGTTTTGACCTCTATATGAGACATTTTTCAAAGACTGCATTCATTTTTAAAACAAACCATAACCTTTATTTCATAGATAAAGGTTTTAAAAAGCTTTACGTAGATTATCAAATAATGATAATCTAAAATATCCTGTTTACACACGACCATTACATAATGGTTTACAATACAAATATGTTACAACAAAATAAGTTTCTTGAATGCAGTTTTTACACAATATCATACAAGCATGGACTCCAAATCTCGTCCTTATTTAAGTATGCGACAGCGGAAGCTCTTAATAATCACCTGAGAATAAACATGCTTAAAACGTCAACAAAAATGTTGGTGAGTTATAGGTTTAACCTATATATATCAAATCATAATAATAGTCCACAAGATTTCATATTTCAATACACATCCCATACATAGAGATAAAAATCATTCATATGGTGAACACCTGGTAACCGACATTAACAAGATGCATATATAAGAATATCCCCATCATTCCGGGACACCCTTCGGATATGATATAAATTTCGAAGTACTAAAGCATCCGGTACTTTGGATGGGGTTTGTTAGGACCAATAGATCTATCTTTAGGATTCGCGTCAATTAGGGTGTCTGTTCCCTAATTCTTAGATTACCAAACTTAATAAAAAGGGGCATATTTGATTTCGATAATTCGACCATAGAATGTAGTTTCACGTACTTGTGTCTATTTTGTAAATCATTTATAAAACCTGCATGTATTCTCATCCCAAAAATATTAGATTTTAAAAGTGGGACTATAACTCACTTTCACAGATTTTTACTTCATCGGGAAGTAAGACTTGGCCACTGGTTGATTCACGAACCTATAACAATATATACATATATATCAAAGTATGTTCAAAATATATTTACAACACTTTTAATATATTTTGATGTTTTAAATTTATTAAGTCAGCTGTCCTTGTTAGTAACCTACAACTAGTTGTCCACAGTTAGATGTACAGAAATAAATCGATAAATATTATCTTGAATCAATCCACGACCCAGTGTATACGTATCTCAGTATTGATCACAACTCAAACTATATATATTTTGGAATCAACCTCAACCCTGTATAGCTAACTCCAACATTCACATATAGAGTGTCTATGGTTGTTCCGAAATATATATAGATGTGTCGACATGATAGGTCGAAACATTGTATACGTGTCTATGGTATCTCAAGATTATATAATATACAATACAAGTTGATTAAGTTATGGTTGGAATAGATTTGTTACCAATTTTCACGTAGCTAAAATGAGAAAAATTATCCAATCTTGTTTTACCCATAACTTCTTCATTTTAAATCCGTTTTGAGTGAATCAAATTGCTATGGTTTCATATTGAACTCTATTTTATGAATCTAAACAGAAAAAGTATAGGTTTATAGTCGGAAAAATAAGTTACAAGTCGTTTTTGTAAAGGTAGTCATTTCAGTCGAAAGAACGACGTCTAGATGACCATTTTAGAAAACATACTTCCACTTTGAGTTTAACCATAATTTTTGGATATAGTTTCATGTTCATAATAAAAATCATTTTCTCAGAATAAAAACTTTTAAATCAAAGTTTATCATAGTTTTTAATTAACTAACCCAAAACAGCCCGCGGTGTTACTACGACGGCGTAAATCCGGTTTTACGGTGTTTTTCGTGTTTCCAGGTTTTAAATCATTAAGTTAGCATATCATATAGATATAGAACATGTGTTTAGTTGATTTTAAAAGTCAAGTTAGAAGGATTAACTTTTGTTTGAAAACAAGTTTAGAATTAACTAAACTATGTTCTAGTGATTACAAGTTTAAACCTTCGAATAAGATAGCTTTATATGTATGAATCGAATGATGTTATGAACATCATTACTAACTTAAGTTCCTTGGATAAACCTACTGGAAAATAGAAAAATGGATCTAGCTTCAACGGATCCTTGGATGGCTCGAAGTTCTTGAAGCAGAATCATGACACGAAAACAAGTTCAAGTAAGATCATCACTTGAAATAAGATTGTTATAGTTATAGAAATTGAAGCAAAGTTTGAATATGATTATTACCTTGTATTAGAATGATAACCTACTGTAAGAAACAAAGATTTCTTGAGGTTGGATGATCACCTTACAAGATTGGAAGTGAGCTAGCAAACTTGAAAGTATTCTTGATTTTATGAAACTAGAACTTGTAGAATATATGAAGAACACTTAGAACTTAAAGATAGAACTTGAGAGAGATCAATTAGATGAATAAAATTGAAGAATGAAAGTGTTTGTAGGTGTTTTTGGTCGTTGGTGTATGGATTAGATATAAAGGATATGTAATTTTGTTTTCATGTAAATAAGTCATGAATGATTACTCATATTTTTGAAATTTTATGAGATATTTCATGCTAGTTGCCAAATGATGGTTCCCACATGTGTTAGGTGACTCACATGGGCTGCTAAGAGCTGATCATTGGAGTGTATATACCAATAGTACATACATCTAAAAGCTGTGTATTGTACGAGTACGAATACGAGTGCATACGAGTAGAATTGTTGATGAAACTGAACGAGGATGTAATTGTAAGCATTTTTGTTAAGTAGAAGTATTTTGATAAGTGTATTGAAGTCTTTCAAAAGTGTATAAATACATATTAAAACACTACATGTATATACATTTTAACTGAGTCGTTAAGTCATCGTTAGTCGTTACATGTAAGTGTTGTTTTGAAACCTTTAGGTTAACGATCTTGTTAAATGTTGTTAACCCAATGTTTATAATATCAAATGAGATTTTAAATTATTATATTATCATGATATTATCATGTATGAATATCTCTTAATATGATATATATACATTAAATGTCTTTACAACGATAATCGTTACATATATGTCTCGTTTAAAAATCATTAAGTTAGTAGTCTTGTTTTTACATATGTAGTTCATTGTTAATATACTTTATGATATGTTTTCTTATCATAGTATCATGTTAACTATATATATATCCATATATATGTCATCATATAGTTTTTACAAGTTTTAACGTTCGTGAATCACCGATCAACTTGGGTGGTCAATTGTCTATATGAAACATATTTCAATTAATCAAGTCTTAACAAGTTTGATTGCTTAACATGTTGGAAACATTTAATCATGTAAATATCAATCTCAATTAATATATATAAACATGGAAAAGTTCGGGTCACTACATAGAATACTTTTATACACTTGCGAGTGTACATATATTTATAAACGGAAATCTTGTGGTCTATTAATATATTGAAATGATTGTTATGATAAACCTATGAACTCACCAACCTTTTGGTTGACACTTTAAAGCATGTTTATTCTCAGGTATTAAAGAAATCTTCCGCTGTGCATTAGCTCATTTTAAGGATATTACTTGGAGTCATTCATGGCATACTTTGAAAGACGTTGCATTCGAGTCGCTGAGTTCATCAAGATTAATATTAAGTCAATTATAGTTGGATGTAATATGAAATGGTATGCATGCCGTCAATTTTTGATGTAAAGAAAGTTTGTCTTTTAAAAACGAATGCAATGTTTGCAAAACGTATCATATAGAGGTCAAATATCTCGCGATGTAATCAACTATTGTGAATCATTTATAATGTATATGAACGGGTCCTTTCAGTTTAATATTATGTTAACTCATTAAATCCATGATTAAATCTGAAGAAAATATATATGTATATATGTTTTCATAAAGATTGTAATTAAAAATTCTTTTGTACAAACTGTTAATGGTGAAAATATTTTAACGGGTAGGTAATACCCGAGGAACATTTAAATTTCACATTAATAAGTTACACTGTACATTCTTCGAATCTGATTCAACAGTCATTTACTATCCTACTTACATCTACCGATATACGAATTCGTTCACCACAGAATAACCATTTTCATTCAATTTCATATTCGAATTTTGATTTATCAGAATCCAACAAGTGGCATAATGAAGAACACATTTGACGAAATAAAATTTGATAGAAACAAACAAATTAACTATGAAAAATCTTGTTAAGAATCCACGCTAACTATTTCCAGCTAACTGTTCCTAGCTAACTGATTACATTTTATTTATCGCAGTTTATTTATCTCAATTTACATTCTCGCAATTTTATTTATCATCATTTAATTTCTGTTATTTACTTTACGCATTTTATTTATCGTTATTTAATTTTTGTTATTTACTTTACGCATTTTAAATATTGGGACACGTATACAAGGTTTTGACATATCATATCGACACATTTATATATATTATTTGGAATAACCATAGACACTCTATATGCTGTAATGAACGAGTTCTCTATACAGGGTTGAGGTTGATTCTACAACAATATATATAATTTGAGTTGTGATCGAGTCTGAGACATGTACACGGGTCACGATACATATAAATTAATTCGAATATTATATAGTAAACTATATATGAATTATTATTTGTACACTGCTAACTGAGGACTATCAAGTGAGGACTATCAACATTGGATAAAAAAAAAATGAATTAAAATATTGATCATAACATATGAAACTAAACATATCTTCAAGTTTGCCACTTGATTTCATCGTAAACGTCATTTGTATCTTGACAATTCTAATCTGCGTTCAAACCTTTCATGATTCTTGAAAACACCTCAATTGAGAGGATGAACCAACCGCACTTCAGCTATGGAAGAAAAGATTGACGCATATAGTTATGCACCTGAAAACTCCCGGACCCTAAGTAAAAGTTTAACACGTGTCTGTGTTAGCTCCTTTGGCATTGTTATTACCGAAAATAACATTGCAACTCTTTTTCAAATTAGCCAATTTTATCACAGCTTCAACAAATCAACTTCAACTTCCATTCGAATTAGCCTTATTATAACCTCGATATATAAGTTTGCCTGTCGTCATCGTTACCGGAGAACTGTTTATATTTCACCTCATTAGCAGTAAAATTACCAGCAACTTCAATGAATTTGGACTTTCCGAAAAATCATTATATTCATTGAAACCCCATCTTGTATTCATCTATACCCTTTAACAATAATTGCCATACCAATTACCGGGAATTAGCAATCAGTATTTCGAATCTCGTAGCATTTCTACATCAATAGTTATATGTATGCATATAACAATTATCTCCTAGAATTACGACCTTCAATTCTGAAATTTTGAAAAAGCACCCAGTCTACAAATCAATACTCAGAATGTTGAAAAAGCTGAATGAAGCAGTAAAAACTGTAAACGATCTTAACAGCCAGAAGTTTGATAATAAAGAATAGTATGTTGGAAAAGCTCAGAAAAGTTGGAACTGGAAAACGGATTGAGCTAACCACGAAGGAGGCCAAGGACAAATACAAGGACCATATCCTATATTCAAAGAATCCAGATAATTCTGGATTCGTTGAAATTTTTAGTGAATATCTTGCTCCTTACTCTAAACCCTTGCAGACAATTGTTTCTATCATCCTCTGATCTTAGATATTCCGAGATATTATCGTATCTTTCATTATAAATATCCTCCATATTTTTGGAGATATTTTTATAACTATTCTTATCTGAAATCATTAATCTCTTCGTGCTATCAGTATTACATCATATAGAAACTGTTAGTTTCTATATTCTCTAAACTTTCGAGCTTAAAATATGAATGTTATTGAAGTAATGTTGGGGACTGATGCATGAGTTAGTATAATATAATGACACTTGATCAACGTGATTATATTACAATAAGTCATGCTGAGTTTCTAATGGAATGTGATGATTCACAGTACCATCATTATGTGCCATGTTACACGATTCTTTCATTCTACTTAACCTCTAAACATATCAAGAAAATATTTTCTTGATGGTTCTGTCTTTTCTGTAACTTCTGGTAATTTAACAAATTAAATCGTGCTATTACCTTTCCTTTCTGCTTAGAACATTAAGTAAGGTTCATTCGAAATTTTATACGTACGAATTTGAGACGTCTTAATCGCTTCACTTCAGGTCGGGGAGAAAAAAAAAACATGGAGCCTCGAAATACAAATTGGAGTATAAATCGTAGCAAACAAGAAAGATCATAAACCGTGTATCTCTATGAGAATAGCAAGATAAAGACACGGAAGGATCAGGAATACAATAATCCCTAGAGCGTAATAGAAGTAAACAGATTATTATGGTGACAAATGAAAAAGAAGAATTATTGTTGCAACGACCAGAATAATATTCAGAATTAGAACGGGATTAAGCATTTTCACAATTCTTGGAATTTTGAATTAAAAAAAAGAAAGTATTGAAGTGATAAAAGTAAGGGAACGGAAAAGGTAAATTTATAGTGAAAATATCAGACAAAGCACTCGAGGCAGATGATCGCATTTAATTATAGAGATCCTAATTTCCTTATTCACCGAAGAATCAAATCTTTTAGATTTCGAAGATTTTCTTTAAATCCTTTAAATTCCAAAAATCCACCATGACTACGTCAAAAGTTAATTCTCTATCTCAATCTGTTGTGACAGCTTCATTCGTACGCTTCACCTAATCGAATCATTTTATCTATATTAGTCAATAATGATAAAACACCATTTATCAACTCATATTTGTCATGGAAACATTTTTATGGTTAGCCATGACCACCCCACTCAAATTTCGGGAGGAAATTTCTTTAACGGGTAGGTACTGTGACGACCCGGTAATTTTCGACCAAATTTAAACTTAATTCTTGTATGATTCCGACACGATAAACAAAGTCTGCAATGTTGAGTCTCAAAAATTTTGAACTGTTTTGTATATTCAATTGACCTTTGACCATTCTCGACGATTCACGAACAACTATATATAAATAGATACATATACATTAATTTGAAAATATTATTTGAAATAATATATGATTTAATTGTTGAAAATAAATATGTAAAATATTATGCGATGTAAGGAAAGCTATCATTATAAATGAATATATATATATATATATATATATATATATATATATATATATATATATATATATATATATATATATGTAAATATTTCTTGTAAATATATATAATTATATTAAAAATATATAATATATTTATTTTAGTAGTTAAAACTTGCTATTTAAAAGTGTTTGCATATAGAAAGAGAATATATTAAAAATAAATGATTTTGAGCTTAATTAGTAAACGTCAGTAATACTCGGTTGACATTTCGTTAGCGTTCATATAGATTTAATATAAGTTTATGATGGATTAAAACAAAAGTTAAACTGTAAATCGATTACGAAGATTTTAGATTTGTTAAAAATATTTTTACCTTTTTAAGTTTAAATATTAGTACTCCGTACATATAAATCGGGACAGAAAATAAATAATTTTCGAACCTCTTTGATCAGGTTTCAAACAGGTAATGAGTGAAATAATTAAATATGTTTAATCTAAAAATTTGAGATTTTTAGGGACACTTTTATACATTAACTGTTTAGCATTGGACACACCCCGTAAAAACTGTCGGCATAAAAATTAAAACTTGCTCACGGATGGTTTACTGTCAACATGTTTGCTTTCATCATTATATGTACTATCTTATTATTATTAATATTAAATTAAATATTATATTATATTATTATAATATTTTTATAAGTTATTAGTTTAGGATCATGTTTTGTAATATGTATACATACATATATGTGTTACGTTTTACGAGGGCAACCAAACCACATGTTTATAATCGATAACCACAATCATCGTGAAACCATTCCACCACCACTCTTGACTTCCGGCAACCCACCATCCGGTTACCCTAAACCGTCATCAAGAACCACCACCTCTATCATGTAAACCACTATTATCACATCACCATCATCGGATATTTAAACGAACACCACCTTTAGTTCATCACCCTCGGCACCACCTTTATATATTTTTTTCTTCTTTCACGTTGCACATAAACCTCTGTTGAAGTAGACGACAACCAAGCAACCACCACGAACCACCACCACTTCATCTTCATTTTCCTCTTCTCTCTCTCTTCCTTACTCTCTCTCCATATTTTTTTTCTTCTTCGTGAAATATCAAAATCATTAAAAACTGCTTCATCGTTTCTGTTCTAATCGAATATGTTGTTATCAAGTTGCTGCAGTTCACCACAATAGTCTCCACCACCATTATAAACCGCTATTGCTCAACTTTTACTATTTTTTTTTCAAACAATCATGAAACCCACTTGAAGGAGACGATGAACAGTAATATTAATGGACGATGATAATACTGTTGCAATATATATTCTGTTCGAACAAGCTGCTGCTACGGTTGTTATTCTATCTGTTATCCCTCCTGTTGGTTTCTGGTTGCTACGGTTATACATTTTTTTGTTTTTTGTTTTGTTTCTGTTTTATACAATTCATCGAATCTCATTGGTGAAGCTGTGATGCTTGGCGACGATGACAGAGAATGATGATGATCATAATGGGAATGAAAGATGATAACGATGGTGGAGATGGAGAACCTAATTGATGAGGATATCGTATCATAGTAAACGATGATGATTATGAATATCATAACAACGATAATATACATATACACTTGGATGATGTCGAGTTTAGGAAATTGATAATGACCATGAGCTTATGATTAGTCTAAAACTATGGCGGGTTATAAGATGATATTGTTATGAGGTTATGAAGGAGAAGAACAAACAGGAAATCGATTTTTATAAATTACAGTCCAGATAAAATCAGAAAAGTAGAAGTAGTGGAATGGTTTGGGGTGTTGGCATATAAACGAGAGGTTCTGGGTTCGAACCCAGGCCATTACGATTTTTTTTATTATTCAGAGAAGCTTGTTGGGCTTATGCTTGCTGTTGGGCCAAGAGTGATTGGGCTATTCAGATTGTAAGCAGAAAACGGGTTATATTTATTGGGTTACGAATTAATTCAGAAAAACGTAACTGGCAAAGTGGTTAAGGATGTTATTGTTTAGCGAGAGGTCGCAGGTTCGAGCCCGGACATGGGCATTATTTTTAGGCCAAATTCTTTGAGGTAGTTATCTTTATTATTATTATTTCATTATTATTATTATTATTATTAGTTATATAAGTATTAATATTATCATTATTATTAATTAAAATTATCATTTTATTAAGATTAACATTATTAGTAAAAATATTATTAATTATTATTTTTATCATTTTTATCATAATTAGTATTATTATTACTCATTATTAGTATTAGGTATTAATATCAATATTATATTTTTATTTTAAAATAATTTATTATTATTATTAATATTAATATTATCATTATCAAGATTTTTATATATCATTATCATTATTTTTATTATCAATACTATTAGTTATTACTATTATTATAATTGGTATTATAAAAATATTACAAATTTCCTATTATTAATATCATTTTACCAAGTAAAGTATTAATGTTATAAAAACACATTTTTTACATAATCATATATATTAATATAATTTCTAATACATTTAATTAAGTTATTAATGAAACACATAATCTATTAAGATAACATTTTAATATGTTAGATTACAATTAGAGGTGTTAATATATACACTTGATATTGGTTCGTGAATCCGACGCCAACCTTACACTTGTTCAATGATGTTATATGTATTTTTACTACGAAATACAGTATGGTGAGTTTCATTTGAATCCCTTTTACTCTTTACATTTTTGGGCTGAGAATACATGCAAATGCTTTATTAACTGTTTTACAATAATTATATGCGTGAGTTTCATTAATCCCTTTTAAATGCTTTTGCAATATATATTTTTGGGACTGAGAATACATGCACTGTTTTTTATAACTGTTTTACGAAATAGACACAAGTAATTGAAACTACATTATATGTTTGAATGATCGAAATCGAATATGCCCCTTTTTATAGTCTGGTAATCTAAGAATTAGGGAACAGACACCCTAATTGACGCGAATCCTAAAGATAGATCTATCGGGCCCAACAAGCCCCATCCAAAGTACCGGATGCTTTAGTACTTCGAAATTTATATCATGTCCGAAGGAGGATCTCGAAATGATGGAGATATTCTTATATGCATATTGTTAATGTCGGTTACCAGGTGTTCAATCCATATGAATGATATTTTTGTCTCTATGCATGGGACGTTTGTTTATGAGAAATGGAAAATATGAAATCTTGTGGTCTATTAAAATAATGGAAATGATTGTTATGTTAAACTAATGAACTCACTAACCTTTTGGTTGACACTTTAAAGCATGTTTATTCTCAGGTATGAAAGAAATCTTCCTCTGTGCATTTGCTCATTTTAGAGATATTACTTGGAGTCATTCATGACATATTTCAAAATACGTTGCATTCGAGTCATTGAGTTCATCAAGATTATTATTAAGTTAATTATAGTTGGATGTATTATGAAATGGCATGCATGTCGTCAATTTTCAATGTAAAGAAAGTTTGTCTTTCGAAAAACGAATGTAATGTTTGTAAAGAGTATCATATAGATGTCAAATACCTCACGATGAAATCAACTATTGTGAATCGTTTATAATCGATGTGGACTTTGTCCGGATGGATTAGGACGGGTCGTCTCAAGCTCCCCAAGGGGACGAACTAGGACGAATAAAACCCTTGTCTAACAACTCACGGATTTGACTCGACAATTCTTGAAGTTCAGAAGGCGCAAGACGATAAGGAGCACGTGCTACAGGAGCAGCACCGGGAACAAGATCAATTTGAAATTCTACCGCGCGTTGCGGCGGAAGGCCATGTAAATCTTCGGGAAATACCTCGGGAAAATCTCTAACAATATGAACATCACCAACGCTCTTCGTTTCTTTTTCGGAATCAACAACATGGGCTAGAATAGCATGACAACCTTTGCGAAGATGTTTAAGAACTTTCAAACAGCTAATAAGATTTAACTGTTGGCATTTCTTATCTCCAAAAACCATCAACGGCTCTCCAACCACATTAGTAATACGAATAGCTTTATCATAACACACAATCTCAGCACGATTCGCAGATAACCAATCCATCCCAATAACAATGTCAAAACTACCAAGTTCAATCGGTACCAAATCTATCTCAAAATCTCTACCCGCCAGATTAATGTTACACTTACGATACACAGTCTTAGCAGTAAGCACTTTACCATTAGCTATTTCAACAACATAAGTATTGTCTAAAGGAGTTAATGGTGTTTTGATTTTTGGACTTAATTTACTCGACACAAAACTTAAATCAGCCCCTGAATCAAATAGTACATAAACTGATAAATCGTTGAACGAGAACGTACCAGTAACAAGTTTAGGATCTTCCTCAACATCCTTAGCGTTAATGTTGAACGCTCTACCACGTGCAGTCTCTGCAGTCTTCTTGTTGGGACAGGCATCACGGAAATGCCCCGGCTTCCCACACTCGTAACAAACCCTCGGATTACCACCATTATTCGACTTCTCATTACCATTACCATTCCCACCTCTATTACCAGCATTATTACCATTATTACCACCTGCAGCAGGAGTAACAAAACCTGGCAGAAGCACCGTACAATCCTTAGCAATGTGTCCCTATTTGGAACACCTCTTGCATGTCACAGTACAGAAACCATCATGAGCCTTGTAACAACGAGGACACACACGCTGACTGCGGTTATTTGAACCAGAAGTATCCTGCTTTTTCTGCTGACCTTGGCTTTGATTGCGGTTATTATCCCACTTTCTCTTCCCATTATCAGCTTTCTTAACAGTCTCTTCACTGGGTTCGGTCACAGCAGCCTTGCTTCTTCTCAAGATCTTATCATTCACTTATGAGCCATAGACATCGCGGCCTCAATAGTCTGGGGCTCACTAGATTCAACCCCATGTTCAATTTTCTCGGACAACCCATCAATGTAAGCTTCGATCTTAAGATTTTCATCGGCATAAACATTAGGGCACAACAAAGTCAACTCAAAGAATCTCTGCTCGTAGGCATCTAATTCGGTGCCCTTCATTTTCAAGTTTTTAAGTTCAACCTCTAGTTTCTTAAGCTCACCCCTAGGACGGTAGCGGGTGATCATTCTTTCCTTGAAATTATTCCAAGTTAAACCATAAGCCACATCATTTCCCAAACTGTTAACCAAGTTGTTCCACGAGGTCAATGCACTATCCTTCAAAGTGCAGCTAGCAAAACTAACCTTGTCCTCCTCTCAGACTCGACTAACCCTGAAAATAGACTCGATTTTCTCGAACTAGCTGGTAAGTCCTATAGGTCCTTCCATACCACTGAATTCCTGTGGACGACTCGCCATAAACATTTTGTGGGAGCACCCCACCTAATTGTTGTTCGCATTAGCATTTACATTTGCATTTGCATTTGCTGCCATAGCTGCAGCTATCCCTTCGATGATAAGACGTTGCATACGGGCTTCGTTGGACTCTCTAGGAGGCATGATCTTCAAAACAGAATAACACAACCGTTAGTACTAAGAATAATACCAGTGTCATGAAGGAATAGATCGAACACGAAAAGATTAACTATTAAGATAATAGTCATTAAACACTATGAGTAATAACATGATAGTTATGATTGTTATAGAAATAACCACCACATGCATACATATTTTATGATAACATCATACAACATACATAGCACCTAACATACATGATCTACATTACGCATAATATAACATGCCAAGAGTCACAACATCAGAAATAAAATTTGATAATGATAATAGATGTCATAAAAATAACCATCCATACATAATGAAAAACATCCCATAACAAAATCTTAATAAAATTCTCGGCAAAACGCCGTACATAACCCAAAAATGTTTGTATGAAATGACATTAAGTCTTATGAAATAAGTAATCAATCATGAATCATCATATCACATCTGCTTAGAGCGGGTGTGATAAGCTGGGCCGGCATGAGTCTCGGCAGAAGGCTCATACTTCCGCAACTTTCCTTTCACTTCTTCCAACTCTGCCTTCAAACCACGAACTGTGCTCTCGAGAGCCTCTAACCTAGTGTCTACTTCACGGTTACACTTACGATTCTCGAACCCAACATTATTCTTGAAGCTAACAAACAAATCCATACTAGCTCGAATCTGGTCCATCATCTTGTTATGTGGCAAAGTACGCATACAATCACTAAGCGCATTAATACGCATCACTTCATTATAAGCCCTATTCATGTGAGTAAGGGTAGATAAGTAGTAGTGAACAGGATCATCGATCAAAGGTTGACCAGCACGACGTCTGGCAGCAGCCGGAGGAGCAGGAGCAGCAACGGAGTTATCGCTCGAAGTCGACATCTGCAAACAGTAAAACCGCAAACCACATACAACATAGAATAAATGCTTATGATAAAACTCATACGAAATGAAATGCATAATAATGCTATAGCAAAAGGGTCAGGCTGTAGACTAGACTCTAATGCACCCTAAGAACCACGGGTTGACCACATTAAGACCGCCTAGTTCCCTACAACCAGAGCTCTGATACCAACTATGATAACATCACAGTTGAGGCAAAAACCCACCCAGTGCCTTTCCTGAGAACAGGGTGACCACTGAGCGTACCTCAGACACTGATTTTACAGCCTACATCTCCGCTAAACCGGCTAACCCTAGAAAGGGACCGCAAGGGGCAAGAGCCAATGCTTCGTCACAGGTAACACTGTGAGAACCCCCTCTACGATTAATCCACTCAAAAACGGAATTAAACTAGCTTTGATACCAACTGTGATGGCCCCGTCAATACGCTTAATGGCTCCGTCATTTGGTCCCACAGCTTGATCGAACTTAAATGAATTTAACAAATGACATTGCATTCTTTTATTTCAAAAGTTTCCCAAAAAGGAAAGCATACTAAAATATGTAGTTTAAAAGTAACCCAACATATTAATAATCCAAAGTTGACACAAAACATTGTCAACAACCCACAAGTATTAATTATTCAAAAACCGAATACAAGCCAAAGTTTCATAAATTGTTTCATTAAAATCTGCCCAAATGCATGCAGACTCTTCTAAACACAGCGGAAGCATCACATAAACTCAAGTACCTGTGAAAACATACGAGTAAACTATCAACACAAAGGTTAAGTGAATTATAGGTTTAAATAATTGAATAAACTTTAGACCACAAGATTTAAAAATGTTAGAAAACATTAAACATTATTCCATTATCAATGAGCCACCTGGTAACCACTTAACCCTTTATTTACCCTTGCCAAACACAATAATAATATACACTGGACAGTGTATCTACAACAAAATACGAAGTACTAAACATTCCGATTATAAATTGCTAGCGCGATTAGCTCGAAATGGGGTTGTCAAACCCGATAGATCTATCCGTAGGATTCACGTTTACCGGTAGAAACCAATGATTACAGTTACCAGACTAGGGAATATTTTTGTCCAACTCACAATGAATAATTTAAATTTAATTGTCACTTGTGTCTAAACGTGAAATAAAATGCATGTAATCACATCCCAAAAATATACTTTGAAAAGTATGTAAAAACGGGACTATAACTCACCTTAATAGTAACGAAGTAACCAACACAATTAAGCGAACAGCAAATGTAGTACAGTGATCAGGAATGATCACAACGCCGACCTATAAATAAAGCAGGTCGATATAAATAACTAACTTAGGTCAAGTCTTAGTATGATAGCTATTGTACATGTTGCAAGTAGTCATAGAACAATACTCAATATGCATCGGTTTGATCGAAACAGCTTACGGACACACACTTTCTATTTTTAGAAAGTTTCTATTTTTAGCAGGTTTCCATTTTTGGAAAGTTTCTATTTTTGGAAAGTTTCTATTTTTGGAAAGTTTCTATTTTTGGAAAGTTTCCAAATTTAGAAAGTTTCTATTTTAGGAAAGTTTATAAGTTAGGAAAGTTTTCTTAATCTGAAAGTCAACAAAAGTCAACTAAAAGTCAAAGTCAACCGAAAGTCAACTCAAAAGTCAACCTTGGTCAAACATGGTCAACGTTAATTTTAAAAGTGTAAGTTGTAATAATAATGTAAGTTATAATGTTTATTAAAGTTAAATATGTCTAATTATGTCATAACATAAGTTTAATTAGATTAAAATGAATTATTAAAGTTAATATAAGTTTAAATGATATATTTAATATAACATAAGTATTTAATTAATTAATTAAATATTAGTCATAATATAAGTATTATTAATTAATAATAAATTTTAAATCATATCATAAGTATTATTAATTAATAATGAATTATTAATCATATCATAAGTTTCTAATTATAATTATTAAATCATAAGTATTTAATAATTAAATTATAATTAAATAATAACTAAGCCTTATAATAATTAAATAATTAATTAATCCTTATTATAAGTCTTATAATAGTAATCTCATAATATAAGTTTAATACTTATCATAAGTTATTTCCATTAATAATAAAAGTATCATTAATCATGAGTTTAATTAAATGTTAATTAAATCATAAGTAATAATTAAATGATATAATAAATATATATATCATAAGTCTTAAATAATAATAATAATTACTTTTTTTATCATAAGTAATTAAATGATAATGAAACCCATTATTTATATCATAAGTTTATTAATTAGTCACAAGTTTTAAATCAAAAGTTCATCGGGTCGCATCTTGAGCCCCGGGTGTCGATTTTTAGCGAGCCTTACATATATCTCCGCCTACTCAAACCACCCGACAATTTGGTACACTCAAGAACACACTAAGAACATCCCACAAGTCGTGATTTACAGCCAATACACTACTTGGAACTTCAATTCAATCAAAATTGTGTTTTAGACGTAACGGGTGATTCGTGGCTCGGATTGAGATGACCCGAACATGAAAGTTCGTCCCACTATCAGTCCTAACACACTAAAACACCCTAAAGTCAACAAATATGGTCACAAAGTCTGACCAAACCTGGTTCATACCAATATCACAATTCAATCTTAACAAAATACCATTTTGATCATATTTAGGGCTCCGGGAATCGAAACGACATGAATCCGGAGTCTAAAATTAATGTCTTGATGAGAGAAACTCATATAGATACTTTATTTTAACTTTTATAACAGTCACAATTCCAGAATTAAATAAAAAGCTGCTGTCCCAATTATATCAAGCCGAAAACATATGTATTCGAGTAATTCTACGCATACAAACACCATTACAACAACAAGTAATCATCATACTATTAATATATAATCAAAATACAGAAATATAATGAAAAATCAAAAGTTCTAGGGTTAGGGTTTATACCCTAAATGATAATCAAGTGATATAGATGTGTAGAGGAGATCGCATAGAACCCGATTAAGCAAACGATCAAGTAATACAAGCCTTTGATGATTAGCAATTGATGTTGATGATGATGCTTGTGTGGTCAGCCACAAAAATAAAAAGGGAGGAGAGGAGAGCCAAAATAATTAGGGTGAATGAGAAAATGAATGGAAATTAGGAGTATGGTAACAAGGTTTGCAAAAATTGCACAAAGCCCCCTCCCCTAAAGGGTTTGCATGGGGGTGGGCCCCATGGGTCCCATTTTGATAAATGTTGATTTACTTGTGGCCCGAAAGCCCGAACGAGACCCGAAACGCGAAAACACGCTTACGCGATTAAAAATTCGGAGAGATAACAAACGCGCGACGAAAAATAAATATAAATACTATATATAATTATATGATCTTAAAATATCATATTTAAAATAATTAGGATTTAAATATCCCAAAAACGCGACCTTTGGTTTGAAAACCGAAAAGATTCGCCGGATAGAAATCCGCGACACGTAGAAACGTATAAATTAAAATATTAATACAATTATTCACATAACACTTAATAATTAATATATTATTATTAATATAATAATATAGGTCATAGAAATGACGTAGCACAATTAACAGTTAACGGTCATTAAATAATTAACGGTAAAAGATAACGGAAAAAATAGGGTCGTGACAAATATTATTATCAATTTAATGATTATTAATACTATTTTGTTATTATTATTATTAATATTATTATTATCATTTTATAATTACTCTTATTCTTATTCTTAATATTACTATTAGAATAATTTTGATAAAAATTATTATTATTATTATTATTTAATATAATTCTATTATCATTATTAGTATTATCATTCTTATTAATAACATCCTTAAATTTATTAATAGATTTATATATTTAGGTAATATTATCAAATTCAGTATACAGATATACATCGGATATCTAAGCAAATACGGATACTATGCATATATAAATACATATACTAATATATATATATATATATATATAATATAAATATATATATATATATATATATATATATATATATATATATATATATATATATATATATATATATATATACGGTTTATCCCTAAATAAATATAGATAAAAGCACGTATTCCACCTTATACCCTAATCTGTTGCCTATCACGATTGAAACTATTGTAAATTTGATTTCCTGTCAAATCTGAAAGATATGTGAATCCTAAATTGTACAATTCCATTTTAAAACACTATCTGCTTTTTAAATTTTTGTTCTCTTCTCTTTGTCTGGGTGAAGACGCTGTCAAACACCACGACTGGTACACAAATTAGGATTTATTCTATGTATTAGTATCCATTCAATCACTCATACCTGTTCCACTTTCACTTCATTTCGAAAATTAAACAGAAAATATTAAAAAAGAAAAGTACGTACCCCTGTTCTTGTACCATTTATGCAATCCTTCATTATCTAAACAATTTTCAAAAAATAATAATGCAATTGTGTTGGAAATCCTTTAATGAAACTTTCTACAAAGTTACAACCTCCAATTCCTTTTATCGATTAGTAATTTCGAAGTCAAAGTTTTCGTTTCAAAAAGTCAACATATGTTCATCAGCAAAATTCGAACTCCTTGTTAAGCACTAAGTGAAATTGAGGATTGAGAAAGTTTTTAGGAAGGATTTAAAGTCTTTTTCATGTTGAAATCTCTGCCTAAAACGTTCTTAATTTTATGATCAATATTTTGTTTGTGTTCCAATACAGCGACGGCAGGTTCTTTTTTTTTTCTTCATAGATATAAATTTTTTTTAAACAAATGTATCCACTTCAAGTCTTTTATAGTTAGGATACAAATCTTAATTTAAACCTAAATTCGTTAATAGGATTGATAAGGTGATACCTGGGGTCGACTGGGTATTGAAGGGGAGGAAGATAGAACAGAAAACAAAATCGGGTTAAATAAATAGCTGTGAGGTTGTAATTCAGAAAGGAACAAATGGTCTAATGGTTAAGGTGTTGTCGGGTGTGCGAGAGGTCACGGGTTCGAACTCGGTATGGAGCAATTCTTTTTACAGCAGTTTTTATACAAGGGTATAAAGCTTTTATTTTTATTTCCATTATTATTATTATTATTATTATTATTATTATTATTATTATTATTATTATTATTATTATTATTATTATTATTATTATTATTATTATTATTTGTTATTGTTGCTATTATTATAATTATTATTGTTATTGTTATTATTATTATTAGTGGTACTATTATTAAGTATTAATATTATTATAGCATTATTATTATTATTATTATGTATTATGAATATCATAATTATTACTAGTATCACCATTAGTATTATTATTATTATCACTAATAGTTGTATTTTTTTTATAATTATGATTAGGATTATTATTATTATTATTATTATTATTATTATTATTATTATTATTATTATTATTATTATTATTATTATTATTATTATTATTATTATTATTATTATTATTATTATTATTATTCTTATCATTATGAAAATAATATAAGTTATCATCAATCTTATTAATATTAGTGTTAGTAACACTTTTGTAACTATTAGTATTATTATGTTTATTATTAAACAATTGTATCAATAATAACAATATCATTATTTTTATTAGTATTATCATTTTTACTAAAGTTATTATTATTATTATTAGTAAATCATTAATATCATAACTATCTTAAATAGAAAAATTAATATTTTTACAAGTACTATTATTAATATCATTGTTACTATCACTAATAAGGTTATTATTAACATATGTGTATTATTAATATTATTATCATTATTGTTACTAATATTAACTTAGTATTATAGAACTACTGTTTTGATAAACAAACTAAATACATACATAAATATACATATTTAACTCATATAACATAACAAAATCTAATATCTTTATATACAAAATGAACATATAAAACATATATATACATATAAATGTATTATTAACATAAAAATAATATAAATAATACATTTATATATATATGTGTTCAATTACAATTATGTATATTAATAAATATACGAATAATATAGGTTCGTGAATCCAAGGCCAACCCTGCATTGTTCAATATCGTCATATGTATTTTTACTACAAAATACAGTATGGTGAGTTTCATTTGCTCCCTTTTTAAATGCTTTTGCAATATATATTTTTGGGACTGAGAATATATGCGCTGCTTTTATAAATATTTTACGAAATAGACACAAGTAATCGAAACTATATTCTATGGTTGAATTGTTATACCGGATATCGCCCTTATTAAACTTGGTAGCCTAAGAATTGGTATTTATTATAATTGCCACCAATTGACGCAAATCCTAAAGATAGATCTATGGGCCATTGACAAGCCCCAGTCAGAGAATTTGAACTGCTTTAGTACTTCGATATTTATATATGGGGATATTCTAGATGCATTTTGTTAATGTCGGTTACCAGGTGTTCAATCCATATGAATGAATTTTTAAACACTTGCGAGTGTATGATTATTGAATAAAGGAAATCTTGTGGTCTATTAAAATGATGGAAATGAATATTTATGATAAACTAATGAACTCACCAACCTTTTGGTTGACACTTTAAAGCATGTTTATTCTCAGGTATGAAAGAAAACTTCCGCTGTGCATTTGCTCATTTTAGAGATATTAATCGGAGTCATTCATGGCATATTTCAAAAGACGTTGCATTCAAGTCGTTGAGTTCAATAGAGATTACTATTAAGTAAATGACATATTAGGTCATTTATAAGTTGGATATTATGAAATGGTATGCATGCCTGTCAACTTTTGATGTAATGAAAGGTTGTATTTTAAAAACAAATGCAACGTTTGTAAAATGTATCATATGGAGGTTAAATACCTCGCGATGTAATCATATGTTATTGTATTCGTCCTTATGGATTAGGACGGGTCGTCTCAGCTGACTTGTTTACGAAAGCGTTTGATAGACCCTGTTTCCTATTCCTATTAAATGTGTTAGGTGTGAAAGATAGGGCGGAAGTTGTGTCTGACAAGGAGTTATTGAAGTAACCATCCGATCTGTATCATTTGTATATTTGCATTTGCATCATTTTTGCATGCTACTTAGTTTATTTTTCTGTTTTGCATGATCATTTATTTTCTGCTATGCATATTAAAATTGAAAAACCAAAAAGATTGTGTTTATCTGCTTTCTGTTGAGTAGAATAGTTGAGAAAATTGCTTCATCAGAAAATACAAAAACATTGAAAAAATGAAAAAGCCATAAAAATCAGAAAAATTAGAAAATGAGAAGTTGCTAAGTGAAAATGGGAAATGATTGTATTACTGGACTTGCATGTTAAATGTTCTATGTAAAAAGTAAGTAATACATGATTAGTTAATGAATGTTGATAAATTTTGAGGATTGAATTTTGGAATGAGATGATCACTTGTGCATAAAGTAAATAATTTTGGCAAGGAAATTGCGAAAAGGTTTACAGCGGTTGATGGTAGTCACCTACCTATCACTGAGAATGTATTGAGAAATGACTGTTCAGGAACTCAACAGACGGTTGACGTCTCCCCTACTACGATTTATACTCTAGTGAAGGATTGCCAAGTAAGTCCACAAGGTGAGTTTACTCTGTTCGAACCTATACCAGTTTCTATTTACCTTTATAGCTTGGGCCGAAACGTGTTAGGTTAGTCAGGTATCCAAATGGGGTATTCTCACTATGAACGGGTCGAAAAGTGAAATTCTGTATCACAGATATTTCGCCGGGTTGAGAAAGTAATTAAAGGAGACTGCTTCAATACCAAAGATTAAAGTTATAGTATGGTTCATCTCTAAATGTGGTACATTATCATCAAAGTTGTATCTATTTATTTTAAGTTTGTTTTCATTTATGTTTATGTTTGCAAAAGCAAAAGAGCAACATCAGAAAATCAAAAAAAAAAAAAAAGTTATTGGTTATTTATTTATGTGTTGGAAGAAATAAAGATGATGCACCACATCAAATACAAAGAGTTCATGCTATACAAGTTTAGACTTCGTGTCTATCAAAATTTTAAAGTCTACATGTGAAAGATGATCAAACGCTATGCTGATCAGAACAATTTAAGTTATCTATATCCGAGGGGGAGAAGTGCCAGAGTTTCAGATCTAGAAAACTCAAATCATTCTGTTTGTCCGGGAAGTCATGATTTTAGCAGGTTTTTGCTTATCATTTGAAGGGACGTTACATCTATTGTCTGTGATATGGGTTGTGCCGATTAATCTAGATAGCTGGGGTTATCTTCTGGAGGGTATTCTGATTTTGAATTTCATCACTCTCAAAATCATCATTTCATATCATCATTATTAGCTTTCCGCTCAAGCATGGGGTTTATAGCAACTAGTAACTGTGTTCTTACGGAGTATGCAATAAAATTGAGATAAATAAAGCTTTCTGAATCGAAAGGTATAAGTTTAAGGTAGAAGCTCATGGTTGACAGGGTTGCTAGAAACATCGTGAGATATTCCTCTTCAATCAAATCGAAAGTACATCGAGGTGATAGCGGACAGCTTCAATATATTGTGCTCAATTGACTACCTAAAAAATTTGTGCGATCTCAAGTGAGGACTAAGTTTAAGATTATTTACCCATGTGTGTAAGTGATTTCAAAAAGTCTGGGAGGAAAGTCTGATAAGTTTATTGATTTTCAAAGACTGAAAGTGTAAGTACTTGAAAATCTAAATGGAACAAAAAGTTCTGAATGAATGAATTTAACAATGTTAATACTTGCAAATTGTAGTTCAGTTCTGATCCCAAGAAAAATGTTGATTAATTCATCTTCTCACAAAAATATGTGTTTATGATATGTTGGCTGTATAGTTTGTTCTTGATGGTTTAATCTATTTTCATACTTGTGATATACACCATGCTAGTTTATTGATTTAATTCATCATATGTATATGACTGCGTTTTCTTTCTATTATTTACTTTATAAAATGAAAAAGAAAAAAGATTTAGTGTGATTTTAATATTTTTGCATGTTTCATACTATATATTGTTGCATATCATTTGGTGGTTACTTCATAAACTCTGTATGTGTGGACCAGGGGGAGTAAGCAAGTGTGTAAGTGTTAGTGGAAGAGATCCGTAAAATGAAGAGTTTATTAAGTCGGGTGTTCACTTATATGACTTAGGTTAAAATGCTTTTGGATCTGGAAAAAGATGTGTAAAGTTGAGATTTTATGGGCTAGTTTACATAAGTGAGTTGAATTGGTTGAGAATTAGCGTTAGAAGAAACGAGAATGAAAATTTAGTTTTAATGTTTTAATTGCAACCGGACGGTTACACAATGCAACCGCACGGTTACACCATATAACCGCCCGGATGGTTATAACTTAAGGGTTTTTGGACTTAAAATCTAACCGCACGGTTACATATTGCAACCGCATGGTTACATATTTTTGGGCCGGATTCAACCCTGCAACCGCACGGTTGCAGTACGGGTATAAATACCCAGACTCAGAACCGTGGGTTGCTTGTGCTCTCATTTGGTTAAGTGTTAAATTCATCTAAAATTGCAAAGTGTTAAGGGGAGCTTTTGATCTCGTTTTTCTGAATCTACTTGTGTTTCTCATCAATTTCATTATCTACAGTTTCTATTTCATCCATTAAATCTCTTGTTTTAATTAGTTTTTATTTTTTTGGTTAAGATCAATACTGAGAGTGTTGATGTGTTTTAACTGAAATTGTTGTTTTAAACATGCTAATCGGAGGTATTAGATGCTATTACAATGATTTATTTGATGATCAATACTCGGTTTGGTGGATTTGGGTTTTGAAAACCCTAACAGTTCGGATGAATGCAACCGCACGATTGCACCCTGAAACCACACGGTTATGCGTGCAATCGAGTACTATTATGTGCATCCGCACGGTTGCACAGCAGATTCGAAGTTCAAATCTACCAGTTTTTTGCTATTTTTGTTTATTGTTGTCAGTTCAATGAGTTGCTTTAACCATCTTGGAGGTAATGTGTTATAGCTCATCTCTATGGAGAACAGAGTATCACGCCGGGTGTCTCAGAGTGAATCTGAGAGCGCTATCACAACTCGAACAAATCTGATTGCTGGTCGTGCGATTCTGACCGGTTGTCATGTGAGAGCTCAACCAGGATTTACTGCTTACTAGAGGGGAATAAGAGCTGGGGCATTTATTTATCAAGATAGGGTTTACTATCCTAAGCTTATTAGGGAGTTCTATACAAACTTTGAGTTTAATGAGAGAAAAGTGAAAAGTATTCATCTGAATATGTTTGGATATTCCTATGACTGGACTTTAGAAGAGTTTGCTGAGATACTCGATATACCTTATGGTGATTTTAAGTTCTTCAGCATGAGCAAGGATATAAACACTGCTCCTAGAAGTTCTGCAACTGGAAACTTTTTTTCTTCATTTGGTTTTGTTTCTGGATTGTGTAAATCTGGGTTTAAGTGGCCAAGAAGGGGACCGGTAATCATCAGAGAGGAGAACATCAAGGATGAATACAGACAGATGATGAGAATCATAAAGAGAAATGTGATGTTTAGAGATGAGGATGATCTAGAGCTGACTGTGACTGAGGTTCTGATGTTGATGTGTTTGATTAGTCAAATTCCTTTCAACTTTGCTTATGTGGTAGCTAAAAGAATGGTGGGGCTGCCAGTGTCTGTGGATCGTGGTTTGCCTTATGGGTTCTTGCTGAACAATTTCTTTGAAGATGATGATGAGTTGGTGCATCCAACAGATGTGGAAGAGGTGGAAGCTGAGGTCTTATATGCAGCTTAAGTGGTTATGTGGTGTTGGTTGTTATCTTTTGGTGATCTTTTGATGAAACTTTGTATGATATTGGTTACTTTGTCTTTTGATTATGGTCAGATGGTATGTAAATTATGAACTTGATGGTCTGGAATGTTTAACTTTGTGTAATAGATGACTAAGTTAATGTGTCATGCTTATGATATTCATGCTTAATGTTTGTCTGATGGTTTAAAATTTCATGAACTGTGAACTTGAATGTTTTCTTTTGGATTTAGTTCGATTTAGTTGTAATAACTTGATTTTAACGTCTTACTTGTCATAATATTGAATGTGTTGGCTATGTGTTTAGTTGTTTTGCAGGGAAAGTATATAATGTGATTTTAGATAATGAACTGGGTCCTAGGGGGAGTTTGTTGGTGCATAATTAGTCTCCGAGTTCATTATGATCATGTTTATAAGCTTAATTGTTTAAATTTCTCTACTGGTATGCAACCGCACGGTTGCAGAATGCAATCGTACGGTTAGACAGGCAACCGCACGGTTGCAAGGTGCAACCGCACGGTTGCAACATGCTGTGTATATTTAAAGGGGATTTCGGGTTCATTGTTAGGGTTACGTATCCTAGCCTATCCTACACGTACAATCCGATTCCCTGGTGTTCTAGTATTCAATATAGTCGATCTTTAACATATCTAAGTCGATTTTATCATTAAGATCAAATGTTTTCATTGAGTTTTGAGTATAAACCCCAATAACGAGATTTTCCGCACTCGTTATTGAATCTAAGATCGTTTAATCCTGTTTACACGATCCTACAGGCCTACAAAATTATTATTAAATATAGGTAGCCTACGAAAATAAATTAGTATATTCGGGTGGCCTATATTGATATATGATCTCTTTAATTTGATTAAGAGTTTGTTATAATGTTTAGAGTAAAATTTAGCTTACCAAATTGATATATGCATTTTGATTTTCTGTAAGTCGATAATAAACTCAAATAGCATTAGATATTTAAGATATATTATATTATTAGTATTTTTTTGAAGTAAATAAATTCATTATCTACCACTATTATTTACAATACACAGTCCTACGAGAGATTACAATGATCCAATAACCGAAATATGTACACAGATTTTTAACGAAACGAAAATTCTACCTATGCCATCTCATTTTTGTGGAAGGACATAGAAGCTAGGATTGATGAGTCATTGATTCCATTCGAGATTACCTTTCTTGAACATTTTGCTACCAATGAAAGCCTTTAACTTGCACCTCATTAAAATAGCGATTTGATTCCAATTTGCATTTCGAGAAACCTTGTGTTTCTACCTTTCCATATCAAGTAGCCACATATCCACATCGTTGCCAAAAAATTTGATTTACCTTTTGAATATTTGATCGAATCTGACACACTAGAGAAGACTGCATCTATTGATGATGATTCAATATCCATGTTCCACCACCGAGATACTAGTTTCTACATATTCTCAACCACTTAGCATTTAACCTAGATATGTTCAACTGACTCTAACTCGCCGTTACACAACGGGCATCTAACCATATCTAGATCAAGACCTCTTTTATCTAGTTCCATCCTTACCAGTAACCTTTGCAACAAAGATCTCCAAACAAAAATGCTAACCTTTTGTGAAATCGCATTATTGCGTGGAACTCCAATGATGGAAGGTCGACTTGTAAGCCAGATTTGATCAACTAAATTTGAGAGAGTTTTCGTAGCTAATATACCATCATCACTCAGTTTCAATTTACATGTATCATTCGACCTATTACTTGGATGAATTGTATCTAATATGTTGGACAGAAAATCTAGTTCACCTGTTGTTCTTCCTCTAGGTGTGCGAGTTCATTCCTAGGATGCTGTACAAGAGCCATTGATGAAATAAATTCAATCTTTAACTGATGCATCACTTTTTATTTCAAGAGAAAATAATCTCCCAAATTTATGACTTAAAATCCCATGACCTAACCAATCTTCATTCCAAAAAAGGTATTTCCGCCATCTCCTATCTTCTTTTGGAACGAATTTTAGAAGTCTAACCCGATAGCATCAATGTTTCTGTCAGCTTTAATAATTTGCCACCACGTAGATCCCAAACTTGGATTCCAGCAACTTTAGCTAAGAAAAATCCACCCCCTCCCCATGAATTTGGAGATTACTTTGACCAATTAAGCATTCCTTTCGGTTTTAAATCTTCACCACCACTTCTTAAGAAGTGCTAGGTTTTTTTTATATAAACTCTTGATATTTCATTCCCCTGCTCGATAAGGTAAGATGACATGGTCTCATTTTACCCATCTTAGTTTCTTTCTCCCCGCCCAAACCCTGCCCAAAAGAACATGCACCTTAGGGATTCAAAGAAGTTTGATCTTGCTTGTTGGAGCTCAGAAAAGAGAAAAGAATTATAGTGGTAAGCTACTTAAGACATATTAAACCAAAGTTAATCGACCCCCAAATGACAATGATTCCGCTTTCCACTTTGATAAACGTTTTTTGAACTTATCCACCACAAGTTGACATCCATTTACTTTATTCATTTTAATACTGATTGGTAACCCGAGATAAGTTAACAGGAATACCCTAGAAATACACCCGAATCTAAAAGCATCCCTTTCCATTCAACTTTCCCGACTCCATTGCGAAACAAATTACTTTTTCAAAAGTTAATTTTCATGCCCGAAAGATCCTGGAAACACATAAGGAGTTTCATGATGTTTGAAATATTTTCAATACTCATATCTCAAAAATAATTGTATCAAATGCGTATTGGAGGTGAGAGACCACAACGTTGTTAATACCAACTTTGACGCGTTTAAATCTTCCATATAAAATAGCACGTTTAATTAAATATTAAGACCTTCCACGGCTATAATGAACAAGAATGGGGATAGTGGATCCCTTGCCTTACACCTTGTTTGGGTTTAAATTCACGAGTTAGTGCACCATTAACTAAAACATAGATTGAAGCCGAAGAAAGGTAGGCTCTTAAACATCTAACCCATCTATCTCCAAACCCCATATAGCGCATCGCGTCAATTAGAAAATCCAATTTTACACAATCAAAAGCTTTTCGAAATCTAATTTAAGAACAAATCCCTTTTTGTTTTGCCTTTTCAGATAATCGATCGTTTCATTAGTAATTGATACACCATTTTGGTTTAAGATCCAACGTTAATATTAAAATGTTAATCTATGTTTTGGTAATGACAATGACCTTAAGCAATGGCAAGTAATGTTAAAGTAAAAAGGC
Source organism: Rutidosis leptorrhynchoides (assembly GCF_046630445.1). Lineage (NCBI taxonomy): Eukaryota > Viridiplantae > Streptophyta > Magnoliopsida > Asterales > Asteraceae > Rutidosis > Rutidosis leptorrhynchoides. The sequence continues at coordinate 217,717,621 of NC_092335.1, forward strand.
AAGTTCATAAATCTACCTTTTCTATAGCAAACGGCCAAAACACACAAATTTAAAATATAAAGAAAGTTTTTTTTGCAGTCAAAGCACGCATTTGGTAAAAATCACGGTTGGACCTTTGGATCAACCGTCTATGCTTTGTAACCTCCAGTCGACATAACGGCTAAGCCGCAAATCGACAGTAGCTTTGTTTGATCAAACTTTGTTTTACAAAATATATATTATCACAAATAGTTGACACTATCAATGGTTGAAACTTCATCTGATGTATATTATATGAGTTCCAAAATGATAATTTACAAGACTCAATCTCAGTTTTACCTGAACATAGTTATCACCATTGATCTCCATATGAGTTAAAACTAATCATCACCAAACAAATAAGTGTTTGATGACTTTTACAATTTTAAATTCTATGTAGACATCTTAAGAATGGTCATCAAATCCGAATTAGGATAAGCTCCTTCATAAAAATGAGTTGTACATCAATGTACACTTATACAATCATGTGTTTAGCTACTAGGTACTATGTGGTTAAATGTTATGTGCTTAGATATTAATATGATTAGTTACTGCATGCTTAGACATTAACATGATTAGTTGCTACGTGTTTAAATGATTATTTAACATGACTAGTTAGAATGTCCAGCATGATGTTACAAGTATACGTGCCTAAATGAATACTTACCATAAGTTGAAACTATATGGAATTAAGCTTTAAATTATATGATAGGGTTTGATGATAATGGTGTATACTATAGTTTACACATATAAAAAATTTAGTTAGACGGAGAAATATATAAATTAAAGGCATTAGAATGGCATCAAAAGGAAAAGATGACAGTTACACGTCTAGCGTTCTCCGTTTGGGAAACTAAAGTAAATGGCAATTTGGGCCACCCAGCGTCTTGCGTAAGATTTGCAGGCCGCATCAAATGCATATGCCCTAAATATCTAAGTAATAATGTGACGACCCGAAAATTTTTGACCAAATTTAAACTTAATCTTTATATAATTCTGACTTGATAAGCAATAAATTTTAATAAGTCTTGAACCTCCGAAAAGAGTTTTACACAAACTTTTGGTCACCCTTTTATTCCGACGATTCACGAACGTCATAACTTGATTTAATTGTTTAATTGTTTAATTATTGTGTATATATATATGGATTTATATATATTTAACTTGAAAATATGATAATTAAATATCTCATTAATTATATTAACAAAGTATTATATATATATTTTCATACTACTAATTTAAAGAGTTTTCAAACAATATATATATTACTATTTAAACGACGCAATTAACTTATGTTAAAATGTATTTACATATAATGTATTACGAGTGTAAATACATCCTTACAAGTATTGAATACACTTTATAATATAACAATACATATAAAGGATAGCTATACTCGTATTTCCGTTCAATTTCCTCAAAGAATTCTACTCGCATTCATACGATATTTTTACCCGTATTATACACAGCTCCTAGAAGTATTTACTATTGGTATATACCAATAGAAATCTGCAATTATTTGTGTAATATATCATCCATGACCTAATCAATTTAATATGTCATGCATGACTTAATACAATTTAACTTATCTTAGATATTTTCACTAAAAGCCAAAATTATAAGCTTATAAATAATGACCATTTTAACTCATTTTTACTCCACATTTTTTTAAACTAAAAATACACACTTGAATACTCTCATATCATACTTTAATCTCAGCAACTTTCCTCTTCATAATCAAGGTAAAATACTTCACAAAATCCTTGTTCAATTTCTTGTATAGTTGCTATCTTATTATACTTATAAAACTTGTAAAAACTAGAACTTGTTTTGGTGAACACCAAGCTTGTTTGAAAAAATAATCTAATCTTTCTAACTTAACTCTAATAACACTTATTTATATGTATTATGATATTATATTAAGTTAATATAAGAACTTATAACTTGTACATATGAAGAACACCTTGAAACTTAACATATATCCTTTAATCTCCATTCGGTAAAAAGCGGCTATTTTGGGTTGGGAATTAAAAACCTATATTAGACTTTGAGTTCAAGGCTAAGACTTTGGAAATATGTTAATATATGTAAATAAGACTTCCAGTATTTTTTCATGATTTTAGACAAAGTGGAAGTATTTTATCAAAAATCATATATTGGGTGGATGCCGGGATTTTTCCAAATCTGTCCACTGACACAAAAAGAGGGTAAAGCTCTAAAAATTACTACTTGGGATGAACTTTTCGAATTTTTTTTGTAAAATTTACTTCTTGATGAATCCATAGCAATTTGATTCACTTTAAACGGAGTTGTAATGAATATTTGGCGAGCAAAACAAAATCTGCTAAAATTAATGTTGTATGGACGAAATTTATATTATAAAAAATATATTAACCATATCCTTGTTAACTTTTCCTATATCCTATATATATTTGGACATGTTATCAGTAGTATAACAAAATATTATAATCTTGGATAATTCTGTGATTGTATATATGTATAATAATATTCTTGGTACGTCCTAACACAATAAGTATACAATACGTTTTGATAAATCCTAAGACAATACGTACACAATACGTCTTAGTTAATTCTAAGATAATACGTATGCAATACGTCTCTGGGTTGATGCAAAGACAATACGTATACAATACGTCATGGGGTAATTCTAAGATTATATATATATATATATATATATATATATATATATATATATATATATATATATATATATATATATATATACCGATTATTGGACTGTTGGACTTTTCGGACTATTTTGGACTACTAACAAAGGACTACTAACAATGGACTACTAACATAAAATGTTAAAAATTATTATATAAGTATTCTATGAACTTGATTTATTTTATTCATATGTCGTATTATTATCTGAATCATTATTATTGTTATAGGTTCGTGAATCCAAGGACGACGGTCATATTTTTAATAAGTTGAAAACTTATTATTAATATACTTTTACTATTGTGAGTATATAGTCCCATTTTTAAACTCTACAAATATTTTGAGATGAGAATACATGCATTTTATGTTTTACGCCATAGACACAAGTACTTAAAATATATTCTACGTTGAGTTGTACCACTTTGCATATCTTCCCTAATAGCTTGGTAACTAATATTTACATGTTGTAAGAACATGTATACGCAAATCCTATTGATAGATCTATCTGGTTTGACAACCCCAACCGGGCTAGTCGCTCTAGTGTTGTAAACGGTTGCATAGTACTTCGTTTTTACTACACTTGGTACAGTGTAGGGTGATTTCATAATAAAGGGAATATGCCACATTAATGGTTAAGTATGGTTACCGAAGCGCTCAACAACTTATAGAATACTTTTATACACTTGCGAGTGTACATATATTTATAACTATGAAATCTTGTGGTATATATTTATATCGATGCTAAACCTATATATCTCACCAACCTTTGTGTTGACTGTTTAAGCATGTTTATTCTCAGGTCCTTAAGAAAGTCTTCCGCTGTTACATTATCTGAGCAAGCTGTGCATGGAGTCTCATGCTTTTAATTAAATAAAGTGTTGCATTCAATAAAACATTTGTCATGTATTATATTTAACTGTTATGTCACGTGTGTAGTATTTGAAAATCGATGTATTATGGGGATAATTCCTTAAATAATCGCCCAATTGTTTATGTCGCACCCCCAAATAGGGCCTGGGGTATTTGTAACTAATTATATCAAATCACAGTTGTATAAATGAGAACGACTCTATATGAGACGTTTTATTGAGTTTTGCAGCGGAAGATAAATAGATTACATTGTATTTAATGAACAACACATTAAATGTCTTTAATTGATATGATATGTTGATATTGCTATAAACATACATATATTTCGACGCAATATCATTTATATTTCATATTCTTTTATCGTTTACAAGGACATTAGATTCACATTTTACGAGAAAAGCAACAAAAGTAATACACATGTTAAAGTTGGAAGAAAAGACGATAAACGACGAATTTAAACCAATTATATATCGAGAAAACGTTTATCCGAAATCAAGAATAAATGACGAAAAATATGCAAGTTCAAGATGATCGAAGAAAAAGAGTTCAAATGAAAGTTCCAAATCAATATACGTCAACAAACGATCAACCGAGAACAAAAGACGAAAAAATGCAAATTTACACCTACGCGGATCGCATAGGATATCACACGAAAGGTGTAAACTTCAGATTTACGCGGAACGCGTAGATCTACGCGAAAAGCGTAATTCTATTGCCAAGATTCAGATTCAACTTTTACATGATTGGACGGTGGCTTTTATGTTTAATACTATTTCTTTTTCAGTCTTTACAGCAGAAAGTAGATCACCAGCTAGTTCAAGTCTACCTACTACTTCAAGTGATATAATTTAAATACGAGTACTATTATCAGAGAGAAGGGGGGAGAGTGTAGTGACCTGAACTTTTCCATGTTTATATATATTAATTGAGATTGATATTTACATGATTAAATGTTTCCAACATGTTAAGCAATCAAACTTGTTAAGACTTAATTAATTGAAATATGTTTCATATAGACAATTGACCACCCAAGTTGACCGGTGATTCACGAACGTTAAAACTTGTAAAAACTATATGATGACATATATATGGATATATATATAGTTAACATGATACTATGATAAGTAAACATATCATTAAGTATATTAACAATGAACTACATATGTAAAAACAAGACTACTAACTTAATGATTTTTAAACGAGACATATATGTAACGATTATCGTTGTAAAGACATTTAATGTATATATATCATATTAAGAGATATTCATACATGATAATATCATGATAATATAATAATTTAAAATCTCATTTGATATTATAAACATTGGGTTAACAACATTTAACAAGATCGTTAACCTAAAGGTTTCAAAACAACACTTACATGTAACGACTAACGATGACTTAACGACTCAGTTAAAATGTATATACATGTAGTGTTTTAATATGTATTTATACACTTTTGAAAGACTTAAATACACTTATCAAAATACTTCTACTTAACAAAAATGCTTACAATTACATCCTCGTTCAGTTTCATCAACAATTCTACTCGTATGCACCCGTATTCATACTCGTACAATACACAGCTTTTAGATGTATGTACTATTGGTATATACACTCCAATGATCAGCTCTTAGCAGCCCATGTGAGTCACCTAACACATGTGGGAACCATCATTTGGCAACTAGCATGAAATATCTCATAAAATTACAAAAATATGAGTAATCATTCATGACTTATTTACATGAAAACAAAATTACATATCCTTTATATCTAATCCATACACCAACGACCAAAAACACCTACAAACACTTTCATTCTTCAATTTTCTTCATCTAATTGATCTCTCTCAAGTTCTATCTTCAAGTTCTAAGTGTTCTTCATATATTCTACAAGTTCTAGTTACATAAAATCAAGAATACTTTCAAGTTTGCTAGCTCACTTCCAATCTTGTAAGGTGATCATCCAACCTCAAGAAATCTTTGTTTCTTATAGTAGGTTATCATTTTAATACAAGGTAATAATCATATTCAAACTTTGCTTCAATTTCTATAACTATAACAATCTTATTTCAAGTGATGATCTTACTTGAACTTGTTTTCGTGTCATGATTCTGCTTCAAGAACTTCGAGCCATCCAAGGATCCGTTGAAGCTAGATCCATTTTTATCTTTTCCAGTAGGTTTATCCAAGGAACTTAAGGTAGTAATGATATTCATAACATCATTCGATTCATACATATAAAGCTATCTTATTCGAAGGTTTAAACTTGTAATCACTAGAACATAGTTTAGTTAATTCTAAACTTGTTCGCAAACAAAAGTTAATCCTTCTAACTTGACTATTAAAATCAACTAAACACATGTTCTATATCTATATGATATGCTAACTTAATGATTTAAAACCTGGAAACACGAAAAACACCGTAAAACTGGATTTACGCCGTCGTAGTAACACCGCGGGCTGTTTTGGGTTAGTTAATTAAAAACTATGATAAATTTTGATTTAAAAGTTGTTATTCTGAGAAAATGATTTTTATTATGAACATGAAACTATATCCAAAAATTATGGTTAAACTCAAAGTGGAAGTATGTTTTCTAAAATGGTCATCTAGACGTCGTTCTTTCGACTGAAATGACTACCTTTACAAAAATGACTTGTAACTTATTTTTCTGACTATAAAACTATACTTTTTCTATTTAGATTCATAAAATAGAGTTCAATATGAAACCATAGCAATTTGATTCACTCAAAACGGATTTAAAATGAAGAAGTTATGGGTAAAACAAGATTGGATAATTTTTCTCATTTTAGCTACGTGAAAATTGGTAACAAATCTATTCCAACCATAACTTAATCAACTTGTATTGTATATTATGTAATCTTGAGATACCATAGACACGTATACAATGTTTTGACCTATCATGTCGACACATCTATATATATTTCGGAACAACCATAGACACTCTATATGTGAATGTTGGAGTTAGCTATACAGGGTTGAGGTTGATTCCAAAATATATATAGTTTGAGTTGTGATCAATACTGAGATACGTATACACTGGGTCGTGGATTGATTCAAGATAATATTTATCGATTTATTTCTGTACATCTAACTGTGGATAACTAGTTGTAGGTTACTAACGAGGACAGCTGACTTAATAAACTTAAAACATCAAAATATATTAAAAGTGTTGTAAATATATTTTGAACATACTTTGATATATATGTATATATTGTTATAGGTTCGTGAATCAACCAGTGGCCAAGTCTTACTTCCCGACGAAGTAAAAATCTGTGAAAGTGAGTTATAGTCCCACTTTTAAAATATAATATTTTTGGGATGAGAATACATGCAGGTTTTATAAATGATTTACAAAATAGACACAAGTACGTGAAACTACATTCTATGGTTGAATTATCGAAATCGAATATGCCCCTTTTTATTAAGTCTGGTAATCTAAGAATTAGGGAACAGACACCCTAATTGACGCGAATCCTAAAGATAGATCTATTGGGCCTAAAAAACCCCATCCAAAGTACCGGATGCTTTAGTACTTCGAAATTTATATCATATCCGAAGGGTGTCCCGGAATGATGGGGATATTCTTATATATGCATCTTGTTAATGTCGGTTACCAGGTGTTCACCATATGAATGATTTTTATCTCTATGTATGGAATGTGTATTGAAATATGAAATCTTGTGGTCTATTATTATGATTTGATATATATAGGTTATGAAGATATTTCGTATGCCCGAGCGACATATTAAATTAATGTGGCTAGTATGTTATGATCCAAGTCGGGTCATACCCAATAACAAGCTTACCGACACCTTAAACGTATTTGATCTTAATGAATGGATCATTAAATAAATACGCGACACTTGGATTTTAGAAAATCAGTTTTTCAAAATGTTATCACTTGAGATAAATTATTTGGATAATTTATATATAATTGTTTATAAGTTTAAATGATTATATTGTGTTATATTTTATAAAAGGGTTTATAAAATATAAAAGTAACATAAAATATATACATGTTTTATATATATATCTAGTTTATATATATGTATAAAGACATTGTTATATAATATATATATGTAATGCAGAATTTGTGACTCCAAGACTCACAAGCATGCCTTGTTTATGTTTACTTTTAATAACACACAAGTGCCAAGGTGCATGCTTATGTATTAACCAAGGCCTTGACTCAAGAGTGAGAGGATAACACACATAAAAGAGCCTTCAAAATTCTGGTTCTGCAGTCATTTTGGCCGAACTGTTTTGGAGCAAAAGGAGGTCTCTTTGCTTGTTATTTTATCACATTCAAGTGTCCTAAAATCCTAACTTCACAAAGGGTGGTGTTGGTATTCAAAGCTTGGGGTATACTACACTTGAGGCTTCAAGTTAGAAGCTTTTTCAAGTCATCATCTTCATAAACTTCCTGCTCATTTTGGACAGCTGCTGTTCGGTTTTTGGAAGCCTAATAAGGTGGTCTTAAAGCTTGGTTAATTAGCTTATTAAAGTTCTAAGGTGTAGCCAAGTGAAAGGGTAGTGTTGGTGCATTATTTCTTCTTCATTGCTCATCAAATTCAGCCCTTAAACTTAGTTTAAGGAGGTATAATAAACTCTTTCCTTCTCTTTAATTTGTAAGTATATTTAGCAACTTGATCCATGTGGGACTTAACTTTAAATTGGTTTAAAGATAACAAGTAAAATTTGAAAGTTTCACGCTTCCGTTCATAATGATTCTTAAAAGGTTTTAAGTATTATCAATCTTGTTAATTCCCAACAATGGTATCTAGAGCCGAAGTTGTTGAAATATGCTTCGAATTGTTGTCTTTAAACCCACTATATTTGCATTCCAAGTACATGCATGAAAATGGAATACAAAAATTGTCGGGTTTGGGTGGGTTTGATATGATGGCCGAAATTTTGATGTTCCAAAAGGGGTTTGGAACTTGTCATTTTGGTTGCATGTTAAAGTTCACAATCCTAGCCTTGACCTTGTGTTGATTGCATGCTATATTTGGTTGATTTGTTATATTCATTTGGTATGTAATATTATTCATTCAATTGGCATGTAATAATAATTATTTTGGCTATGTAATTTGTTTTACATTTGGTATGTAAAATAGAATAGGTTGTATTTCATTTTCTAGATAAAAATGTATTAGGATACATATTTTGTAAAAATGAAGAACAAGATCATGAAGACTTCAAGAACACAAGGAGCATATGGATGCAAGGTTAAGTGGGAGATTGTAATCTCCTACTTTGTATGATTAACCCTTACCCGGTGACATTTGTTTTTCGGCTAAACAAATGTCCACCAAATTGGCTAGATTGTGAACATACTTATTTTACATGTGTGGTTGTTTGTATGATTATTTTTTTGTATGTTTGGTTGATACAATTAATCACAAGATAACTACTAACAAAATGACATTTTAATTGGTTAAGTTAGACGTGCTAAGTACATGCAAAACGGCAATTTAAATGGTTAAATTTAAAAGGCAACCGAGAACCTTAATAAATGGTTATTAAAAACATGATAAAGATCATACATATAAAATGGTTTATATCAAGTAATTGGTTTAATTACATAACATGAAAATGGATTTTCAATTAAACCATACACTAAATGCATGTTGGTGTATGGTGCAAAAGTTTTCTCAAACTAGAATTAATGAAAACTTAAAATCCCTTATTAACAAGGCAAACAAGTTAAACGCCATCCTTTTATGGAAACACTTAGACGTATAAGGAAACTCTTGATGGGATAAAGGTCACCTAACCGTCATGAGCGAACTAATATGAATAAGGTACACTTCGCATACATGTGGGATAAAGGTCACCTAACCACTTGTATGTTAAGTCTACATGTTTACACAAGTAGGACGACTTGATTTGGGAATCATGAACTTAGGGTCACCGAAGCATGATGAACAAATAGGCGTTGATGGGATAAATATGCCATGCAAAAGGATTGCATGATCCCATAACTTAGAAGTTGCAAAAGGATTGCAATTGTCATATAATGACTACCTAGCTAAATCAAATAACGGGATAAAGGTCACCTAACCGAAATTTGATTTACCGTTGGATTCTAATATTTAATAAGTCAATTAAAATTTAAAAGGGTATTGAATGTTAAATTAAAATCGATACTTAAACGAACTTTGTTAAATTTTGTAGATGGCCGCAAATAACAACAACAACATGAACAATGCACCACTTAACTTTAACAACCTATCGTTACGGTCTCTCCTCGAGAAAGACAAACTCAACCATACAAATTTTATGGATTGGTTCCGCAATCTTCGGATTGTCCTCAAACAAGAGGATAAAATGTATGTGCTTAAGGACCCCATTCCCGATCAACCGGATGAGAGTGATGTGGAGGCAATGGCCTCTTACGATAAGTATTGCCACGACTCCCTTCAAGTCTCATGCTTAATGCTTGGGACTATGATACCCGAACTCCAAAAGGATTTCGAGCATCATAGCGCATACGACATGATAACACAATTGAAGGAGATGTTTCTCCAACAAGCACGTGTTGAGCGTTTCGAAACGGTTCGGGCGCTTCATGCTTGTCGTATGGACGATACCCAATCGGTTTCATCTTATGTACTTAAGATGAAGAGCGTTATCGATCGTGCTAACCGTCTTAACCTTAACATATCTAATGAGTTAGCCACCGATCTTATCCTTAACTCCCTATCAAAGAGGTTTGATCAATTTGTAATTAATTACAACATGAATGGGATGGATAAGAGCATAGGTGAGCTTCATGGTATGCTTAGGACGGCGGAAACTAGCATGGGTAAAAGGACTTTACCCGTGTTAGCAATCGATCAAGGTGGGTCTAAAGGTAACACCTCTAAGCCAAAGGTAACTAAGAGAAAAGGACCCGCCCATCAAGGCAAAGGGAAGGGGAAGATGGTTACCCCAACCATCAACAAAGCAAAGAAGCAAAAGGTAGCCGAGAAGGCAAACCCCAAGGAAGACCCATGTTTCGGTTGCGGTGAGATGGGTCATTGGAAACGAAACTGTCCGGTCTATCTTAAAGAGTTGAAGGACAAGAGGGATGCAGGGCAAACCTCAGGTAATATATACATGGTATATATAGAGCTTAGTATTACTTCTTCTAATACATGGGTATTAGACACGGGATGTGGAACTCATATTTGCAATACTTTGCAGGGGTTCAAAAGAAGTGATCATAAAGCGGGAACATCAAGTCTCTATATGGGCAATGGTGCAAAGGTGCATGTTAAAGCTCAAGGAGAATTTGTTTTGAAGCTTCCAAGTGGATTGAAGCTTATTTTAGAAAATGTTTTGTATGCACCGGATTTATGTCGAAACATTATTTCTATTTCTCGCTTAAGACAATGTGGTTTCAATGTTAATTTTATTGATGATGATATCCATTTTTCTAAAGATAATGTATTCTATTTCAAGGCTTCGCCTTCAAATGGAATTTATGAATTGGTTCATGATGACGCATCATCGAGCTCTATATACCATACTAGCACCAAGAAACTCAAAAGGGATTTGAGTGATTCCTATTTATGGCATTGTCGCCTTGGACATATAAACAAGAACCGAATGCATACACTTCAAAAGAATGGACTTTTGAAATCAAATGAAATGGATTCGTTTGATGTATGTGAATCTTGTTTACAAGGCAAGATGACTAAAGCGCCTTTCAAAGGGACTTATGAAAGGGCTAAAGATTTATTGGGATTAATACATTCGGATGTATGTGGACCCTTTAAACCCATGACTAGGAATGGTGAAAGATACTTTGTTACTTTCATTGATGACTTTAGTCGTTTCGGATATGTCTACTTATTAAGACACAAGGACGAAACGTTTGAAGCATTCAAAGAATATCAAAACGAAGTACAAAATCAACTCAATAAGACAATTAAGGTACTACGTACCGATAGAGGAGGTGAATACCTAAGCGATGCTTTCCAAGATCATCTTAGGAGTTGTGGGATTATCTCGCAACTTACTCCACCCGGAACACCCCAACTTAATGGAGTTTCCGAAAGGAGGAACCGAACCCTAATGGATATGGTTCGATCTATGATGGCTAGAAGCTCGTTACCTCTATCATTTTGGGGTTATTGTCTAAGCTCCGCGGCTCGTATTTTAAATATGGCCCCAACCAAGAAAGTGGAACGAACACCTCATGAGATGTGGTTTGGAAAACCTCCATCTCTATCATACTTAAAGGTATGGGGATGTGAAGCTTATCCTAAGCGTTACGTCCCTAATAAGTTGAATGCTCGATCCACGAAGTGTATCTTCATAGGATATCCCAAGGATAATATGGGATATTATTTCTATGATCCATCCGAGCAGAATGTATTTGTTGCTCGGAAGGCGGAATTCCTTGAAACTAAGTTCCTAATGGAAGGAAGTAGTGAAAGGAAGATAGATCTTGAAGAGGTTCAAGATCAAATAGATGATACGCAATTGGTTGACACTAGCACTCAACATGAAAATGTTGATGGTGATCAAATGGATGATCAAGGTACACAAGACGTTCGAAGATCTAGTAGGATTAGTAATCCTCCCGAGAGATATGGGTTTCTCGTGGATGGTTGCTATACGGTTGATTTGGATGAACCGACAAACTACGAAGATGCTTTATCAAGGATTGATAAAGATAAATGGCAGGAAGCCATGAACTCCGAGATGCAATCCATGTATGAAAATCAAGTTTGGGAACTTGTTTTGCAACCTCCTAGCTCCAAGCTAGTTGATTGCAAATGGCTTTTCAAAATGAAAACCGACATACATGGAAACTTGGATACATACAAAGCTAGACTTGTAGCAAAAGGTTTCACTCAAACTCAAGGGGTTGATTATGATGAAACTTTCTCGCCTGTGGCAATGCTAAAGTCTATTAGGATATTATTTGCCATTGCTACTCACTATGACTATGAAATATGGCAAATGGATGTCAAAACCGCTTTCCTGAATGGATATCTTGAGGAAGATGTTTATATGGTACAGCCCGAAGGTTTTGTTGATCCGGAAAATCCTAAAAAGGTATGCAAGTTAAAGAAATCAATCTACGGATTGAAACAAGCATCTAGAATGTGGAATCATCGTTTTAATGAAGAGGCAAAGAAATTTGGCTTCATTAAAAATGGTGATGAAGCTTGTGTATACAAGAAGGCTAGTGGGAGCTCTATAATGTTCCTTGTGCTATATGTGGATGATATATTATTGTTTGGGAATGATATAACCACAATGCAAGAGGTCAAAACTTGGCTAAAAGGTTGCTTCTCCATTAAGGATCTTGGAGAAGCACAATACATATTGGGGATTGGGATCTATAGGAATAGATCCAAGAGATTGATAGGTTTGAGTCAAAGTACATACATTGATAAAATCTTGAAAAGGTTCAAGATGGAAAACTCTAAGAAAGGTTTGGTACCTATTCAAAGAGGAACCGTTCTCAGTTCATCTCAGTGTCCTACCACGAAAGATGAACAAGAGAGAATGAAGAAAGTCCCATACGCATCTGCTGTTGGGTCTATCATGTATGCAATGATATGTACTAGACCGGATGTGTCATGCGCTCTAAGCTTGACAAGTAGATACCAGAATAACCCAGGAAACAGTCATTGGATTGCTGTTAAAAGTATATTGAAATACCTTAGGAGGACTAAGGATATGTTTCTAATATATGGGTCTGGTGAGGAGGAACTCGCTGTAAAAGGTTACGTGGACGCGAGTTTCCAAACTGATCGAGATGACTCTCGATCACAATCCGGTTATGTCTTCATGTTAAATGGTGGTGCAGTCTCTTGGAAGAGCTCAAAACAGGAAGTTGTTGCGTTATCCACTACAGAGTCGGAGTACATTGCCGCCTCATTGGCAGCTCAGGAAGCTGCATGGATGAAGAAATTCATCGACGACTTAGGAGTGGTCCCTTCCATTCAGGACCCTCTTGAGATCTTTTGTGACAACGAGGGTGCCATTGCTCAAATCAAGGAACCTCGTGCTCATCAAAAGACTCGTCACATTGAGCGGAGATTCAACTACATCAGGGATGAGGTTGAAAAGGGAAAGATATGTATTCACAAAGTTCACACAGATCAAAATGTTGCGGATCCACTCACGAAGCTTTTACATGGGCCAAAACATGAGGGACATGTTTGTGCATTAGGGCTTCGATATTCTAGTGATTGGAATTGATCTATTTTATGTATTGTAACGGAATGAATTAGTTCAAACTCATTAATATAATTATGGTATTAATTTAATTATGAGTCATGTTCCAAATTTTGCATATTTTATCCATGAATAAACTATTATTCTAAATTCCGTAGTTGATCACATTTGTGGGAACAAATGTGAGGTTTAGACTATTATGAACTTGGATTGGTATACATTCACGGACTGAATGTAGGGCAGGGTTGCTACCAAGGTTCATAGATATTTGTGAGATACAAATATTGGAAGACCCGCTCTCAAGATTTACTGCATGGAGCCTTTGTGGTTGATCACATGTAATCTTGAGTAAAGGCGAATATCATCATATCCTCTGACCTGAGATACATATTGGGTCCTGATATTCACCGAGTATTATGCCTTGATTCTTTCCTTCGCTATTCTGAAATATGGTAGTACATAAGGAAGAGCTCAGGTATAATGCAAAGTATGTATCTAGGACGTATGTAGTCAAGATGGAATTTGTCCCTCTTATTCGTTGAGAGTCAGATGTCTAAGGCCTGATAAAGTTAAATCTATAAGAGAGTGGTCACTCTGTATCTCTTGGATTTGACATGACATCTAGGATGAAAGGATATAATGAAAGATTCACCTATTCATATTCGAGATGGGAACTCGAAAAGGATGATGTTATTGAATGGCACAAAGTCATAACATATTGGGGGTGATGGACGGTCGTTAGGTGGTATCCATCACTTGCATTAATTTCTTATGTTTCTCGTGCAAGTGGGAGATTGAAGATATTTCGTATGCCCGAGCGACATATTAAATTAATGTGGCTAGTATGTTATGATCCAAGTCGGGTCATACCCAATAACAAGCTTACCGACACCTTAAACGTATTTGATCTTAATGAATGGATCATTAAATAAATACGCGACACTTGGATTTTAGAAAATCAGTTTTTCAAAATGTTATCACTTGAGATAAATTATTTGGATAATTTATATATAATTGTTTATAAGTTTAAATGATTATATTGTGTTATATTTTATAAAAGGGTTTATAAAATATAAAAGTAACATAAAATATATACATGTTTTATATATATATCTAGTTTATATATATGTATAAAGACATTGTTATATAATATATATATGTAATGCAGAATTTGTGACTCCAAGACTCACAAGCATGCCTTGTTTATGTTTACTTTTAATAACACACAAGTGCCAAGGTGCATGCTTATGTATTAACCAAGGCCTTGACTCAAGAGTGAGAGGATAACACACATAAAAGAGCCTTCAAAATTCTGGTTCTGCAGTCATTTTGGCCGAACTGTTTTGGAGCAAAAGGAGGTCTCTTTGCTTGTTATTTTATCACATTCAAGTGTCCTAAAATCCTAACTTCACAAAGGGTGGTGTTGGTATTCAAAGCTTGGGGTATACTACACTTGAGGCTTCAAGTTAGAAGCTTTTTCAAGTCATCATCTTCATAAACTTCCTGCTCATTTTGGACAGCTGCTGTTCGGTTTTTGGAAGCCTAATAAGGTGGTCTTAAAGCTTGGTTAATTAGCTTATTAAAGTTCTAAGGTGTAGCCAAGTGAAAGGGTAGTGTTGGTGCATTATTTCTTCTTCATTGCTCATCAAATTCAGCCCTTAAACTTAGTTTAAGGAGGTATAATAAACTCTTTCCTTCTCTTTAATTTGTAAGTATATTTAGCAACTTGATCCATGTGGGACTTAACTTTAAATTGGTTTAAAGATAACAAGTAAAATTTGAAAGTTTCACGCTTCCGTTCATAATGATTCTTAAAAGGTTTTAAGTATTATCAATCTTGTTAATTCCCAACAGGTTAAACCTATAACTCACCAACATTTTTGTTGACATTTTAAGCATGTTTATTCTCAGGTGATTATTAAGAGCTTCCGCTGTCGTATACTTAAATAAGGACGAGATTTGGAGTCCATGCTTGTATGATATTGTGTAAAAACTGTATTCAAGAAACTTATTTTGTTGTAACATATTTGTATTGTAAACCATTATGTAATGGTCGTGTGTAAACAGGATATTTTAGATTATCATTATTTGATAATCTACGTAAAGCTTTTTAAAACCTTTATCTATGAAATAAAGGTTATGGTTTGTTTTAAAAATGAATGAAGTCTTTGAAAAACGTCTCATATAGAGGTCAAAACCTCGCAACGAAATCAATTAATATGGAACG
This sequence comes from Rutidosis leptorrhynchoides, assembly GCF_046630445.1. Lineage (NCBI taxonomy): Eukaryota > Viridiplantae > Streptophyta > Magnoliopsida > Asterales > Asteraceae > Rutidosis > Rutidosis leptorrhynchoides. The sequence goes on from NC_092335.1 coordinate 217,733,629, forward strand.
TTTTTAATCAATAAGAACGGGACATTTCAGTTGGTATCCGAGCGTTGGTCTTAGAGAACCAGAATTTTGCATTAGTGTGTCTTATCGAGTTTGTTAGGATGCATTAGTGAGTCTGGACTTCGACCGTGTTTACTTGAAAAATGATTGCTTAACAAATTTTGTTGGAAACTATATATTTTTAACATGTGAATATTATGTGATATATTAATCTCTTAACGAGTTTGATATTATGTGATAGATGTCTACCTCTAGAACAAGTCCCATTGACTCACCTAATAATAATGAAGAGTCAAATGTAAATTGGAATGATTCGTGGACTGATTCACAAGTTCCCGAAGAGGAACCGGAATAAGAGTCGGAACCGGAAGAAGAATCGGAACCGGAAGAAGAATCGGAACCGGATGAAGAAATAGAACCGGTGGGGGAAATAATAAAACGGTTAAGTAAAAGAAAATCCTCAACCAACCGACCAAGGTTAATTATGGTCAATGGTGTTTCCACCAAGGAAGCAAAATATTGGGAGGATTACCAATTCTCCGATGAATCGGATTCCGACGAGAATTCCGATGATGTTATAGAAATTACCCCAACTGAATTTAAAAAGGCAAAAGAAAATAATAAGGGAAAAGGCATAAAAATAGAGAAATCTAATTCCAACCCCGATGAACTATATATGTATCGTCTGAAATGTCCCGTTCTTATTGATTAAAAACGTTCCATATTAATTGATTTCGTTGCGAGGTTTTGACCTCTATATGAGACGTTTTTCAAAGACTGCATTCATTTTAAAACAAACCATAACCTTTATTTCATCAATAAAGGTTTAAAAAGCTTTACGTAGATTATCAAATAATGACAATCTAAAATATCCTGTTTACACACGACCATTACATAATGGTTTACAATACAAATATGTTACAACAAAATAAGTTTCTTGAATGCAGTTTTTACACAATATCATACAAGCATGGACTCCAAATCTCGTCCTTATTTAAGTATGCGACAGCGGAAGCTCTTAATAATCACCTGAGAATAAACATGCTTAAAACGTCAACAAAAATGTTGGTGAGTTATAGGTTTAACCTATATATATCAAATCATAATAATAGACCACAAGATTTCATATTTCAATACACATCCCATACACAGAGATAAAAATCATTCATATGGTGAACACCTGGTAACCGACATTAACAAGATGCATATATAAGAATATCCCCATCATTCCGGGACACCCTTCGGATATGATATAAATTTCGAAGTACTAAAGCATCCGGTACTTTGGATGGGGTTTGTTAGGCCCAATAGATCTATCTTTAGGATTCGCGTCAATTAGGGTGTCTGTTCCCTAATTCTTAGATTACCAGACTTAATAAAAAGGGGCATATTCGATTTCGATAATTCAACCATAGAATGTAGTTTCACGTACTTGTGTCTATTTTGTAAATCATTTATAAAACCTGCATGTATTCTCATCCCAAAAATATTAGATTTTAAAAGTGGGACTATAACTCACTTTCACAGATTTTTACTTCACCGGGAAGTAAGACTTGGCCACTGGTTGATTCACGAACCTATAACAATATATACATATATATCAAAGTATGTTCAAAATATATTTACAACACTTTTAATATATTTTGATGTCTTAAGTTTATTAAGTCAGCTGTCCTCGTTAGTAACCTACAACTAGTTGTCCACAGTTAGATGTACAGAAATAAATCGATAAATATTATCTTGAATCAATCCACGACCCAGTGTATACGTATCTCAGTATTGATCACAACTCAAACTATATATATTTTGGAATCAACCTCAACCCTGTATAGCTAACTCCAACATTCACATAAAGAGTGTCTATGGTTGTTCCGAAATATATATAGATGTGTCGACATGATAGGTCGAAACATTGTATACGTGTCTATGGTATCTCAAGATTACATAATATACAATACAAGTTGATTAAGTTATGGTTAGAATAGATTTGTTACCAATTTTCACGTAGCTAAAATGAGAAAAATTATCCAATCTTGTTTTACCCATAACTTCTTCATTTTAAATCCGTTTTGAGTGAATCAAATTGATATGGTTTCATATTGAACTCTATTTTATGAATCTAAATAGAAAAAGTATAGGTTTATAGTCGGAAAAATAAGTTACAAGTCGTTTTTGTAAAGGTAGTCATTTCAGTCGAAAGAACGACGTCTAGATGACCATTTTAGAAAACATACTTCCACTTTGAGTTTAACCATAATTTTTGGATATAGTTTCATGTTCATAATAAAAATCATTTTCTCAGAATAACAACTTTTAAATCAAAGTTTATCATAGTTTTTAATTAACTAACCCAAAACAGCCCGCGGTGTTACTACGACGGCGTAAATCCGGTTTTACGGTATTTTTCGTGTTTCCAGATTTTAAATCATTAAGTTAGCATATCATATAGATATAGAACATGTGTTTAGTTGATTTTAAAAGTCAAGTTAGAAGGATTAACTTTTGTTTGCGAACAAGTTTAGAATTAACTAAACTATGTTCTAGTGATTACAAGTTTAAACCTTCGAATAAGATAGCTTTATATGTATGAATCGAATGATGTTATGAACATCATTACTACCTTAATTTCCTTAGATAAACCTACTGGAAAAGAGAAAAATGGATCTAGCTTCAATGGATCCTTGGATGGCTCGAAGTTCTTGAAGCAGAATCATGACACGAAAACAAGTTCAAGTAAGATCATCACTTGAAATAAGATTGTTATAGTTATAGAAATTGAACCAAAGTTTGAATATGATTATTACCTTGTATTAGAATGATAACCTACTGTAAGAAACAAAGATTTCTTGAGGTTGGATGATCACCTTACAAGATTGGAAGTGAGCTAGCAAACTTGAAAGTATTCTTGATTTTATGAAACTAGAACTTTTGGAATTTATGAAGAACACTTAGAACTTGAAGATAGAACTTGAGAGAGATCAATTAGATGAAGAAAATTGAAGAATGAAAGTGTTTGTAGGTGTTTTTGGTCGTTGGTGTATGGATTAGATATAAAGGATATGTAATTTTGTTTTCATGTAAATAAGTCATGAATGATTACTCATATTTTTGTAATTTTATGAGATATTTCATGCTAGTTGCCAAATGATGGTTCCCACATGTGTTAGGTGACTCACATGGGCTGCTAAGAGCTGATCATTGGAGTGTATATACCAATAGTACATACATCTAAAAGCTGTGTATTGTACGAGTACGAATACGGGTGCATACGAGTAGAATTGTTGATGAAACTGAACGAGGATGTAATTGTAAGCATTTTTGTTAAGTAGAAGTATTTTGATAAGTGTCTTGAAGTCTTTCAAAAGTGTATGAATACATATTAAAACACTACATGTATATACATTTTAACTGAGTCGTTAAGTCATCGTTAGCCGTTACATGTAAGTGTTGTTTTGAAACCTTTAGGTTAACGATCTTGTTAAATGTTGTTAACCCATTGTTTATAATATCAAAAGAGATTTTAAATTATTATATTATCATGATATTATGATGTACGAATATCTCTTAATATGATATATATACATTAAATGTAGTTACAACGATAATCGTTACATATATGTCTCGTTTCAAAATCATTAAGTTAGTAGTCTTGTTTTTACATATGTAGTTCATTGTTAATATACTTAATGATATGTTTACTTATCATAATATCATGTTAACTATATATATAACCATATATATGTCATCATATAGTTTTTACAAGTTTTAACGTTCGTGAATCACCGGTCAACTTGGGTGGTCAATTGTCTATATGAAACCTATTTCAATTAATCAAGTCTTAACAAGTTTGATTGCTTAACATGTTGGAAACATTTAATCATGTAAATATCAATCTCAATTAATATATATAAACATGGAAAAGTTCGGGTCACTACAGTACCTACCCGTTAAATAAATTTCGTCCCGAAATTTTAAGCTGTTGAAGGTGTTGACGAATCTTCTGGAAATAGATGCGGGTATTTCTTCTTCATCTGATCTTCACGCTCCCAGGTGAACTCGGGTCCTCTACGAGCATTCCATCGAACCTTAACAATTGGTATCTTGTTTTGCTTAAGTCTTTTAACCTCACGATCCATTATTTCGACGGGTTCTTCGATGAATTGAAGTTTTTCGTTGATTTGGATTTCATCTAACGGAATAGTGAGATCTTCTTTAGCAAAACATTTCTTCAAATTCGAGACGCGGAAAGTGTTATGTACAGCCGCGAGTTGTTGAGGTAACTCTAGTCGGTAAGCTACTGGTCCGACACGATCAATAATCTTGAATGGTCCAATATACCTTGGATTTAATTTCCCTCGTTTACCAAATCGAACAACGCCTTTCCAAGGTGCAACTTTAAGCATGACCATCTCTCCAATTTCAAATTCTATATCTTTTCTTTTAATGTCAGCGTAGCTCTTTTGTCGACTTTGGGCGGTTTTCAACCGTTGTTGAATTTGGATGATCTTCTCGGTAGTTTCTTGTATAATCTCCGGACCCGTAATCTGTCTATCCCCCACTTCACTCCAACAAATCGGAGACCTGCACTTTCTACCATAAAGTGCTTCAAACGGCGCCATCTCAATGCTTGAATGGTAGCTGTTGTTGTAGGAAAATTCTGCTAATGGTAGATGTCGATCCCAACTGTTTCCGAAATCAATAACACGTGCTCGTAGCATGTCTTCAAGCGTTTGTATCGTCCTTTTGCTCTGCCCATCAGTTTGTGGATGATAGGCAGTACTCATGTCTAGACGAGTTCCTAATGCTTGCTGTAATGTCTGCCAGAATCTTGAAATAAATCTGCCATCCCTATCAGAGATAATAGAGATTGGTATTCCATGTCTGGAGACAACTTCCTTCAAATACAGTCGTGCTAACTTCTCCATCTTGTCATCTTCTCTTATTGGTAGGAAGTGTGCCGATTTGGTGAGACGATCAACTATTACCCAAATAGTATCAAAACCACTTGCAGTCCTTGGCAATTTAGTGATGAAATCCATGGTAATGTTTTCCCATTTCCATTCCGGGATTTCGGGTTGTTGAAGTAGACCTGATGGTTTTTGATGCTCAGCTTTGACCTTAGAACACGTCAAACATTCTCCTACGTATTTAGGAACATCGGCTTTCATACCCGGCCACCAAAAATGTTTCTTGAGATCCTTGTACATCTTCCCCGTTCCAGGATGTATTGAGTATCTGGTTTTATGAGCTTCTCTAAGTACCATTTCTCTCATATCTCCAAATTTTGGTACCCAAATCCTTTCAGCCCTATACCGGGTTCCGTCTTCCCGAATATTAAGATGCTTCTCTGATCCTTTGGGTATTTCATCCTTTAAATTTCCCTCTTTTAAAACTCCTTGTTGCGCCTCCTTTATTTGAGTAGTAAGGTTATTATGAATCATTATATTCATAGATTTTACTCGAATGGGTTCTCTGTCCTTCCTGCTCAAGGCATCGGCTACCACATTTGCCTTCCCCGGGTGGTAACGAATCTCAAAGTCGTAATCATTCAATAATTCAATCCACCTACGCTGCCTCATATTCAGTTGTTTCTGATTAAATATATGTTGAAGACTTTTGTGGTCGGTATATATAATACTTTTGACCCCATATAAGTAGTGCCTCCAAGTCTTTAATGCAAAAACAACCGCGCCTAATTCCAAATCATGCGTCGTATAATTTTGTTCGTGAATCTTCAATTGTCTAGACGCATAAGCAATCACCTTCGTTCGTTGCATTAATACACAACCGAGACCTTGCTTTGATGCATCACAATAAATCACAAAATCATCATTCCCTTCAGGCAATGACAATATAGGTGCTGTAGTTAGCTTTTTCTTCAATAACTGAAACGCTTTCTCTTGTTCATCATTCCATTCAAATTTCTTCCCTTTATGCGTTAATGCAGTCAAGGGTTTTGCTATTCTGGAAAAGTCTTGGATGAACCTTCTGTAGTAACCAGTTAGTCCTAAAAACTGGCGTATGTGTTTCGGAGTTTTCGGGGTTTCCCACTTTTCAACAGTTTCTATCTTTGCCGGATCCACCTTAATACCTTCTTTGTTCACTATGTGACCGAGGAATTGAACTTCTTCCAACCAAAATGCACACTTTGAAAACTTAGCGTACAATTCTTCCTTCCTCAATACTTCTAACACCTTTCTCAAATGTTCACCGTGTTCTTGGTCATTCTTTGAGTAAATAAGTATGTCATCAATGAAAACAATGACAAACTTGTCAAGGTATGGTCCACACACTCGGTTCATAACGTCCATGAACACAGCTGGCGCATTAGTTAAACCAAATGGCATGACCATAAACTCGTAATGACCGTAACGTGTTCTGAAAGCAGTCTTTGGAATATCATCTTCTTTCACCCGCATTTGATGATACCCGGAACGTAAGTCAACCTTTGAATAAACAGACGAGCCTTGTAGTTGATCAAATAAGTCGTCGATTCTCGGTAGTGGGTAGCGGTTCTTGATGGTAAGTTTGTTCAACTCTCGGTAGACGATACACAACCTGAATGTACCATCTTTCTTCTTGACAAACAAAACAGGAGCTCCCCACGGTGATGTGCTTGGTCGAATGAAACCACGCTCTAAAAGTTCTTGTAATTGGCTTTGCAGTTCTTTCATCTCGCTGGGTGCGAGTCTGTAAGGAGCACGAGCTATTGGTGCAGCTCCTGGTACAAGATCTATTTGAAATTCAACGGATCGATGTGGGGGTAATCCCGGTAATTCTTTCGGAAATACATCGGGAAATTCTTTTGCAATGGGAACATCATTGATGCTCTTTTCTTCAGTTTGTACTTTCTCGACGTGTGCTAGAACAGCATAGCAACCTTTTCTTATTAGTTTTTGTGCCTTCAGATTACTAATAAGATGTAGCTTCGTGTTGCCCTTTTCTCCGTACACCATTAAGGGTTTTCCTTTTTCTCGTATAATGCGAATTGCATTTTTGTAACAGACGATCTCTGCTTTCACTTCCTTCAACCAGTCCATACCGATTATCACATCAAAACTCCCTAACTCTACTGGTATCAAATCAATCTTAAATGTTTCGCTAACCAGTTTAATTTCTCGATTCCGACATATATTATCTGCTGAAATTAATTTACCATTTGCTAATTCGAGTAAAAATTTACTATCCAAAGGCGTCAATGGACAACTTAATTTAGCACAAAAATCTCTACTCATATAGCTTCTATCCGCACCCGAATCAAATAAAACGTAAGCAGATTTATTGTCAATAAGAAACGTACCCGTAACAAGCTCCGGGTCTTCCTGTGCCTCTGCCGCATTAATATTGAAAACTCTTCCGCGGCCTTGTCCATTCGTGTTCTCCTGGTTCGGGCAATTTCTAATAATGTGGCCCGGTTTTCCACATTTATAACAAACTACATTGGCATAACTTGCTCCGACACTACTTGCTCCACCATTACTCGTTTCGACACCATTTGTTCCTTTTGTTCTATTAACCCCTGGTCCATAGACCTCACACTTCGCTGCGCTATGACCATTTCTTTTACACTTGTTGCAAAATTTGGTGCAGAACCCCGAGTGATTCTTTTCACACCTTTGGCATAGCTGCTTCTGATTGTTGTTGTTGTTGCGGTTATTATTGTTGTTGGGATGATTGTTGTAGTTGCTGTTGTTGTTGTTGTTGTTGTTGTTGTTGTTGGGCCGTTTGTTGTAGTTGCGATTGATGTTGCGATTGTTGGGATAATTGTTGCGATTATTGTTGTAATTGCTGTTGTTGTTGTATTGGTGATTCTTATCACCGTTTTCCTCCCACTTTCTTTTGACTTGCTTCACATTGGCCTCTTCAGCAGTCTGTTCTTTAATTCTTACTTCAATCTGGTTCACTAGTTTGTGAGCCATTCTACATGCCTGTTGTATGGAGGCGGGCTCGTGTGAACTTATATCTTCTTGGATTCTTTCCGGTAATCCTTTCACAAACGCGTCGATCTTCTCTTCCTCATCTTCGAATGCTCCCGGACACAATAGGCACAATTCTGTGAATCGTCTTTCGTACGTGGTAATATCAAATCCTTGGGTTCGTAACCCTCTAAGTTCTGTCTTGAGCTTATTGACCTAGGTTCTGGGACGGTACTTCTCGTTCATCAAGTGCTTGAATGCTGACCACGGTAGTGCGTACGCATCGTCTTGTCCCACTTGCTCTAGATAGGTATTCCACCATGTTAACGCAGAACCTGTGAAGGTATGCGTAGCGTACTTCACTTTGTCCTCTTCAGTACACTTACTTATGGCAAACACCGATTCGACCTTCTCGGTCCACCGTTTCAATCCGATCGGTCCTTCGGTTCCATCAAATTCCAAAGGTTTGCAGGCAGTGAATTCTTTGTAGGTGCATCCTACACGATTTCCTGTACTGCTAGATCCAAGGTTATTGTTGGTATGTAGCGCAGCCTGTACTGCGGCTATGTTTGAAGCTAGAAAAGTACGGAATTCCTCTTCATTCATATTCACGGTGTGTCGAGTAGTCGGTGCCATTTCCTTCAAAATAGTCAAATGGAACAAGTTAATCATACAGAATATTAAGAGTAGTTAATAGTATTTCGTAGCATAATATGAACTCATTTATAAAAGCTTTTTCTTCATATTAGCGTTTTATAAGTTTAAATTCGGGTAGTACCTACCCGTTAAGTTCATACTTAGTAGCTAATATACAATTCAACTACTACAATTCTATATGAAAAACTGATTATAATAATATTTCGCGTTCAAACTTTTATACAATATTTTACAAACTTACAATACCGCTTATTTTACATAAAGCATGAAATATAGCACACAATAACTTTGATACAAGATAGTTGTGAAGATAATTCTAGCTAGTACACAAGTCGTTCAGCAAAGGCAATAAAGACACGTAATTCATACGTCCAGAAACAAGTCATGCATTCTGGTTTTACTAGGACTACTTCCCATCCTTGGTCTTGTGTAACATAACCGTTATGGCCATTGATAAGACAGCGTGTTGTAACGTCGTCAATGGGACGAGGGTTACGTAATGTCCAACAGTCCCGTAACAATCTAAAAACCTCATTTCTTACTCCAATTACCGACTCCGTCACTTGTGGGAACGTTTTGTTTAATAGTTGTAGCCCGATGTTCTTGTTCTCACTTTGGTGAGAAGCAAACATTACTAATCCGTAAGCATAACATGCTTCTTTATGTTGCATGTTAGCCACTTTTTCTAAATCACGAAGTCCAATATTCGGATATATTGAGTCAAAATAATTTCTTAACCCGTTGCGTAAAATAGCATTTGGGTTCCCCGCAATATATGCGTCAAAGTAAACACATCGTAACTTATGGGTTTCCCAATGTGATATCCCCCATCTTTCAAACGAAAGTCTCTTATAAACCAAGACATTCTTGGAACGTTCTTCGAATGTCTTACAAACTGATCTCGCCTTAAATAGTTGTGCTGAAGAATTCTGGCCGACTCTAGACAAGATTTTATCAATCATGTCTCCGGGTAGGTCTCTTAAAATATTGGGTTGTCTATCCATTTTGTGTTTTTATACTGTAAAATAGACAAGAGTTAGATTCATAAAAAAAATACTTATTAATACAAGCAATTTTTACATATATCATAAAGCATAAGCATACTATATTACATATATTACACCACACGAATACAACTATCTTATTCCGACTCGCTTGTTTCTTCTTCTTCGGTTTTGGTTCGTTTTGCCAAGTTTCTAGGGATATATGATGTTCCCCTAATACGAGCCGTCGTTGTCCACATTGGTTTAGAAAAACCTGGTGGTTTAGAGGTTCCCGGGTCATTGTTACAACTTAAGGACTTCGGGGGTTGACGATACATATAAAGTTCATCGGGGTTGGAATTAGATTTCTCTATTTTTATGCCCTTTCCCTTATTATTTTCTTTTGCCTTTTTAAATTCAGTTGGGGTAATTTCTATAACATCATCGGAATTCTCGTCGGAATCCGATTCATCGGAGAATTGGTAATCCTCCCAATATTTTGCTTCCTTGGTGGAAACACCATTGACCATAATTAACCTTGGTCGGTTGGTTGAGGATTCTCTTTTACTTAACCGTTTTATTATTTCCCCCACCGGTTCTATTTCTTCTTCCGGTTCCGATTCTTCTTCCGGTTCTGATTCTTCTTCCGGTTCCGACTCTTCTTCCGGTTCCTCTTCGGGAACTTGTGAATCAGTCCACGAATCATTCCAATTTACATTTGACTCTTCATTATTATTAGGTGAGTCAATGGGACTTGTTCTAGAGGTAGACATCTATCACATAATATCAAACACGTTAAGAGATTAATATATCACATAATATTCATATGTTAAAAATATATAGTTTCCAACAAAAATGTTAAGCAATCATTTTTAAAGAAAATACGGTCGAAGTCCAGACTCACTAATGCATCCTAACAAACTCGATAAGACACACTAATGCAAATTTTCTGGTTCTCTAAGACCAACGCTCTGATACCAACTGAAATGTCCCGTTCTTATTGATTAAAAACGTTCCATATTAATTGATTTCGTTGCGAGGTTTTGACCTCTATATGAGACGTTTTTCAAAGACTGCATTCATTTTAAAACAAACCATAACCTTTATTTCATCAATAAAGGTTTAAAAAGCTTTACGTAGATTATCAAATAATGATAATCTAAAATATCCTGTTTACACACGACCATTACATAATGGTTTACAATACAAATATGTTACAACAAAATAAGTTTCTTGAATGCAGTTTTTACACAATATCATACAAGCATGGACTCCAAATCTCATCCTTATTTAAGTATGCGACAGCGGAAGCTCTTAATAATCACCTGAGAATAAACATGCTTAAAACGTCAACAAAAATGTTGGTGAGTTATAGGTTTAACCTATATATATCAAATCATAATAATAGACCACAAGATTTCATATTTCAATACACATCCCATACACAGAGATAAAAATCATTCATATGGTGAACACCTGGTAACCGACATTAACAAGATGCATATATAAGAATATCCCCATCATTCCGGGACACCCTTCGGATATGATATAAATTTCGAAGTACTAAAGCATCCGGTACTTTGGATGGGGTTTGTTAGGCCCAATAGATCTATCTTTAGGATTCGCGTCAATTAGGGTGTCTGTTCCCTAATTCTTAGATTACCAGACTTAATAAAAAGGGGCATATTCGATTTCGATAATTCAACCATAGAATGTAGTTTCACGTACTTGTGTCTATTTTGTAAATCATTTATAAAACCTGCATGTATTCTCATCCCAAAAATATTAGATTTTAAAAGTGGGACTATAACTCACTTTCACAGATTTTTACTTCACCGGGAAGTAAGACTTGGCCACTGGTTGATTCACGAACCTATAACAATATATACATATATATCAAAGTATGTTCAAAATATATTTACAACACTTTTAATATATTTTGATGTCTTAAGTTTATTAAGTCAGCTGTCCTCGTTAGTAACCTACAACTAGTTGTCCACAGTTAGATGTACAGAAATAAATCGATAAATATTATCTTGAATCAATCCACGACCCAGTGTATACGTATCTCAGTATTGATCACAACTCAAACTATATATATTTTGGAATCAACCTCAACTCTGTATAGCTAACTCCAACATTCACATATAGAGTGTCTATGGTTGTTCCGAAATATATATAGATGTGTCGACATGATAGGTCGAAACATTGTATACGTGTCTATGGTATCTCAAGATTACATAATATACAATACAAGTTGATTAAGTTATGGTTGGAATAGATTTGTTACCAATTTTCACGTAGCTAAAATGAGAAAAATTATCCAATCTTGTTTTACCCATAACTTCTTCATTTTAAATCCGTTTTGAGTGAATCAAATTGCTATGGTTTCATATTGAACTCTATTTTATGAATCTAAATAGAAAAAGTATAGGTTTATAGTCGGAAAAATAAGTTACAAGTCATTTTTGTAAAGGTAGTCATTTCAGTCGAAAGAACGACGTCTAGATGACCATTTTAGAAAACATACTTCCACTTTGAGTTTAACCATAATTTTTGGATATAGTTTCATGTTCATAATAAAAATCATTTTATCAGAATAACAACTTTTAAATCAAAGTTTATCATAGTTTTTAATTAACTAACCCAAAACAGCCCGCGGTGTTACTACGACGGCGTAAATCCGGTTTTACGGTGTTTTTCGTGTTTCCAGATTTTAAATCATTAAGTTAGCATATCATATAGATATAGAACATGTGTTTAGTTGATTTTAAAAGTCAAGTTAGAAGGATTAACTTTTGTTTGCGAACAAGTTTAGAATTAACTAAACTATGTTCTAGTGATTACAAGTTTAAACCTTCGAATAAGATAGCTTTATATGTATGAATCGAATGATGTTATGAACATCATTACTACCTTAATTTCCTTGGATAAACCTACTGGAAAAGAGAAAAATGGATCTAGCTTCAATGGATCCTTGGATGGCTCGAAGTTCTTGAAGCAGAATCATGACACGAAAACAAGTTCAAGTAAGATCATCACTTGAAATAAGATTGTTATAGTTATAGAAATTGAAACAAAGTTTGAATATGATTATTACCTTGTATTAGAATGATAACCTACTGTAAGAAACAAAGATTTCTTGAGGTTGGATGATCACCTTACAAGATTGGAAGTGAGCTAGCAAACTTGAAAGTATTCTTGATTTTATGAAACTAGAACTTTTGGAATTTATGAAGAACACTTAGAACTTGAAGATAGAACTTGAGAGAGATCAATTAGATGAAGAAAATTGAAGAATGAAAGTGTTTGTAGGTGTTTTTGGTCGTTGGTGTATGGATTAGATATAAAGGATATGTAATTTTGTTTTCATCTAAATAAGTCATGAATGATTACTCATATTTTTGTAATTTTATGAGATATTTCATGCTAGTTGCCAAATGATGGTTCCCACATGTGTTAGGTGACTCACATGGGCTGCTAAGAGCTGATCATTGGAGTGTATATACCAATAGTACATACATCTAAAAGCTGTGTATTGTACGAGTACGAATACGGGTGCATACGAGTAGAATTGTTGATGAAACTGAACGAGGATGTAATTGTAAGCATTTTTGTTAAGTAGAAGTATTTTGATAAGTGTCTTGAAGTCTTTCAAAAGTGTATGAATACATATTAAAACACTACATGTATATACATTTTAACTGAGTCGTTAAGTCATCGTTAGCCGTTACATGTAAGTGTTGTTTTGAAACCTTTAGGTTAACGATCTTGTTAAATGTTGTTAACCCAATGTTTATAATATCAAAAGAGATTTTAAATTATTATATTATCATGATATTATGATGTACGGATATCTCTTAATATGATATATATACATTAAATGTAGTTACAACGATAATCGTTACATATATGTCTCGTTTCAAAATCATTAAGTTAGTAGTCTTGTTTTTACATATGTAGTTCATTGTTAATATACTTAATGATATGTTTACTTATCATAATATCATGTTAACTATATATATAACCATATATATGTCATCATATAGTTTTTACAAGTTTTAACGTTCGTGAATCACCGGTCAACTTGGGTGGTCAATTGTCTATATGAAACCTATTTCAATTAATCAAGTCTTAACAAGTTTGATTGCTTAACATGTTGGAAACATTTAATCATGTAAATATCAATCTCAATTAATATATATAAACATGGAAAAGTTCGGGTCACTACATCGTCAACCCCCGAAGTCCTTAAGTTGTAATAATGACCCGGGAACCTCTAAACCACCAGGTTTTTCTAAACCAATGTGGAAAACGACGGCTCGTATTAGGGGAACATCATATATCCCTAGAAACTTGGCAAAACGAACCAAAACCAAAGAAGAAGAAACAAGCGAGTCGGAATAAGATAGTTGTATTCGTGTGGTGTAATATATGTAATATAGTGTGCTTATGCTTTATGATATATGTAAAAATTGCTTGTATTAATAAGTAATTTTTTTTTATGAATCTAACTCTTGTCTATTTTACAGTATAAAAACACAAAATGGATAGACAACCCAATATTTTAAGAGTCGGTCAGAATTCTTCGGCACAACTATTTAAGGCGAGATCAGTTTGTAAGACATTCGAAGAACGTTCCAAGAATGCCTTGGTTTATAAAAGGCTTTCGTTCGAAAGATGGGGGATATCACATTGGGAAATCCATAAGTTACGATGTGTTTACTTTGACGCGTATATTGCGGGGAACCCAAATGCTATTTTACGCAATGGGTTAAGAAATTATTTTGACTCAATATATCCGAATATTGGACTTTGTGATTTAGAAAAAGCGGCTAACATGCAACATAAAGAAGCATGTTATGCTTACGGATTAGTAATGTTCGCTTCTCACCAAAGTGAGAACAAGAACATCGGGCTACAACTATTAAACAAAACGTTTCCACAAGTGACGGAGTCGGTAATTGGGGTAAGAAATGAGGTTTTTAGATTGTTACGGGACTGTTGGACATTACGTAACCCTCGTCCCTTTGACGACGTTACAACACGCTGTCTTATCAACGGCCATAACGGTTATGTTCCACAAGACCAAGGATGGGAAGTAATCCTAGTAAAACCAGAATGCATGACTTGTTTCTGGACGTATGAATTACGTGTCTTTATTGCCTTTGCTGAACGACTTGTGTACTAGCTAGAATTATCTTCACAACCATCTTGTATCAAATTTATTGTGTGCTATATTTCATGCTATATGTAAAATAAGCGGTATTGTAAGTTTGTAAAATATTGTGTAAAAGTTTGAACGCGAAATATTATTATAATCAGTTTTTCATATAGAATTGTAGTAGTTGAATTGTATATTAGCTACTAAGTATGAACTTAATGGGTAGGTACTACCCGAATTTAAACTTATAAAACGCTAATATGAAGAAAAAGCTTTTATAAATGAGTTCATATTATGCTATGAAATACTATTAACTACTCTTAATATTCTGTATGATTAACTTGTTCCATTTGACTATTTTGAAGGAAATGGCACCGACTACTCGACACACCGTGAATATGAATGAAGAGGAATTCCGTACTTTTCTAGCTTCAAACATAGCCGCAGTACAGGCTGCGCTACATACCAACAATAACCTTGGATCTAGCAGTGCAGGAAATCGTGTAGGATGCACCTACAAAGAATTCACTGCCTGCAAACCTTTGGAATTTGATGAAACCGAAGGACCGATCGGATTGAAACGGTGGACCGAGAAGGTCGAATCGGTGTTTGCCATAAGTAAGTGTACTGAAGATGACAAAGTGAAGTACGCTACGCATACCTTCACAGGTTCTGCGTCAACATGGTGGAATACCTATCTAGAGCAAGTGGGACAAGACGATGCGTACGCACTACCGTGGTCAGCATTCAAGCACTTGATGAACGAGAAGTACCGTCCTAGAACCGAGGTCAATAAGCTCAAGACAGAACTTAGAGGGTTACGAACCCAAGGATTTGATATTACCACGTACGAAAGACGATTCACAGAATTGTGCCTATTGTGTCCGGGAGCATTCGAAGATGAGGAAGAGAAGATCGACGCGTTTGTGAAAGGATTACCGGAAAGAATCCAAGAAAATATAATTTCACACGAGCCCGCCTCCATACAACAGGCATGTAGAATGGCTCACAAATTAGTGAACCAGATTGAAGAAAGAATTAAAAAACAGACTGCTGAAGAGGCCAATGTGAAGCAAGTCAAAAGAAAGTGGGAGGAAAACGGTGATAAGAATCACCAATACAACAACAACAGCAATTACAACAATAATCGCAATAATTATCCCAACAATCGCAACATCAATTGCAACTACAACAAACGGCCCAACAACAACAACAACAACAATAGCAACTACAACAATCATCCCAACAACAATAATAACCGCAACAACAACAACAATCAGAAGCAGCTATGCCAAAGGTGTGAAAAGTATCACTCGGGGTTCTGCACCAAATTTTGCAACAAGTGTAAAAGAAATGGTCATAACGCGGCGAAGTGTGAGGTCTACGGACCAGGGGTTAATAGAACGAAAGGAACAAATGGTGTCGGAACGAGTAATGGCGGAGCAAGTAGTGTCGGAGCAAGTTATGCCAATGTAGTTTGTTATAAATGTGGAAAACTGGGCCACATTATTAGAAATTGCCCGAACCAGGAGAACACGAATGGACAAGGCCGCGGAAGAGTTTTCAATATTAATGCGGCAGAGGCACAGGAAGACCCGGAGCTTGTTACGGGTACGTTTCTTATTGACAATAAATTTGCTTACGTTTTATTTGATTCGGGTGCGGATAGAAGCTATATGAGTAGAGATTTTTGTGCTAAATTAAGTTGTCCATTGACGCCTTTGGATAGTAAATTTTTACTCGAATTAGCAAATGGTAAATTAATTTCAGCAGATAATATATGTCGGAATCGAGAAATTAAACTGGTTAGCGAAACATTTAAGATTGATTTGATACCAGTAGAGTTAGGGAGTTTTGATGTGATAATCGGTATGGACTGGTTGAAAGAAGTAAAAGCAGAGATTGTTTGTTACAAAAATGCAATTCGCATTATACGAGAAAAAGGAAAACCCTTAATGGTGTACGGAGAAAAGGGCAACACGAAGCTACATCTTATTAGTAATTTGAAGGCACAAAAACTAATAAGAAAAGGTTTCTATGCTGTTCTAGCACACGTCGAGAAAGTACAAACTGAAGAAAAGAGCATCAATGATGTTCCCATTGCAAAAGAATTTCCCGATGTATTTTCGAAAGAATTACCGGGATTACCCCCACATCGATCCGTTGAATTTCAAATAGATCTTGTACCAGGAGCTGCACCAATAGCTCGTGCTCCTTACAGACTCGCACCCAGCGAGATGAAAGAACTGCAAAGCCAATTACAAGAACTTTTAGAGCGTGGTTTCATTCGACCAAGCACATCACCGTGGGGAGCTCCTGTTTTGTTTGTCAAGAAGAAAGATGGTACATTCAGGTTGTGTATCGACTACCGAGAGTTGAACAAACTTACCATCAAGAACCGCTACCCACTACTGAGAATCGACGACTTATTCGATCAACTACAAGGCTCGTCTGTTTATTCAAAGATTGACTTACGTTATGGGTATCATCAAATGCGGGTGAAAGAAGATGATATTCCAAAGACTGCTTTCAGAACACGTTACGGTCATTACGAGTATATGGTCATGCCGTTTGGTTTAACTAATCCACCAGCTGTGTTCATGGACCTTATGAACCGAGTGTGTGGACCATACCTTGACAAGTTTGTCATTGTTTTCATTGATGACATACTTATTTACTCAAAGAATGACCAAGAACACGGTGAACATTTAAGAAAGGTGTTAGAAGTATTGAGGAAGGAAGAATTGTATGCTAAGTTTTCAAAGTGTGCATTTTGGTTGGAAGAAGTTCAATTCCTCGGTCACATAGTGAACAAAGAAGGTATTAAGGTGGATCCGGCAAAGATAGAAACTGTTGAAAAGTGGGAAACCCCGAAAACTCCGAAACACATACGCCAGTTTTTAGGACTAGCTGGTTACTACAGAAGGTTCATCCAAGACTTTTCCAGAATAGCAAAACCCTTGACTGCATTAACGCATAAAGGGAAGAAATTTGAATGGAATGATGAACAAGAGAAAGCGTTTCAGTTATTGAAGAAAAAGCTAACTACGGCACCTATATTGTCATTACCTGAAGGGAATGATGATTTTGTGATTTATTGTGACGCATCAAAGCAAGTTCTCGGTTGTGTATTAATGCAACGAACGAAGGTGATTGCTTATGCGTCTAGACAATTGAAGATTCACGAACAAAATTATACGACGCATGATTTGGAATTAGGCGCGGTTGTTTTTGCATTAAAGACTTGGAGGCACTACTTATATGGGGTCAAAAGTATTATATATACCAACCACAAAAGTCTTCAACACATATTTAATCAGAAACAACTGAATATGAGGCAGCGTAGGTGGATTGAATTATTGAATGATTACGACTTTGAGATTTGTTACCACCCGGGGAAGGCAAATGTGGTAGCCGATGCCTTGAGCAGGAAGGACAGAGAACCCATTCGAGTAAAATCTATGAATATAATGATTCATAATAACCTTACTACTCAAATAAAGGAGGCGCAACAAGGAGTTTTAAAAAAGGGAAATTTAAACGATGAAATACCCAAAGGATCAGAGAAGCATCTTAATATTCGGGAAGACGGAACCCGGTATAGGGCTGAAAGGATTTGGGTACCAAAATTTGGAGATATGAGAGAAATGGTACTTAGAGAAGCTCATAAAACCAGATAATCAATACATCCTGGAACGGGGAAGATGTACAAGGATCTCAAGAAACATTTTTGGTGGCCGGGTATGAAAGCCAATGTTGCTAAATACGTAGGAGAATGTTTGACGTGTTCTAAGGTCAAAGCTGAGCATCAGAAACCATCAGGTCTACTTCAACAACCCGAAATCCTGGAATGGAAATGGGAAAACAATACCATGGATTTCATCACTAAATTGCCAAGGACTGCAAGTGGTTTTGATACTATTTGGGTAATAGTTGATCGTCTCACCAAATCAGCACACTTCCTGCCAATAAGAGAATATGACAAGATGGAGAAGTTAGCACGACTGTATTTGAAGGAAGTCGTCTCCAGACATGGAATACCAATCTCTATTATCTCTGATAGGGATGGCAGATTTATTTCAAGATTCTGGCAGACATTACAGCAAGCATTAGGAACTCGTCTAGACATGAGTACTGCCTATCATCCACAAACTGATGGGCAGAGCGAAAGGATGATACAAACGCTTGAAGACATGCTACGAGCATGTGTTATTGATTTCGGAAATAGTTGGGATCGACATCTACCGTTAGTAGAATTTTCCTACAACAACAGCTACCATTCAAGCATTGAGATGGCGCCGTTTGAAGCACTTTATGGTAGAAAGTGCAGGTCTCCGATTTGTTGGAGTGAAGTGGGGGATAGACAGATTACGGGTCCGGAGATAATACAAGAAACTACCGAGAAGATCATCCAAATTCAACAACGGTTGAAAACCGCCCAAAGTCGACAAAAGAGCTACGCTGACATTAAAAGAAAAGATATAGAATTTGAAATTGGAGAGATGGTCATGCTTAAAGTTGTACCTTGGAAAGGCGTTGTTCGATTTGGTAAACGAGGGAAATTAAATCCAAGGTATATTGGACCATTCAAGATTATTGATCGTGTCGGACCAGTAGCTTACCGACTTGAGTTACCTCAACAACTCGCGGCTGTACATAACACTTTCCACGGCTCAAATTTGAAGAAATGTTTTGCTAAAGAAGATCTCACTATTCCGTTAGATGAAATCCAAATCAACGAAAACTTCAATTCATCGAAGAACCCGTCGAAATAATGGATCGTGAGGTTAAAAGACTTAAGCAAAACAAGATACCAATTATTAAGGTTCGATGGAATGCTCGTAGAGGACCCGAGTTCACCTGGGAGCGTGAAGATCAGATGAAGAAGAAATACCCGCATCTATTTCCAGAAGATTCGTCAACACCTTCAACAGCTTAAAATTTCGGGACGAAATTTATTTAACGGGTAGGTACTGTAGTGACCCGAACTTTTCCATGTTTATATATATTAATTGAGATTGATATTTACATGATTAAATGTTTCCAACATGTTAAGCAATCAAACTTGTTAAGACTTGATTAATTGAAATATGTTTCATATAGACAATTGACCACCCAAGTTGACCGGTGATTCACGAACGTTAAAACTTGTAAAAACTATATGATGACATATATATGGATATATATATAGTTAACATGATACTATGATAAGTAAACATATCATTAAGTATATTAACAATGAACTACATATGTAAAAACAAGACTACTAACTTAATGATTTTTAAACGAGACATATATGTAACGATTATCGTTGTAAAGACATTTAATGTATATATATCATATTAAGAGATATTCATACATGATAATATCATGATAATATAATAATTTAAAATCTCATTTGATATTATAAACATTGGGTTAACAACATTTAACAAGATCGTTAACCTAAATGTTTCAAAACAACACTTACATGTAACGACTAACGATGACTTAACGACTCAGTTAAAATGTTTATACATGTAGTGTTTTAATATGTATTTATACACTTTTGAAAGACTTCAATACACTTATCAAAATACTTCTACTTAACAAAAATGCTTACAATTACATCCTCGTTCAGTTTCATCAACAATTCTACTCGTATGCACCCGTATTCGTACTCGTACAATACACAGCTTTTAGATGTATGTACTATTGGTATATACACTCCAATGATCAGCTCTTAGCAGCCCATGTGAGTCACCTAACACATGTGGGAACCATCATTTGGCAACTAGCATGAAATATCTCATAAAATTACAAAAATATGAGTAATCATTCATGACTTATTTACATGAAAACAAAATTACATATCCTTTATATCTAATCCATACACCAATGACCAAAAACACCTACAAACACTTTCATTCTTCAATTTTCTTCATCTAATTGATCCCTCTCAAGTTCTATCTTCAAGTTCTAAGTGTTCTTCATATATTCTACAAGTTCTAGTTACATAAAATCAAGAATACTTTCAAGTTTGCTAGCTCACTTCCAATCTTGTAAGGTGATCATCCAACCTCAAGAAATCTTTGTTTCTTACAGTAGGTTATCATTCTAATACAAGATAATAATCATATTCAAACTTTGGTTCAATTTCTATAACTATAACAATCTTATTTCAAGTGATGATCTTACTTGAACTTGTTTTCGTGTCATGATTCTGCTTCAAGAACTTCGAGCCATCCAAGGATCCGTTGAAGCTAGATCTATTTTTCTATTTTCTAGTAGGTTTATCCAAGGAACTTAAGGTAGTAATGATGTTCATAACATCATTCGATTCATACATATAAAGCTATCTTATTTGAAGGTTTAAACTTGTAATCACTAGAACATAGTTTAGTTAATTCTAAACTTGTTCGCAAACAAAAGTTAAGCCTTCTAACTTGACTTTTAAAATCAACTAAAAACATGTTCTATATCTATATGATATGCTAACTTAATGATTTAAAACCTGGAAACACGAAAAACACCGTAAAACCGGATTTACGCCGTCGTAGTAACACCGCGGGCTGTTTTGGGTTAGTTAATTAAAAACTATGATAAACTTTAATTTAAAAGTTGTTATTCTGAGAAAATGATTTTTATTATGAACATGAAACTAGATCCAAAAATTATGGTTAAACTCAAAGTGGAAGTATGTTTTCTAAAATGGTCATCTAGACGTCGTTCTTTCGACTGAAATGACTACCTTTACAAAAACGACTTGTAACTTATTTTTCCGACTATAAAACTATACTTTTTCTGTTTAGATTCATAAAATAGAGTTCAATATGAAACCATAGCAATTTGATTCACTCAAAACGAATTTAAAATGAAGAAGTTATGGGTAAAACAAGATTGGATAATTTTTCTCATTTTAGCTACGTGAAAATTGGTAACCAATCTATTCCAACCATAACTTAATCAACTTGTATTGTATATTATGTAATCTTGAGATACCATAGACACGTATACAATGTTTCGACCTATCATGTCGACACATCTATATATATTTCGGAACAACCATAGACACTCTATATGTGAATGTTGGAGTTAGCTATACAGGGTTGAGGTTGATTCCAAAATATATATAGTTTGAGTTGTGATCAATACTGAGATACGTATACACTGGGTCATGGATTGATTCAAGATAATATTTATCGATTTATTTCTGTACATCTAACTGTGGACAACTAGTTGTAGGTTACTAACGAGGAAAGCTGACTTAAAAAACTTAAAACATCAAAATATATTAAAAGTGTTGTAAATATATTTTGAACATACTTTGATATATATGTATATATTGTTATAGGTTCGTGAATCAACCAGTGGCCAAGTCTTACTTCCCGACGAAGTAAAAATCTGTGAAAGTGAGTTATAGTCCCACTTTTAAAATCTAATATTTTTGGGATGAGAATAGATGCAGGTTTTATAAATGATTTACAAAATAGACACAAATACGTGAAACTACATTCTATGGTTGAATTATCAAAATCGAATATGCCCCTTTTTATTAAGTCTGGTAATCTAAGAATTAGGGAACAGACACCCTAATTGACGCGAATCCTAAAGATAGATCTATTGGGCCTGACAAACCCCATCCAAAGTACTGGATGCTTTAGTACTTCAAAATTTATATCATATCCGAAGGGTGTCCCGGAATGATGGGGATATTCTTATATATGCATCTTGTTAATGTCGGTTACCAGGTGTTCACCATATGAATGATTTTTATCTCTATGTATGGGATGTGTATTGAAATATGAAATCTTGTGGTCTATTATTATGATTTGATATATATAGGTTAAACCTATAACTCACCAACATTTTTGTTGACGTTTTAAGCATGTTTATTCTCAGGTGATTATTAAGAGCTTCCGCTATCGCATACTTAAATAAGGACGAGATTTGGAGTCCATGCTTGTATGATATTGTGTAAAAACTGCATTCAAGAAACTTATTTTGTTGTAACATATTTGTATTGTAAACCATTATGTATTGGTCGTGTGTAAACAGGATATTTTAGATTATCATTATTTGATAATCTACGTAAAGCTTTTTAAAACCTTTATCTATGAAATAAAGGTTATGGTTTATTTTAAAAATGAATGCAGTCTTTGAAAAACGTCTCATATAGAGGTCAAAACCTCGCAACGAAATCAATTAATATGGAACGTTTTTAATCAATAAGAACGGGACATTTCAGAGAGAGAGCAGGGAAATATCACAAAATTATTACTAGTGTCTTTGTTATTTTCAAGTACTCCGTATCATTTTATTTTTCAGTTCCAATTAATTTTAAAGTTCAAGATTTAGGATAGTTTCAATATTAAGGGTGTATTGTTCGTGATTAAGGGTATTATTTTTCGAGTGCAAGGATGTTGTTATTGTAATTTTCTACCATTTGAAGTTAATGAAAGTGAAGATTTTCGCAAGTTTATTCTATTAAAATTATCGTTATCAATTTTTATCGTTATTATAATGTTTGTATACTTATATTTTTATGTTTACCCTAGTATAATGAGTAGCTAAGTTCCCATAGGGTTTACTTAAATGTAGAGCCCTAGTGAAATGGATTGTTATCATTTATAAATATTAAAATGTAACTTAGGTATTTTTAACATTGAGCGTAATTAAAAGAACCATTATTATGTACTTAGATATTTAACCCTTGTCACTTAATTTATTAGAGTCAAATAACGAAAGTTATTTTTATTTATATAAATTAAGCTTTAACATTAAAAAATGATTTAGACGAACTTATGAATAAGTTATTAACACCAATTTAGAAATAAAGTTCGGTGGTTTGGGTAATATCATTAATTATATAATAGTGAAATTGTAAAAAGGGAAACCGTTATGATTTGGGTTTTGGCGAAAGTTAAAACTGGGTTAGGTCTCAATTTAAATACTTGGGAATAGTAAACTATCTAAATAAGATCAAATGAAAATTAGATTTAATTTAGTTAGTCGAACTTTATATATTCGAAAAAAATATAAAGTTGTATATTAAAACATTTTAATAGGGCTTAAATTCAAAATAATCCATGGATCTAGAGGTGAAACATTTAAGTGAACACTCCCATTTATATATTGCAAATTATTATTAATATTTCTACGTATTATTTATTATTCAGAAAAAAAATCAAAATATAAATCAATATACTTCAGTCTTAATATGTACTGTTTTGTCACATCGAATATAACATACGCGGATCGTGTATACTTCCACACGAAACGCGTAGTCCAAAAATATACGCGGAATGCGTATACATATACGCGAAACGCGTACGTATAATAACAGTATTGTTACGAATTTTGTTTACTTCCAAGTTTTAATTAAAGTAATATTTATTATTACTTTAAAGTATTTAATTTATAATTAGTTTAATTACTATAATTTCCTTTCATTCATCTTTAATTTAATTAAAACTTATTATTTAGTTAATTTAAATAATTTATATTTTATTTTATTGGTTAAAACAAATTCCTAGTCATTTAGTTTTATCGCAAGTTATTATTTTACTTATTGCCAATCAGTAATACAATTGTTTTATCATAATTAGTGTACTTTCATTTAATTCACTTTTAATTTAATGATTATAAATCTTGTAATCTTGTAATTTTATTTATCAAGTAAGTTAGTTTAATTAAATAATTTTTCATTATTGTTATATTATTTAATTCCTAATCCAAAACCCTCTTTAAATTAGTTTAACTTCAAAGACTATTAAAAACCATTAAACACTCCATCTCCCTGTGGAACGAATCGGATTTACCTATAATACTAAACTACGCAGACAGGACTAGTTGCCTATATATGTGTGAAATCAACCCAAATTCATTAAAAAATCATATATATAATAAATCAATTCGTGTAACAAAATAACTCAAATCCGTTCATAAATAAAGGTATAGTTTCAGCACATCAACTTTTTGGCGCCGCTGCCGGAGAGTTGGCAGTTAAATAAATAGATAATTTTTCTGATTCGTAGTAGTAGTTGGATTTTTACGTGGACTGGGTTATTGGAGCCAAACAGTACCCAATTATATTGGGATCAAACGAATCCTGCCCCTCTGCTGCATCTTTTGGCTATTCGAAACGTGAGCAAAATCAGAAGAAAAATCTGTTTGTTTAAAGGTTTTTATTATTGTTTTTATGTTATCCGATCCTTTTGTAAGAATTCAATTCTTAGAAAAGCTTTTGGTGTTGTGATTGCATAATAGAAATTAATGCATGAATTTACATTCTTCCAACACTGATTTAACTCCTTCATATCCTGAACCCGAAAGGGAATTTCACGAACGCTTAAGAGCTCAAGAAGTAGAGTCTCTCGCTGAGGGTTTAGAATCACTTTCATTGGATTCTAACTCTGAACTAGTTATTCAACCAATCATAGAGCCAGTTATTAAAGAAGAAGAAGAGATGGCTGCTACAAATCAAACGATGGATGCATTAATGAAGGCAACAAGAACAGGTCAAGGCCACGTAATTATTCAACCTACGATGACTGACGGCTTTGAAATAAAGGGTCAATTTCTCCACATGGTGTCTAATACATGCCAATTCGGTGGAGCTCCAAATGAGGATGCTAACGAGCATCTTCGTAAGTTTGTAAGCATTTGCAAGCTATTCAAGATCAAGGATGTCACCGATGATATCGCATGTTTAAAAATCTTTCCATGGTCATTAAAGGATGATGCAAGAGATTGGCTAGACTCATTACCAGAAGATTATATCGAAGATTGGAATGATATGATGGACAAGTTTTTGTCAGAGTTCTTCCATGCTTCAAAAGCAGCAAACTTGCAAAGTGATATAAATCACTTCAAGCAAAAGCCTAATGAGACTCTTTATGAAGCTTGGACCCGATTCAATAAAATGCTTAGGTTATGTCCTCAACACGGGTTGAATACATTACAAAAGGTCCAAATATTCTATAAAGGAGTCAATGTGGCTACTCGAAAGGATATAGATGTTGCAGCAGGAGGATCAATCATGAAAAAAACGCCCGAAGAAGCTCACACAATCATTGCCGATACAGCAGCACATTCTCATAATTGGCATCAAGAGATGGAGTTCTCTAGGTCAACAACTGTTGCTAGTATCGAAAGCAACGATGAAATCGCTGCTTTAAAAGTTCAATTGTCAAATCAAGGAAGACAAATTGAGAAGGTGACGAAGGAAATGCATGCTATTAGGGTAGGGTGTGAATTGTGCCAAGGTCCTCACCTTACTAGAGATTGTGATCAAACAACAATGGAAGAACAAGCGAATTTCTTAGGTTACTTGCGAAAAGGTGATATGAATTTCAATGATTTTCCGGCGGTTGAAGCAATGAACCGAAAATATCCTCCTATCAACAGCTACTAAATAGGAGGACCTTCAGGTTCAAACAATAATTATCAAGGAGGAAATCCGGTTTACCAAAATAACCGGAATTTCTCAAATCAAAATCAAAGGAATGCACCACCGGGTTACAATCACCTAAACAACTGAAATCAATCTCAACGAAATTACCAAAATAATTTCCAACACAATCAACCACAACCACAAGCACCTATACAACCACAACCCGAGAATAAATCCGGTTTAGAAGATCTTTTGAGAGATTTTATGGTTAAGCACGAGCAAACTACGGAACATCAAACTCAGCAAATTCGAAATCAACAAGCTACGATACAGAATTTAGAAAGAGATGTTGGAAGGATCTCACAGTTACTATCAGAGAGACCACCAAGTGCTCTCCCTTCAAATACTCAAGTGAATCCCAACAACAGTCAAACAAGGAATGAGCAAGTAAATTCCATAACCACGAGAAGTGGGTTAACTGTTAACCTCGATGTTCCAAAGCCTCATGTTCCTATTTCTATTCCAATTCCAAATGAAAAAGATTCTTCCGTGGAAGAGGATAAAGTGCCAACCACAAGTGCACCTAAAACTCAACCGCCATTAAAAGAATACAAACATCCAATTCCATATCCACAACGTTTGAAGAAAGATAAATTACAAGCACAGTACAACAAGTTTGCCGAAATGATTAAGAAAATTTGTATTAATGTACCACTTGTAGATGTTCTTGCGGGTATGCCAAATTATGGAAGGTTTATCAAGGATCTCATAGCCGATAAAGGTAAATATGAAGAAGTTTCAACCACATTCCTTAATGAGGAATGCTCGGCAATTTTGCAAAAGCAAAAGATGCCACCGAAACTTGGAGATCCTGGTAGTTTCATTATTCCGTGTCTGATGGGAGATTCAGTAATGTACGATGCATTAGCTGACTTAGGCGCAAGTATCAATCTTATGCCACACTCCTTGTACTTAAAACTAAACCTAGGTGATCTAAAACCAACTAGGATGTGTATACGCCTAGCCAATAGAACTTTTAACTATCCTATTGGTATTGCCGAAAACCTACCAGTTAAAGTTAATCATTTAATCTTTCCTGCCGATTTCGTTGTCCTTGAAATGGAAGAAGATAGCAAGGTTCCCCTAATTCTAGGGCGACCTTTTCTAAATACCGCCGACGCGATTGTGCGTGTTAAAGATAAAAAACTTAGTCTAGGTGTAGGGGAAGATAGAGTTACCTTAAACATAGATAAAGCTATGAAACAACTTATCTCCTCCGATGACGAATGTTATACGGTAGACATTGTTGATTGTTGTGTTGAAGAAGAATTACAGGAATTACTAAATGTCGACACCTCGAACTTCACCCCAATGAGTGAAAGTAATAAATTTGATGTAGAGCTTGAACTTGACGAATTGTTGAAAGTAGTCATCGATGAAGATTGCTGTGAGGAAGAAATTCTCAAGGAAGATGAAACTTTTGAAGAAATTACCGATGGTAATAAGTTCCGGATAAAATCTTCCTTGGAAGAACCACCAACCTTGGAACTTAAAGAACTCCCGGAACATTTGGAGTATGCTTATCTCCAAGGTACGTTACAATTACCTCTTATAATTTCATCAAAACTCTCCGATAACGAAAAGAGTAGGTTAATGTCCGTTCTAAAAAGTCACAAGAAAGCAATTGCTTGGAAAACAACAGATATTCCAGGGATTAACCTCGCTTATTGTACTCATAAGATTCTAATGGAAGAAGATTTTAAACTAGTGGTACAAAGACAACGAAGGTTAAACCCTAACATGAAAGAAGTTGTCAAGAAGGAGGTTATCAAGTTACTTGATGCCGGGTTAATATACCCTATATCCGATAGCCCATGGGTTAGTCCTGTTCAAGTGGTACCTAAGAAAGGGGATACAACTGTCGTCCTTAATGATAAAAATGAACTCGTTCCTACAAGAACAGTCACTGGTTGGAGAGTCTGTATAGACTACCGTCGTTTAAACGACGCCATAAGGAAAGATCATTTCCCACTTCCTTATATTGACCAAATGCTAGAACGTTTAGCGGAAAAGAGTACTATTATTTCCTTGATGGATTCTCCGGTTATTTTCAAATTCCCATTGATCCAAAAGACCAAGACAAGACAACTTTTACTTGTCCATTTGGTACATTCGCATACCGACGAATGCCGTTCGGATTATGCAACGCGCCAGGCACCTTTCAAAGGTGTATGATGGCAATATTTCATGACATGATAGAAGTAAGTATGGAAGTCTTTATAGACGATTTCTCTGTTTTTGGAGACTCCTTCGATTCATGCCTTTCAAACCTCGAGCGAATGTTAATTCGTTGTGAGGAACCAAATCTTGTTTTAAATTGGGAAAAATGCCACTTCATGGTGAAGGAAGGCATTGTTTTAGGACACAAGATTTCTCGAGATGGAATGGAAATAGACAAAGCTAAGATCGATGTAATCTCAAAGCTTCCTCCTCCAACTAACGTTAAAGGAATTCGTAGTTTCTTAGGTCATGCGGGATTTTATCGACGATTCATAAAGGACTTTTCCAAAATCGCTCGACCCATGACTAAACTTCTTGAGAAAGATAGTACATTCGACTTCAATGACGAATGTTTACAAGCTTTCTCCATTCTAAAAGATAAACTTACGAATGCACCTATCATAGTATCTCCCGATTGGTCCAAACCATTTGAACTAATGTGTGATGCTAGTGATTTCGCACTAGGAGCCATTTTAGGACAACGCCAAGATAACAAATTTCAACCAATATATTATGGAAGTAAAACAATAACAGGAGCACAATTCAACTATACGACTACTGAAAAAGAACTCCTTGCAATTGTATTTGCTTTTGATAAATTTAGATCATATCTTGTATTATCTAAAACGATTGTTTTTACCGATCATTCAGCCCTAAAGTACTTGTTCAAGAAACAAGATGCAAAACCTAGATTGTTACGTTGGATTCTTCTACAAGAATTTGATATAGAAATCAAGGATAAAAAGGGTGCTGAAAATCTCGCTGCTGATCACTTGTCTCGTCTTGAGAATCCCGACCTAGAAAAACTAGACGAGTCAATTATTCATGACACTTTTCCCAATGAGTTTCTAATGAGAATAGAAACCGAATTTGAAGTTATAACATCCCGCGTTTTTCCGTTAAATTTATTTTTAACACTATCTTTTTTTTTTAAATAATACCTTTCGTTATTTAAATTCGTAGTTTCCGTTGACCAACGTTCTTAATTTTCCCGTTATTTAATAATAACATCACTCGTTTACTCGAGCGTTTTTAAAATATTCGTTTGGTTAATTCCCGCACCCGCTTTGAAACTTGAGGGACCGAGGTTGCCAAGTGGGCAAACTAGTTGACTAGGTCAACTAGTCAACCCACCTTATCCATCCATTCATTTCACCTCCCACCTTCTTCCTCTTTTCTCTCTACTTCCCTTTCATGAACTCAAACACCCATCTTCATAAAATCATCATCTAAATCCGGATCGAGAAGCAAACTTCAAAACAAATTACATTTTCGTGATCCTCTCTTCATCCTCTACATTTTGGTACCAATTTCTTCACATTTGGGTAACATTTCTAAAACTCTAGATTTTCTCTAAATTCATTTTATATACTTGAAATGGTGTTAGTTAGTGTCTATGGCTCGTGTATAACATGAATATATATTTTGTTTGTTCGATTTGTTGATTTGAGTAACTAGTTTGAACACTTGAAAATGGGTTTGCTTAATCTTTGATTTTGGAAGATTAAAGGTTGTTAAATTGTTAAAGTTCATGTTTTAATTGTGTTACTAGTATCACTAGCTTCAATTTGATGTGTAGGTTGTTTTAGAAAACTTCATAAACTTGATTATTGGTTTTGGTAGATTTAGGTTAGGGTTTGATGAACTTGAAATGAACTTTTGATGCTTTAAATGACATGAAATGTTATTTGTAAGTGTTAGGTTGTATTGTATGCTTGATCACCTTCAAAACGGCTTATCATTCATATAAATTGGTTGTCGAATCATCGAATTTCATTTATGAACTTGAGTGCATTTAATGAGGAGCTTTGAATGTGATTTTGGTTGTGGTAAAAGTAAATGTGAAGGATGAAATGTGTTTAGTTATTTTCCTTGTCAAAATACCTTTCCGATGATATAAGATACATGCTTTGTGATGTGCTGGATCGTAACCTTTATTTATGAACGGATTTGAGTTGTTTAGTTACACGAATTGATTTATTGTATATGTGGTATTTTATAGATTTTAGGTTGATTTCACACATATATATAGGCAACTAGTCCTATCCGTGTAGTTTAGTTTATTGGTAAATCCGATTCGTTCCACAGGGAGATGGAGTGTTTAATGGTTTTTTAACAGTCTTTGATGTCAAACTTAATTAAAGTGGGGTTTTGGATTAGGCAATTTATAGTAACAGTAAAAGCAAATAACTTAAACTAAATTACTAAATGAAATTACAAGATTACAAAAATTAACTTAAAAAGGGAATCTAATTGAAATTATATTAATTATTATGTGACAATTATATTACTAGATGGTAATTAGTAAAATAGTAATTTTTAATAAAACTATATGTTTAGAAATTTGTTTTAAGTAATTATTATATAAACTTATTTAAATTAACTAAATGACATTTTTAATTAAACTAATACAAATTAAAAGGAAATTAATTAATTTACTAACTATAAACTAGATACAATTTATAAAACTATAATAAATAATAATTTTTAAGATTAAAACATGTATTTTAGTATTTTATACTAATTAAAACTAATTATATAATAAAAATAACTAATAACCTAATTATATAATAATTAATTAATCAAAACCCTAATTTTTGACCTAGATGATACTGTAGCCGCTTCAAGCCTTACACGATTCGTGTGAGGCTACACGATTCGTGTAAGTGAAAAATATGTGACAAATACTGTTACGAACATTAAATGTTTTATTTATAGATTTTTATATATATTAAACTTATAATTCGTAAATAAAGATGATAATAATTTTATAAGAAATATAAATGAGGTAAATGGGAGTGTTTACTTAATTGTGTCACCCCTAGGTCCATGGATTGTTTTAAGTTTTACGCCCTATTAAAATGTTCTAGTATCAAACTTTACATTTTTCTCTCGAATAAATATAAAGTTACAACTTAACTAAATAAAATCTAATTTTCATTGGATTCTTTTTAGAAAGCTACTATTCCCTAAGTATTTAAATTGAGACCTAGCCTAGTTTTGACCTTCGCCAATACCCAAATTATAACGGTCTCCCTTTTTATAATTTCACCTTCACATAATTTATTGATATCACCCAAACCACCGAAGTTTATTTCTAAATTGGTGTCAATAACTTATCCATAAATTCGTCTAGATCATTTTTAATGTTGAAGCTTAATTTAGGTAAATAAATATAACTTTCGTTATTTAAATTTACTAAATTAAGTGGCAAGGGTTAAATACCTAATTACATAAAAATGGTTCTTTTAACTAGGCTCAATATTAAAAATACTAAAGTTACATTTTAACTTTACTAATGGTAACAATCCATTTCACTAGGGGCTCTACATTTAAGCAAACACTAGGGAAATTTAGCTATCCATTACACTAGGGGAGACATAAAAATATAGATATGCAAGCATAATAATAACACTAATTTTAACAGAGTAAACTTACTAAAATATCTTCACTTGCATTAACTTCAAACGGTAGAAAAATTACAATAATAACACCCCTTTCACGCGTACAATAACACCCTTTATCACGAACAATACCCCCTTAATAACTGAAACTATTTTTAACCTTGAACTAATAGACTAATAAAAATTACAGAGTAATAATTTGCGTATAATATTTGTATGAAAAAATCTGTCCTTTATTCTTCTGTGTTTACTCCGTATTTATGATTGATCAAAAGTGTAGTTGGTGAACTTTGACTGCTTTCCTTGCTGTACATCATTTGAGAAAAAGAAATGTTTTAAAAATAAAAAGCTAGCCGCCCCATTTGCAAGTGGAATCTGAATTTCGGCTAAACATTACACGATTCGTGTAGTTGTACACGATTCGTGTAAGTACAATTCTGGGCAGTTGTAGATTTTTGAGTTACGGACGTCTGGACTCCTGATTCGCCTTTTTTCGAGTCCGTATGATTTAGTTATGATTTTTCTCGTGCAGGCGCGCTGATTTCGTGATTTCGATCATTTTGACTTGTAGTCTTGAGGCGTGATGTTGTAGTCTTTTGTTGCTCATTATAAGTCTTCATTTTATCTTCATTTTGATCTTTATATCATTGAAAATCCATAATAACATTTCATTCGACGCTTTGGACATTTTTACCAATTACAAACCGAAAACTACTCGAATACACATAAAAATCATAACATTTTGGATTGATATTGCGACGAAGTATATGTATATTTATAGCAATATCAAATTACCCCACACTTGAACGTTGCTTGTCCTCAAGCAATTACATCTTTTAACAGAGTTAGAACATTATATATCTTTCTTATCGAACATTTAGATCACACAACACACACTACACGAAATGAAACACACTCTATATGAAATATATTACACAACACAGTATTTATTGGATCACACGCACACCACACGAAATGAAATTCTGACAACAGAAACAAACATGAAACTCGTGATTAGGGTTTAAAAATTTGGATCCTTAGGGAAAATTGGACCTTGTGAAAACGTTTTATGATTTTATAAAATGTCATGCTAGTTTTTACACTAGACACGTTTTCCGGTTTTAACCTCAAATTCCGGTTGAGGGTAACTGAAAACCGAAGTCTCAGTCGGCGATTAGCAAGCTATTCGCCCCCATGATTGTAGTATCATGGAACTTGAAGCCAAATGTCCAAAAATAGTTTTACACAAATATAATTCATAAAATAGCATAAGTTTTAGAACAAAATTATATCGTGTCCAAATATCATCGGTGAACCATGAGTTTGCACACCTCAATTTGTTATGGCATATGTATGTTGACCGCGGTCAAACATAGATGCAGTTGATCTTTACGGAGATCATCCATCTGGGGATTAGATTCATTAGTCTTAAAAGCTAATTTGCATTGTGCCCCCCCATTGTACGGGACATATCCTTCTCATGGTTAGGATAAGTCTGACCACCAAAAACCCTGTTTGATGCTGAGGTTAGGTGGATTTCCAGCCGATTTTAGGGATGACTTTACAAGATTTTTCGTCAACCTACAGCTGTTCTGGACTACATCTTCTAACATAAGTTAGCAAGTGTGTCAATTCGGAAGACTTTACTTCCTTACGGGATGGACTTGATTCATCCTCTATTACTCGTGATAATGGAATATTCAGGTTTATACATTCTGTAGCAATGATATCTGCAATAAACTTCAAAGAAACATGTGATAAATGGTTCTCAATATAAGGATTTATA
Source organism: Rutidosis leptorrhynchoides (assembly GCF_046630445.1). Classification (NCBI taxonomy): domain Eukaryota; kingdom Viridiplantae; phylum Streptophyta; class Magnoliopsida; order Asterales; family Asteraceae; genus Rutidosis; species Rutidosis leptorrhynchoides. The sequence goes on from NC_092335.1 coordinate 217,767,190, forward strand.
AATTCTTGTTATAAATGGTTTTCTTTTATAAGTTTTAAACAAATAAACATATGTATTTTTAATGTTTGGAGACAACAATTTCGGTTTTTACACCTGATCTTTAATTGCTCGTAGTTACCTTAAAAATTGATTAGATATATTTGTTTAAAATTTTTCAAATTTTTCATAAAAACCAATAACTTAAAAGTTCTCGAGAATTTATATATCTCCACCCCACACTTAAGATTATGTAATGCCCTCATTACATAAAATCAGATAATAATGTATAAATTTGAGAGGACAAAAAGTGTAGAATATTTGGAACTTCCTTTGTTAACCGATTCGGATTTTCAAATTGTTTTACCTATGATCATATCCAATATTGTATTACAATGTATTTTGATGTTTCGTTTCGTCTAATTGCATTTTCGTCTGTACCTGTCAAAACCATGTTAAAAACACACAAAATATGGGGTTTTAATTCAATCGTACAACACATTTTTTTACCCCACACTATATTTTCTTGCTGATATAAAAAATAAAAACATAATAAGTTTCAATACACACCAAAAAATTATGTTATTACAAACTAAAATTTTTTTTTTTTTTACTTTTTTCATTTTATATTTTTTTATATAACTTATAATCAATTAAATTTAAAATATCTTTTATAAATTTATATTTGTAACGGAAATTCGGTTGTTATACCTGATCTTAATCCGTTTATAAATTTTTAAATTCAATTTATAAAATTCAATTCATTAAAAGTTAAAGTTTTAATATTTTTCGAAAACAAATTTAAAATAAAATAAAAACACTCTATTTTTGTGTTAAAAAGATTAACATTTTTAAATTTTAAAACAAGTATATGAGAAATACAAATAAAAAGGAATTTAAAATAAAAACGAGACACACGAATGGGACTATTTACAATTTGTGAAGTTTATTAGCGAGTCGTTCACGCGACTCCACCCTAATTTTAACTAACGTCGGGGTGATAAACATCACCCTTCTTTACTCCAATAGAACCATTACTGCAACCATTCTTACCACTAATTTTTGATAATAACCAAGAGTCCGAAAATCTTGACTCTTCAACCAGTTTTTTCAACTTATATTTCTCAAGTTTTGATAGGTTTGAAATCAATCTCTCTCTCAAATGTTTATCTTTTTTCGACATAGCATTTCTAATCCTACCATATAACTTCTTCATGGTTTTCTCAACAACACTATCATTGGGCGGTTTACTATCTAGTTTCTCCTCATCACCCTCCCCACACTTAGCTTGTTGACTAATGGGTTTGACATTGTCAACAATATTCACTGAAACTATCGGTGTGGGTGGTGGGTTCATACTAAACTCAGTTTGATAGGTTGCACTCTTGCCTCTATCCTTCAAAACTAGTTTTCCTGTTTTCCAATCTGTTAAAGCACATGCAGTTGCTAAAAATGGTCTACCTAAAATAATAGGTACAAACTTATCTTCCTTCATGTCTACAACTACAAAGTCAGCTAGAAACTCAAGTTCACCTGTTTTTACTACTAAGTTTTCAACAATCCCTACAGGTTTATTAACCGACTGATCAATGAATCTAATGCCTGAATTGGTCGGTTTAAGTTCACCTAAGTTCAAATGCGAGTAAATGGAATAAGGCATGAGATTTATACTTGCACCTGAGTCAGCTAATGATCTAAGAGTTTTAGATTCATTAAGCTTACAAGGTATTATGAACGGTCCGGGATCACCTAACTTAGGTGGCAACTCATTCTTCTTCATAATAGCAGCACATTCTGCTTCAAGGAACGCGGATGATGCTTGTTCACACACTCCTTCTTTTGCCATCAAATTATTCAAGAATTTCCCATAGTTTGGCATACCTACAATAACATCAACCAAAGGTACATTTACACAAATATTATACGTATTTAAAGGCTTACAATGATTCTCCTTTGGTTTTTCGGATGCAAGTGCTTGTGGGTATGGAATGGGTTCTTTATAGTCTTCCACTTTAGGTGCTTGCTTCACCGTATCTTCCGCTTCTTCTTTGATCATCTTCAAATCATCATCAACCCTAAATTCGGAAGGCTCGGTGGTTTCAATTTTCTGCACTTCCGCATGATTTCCCGACATCAACCTCATCAAATAGTCACCATACTCGGGAGTTATTGCACCAACTCGGATCTCTTCATCTTCACATGTTATACTTTTCACACTTTCAACTCGGGTATCATCCATCTCTTGATAAGGAGTGTAATCCGCCATATTGGATAAATCAGAAAATATAAACTCATCACACTCTTCATCGTCATCTTCACACCCAAGAGTAAAAATAGGACTATGCTCCGGTGTTTTGAAACTTGCTTCATCCTCACAGAAACTATAAATAGCATTCACTTGTGAATATGCTGGGGCTTGAGGATCATTCTTCTTTAGTATAAACGGAGGGTTACTTGCAATTGGTGGTCTCTCTGCTAGTAACTGTGAGATCCTTCCAACATCTCTTTCTAAAATCTGAATCGTGGCTTGTTGATTTCGAATTTGCTGAGTTTGGAGCTCTGCATTTTGCTCATGCTTAACCATAAAATCTCTTAAGAGATCTTCTAAACCAGATTTCTTCTCGGGTTGAGGTTGCATAATTGCTAATGGTTGTGGTTGCATAAGTGCTAGAGGTTGTGGTTGATTATGTTGGAAATTATTTTGATAATTTCGTTGAGGTTGATTTCGGTTATTATAACCTGGTGGCGGATTTCTTTGATTTTGATTTGGGAAATTCCGGTTATTTTGGTAACCTGGATTTCCTCCTTGATAGTTATTGTTATTTTGATAGTTATTATTATTTGATCCTGAAGGTCCACTTACTTGATAGCTGTTTATAGGAGGATACTTTCGATTGTTTGCTTCTATAGCTGGAAAATCGCTGAAGTTCATTTCACCTTTTCGTAAGTATCCTAAGAAATTTGCTTGTTCTTCCATTGTACTTTGATCACAATCTCTAGTAAGATGGGGACCTTGGCACAGTTCACATCCTACTCTGATAGAATGCATTTCCTTGGTTACTTTCTCGATTTGTCTTGCTTGATTTGCTATTTGAACTTTTAAAGAAGCAATTTCATCATTGCTTTCAATACTAGCAACATTTGATGATCTAGAAAATTCTATTTCTTGATGCCAATTATGAGAATGGGAGGCTAAATCAGCAATGATTGTGTGAGCGTCTTCAGGTGTTTTCTTCATGATCGAACCTCCAGCTGCAACATCTATATCTTTTCTAGTTGTCACATTGACTCCTTTATAGAATATTTGGACCTTTTGGAATGTATTCAACCCGTGTTGAGGACATATTCGAAGCATTTTATTGAATCGGGTCCAAGCTTCATAAAGAGTTTCATTAGGCTTTTGTTTAAAGTGATTTATGTCACTTTGTAATTTTGCTGCTTTTGAAGCAGGAAAGAATTCTGACAAAAATTTATCCATCATATCATTCCAGTTTTCAATATATCCTTCTGGTAATGAGTCTAGCCAATCCCTTGCATTATCTTTTAATGACCATGGAAAGATTTTTAAACATGCGACATCATCGGTGACATCTTTGATTTTGAAAAGCTTGCAAATGCTTACAAACTTACGAAGATGCTCGTTAGCATCCTCATTTGGAGCTCCACCGAATTGGCATGTATTAGTTACCATGTGTAAAAATTGACCTTTTATTTCAAAGCCATCAGTCATCGTGGGTTGGATGATTGCGTGGCCTTGACCTTTTCTTGTGGCCTTCATTAATGCTTCCATCGTTTGATTTGTATCAGCCATTTCTTCTTCTTCTTTAATAATCGGCTCTATGATTGGTTGAATTATTGGTTCAGAGTCGGATTCTAAGAAAAGTGACTCTAAATTTTTAGCAAGAGATTCTACTTCTTGAGCTCTTAAGCGTTCGTGGAATTTCCTTTCGGGTTCAGGATGTGAGGGAGTTAATTCAGCGTTGGAGGAACGTAAGTTCATACATTAATTTCTATTATGAGATCACTTCACTAAAGGTTTATCTAGGGTTACCTATTTGTTTCTCTTTTTTTTAATGTTTTTCGGTGTTTTAAAAGTACTTCCTATTTCTTTTTGTTGTTTTTGTCCTTTATTAATTCTTTGAGGTTCTGGATTAAGTTTAACGAGTTTAGGATTGAACGGATCATACAATTTGGGAAATTGTACAAAGAATTAAAGGATTTATTCAAAAACTTTGAACTTTCTTGGAAATGAATTTCCTCGAGAGGATCGAATAACATAAAAACAATGATAAAAACCTTTAAACAAACAGATTTTCCTTCTGATTTTTGCTCACGTTTTGAATAGCCAAAAGATGCAGCAGAGGGGCAGGATCCTTCAAAGACCAATAAAATTGGTGATCCAACAACCCGGTCCACGTACAAATCCAACTACTACTATGAATCAGAAAAATTATCTATTTATTTAACTGCCAACTCCCCGGCAGCGGCGCCAAAAAGTTGATGTGCTGGATCGTAACCTTTATTTATGAACGGATTTGAGTTGTTTAGTTACACGAATTGATTTATTGTATATGTGGTATTTTATAGATTTTAGGTTGATTTCACACATATATATAGGCAACTAGTCCTATCCGTGTAGTTTAGTTTGTTGGTAAATCCGATTCGTTCCACAGGGAGATGGAGTGTTTAATGGTTTTTTAACAGTCTTTGATGTCAAACTTAATTAAAGTGGGGTTTTGGATTAGGCAATTTATAGTAACAGTAAAAGCAAATAACTTAAACTAAATTACTAAATGAAATTACAAGATTACAAAAATTAACTTAAAAAGGGAATCTAATTGAAATTATATTAATTATTATGTGACAATTATATTACTAGATGGTAATTAGTAAAATAGTAATTTTTAATAAAACTATATGTTTAGAAATTTGTTTTAAGTAATTATTATATAAACTTATTTAAATTAACTAAATGACATTTTTAATTAAACTAATACAAATTAAAAGGAAATTAATTAATTTACTAACTATAAACTAGATACAATTTATAAAACTATAATAAATAATAATTTTTAAGATTAAAACATGTATTTTAGTATTTTATACTAATTAAAACTAATTATATAATAAAAATAACTAATAACCTAATTATATAATAATTAATTAATCAAAACCCTAATTTTTGACCTAGATGATACTGTAGCCGCGTCAAGCCTTACACGATTCGTGTGAGGCTACACGATTCGTGTAAGTGAAAAATATGTGACAAATACTGTTACGAACATTAAATGTTTTATTTATAGATTTTTATATATATTAAACTTATAATTCGTAAATAAAGATGATAATAATTTTATAAGAAATATAAATGAGGTAAATGGGAGTGTTTACTTAATTGTGTCACCCCTAGGTCCATGGATTGTTTTAAGTTTTACGCCCTATTAAAATGTTCTAGTATCAAACTTTACATTTTTCTCTCGAATAAATATAAAGTTACAACTTAACTAAATAAAATCTAATTTTCATTGGATTCTTTTTAGAAAGCTACTATTCCCTAAGTATTTAAATTGAGACCTAGCCTAGTTTTGACCTTCGCCAATACCCAAATTATAACGGTCTCCCTTTTTATAATTTCACCTTCACATAATTTATTGATATCACCCAAACCACCGAAGTTTATTTCTAAATTGGTGTCAATAACTTATCCATAAATTCGTCTAGATCATTTTTAATGTTGAAGCTTAATTTAGGTAAATAAATATAACTTTCGTTATTTAAATTTACTAAATTAAGTGGCAAGGGTTAAATACCTAATTACATAAAAATGGTTCTTTTAACTAGGCTCAATATTAAAAATACTAAAGTTACATTTTAACTTTACTAATGGTAACAATCCATTTCACTAGGGGCTCTACATTTAAGCAAACACTAGGGAAATTTAGCTATCCATTACACTAGGGGAGACATAAAAATATAGATATGCAAGCATAATAATAACACTAATTTTAACAGAGTAAACTTACTAAAATATCTTCACTTGCATTAACTTCAAACGGTAGAAAAATTACAATAATAACACCCCTTTCACGCGTACAATAACACCCTTTATCACGAACAATACCCCCTTAATAACTGAAACTATTTTTAACCTTGAACTAATAGACTAATAAAAATTACAGAGTAATAATTTGCGTATAATATTTGTATGAAAAAATCTGTCCTTTATTCTTCTGTGTTTACTCCGTATTTATGATTGATCAAAAGTGTAGTTGGTGAACTTTGACTGCTTTCCTTGCTGTACATCATTTGAGAAAAAGAAATGTTTTAAAAATAAAAAGCTAGCCGCCCCATTTGCAAGTGGAATCTGAATTTCGGCTAAACATTACACGATTCGTGTAGTTGTACACGATTCGTGTAAGTACAATTCTGGGCAGTTGTAGATTTTTGAGTTACGGACGTCTGGACTCCTGATTCGCCTTTTTTCGAGTCCGTATGATTTAGTTATGATTTTTCTCGTGCAGGCGCGCTGATTTCGTGATTTCGATCATTTTGACTTGTAGTCTTGAGGCGTGATGTTGTAGTCTTTTGTTGCTCATTATAAGTCTTCATTTTATCTTCATTTTGATCTTTATATCATTGAAAATCCATAATAACATTTCATTCGACGCTTTGGACATTTTTACCAATTACAAACCGAAAACTACTCGAATACACATAAAAATCATAACATTTTGGATTGATATTGCGACGAAGTATATGTATATTTATAGCAATATCACTTTGGTTGTTTACGGGTCATAAATGGTGATTGGTTGAAGTTAGGTTCGTGCATAAAACTTAAAAACTGCCAGAATTCTCTGCACAGGTAATGGCGCGGCGCGCCATATACCCGCGCGGCGCGCCAAAGTGGTCTGTCCAACTTTGTCAATTTTTAAATAATGTTTGCTATGCTACGCACCTCCGATTCACATGTAACTTGTTCTAACATGCTCATATATGATTAAAAACCTCAGAAAAATAGTTCGGGACCCGACCCGAACGTGTTGACTTTTCGTTGACTTTGACCGACCGAAGTTCGACTTTTTGTCAAACTTAACCAAATGATTGTGCAATCTTCCTAACTTGTTTCTATACTTGTATCTTGCATGAAACTTGACAAATTGATTCACATGCTATATTTAATCGAGTCGTAACGAGCCATAGGACTAATTGAACACATTTCGCCCGACCTTGTGACGTAACCAGTTAATTAATACAACTTACTTGTTTAGGTCAAGGCTAAGCAACTATCATGCACACGTTTACTTTGTGAAGTACTTTTATACTCGTGCACTCGAGGTGAGACAATAGTCCCATCTTTCAAACAACTTTTATGATTTAAACTATGGGATGAGAAACATATACGTATCATACTTTTATACATTGAACACAAGTACGAAAACGAACATTCCACGTACGGGTTTGAACAAAAAGCCTCAATTCAATTATCATTAGTTACACTTGCAGGGTGTAAACGTGAACTTATATTATGTGATCACATGGGCTTGACGAGCCTCATTCGGACGGTTCGCTACCGTTAGCGGATGAAATATATTTTCGGGTCTAGTGTATGTTCTAACACTACGCAAAGGGTACAAAACAGTTAAGTTTGATAATTGGGTGCCCGGGATACAAACAACAACTTTGGAATGCAAATGATTTTGATAATCATCTTATACTAAATCTTGTGGTTCAAATACAACGTTTACTAAAACACCTATGATTTCACCAACGTTTTTCGTTGACAGTTTTCTATATGTTTCTCAGGTTCATACTTGGCTATTTGATACATGCTTCCGCGTACACTCATACTTGCTTGGAGTCAAGCATGCATGCATACACTCTGATTTCTTGTTTGGGGTCAAGCATACATACATACATACGCTAGTGATAGCACCTTTGGATTCAAACATATTGTTTACATACTTACGCTATTTATAGCAACCGCGATTTTAAACTAATTATGTCGCAAGTTACCTCATTTATAATTTATACTTTTGCAAACTTAAAATTGTTGTCGAACGGTTTTGTAAACTAAACTTTGCAAGCATGATACGTTTCAAAAGAATGCGACATAATTTTGGTCAAACGAGTCTCATATAGGGACTACGACCACGTTTCGGGACCTCAGTTAGCGATGCCGTCAATGACGATTTTGGTCGGGTCGCCACAGATGGTATCAGAGCGTTGGTTGTAGGGAACTAGGATGTGCATTAGTGTGTCTGACAGAGTCGTTGGGACGCATTAGTGAATCTAGACTACAACTGGATAGTTATCCATTGCGTTCTGACATACATTTGCTATAGATAGCACTTACTTGACTACTTGTGCATTATACTTGAATCATTCTTAGGCAAACTTCTTGATGGTACCAAGCTTTCATCATACGAATCCGTATTCTGCCACTTTCTGGTAAAACATGTAAATTCAAGATTCATACACGTATGGATGACGACGACTTCATTAGTCACACTTGTTCGGGAACTCTGTCTCCTGGATTGTTATTTACCACCGTTTCAACTTACTATCGGTTTCCCACTGGTGTTTCTTACTATCTACTTTTTGGTGTTACTACCATCACTACTCTAGGTGAGTATCGTCATCAACATTTATCACTACGGTTGCGTGCTACTCGTTATCATGACTCGTTACTCTTTTCATACCTGAATACATTATTGTCTGACTCGAACCGCATTGACGTGAACAAACATTTATACACTTCCCTCGGGGAACGCTTCTTTAGAGTTGCAGAAATTCTTTCGATTTAATACGAGTCACGTTTGAGACGTTGTTACACTTTGTTCATTCTAGATCTTCACAGTTACACAAACTTGATGTTATGGAGTGATGTGGGAATGGATGTATGAGTTAGCGTAATATAACGACACTCGATCAACGTGGTTATATTACGGTAAGCCATACCAAAGTTCTAATGACTCGTGATGGTGATTGGACTCGATCAACCTAATCACCACCATGTGCCATGTACATGACTTCATTTTTCTTGTTTGAATATCCAAAAACTCCGAGAATGTTGATAACAACCATACCAGGGACACATCTCCGATTATTGTCGAACCATACCCATGCTTCCGAAGGAATTACAAATTCTTTCATTTTCAAACATATGTTACACGTGTATACTATCTCGTTTTCGCACAGTTTTATCGACGAACTACGATATGCTTGTTATGCTCATATCGAGGCGGAAACTTCTCCCGCATTACACTCGTACTTTCGTATAAAGAAACCTTCTACCTAAATTCTCAATGGAGAGAGAGACTCTTCACACTATACAAGCATTCGCCACGAGGGTGAATAGTCCTAACGAACATTTTTGAAAATCGATAAATCTTCCGCGGCGCGAATTTCTTGAGAAACTTGTTCTATCTAACGTTTTCAAGTCCTAACAAACTTTTTCAAATATACCTTAAAGAAATGTACCTCGTTTTGGATCGAGATTCTCATTTCACTTCTAGATTTCGGAGTGCCTTACAAAAAGCCTCGGGACCACGCTTAAACATGAGTACAACACATCAACCACAACCCGACGGACCGAGCAAACATATGATTCAAACTTTGGAAACCATAATACGAGTTCGTGTTATCGACTTCAAATTTACTTGAGAAAAGTACTTGCCTTTAGTCAAATTCTCTTACTACAATAATTTTCATTCGAGTATTAACGTCACACTTTTCGAGGACCCGTATAGCCGTGAATGTCATTTTCTTAAATTGTTGAACCGAAGTAGGTGACAAGCGAACCACCGGACCCGAACTCATTCATGAAACAACCAGAAAAATTTTCAATTCAAGGAAAGGCTCAAGACGACCCGTAGTCGCCAAAAGAGCCATGCAAGGGTTAAACGTAAACCTCTCGAATTCCAAGTGGGAAACCGCGTAACGTTACTTGAAAAGGTGTAGTCCGTTTCGGAAACGTAGAAAGCTAAATCCGCGATATTTTTAGTCCTTTTGAAATTTTGGGGTGTGTTGTGCCCGTTGCTTACTGCTTCGAACTTCCGACTCAAACAAATTCCGTTCATCCTACATTCTGTGTATCAAACTTAAAGGCGTGTCTTGCGAGACAAGAACTTGTTATCCTCTTCGATGAACTTACTATCAACGATAAACCTCACTTCCAAGGAGGACCGGTTGAAACTATAAATCGTGGAACCAAACTTTAAACCAACGTAAAATCGCGACTGTTGAAGTTCGTTGAAATACCCGAGGGAGTACCTTCACTTATTCGTAGAACCGACAATGCAAGATCTCGAGGAAGAAACAACGACTACTACTTCCAACTAAATTTCGGGACGAAATTTCTTTTAAGGTGTAGGTAATGTAACATCTCGCGTTTTTCCGTTAAATTTATTTTTAACACTATCTTTTTTTTTAAATAATACCTTTCGTTATTTAAATTTGTAGTTTCCGTTGACCAACGTTCTTAATTTTCCCGTTATTTAATTATAACATCACTCGTTTACTCGAGCGTTTTTAAAATATTCGTTTGGTTAATTCCCGCACCCGCTTTGAAACTTGAGGGACCGAGGTTGCCAAGTGTGCAAACTAGTTGACTAGGTCAACTAGTCAACCCACCTTATCCATCCATTCATTTCACCTCCCACCTTCTTCCTCTTTTCTCTCTACTTCCCTTTCATGAACTCAAACACCCATCTTCATAAAATCATCATCTAAATCCGGATCGAGAAGCAAACTTCAAAACAAATTACATTTTCGTGATCCTCTCTTCATCCTCTACATTTTGGTACCAATTTCTTCACATTTGGGTAACATTTCTAAAACTCTAGATTTTCTCTAAATTCGTTTTATATACTTGAAATGGTGTTAGTTAGTGTCTATGGCTCGTGTATAACATGAATATATGTTTTGTTTATTCGATTTGTTGATTTGTTGATTTGAGTAACTAGTTTGAACACTTGAAAATGGGTTTGCTTAATCTTTGATTTTGGAAGATTAAAGGTTGTTAAATTGTTAAAGTTCATGTTTTAATTGTGTTACTAGTATCACTAGCTTCAATTTGATGTGTAGGTTGTTTTAGAAAACTTCATAAACTTGATTATTGGTTTTGGTGGATTTGGGTTAGGGTTTGATGAACTTGAAATGAACTTTTGATGCTTTGAATGACATGAAATGTTATTTGTAAGTGTTAGGTTGTATTGTATGCTTGATCACCTTCGAAACGGCATATCATTCATATAAATTGGTTGCCGAATCATCGAATTTCATTTATGAACTTGAGTGCATTTAATGAGGAGCTTTGAATGTGATTTTGGTTGTGGTAAAAGTAAATGTGAAGGATGAAATGTGTTTAGTTATTTTCCTTGTCAAAATACCTTTCCGATGATATAAGATACATGCTTTGGTTGTTTGCGGGTCATAAATGGTGATTGGTTGAAGTTAGGTTCGTGCATAAAACTTAAAAACTGCCAGAATTCTCTGCACAGGTAATGGCGCGGCGCACCATATACCCGCGCGGCGCGCCAAAGTGGTATGTCCAACTTTGTCGATTTTTGAATAATGTTTGCTATGCTACGCACCTCCGATTCACATGTAACTTGTTCTAACATGCTCATATATGATTAAAAACCTCAGAAAAATAGTTCGGGACCCGACCCGAACGTGTTGACTTTTCGTTGACTTTGACCGACCGAAGTTCGACTTTTTGTCAAACTTAACCAAATGATTGTGCAATCTTCCTAACTTGTTTCTATACTTGTATCTTGCATGAAACTTGACAAATTGATTCACATGCTATATTTAATCGAGTCGTAACGAGCCATAGGACTAATTGAACACATTTCGCCCGACCTTGTGACGTAACCGGTTAATTAATACAACTCACTTGTTTAGGTCAAGGCTAAGCAACTATCATGCACACGTTTACTTTGTGAAGTACTTTTATACTCGTGCACTCGAGGTGAGATCATAGTCCCATCTTTCAAACAACTTTTATGCTTTAAACTATGGGATGAGAAACATATACGTATCATACTTTTATACATTGAACACAAGTACGAAAACGAACATTCTACGTACAGGTTTGAACAAAAAGCCTCAATTCAATTATCATTAGTTACACTTGCAGGGTGTAAACGTGAACTTATATTATGTGATCACATGGGCTTGATGAGCCTCATTCGGACGGTTCGCTACCGTTAGCGGATGAAATATATTTTCGGGTCTAGTGTATGTTCTAACACTACGCAAAGGGTGCAAAACAGTTAAGTTTGATAATTGGGTGCCCGGGATACAAACAACAACTTTGGAATGCAAATGATTTTGATAATCATCTTATACTAAATCTTGTGGTTCAAATACAACGTTTACTAAAACACCTATGATTTCACCAACGTTTTTCGTTGACAGTTTTCTATATGTTTCTCAGGTTCATACTTGGCTATTTGATACATGCTTCCGCGTACACTCATACTTGCTTGGAGTCAAGCATGCATGCATACACTCTGATTTCTTGCTTGGGGTCAAGCATACATACATACATACGCTAGTGATAGCACCTTTGGATTCAAACATATTATTTACATACTTACGCTATTTATAGCAACCGTGATTTTAAACTAATTATGTCGCAAGTTACCTCATTTATAATTTATACTTTTGCAAACTTAAAATTGTTGTCGAACGGTTTTGTAAACTAAACTTTGCAAGCATGATACGTTTCAAAAGAATGCGACATAATTTTGGTCAAACGAGTCTCATATAGGGACTACAACCACGTTTCGGTACCTCAGTTAGTGACGCCGTCAATGACGATTTTGGTCGGGTCGCCACAGAAGTTCCATGGTCTGCAGATTTTGCAAACTATCTCGCTGCAGGAGTATTAATTAAAAATCAAATGTACCAGTAAAATAAGAAATTCTTTGCTGATTTAAAGTTTTACTTCTGGGAAAACCCTAATCTTTTTCGAATAGGAGCGGATCAAGTTATCCGCCGATGCGTATATGGTAAAGAAGCTCAACAGATATTGGAGCACTGTCATCAAGGCCCAGCTGGTGGTCATTTCTGACCTAGCTATACAGCTAAGAAGGTTTTTGACTCAGGTTTTTATTGGCCAACCATTTTCAAAGATGCACACCACATGGTTAAAACATGTGATGCATGTCAAAGATCCGGTAACATCTCAAAAAGGGACGAAATGCCACAAAAAGGCATTCTTGTATGTGAAGTATTTGACATTTGGGGTATTGACTTCATGGGTCCATTTCTCGCATCGAATAAATGCAAATACATCCTTGTGGCAGTTGACTACATTTCTAAATGGGCCGAAGCAAAAGCTTTACCCACAAATGATGCCCGTGTTGTTGTGAACTTCCTAAAAAACCTATTTTCACGTTTTGGGATTCCAAAAGCATTAATCAGTGATCGTGGAACTCATTTTACAAATCAATTACTCGAGAAAGTACTTAAAAAGTACGGAGTTAATCATCGTTTCTCAACTTATTACCACCCTCAAACGAGTGGCCGAGTTGAAAACACAAATCGAGGTCTTAAACGAATTTTAGAAAGAATGATTAAAAATAATCCTAAAATCTGGCATCGAAAGTTAGATGATGCGCTTTGGGCATTTAGAACTGCATTCAAAACGCCCATTGGTACTACACCTTTCCGATTAATTTATGGTAAGGCGTGTCATCTACCTGTCGAAGTTGAACACAAGGCATATTGGGCTCTAAGAGAATGTAACACCGACCTTGTGGAAGCCGGAGAAAACCGATTCTTACAACTTAATGAATTAGATGAATTAAGACTACAAGCTTATGAAAACTCTAAAACATAAAAAGAGAAAACTAAGAGATGGCACGATGCACGATTAAAAGAAAGAAAAGAATTCGAACATGGGGATAAAGTATTAGTTTTCCAATCACGTTTTAAGTTTTCATCGGGGAAACTTAGATCCCGGTCGACTGGGCCATATATAATAAAACAGGTTTTTCCATCTGGATATGCAGAGTTATATAGCAAAGACGGTGGAACTTTCAAGGTGAACGGTCATCGACTCAAATTATACTTTGACGGAATCAACACTATGGAAAGAGACGAAATCACCTTCTACCCTAAGGACAAGTAAATTCAGGGTAACTTTAAGGTTTTCAACTCCATTCTCGATCCTTAGTCTTATCTTTAAGAGTGGGGTTTGTTCGGTCTTTCCCTAGCTGACATTAAAGAACTAGTCTTCTCCCTCCATTCTACCTTTTTATTTTTCTTTCATTTTTATTTATTTTTTATTTTCAAAATGCGCAATCAATATGTCTACAACCATTTCTTTTTGATGTGCGATAATATTTTACAGAGGGATGTGGTATTAGATATAAAGAGTAGATGCGATCAGGTGAGAAAAGAAATAAGGCAAGAACTTAATGAGAAAAATTATGCAAAAGGCAAATCAAAATCAGCTAAGAAGCATCGAGCGCGTCATTTGGGCAAGTGTGTAAAATGTGGAAAACCGACTCATTACGGAGATTGCCCAAAGAACCAAACGGACTCTAATTACGAGTACGTAACCTTGTGCCGAGGAGGGCCTTTTAAATGTTCAGAGGAAAACCTCTTAAACCAACGAGGTTACGCCTATGAAGCCATGGGGGCGAAATGGTATGACTCTACTATGAGGCGAGTCAACGCGGTTTCACCATCTAAATCTTTTGCTCGCCAATTGTGTGTTTGTGCATTTTTGTGTTTACGTTTTAGTGTGTTTTAGTTTGTATTTTTTTATTGTTCGTCTTTATTAAAAAGGTCTACCATTTAAAATTGATAAACCTTGAGTTCAACCTGTTTTTATTGAAGACGATAATGTTAAGTGTAACAACTGAATTGTCGTTCTTCAAATTGCACGAAATTTCTTGTTGGATTCATAAGATATCTTTTAAATAGTAAACCACAAAAACAAAAGAAAAATTATTTCTACTAAAAATATACTTTTTTTTATCAATAACCGTAAAAATAAATAACTTGTAAACTTTTTCGTGGGTAATGATAGATGTAACAACCGAGATTATCTCTACCTAGTTGATAGGAAACAAAGTTTTAAGTTTGAAAATTAGTTGGTTTGAAAGTATATATATATATATATATATATATATATATATATATATATATATATATATATATATATATATATATATATATATATATATATATATATATATAATAGAGTGTATTTTAAATTCATTTAATTTTTATTTTTCATGTACTTGTTTTAAAATTTTAAAATATTAATTTTCTTTTAATTTAAAAAAAAAAATTGAAAAGAAAAATAGAGTGTTTTGTTTTATTTCTAAGTTGTTTTTCGAAAAATATTAAAACTTTAACTTTTAAAGCATTAAATTTTATAAATTGAATTTAAAAATTTATAAACGGATAAAGACTAGGTATAACAACCGAAATTTCCAAAACAACAAATATAAATTTATAAAAGATATTTTAAAAATTTGATTACTTATAAAGTTGAAAAAAAGGGCTTAACACTTACGCGTAACGTGTAGACTGCACACGTAACGCGTAAAATTAAAATCTACGCGAAACTCGTAGATCTACATGAAATGCATAATTCTAAAAATCAGAAAGCATAACTTATCGACCAGCTCTTCTCTCCACACTTTCTTATTTTTTTCTGCTTGCTGTGAACGAAAGAGAGAGCCAAAACCCACCAAAATCACTTCCAAAAACTAATTTAACACTCTCAATCTTCTCCAATTTTTCAATCTTTCAACATGCCTAGATTGGTAAGGGTCCTAAACCCATTTTACAACTTGTTCTTCAAGTTTTTCATTATTTATTTTTCTAGCTTTAATCCGAATTTAGTGCTTATTATTGTTGAAATTTACTTGATTATTGCTATAACTATGTTGTTAGTATGATATTAAACCCGATTACCATGAGAAATTGCTTCTTAATTGATTTTTATAAAATTAGGGTTTGTACAATTTGGGGAAAATTGATGAATTACCATTGAAGTGTATTATTTTGGTTATAATTAGATGTTTTTAACTATTTTGATAATCGTTAGAACCTTTAAACATAAGTTTGATTGTTTGATCTTGTGATTTTAATTTTAGATTATATTTGATAATTTTCGTTATTGCCATGAATCAAGTATGAGTTGTAATGATGCTAAGGATTATTTAGAAGCTGGAATGCACGCAATGTGATTGAATTGAATTAGATATGTTTAGATCATTGTATGTTTTCACTTGTGAAATAGACTTTGCCTATGAAACTTGATTGGTTATTTTGAATTTTTTGGTTTATTTGTTTTAATTTCTAGAACTAAAACTTTAACTGTTGTTGAACTATTGGTTTCTGTGGTGTTGATACAAGCTTACATAATCAAAACTGAGATTATATACATAATATGATGTGTTTGATGGTTATAATTGTTATATGGTATATTTTGATTTCAGACTACTTTGCAACATTATATGGTGATATTTGAAAACAAGCTTATATGTTGAGTATGGATTCTTTTCTAATATTAACATACCTAATTGGGACAATTTTCTTGTTTTAAAATATTATGCAGGGATTATTTAGAATGAGAGCTGTAAACCAACAACAAGAAGAGGAACAAGTCACGCCCCAAATGGAACAACAACTCCAAACCCAACACCAGAACCTGAGATTCCCTAATGATGTACCTCAACGGGTACAAAAGGTTAAAGACTTACTATTTCTGATCCATAGAAACACCTCTCCGGTTTACATTGTAGATTGGGCTCCCTTAGGACACCCAGTCAACTTAGATACACAAATCAGGGAGATTTTAAACCAAAGTTTCACAAATGAATTTGGGGTAACTTTGGTTTTTAATGATTTTGAGAGGTTATTCAGTTTAAATAGTCCTGTATATAAAGAATGGTGCTTAGAATTCTATTCTACTGTTAGGATGAACCTACACCCAGAAAATATCGATGATACAAATTTTCTACAATTTAGGCTGGGTGGGATAGATAGGAAAATGTCCTTAAGCAATGTGACTACCGCATTAGGCATTTACACCATTGATAGGATGATGACTCCATGTTTTAGGGAGTATATTTTTACTGGTGCTAGATATACCAGTAATTATGATGCTGGGGCAGTTTGGCAATCCTTTACTCATAGGAATACATATGAGGCCGGGCAAGAATCATATCAAAAGATTATTGATATTCGGTTTAGAATAATTCATAAATTTATAGCAAACACAATAAACCAAAGGGCATTTGGAAATACAGATAAAATTAATTATATTGACCTTTGGTATTTAGATGTGATTCGAGATAGGGAGACTTTTGTTAGTATACCCTATGGAGTTGCCTACTTCTTGAGACATGTAGGTAAAGGTGCTCGAGGATCAAGTGAGATGTCGTGGGGTCATTATATCACTTGTTTAGGGAACTGGTTCGAACTCGACCCGAGTGAATCCGTACCACCGATCATACCTGTAGATCAAGGTGTTAGAAGTTTAGGATTGGATGTTTATAAAATGGCAAAAGCAATACAAGTGAGGGGCGGGGTACGTAGTTTAAGACGACAAGAAGTTGTTGCTCTCGCTCCTATGGAGGAAGATGATGAACCTGAGCGAGATACTAGGAGAAGACTGAGATGGCCAGATCAGGCTAGCTCGTCTAATGTAGGTACTTCTGATTTCGATATGTTACAAAATTCGTTTAATTCATTGAGTTTAGATGTAAGAAACTCATATGGAAATTGGGGACAGAGATCAGAAAACCAGTACACTAGTTTATCTCGGCAATTAGGGGACGTGAGGCAAACCCAACTAGCTCAGGGTAATATTTTAGAAAACATCCGATATGATCAAAGGGGCCAGGGAGCACAACTTGAGTGGGCACATCATCAGGCATATCTATACGCAGCTAACTCACAGAATTACGCACCCTCAGTCTTTCCTTCATACACCCCATGGCAAGCACCCGGTGATCCTCTCCCTCCACCTTATGACCCGAATGCCGCTCTACCTGCAAGTCAGGATGCTTATCGGCATTTTTATGAACAACAACGCCAAAATGAACAGCGACAGCAACAGCAACAGGAAGAGGAAAATCAAGGAGGCCCAATATGGCCATTTTTCTAGTTTTTAGTTTTAAAACAATTTATTTTTTTTATCTTGTTTGTAAAAAAAGAAAAAAAAATGATTTTTATGGTGTGTGTTAAGTATTTACTTTTACTTTTATTTTTTGTTTTTATATATACAAAAATTTTAAGTGTGGGGTAAAATTTTTGTACTACTAAAGTACAACCCCATCTTTTGTATGATTAACATGTTTGTTGACAGGTACTTATGATGATGATGCATTCAACATAACAAGACACTACATTTATATTGTGATAAAGGGATTGGATATATTCATACGAAAAGCATTTTACGATGTCCAATTACTTAACAAAGGAAGTGCTAAATACTTTACAAATTGTGCCCTCTCAAATTTATACATTTAAACTAATTTTATGTAATGAGGGTATTACATAATCTTAAGTGTGGGGTAGGGAATATATAAATTCTCGAGAACTTATAACTTGGTGGTTTTTATGAAAATTTTGAAAATTTTTAAACAAATATATCTAGTCAATTTTTAAGGTAATTACGAGGAATTAAAGATTAGGTGTAAAAAAACCGAAATTATTGTCTCCATACATTAAAAATACATAAGTTTATTTGATTAAAACATATAAAAGAAAACCAAGTATAACAGAATTTATAAACCCATATGTTTAGAACCATTTATTACGTGTTTCTATGAAGTTTATTGCAGATATCATTGTTTTGGAATGTATAAACCTGATTATCCCATTGATGCAAGTAATAAAGGATGATTCAACTCCATCCTTTAAGGAAGTAAAGTCTTCCGAATGTCATTTTACTTGGTATAGCGTACTTCCTAAACTATATCATTTCATACTAATATCATATCACGATATAAAAGTACAGTGGGAAGAGAAAGTCTTGAACTTTCAAACCCGAAAATAAACTTGATAGGGTAAATCTAAGGAGCTGTCTAGTGTAAAACCGATTACGGTATATAAGTTGGAGCATGATCTGTCCCGCGCGATAGCTCAATCTTCGCAGTTTTAACCCTTGAATTGAAATATACAAATTGTCGTAAAAGACCGATAGAAATATCGTGTCAGGGGGCGCCCGGTTAAGAGTTCCATGATACTACAATCATGGAGGCGGATAGCTTGCTAATCGCCGATTGAGACTACGATTTTCAGTTACCCTCAACCGGAATTTGAGATTAAATCGGAAAACGTGTCTAGTTTAAAAACTAGCATGACATTTTAAAAAAAAATCATAAAACGTTTTCACAAGGTCCAATTTTCCCTAAGGATCCAAATTTTTAAACCTTAATCACGAGTTTCAACTTTGTTTCTGTTGTCAGAATTTCATTTCGTGTGATCCAATTAATATTGTGTAGTGTTTCCAATGTGTTTCATAAAGCGTGTGTTTTCAATTCGTGTGGTGTGTGTGTGTGTGAAAAAAAAAAATAAAAAAAATAAAAAAATAAAAAAGGAAAAAACAAAAAAATGTGATTCATGTGGAATGTTGTATTACAAACATTTCGATTATTATTAAAAATTGTTATTGCTTGAGGACAAGCAACGTTCAAGTATGGGGTATTTTGATATTGCTATAAACATACATATATTTCGACGCAATATCATTTATATTTCATATTCTTTTATCATTTACAAGGACATTAGATTCACATTTTACGAGAAAAGCAACGAAAGTAATACACATGTTAAAGTTGGAAGAAAAGACGATAAACGACGAATTTAAACCAATTAGATATCGAGAAAACGTTTATCCGAAATCAAGAATAAAAGACAAAAAATATGCAAGTTCAAGATGATCGAAGAAAAAGAGTTCAAATGAAAGTTCCAAGTCAATATATGTCAACAAACGATCAACCGAGAACAAAAGACGAAAAACTGCAAATTTACACCTACGTGGATCGCGTAGGATATCACACGAAAGGTGTAAACTTCAGATCTACGCGGAAAACGTAGATCTATGCAAAATGCGTAATTCTATTGCCAAGATTCAGATTTAACTTTTACATGATGGGACGGTGGCTTTTATGTTTAATACTATTTCTTTTTCAGTCTTTACAGCAGAAAGTAGATCACCAGCTAGTTCAAGTCTACCTACTACTTCAAGTGATATAATTTAAATACGTGTACTATTATCAGAGAGAAAGGGGGAGAGAGAGAGCAGGGAAATATCACAAAATTATTACTAGTGTCTTTGTTATTTTCAAGTACTCCGTATCATTTTATTTTTCAGTTCCAATTAATTTTAATGTTCAAGATTTAGGATAGTTTCAATATTAAGGGTGTATTGTTCGTGATTAAGGGTATTATTGTTCGAGTGCAAGGGTGTTGTTATTGTAATTTTCTACCATTTAAAGTTAATGAAAGTGAAGATTTTCGTAAGTTTATTCTATTAAAATTATCGTTATCAATTTTTATCGTTATTATTATGTTTGTATACTTATATTTTTATGTTTACCCTAGTATAATGAGTAGCTAAGTTCCCATAGTGTTTACTTAAATGTAGAGCCCTAGTGAAATGGATTGTTATCATTTATAAATATTAAAATGCAACTTAAGTATTTTTAACATTGAGCCTAATTAAAAGAACCATTATTATGTACTTAGATATTTAACCCTTGTCACTTAATTTATTAGAGTCAAATAACGAAAGTTATTTTTATTTATATAAATTAAGCTTTAACATTAAAAATTGATTTAGACGAACTTATGAATAAGTTATTAACACCAATTTAGAAATAAAGTTCGGTAGTTTGGGTAATATCATTAATTATATAATAGTGAAATTGTAAAAAGGGAAACCGTTATGATTTGGGTTTTGGCGAAAGTTAAAACTAGGTTAGGTCTCAATTTAAATATTTGGGAATAGTAAACTATCTAAATAAGATCAAATGAAAATTAGATTTAATTTAGTTAGTCGTAACTTTATATATTCGAAAAAAATATAAAGTTGTATATTAAAACATTTTAATAGGGCTTAAATTCAAAACAATCCATGGATCTAGAGGTGAAACATTTAAGTGAACACTTCCATTTATATATTGTAAATTATTATTAATATTTCTACGTATTATTTATTATTCAGAAAACAATCAAAATATAAATCAATATACTTCAGTCTTAATATGTACTGTTTTGTCACATCGAATATAACATACGCGGATCGTGTATACTTCCACACGAAACGCGTAGTCCCAAAATATACGCGGAACGCGTATACATATACGCGAAATGCGTACGTATAATAACAGTACTGTCACGAATTTTGTTTAATTCCAAGTTTTAATTAAAGTAATATTTATTATTACTTTAAAGTATTTAATTTATAATTAGTTTAATTACTATAATTTCCTTTCATTCATCTTTAATTTAATTAAAACTTATTATTTAGTTAATTTAAATAATTTGTATTTTATTTTATTGGTTAAAACAAATTCCTAACCATTTAGTTTTATCGCAAGTTATTGTTTTACTTATTACCAATCAGTAATACAATTTTTTTATCATAATTAGTGTACTTTCATTTAATTCAATTTTAAATTAATGATTATAAATCTTGTAATCTTGTAATTTTATTTATCAAGTAAGTTAGTTTAATTAAATTATTTTTCATTATTGTTATATTATTTAATTCCTAATCCAAAACCCCCTTTAAATTAGTTTAACTTCAAAGACTATTAAAAACCATTAAACACTCCATCTTCCTGTGGAACGAATCGGATTTACCTATAAAACTAAACTACGCGGATAGGACTAGTTTCCTATATATGTGTGAAATCAACCCAAATTCATTAAAACACCATATATACAATAAATCAATTCGTGTAACAAAATAACTCAAATCTGTTCATAAATAAAGGTATACTTTCAATACATCATATGTAATGAAGACTCCAAGCATAGCAAGCAATCATCATCAAATTAGCAAATGCAAGTCCTTCAAATTATCCATGAATGACTCGTTGAAATGTTGCTTTCAATTAGCAAATACACAGCGGAAGCATTATGTAGAACCTGAGAATAAACATGCTTAAAAAGTCAACACGAGGTTGAGTGGGTTCATAGGTTTATCATAAATCAATAGTTCAATATAGCATTAGACCACAAGATTTCAATTTAAAGTTGATTAATACCAAATATATCAATCGAAAGAGTTGTTGTTTGTAATATCGAGACTAAATAAAAGATACCCCGTGACACTTGTTATTCATGTCGTTGAATCATTAATATGTAGTCAAAGACCAACGGTCAACTGACTAGAGACGTCACTCTCAGTAGCGCTACTCACAATACCTAAGCTTGGATCTTATACCTCAGCAATTAACGATATTACGGCAGGGATTTAGCATGACAAAGCACGTATATAGCATAAAAGTTTGAGTACTTGTGTCTAAACGTAAAACATTTATAAAAGTTGCGCATGTATTCTCAGCCCAAAAAATATATATAAAAAGGGAGCTATGAAAACTCACGATACGATACGATAGTTTGTAGTAATTATGCATAGGATGGCACTGAACAAGTGCAGAGTTGACCTCGGATTCATGAACCTATATCAAGTATATATATTAACACATATACTCGTAATCGAATAAGTTTATATATATATTTTAGTTGTTATATATTTCTATATATATATATGCTTTTATATATATACTCTATATATAAGTATTTATTTGATAAAATGATATTAATAATGATAATGAATAAAGAGTTGTATTATTTTGTTATAACAATAATAATACTATTAATTAGATTTAATAATGAAGTTGAAAATAATTATCATTAGTCACTTTGTTAGTAAAAATGATAATAGTAATATTAATAATAATAATAATAATAAAAATGTTAATTTTAATAAAATGAAAATTTTAAGATTTATAGATTTTTAATAAAACTGCAATTGGTAATTTCTAGTAATAATGATACTTTTCATAACAATACTAATTATTAATGAAATTTTTGATAATAACAATAATCTTGATAATAATACCAAAATAATAATTTTTCTGCTAGTGATAGTTATGAACATAATATTAGTAATAACAATAACAATAATAATCTTACTTGTAATTATAATCATGATAATAATAATGTATGTTAACTAATAATTATTTTAGTAATCTGATAAAATTAATAGTAATGATGATGATGATGATGATGATAATAATAATAATAATAATAATAATAATAATAATAATAATAATAATAATAATAATAATAATAATAATAATATAGTTTTAATGTTAACAAAATAATAATTTTTGTAAGAATGATAATAATGATAATTCCTTTTAATAATAAACATATTACTTATATTAATATTAGTAATAATAATAATAATAATAGTACTAAATGATAATACTTACTACAATCATAATAATATGTGTTAAATAATAATAATAATATTAATTGTAATACTAGTAATATTAATACCAATAATAATAATAATAATGATAATAATAATAATAATAATAATAATAATAATAATAATAATAATAATAATAATAATAATAATAATAATAATAATAATAATAATAATAATAATTTTGATGAAGAAACTACCTTTAAAGCTCTTTAAAAAAAATATGCCTCAACCGAGACTCGAACCCGCGACCTCTCGCTAACTCGTAAACACTCTTTACCACTCCTCCAGTTCTGTTTTTCTGGAATATTAGCTAACCCATTTATATTTAACCCATTTTCATTATTCCTCATCTTCTTCTTATTCATTCTATTAATCTAGTTGACAAGAGAACCTCCATTCAATCTAACGAATTACTTAACTGATTTAGATGCTTCCATATAACTAGAGATCATCACTTATAAGTGATTGAATTAATTGAAAGAGAGAAAAAAATAATAAAAAAATAGTTGCTGTTATATCACGGCTTTTAAAAAAAAATCATTGATTTCAAAATTGAGCACGTTATAGACTGAGGTTACAAAATGAAATAGTTTGAAAATACTTCCTATAAACTTTACAAATCATCAATTTAACTTGAATCGTAACAGAAAACTCGAATTTGATTGAAGAACAAAAGTTGACTTTTTGTTTCAAAAACTTTGACTCGAAAATTTGAACTCGATACTAGGAATTGGAAGCTGAGCTTTTATAGGTAGTTTGAATAAAGGAATTCTAACAAGACGGCATTATTACATTTTGAAATAAAGATTGAAATCGAGTTTTGGAAAAAATAAATGAAGAACAGGGCAGTTCAAGTTTATTTTTAAAATTTTAATTTAATTCTTCTGTTATGATTCGAATTGTATTATTAGAAGGTTATATAGAGGATAAATGATATAATTACAGCTCAATTGACCCCATTAAAGTTTGTTTGATAGCTCACTGTTTCGACAGAAAATTTCAACGCAGGCAGGAAACAAAAAAATAGAAAAATAAAATAAAAAACAAGTATACAGCTCGATCATGATCTGGAAAGAAAAAAAAATAAAGGAAAAAAATAAAGGAAAAATAGATATAGACAAATCTATAACCAGTAGAAGAGATAAAATAAAAAAAATATAATCAGGATAAAATAATACTGGATCACGAGAAAGAAATAAAAAAATTTAGAAATAAGAAATAAAAATTTAAAGAAATTAAAAGCTCGATCTCAATGGATTGAAAAGCAGATCCTGATCTAAAAAGAATAGATTAGTTTAAATTAGGTATCTGTTGTTTTCCTCAAATTTTTATATATCTGTATTATAATTATAATAATAAAAATACTAATAATAATAATTATTATATTAATAATAATAATAATAATAATAATAATAATAATAATAATAATAATAATAATAATAGATAAAGATAATAATAATAATTTTTAAAAATAATGATAATAATATCAATATGACAATATTAATAATAATAACAATAATAACTTTAATAAAATGATAAGTTTAATTATAATTAATAATAATGATAATAATCATTATAAAATGTTAATAATATTATTAATAATAACAATAATATTATTAATAATAAGTTGTATTAATAATAATAATAATATTTATAATAATCTTTTCACTTTTAGCAAAAGTGATAATACTAATAATATTAATGATAATAATAATTATTAATAATAATATTATTAATAATATTAAGAGTAATAATACTTGTGAACGATGATAAATAATAATATTAATATAACAATTAATATTAATACATAATTATTTATAAATAATGGTTCGTGAATCGTCGGAATCATATCGAACTTAGGTTTAAATTTGGTCGGAATTTTCTTGGTTGTCACAGTATCCCCCTGTTAATAAAAATTTCGTCCCGAAATTTAGTTGTTGCCATCAGTCAGCCTGATGTCATTATATTATACTAACTCATGCTTCAATTCCTAACACTTCTTCAAAACATTTATAATTTAAAATTAAATTTTATAGAATATAGAAACTAAAATAGTTTCCTTTATGATGTAATAAAGACATCGTAAAGAGATAATTAATTGCGAACAAGAATCGTTATGAAGATATCTTCAGAAATATCGAGGATATTTATACTGAAAGATATGATGATATCTTAGAATTTCTAAGATCGTATGATAATGAGAAAAATTCTTATGTAATGATTTAGAATGCGTAAGGAGATTATATGTCTTCTGTAATTTCCATCAGAAATCGAATCATCTGGATTCCTTAAGTATAGGTTTAGTCCTTGTGATTTGTCCACAGCCTCCTTCATAGTTTGCTCAATCCGTTTTTCAGTTCCAAATCTGAGCTTATACCATTCTTTATTATTAAACTGTTGGCCCTTAAGACCTTCTAAAATTTTGATGTTTCCTCTGCATTTAATGCAGCCATATTTGAATAATCGCTTATCAATCCAAGATGGTTTCAAGAAATTTCATTTTTAGATGATTAAACACTGATTGTGATCGTCAAGATACAAAGGATGTTTTCAAGAATTTTGAATTTGAAGTGTTTAAGCGTAAGATGTATCCATCAATGGATCTAACGGTTGACGAAGAGATGTTGTGATTTTCAAAAGTAAGGAATGGTAAGTTCGGTGGTTTGATGTGATATTTCATCACAGAATAAGAATGAATATAATTCATGAATGTAATGATCCTTAGGAAGATAACACCTGCTAAAACTTTACTTAAATCAAAATCAGGATATGTAATTTGATTTGTATGAAAATGGTTGTTCTTTGTTGCACGGATACATATATCTTGTGAATGTAAGTAGGATAGCTACTGATTATTGAATCAGAATTTGAAGAATGTACAATGTAACATATTAATGTGAGATATAAGTATTTCTCGGGTAATACCTACCCGTTAAAATATTTTCACAATTAACTGTTTATACAAAAATATTAATTATAATCTTTATGAAGATATACATTCATATATGTATTCTTCGGATATAATCATGGATTTAATGAGTAATATAATATTAAACTCAGTTGATTTATGGTTTAAACGAGAATAAATAATCTCTAAAAATTTGGGAGATTACAAAATCGTCGCGGAATATTTCTTTAATGAAGTTATGAATCAATACTTCATCGTTCATTGTTATTGATATACCTCGGTATATGATGTTGATGCTCGTGGATTTCTTGTGAAATTCACAAGGCACGAATAATGTTTTCTAAAAAGTTTCGAGTACATCGAAAATAGAAGTGTAAAATCAAACATGTATTTGAATAATACACTTGATTTATTATGAAATGGAGTTTATTATGTTGAAGCAGTGATTAATGATTGTTAAGTCATTAACAAAGGATGTACATCATAGCATATTGTGATATGAATTAACCAAGTAGTACATACTAGTTAAGATTCACACGTAATAGCTTAGTACGAAAAGATTTATTATTGTTTCAAACCATATATATATATATATATATATATATATATATATATATATATATATATATATATATATATATATATATATATATATATATATATATATATATATATATATATATAAAAGGTATACATATATAATTCTTCAGGAAGAATGAGTCAATACATCTTAACTCATTATTACTAATATTCCTTGATATCTATGGACGTATGATGTTGATGTTTGAGGTACTGAGTGGGATGCGGATGTTGTTGTTGATGAAGCTGATGTTGTTAGTGGTGATGTTGATGGTACTGGTGGTGCTGTCAGTGCTGGTTATGCTGCTGGTGCTGCTGATGCTTGTAGAATTCGCACCATATTCTCCAAAGCCACTATTCGAGCACGAAGCTCATTGACTTCTTCTATTATACAGGGATGATTTACGGTTCGGACAAGGGGATGAATAAGATCTAGAATTCTAGATATTATATATTCGTGACGGGATACCCTGGAAATGAGGGTGAAAATGGTGTTCCGGATTGGTTCGCCTGTAAGTGCTTCAGGTTCTTCACCAATAGGACAATTTGATTGGTGAAAGGGATCTCCTTCTTCTCTCCTCCATTGATTAAGTCGACTACGAACCCATCCCCAATTCATCTAGAAAAGATGATGACTGATTGGTTCGTTCATTCTGGTTGCGCAGCCATTGGAGCTCGAGGAATCAAGTGAGAAATCCATATTATGTGTTTGAAATAGGGTTTGATATGAAATGGGTGTTGGATACTGAATGATATATTCGTCTCCTTGAATACGTATATATAGCAAAAGATTTTCGTAATTTACGGAGGAAATTTAGGAAAAGTGTCAGACAAAGTCTATTGGGATAGATATGATAAGATATAATAAGATATGATGTGTGTATACTCCAATAATGGCAGTATGACGTGTCGAGATCATAAAATGATAAGTATGTAATCTGATAATCTTTCGATTAAATACTTTCAATTCGTAATGGACTATTCAGGTCTAGGGGCTTGAGCTATAGGATCCTTTAAATCGGTAATCCAAACCCTTCCATTCTAGAGTTTCGTAGACGCTACTCGTCAAGAAAATTCAATGATCAAAAATAACGAGAAAACAAAGATTTTTGAAAGTAATGAATATGAATAGTGATGACATTTTAATGTCTTTGAGTTATCGATAACCCAATGACATTTTTCAGTTCGCAAACCGATGCATAAAGGCATAAGGCATATAGGCATAAGGCATATAGGTACGTGATATAATAGGGATGTTATATACGTTTAAGTATAAGTAGTAACAAACATAGAAATTTCAAAAATCATGGATAACATTTCATATAATACACAAAATCATGATAGATGACATAGGAATGTCGAGAATTTCAAAAATCTTGGTGTCGCATTTAAATGTGGTGGCGTAATTGGATAGTACTTAGAAGAGTGAGCAGAGTTCTTAGATTGACTCGGCATTCTATGATAAGTAAAATTTCTAAAGTATAGTGTAGCATTTAACAATTAAAGGCACTACGGTCAAGGAAAGTTATATTCCTACATTGCTAAGGTACCTAATTATATAAGACACACATAAAATGTAATCCTGGTTCTCTACAAAAAACTGCTCTGATACCAATCTGTCACACTCCCAAATAGGGCATGGGGTATTTGTGACTAATTATATCAAATCACAGTTGTATAAACGAGAACGACTCTATATGAGACGTTTTATTGAGTTTTGCAGCGGAAGATAAATAGATTACATTGTATTTAATAAGCAACGCATTAAATGTCTTTAATTGATATGATATGTAATGAAGACTCCAAGCATAGTAAGCAATCATCATCAAATTAGCAAATGCAAGTCCTTCAAATTATCCATGAATGACTCGTTGAAATGTTGCTTTCAATTAGCAAATACACAGCGGAAGCATTATGCAGATCCTGAGAATAAACATGCTTAAAAAGTCAACACGAGGTTGAGTGAGTTCATAGGTTTATTATAAATCAATAGTTCAATATAGCATTAGACCACAAGATTTCAGTTTAAAGTTGATTAATACCAAATATATCAATCGAAAGAGTTGTTGTTTGTAATATAGCGACTAAACAAAAGTTACCCCGTGACACTTGTTATTCATGACGTTGAATCATTATTATGTAGTCAAAGACCAACGGTTAACTGACTAGAGACGTCACTCTCAGTAGCGCTACTCACAATAACTAAGCTTGCATCTTATACCTCAGCAATTAACGATATTACGGCAGGGATTTAGCATGACAAAGCACGTATATAGCATAAAAGTTTGAGTACTTGTGTCTAAACGTAAAACAGTTATAAAATTTGCGCATATATTCTCAGCCCAAAAATATATATAAAAAGGGAGCTATGAGAACTCACGAAACGATACGATAGTTTGTAGTAATTATGCATAGGATGGCACTGAACAAGTGTAGAGTTGACCTCGAATTCATTAACCTATATCAAGTATATATATTAACACATATACTCATAATCGAATAAGTTTATATATATATTTTAGTTGTTATATATTTCTATATATATATATGCTTTTATATATATAC
The DNA here is from genome assembly GCF_046630445.1 of Rutidosis leptorrhynchoides. NCBI lineage: Eukaryota > Viridiplantae > Streptophyta > Magnoliopsida > Asterales > Asteraceae > Rutidosis > Rutidosis leptorrhynchoides. The sequence goes on from NC_092335.1 coordinate 217,796,715, forward strand.
TCTATATATAAGTATTTATTTGATAAAATGATATTAATAATGATAATGAATAAAGAGTTGTATTATTTTGTAATAACAATAATAATACTATTAATTAGATTTAATAATGAAGTTGAAAATAATTATCATTAGTCACTTTGTTAGTAAAAATGATAATAGTAATATTAATAATAATAATAAAAATGTTAATTTTAATAAAATAAAAATTTTAAGATTTATAGATTTTTAATAAAACTGCAAATGGTAATTTCTAGTAATAATGATACTTTTCATAACAATACTAAATATTAATGAAAATTTTGATAATAAAAATAATCTTGATAATAATACCAAAATAATAATATTTCTGCTAGTGATAGTTATGAACATAATATTAGTAATAACAATAACAATAACAATAATAATCTTACTTGTAATTATAATCATGATAATAATAATGTATGTTAACAAATAATTATTTTAATAATCTGATAAAATTAATAGTAATGATAATAATAATAATAATAATAATAATAATAATAATAATATAGTTTTAATGTTAACAAAATAATAATTTTTGTAAGAATGATAATAATGATAATTCCTTTTAATAGTAAACATAATACTTATATTAATATTAGTAATAATAATAATAATAATAATAGTACTAAATGATAATACTTACTATAATCATAATAATAATATGTGTTAAATAATAATAATATTAATTGTAATACTTGTAATATTAATAACAACAAAAATAATAATAATAATAATAATAATAATAATAATAATAATAATAATAATAATAATAATAATAATAATAATAATAATAATAATAATAATAATAATAATAATAATAATTTTGATGAAGAAACTACCCTTAAAGCTCTTTAAAAAAATATGCCTCAACCGAGACTCGAACCCGCGACCTCTCGCTAACCCGTAAACACTCTTTACCACTCCTCCAGTTCCGTTTTTCTGGAATAGCTAACCCATTTATATTTAACCCATTTTCATTATTCCTCATCATCTTCTTCTTCATTCTATTAATCTAGTTGACAAGAGAACCTCCATTCAATCTAACGAATTACTTAACTGATTTAGATGCTTCCATATAACTAGAGATCATCACTTATAAGTGATTGAATTATTTGAAAGAGAGAAAAAAATAAAAAAAAGCTGCTGTTATATCACGGTTTTTAAAATAAAAAAATCATTGATTTCGAAATTGAGCACGTTATAGACTGAGGTTACAACATGAAATAGTTTGAAAATACTTCCTATAAACTTTACAAATCATCAATTTAACTTGAATCGTAACAGAAAACTCGAATTTGATTGAAGAACAAAAGTTGACTTTTTGTTTCAAAAACTTTGACTCGAAAATTTGAACTCGATACTAGGAATTGGAAGCTGAGCTTTTATAGGTAGTTTGAGTAAAGGAATTCTAACAAGACGGCATTATTACATTTTGAAATAAAAATTGAAATTGAGTTTTGGCAAAAATAAATGAAGAACAGGGCAGTTCAAGTTTATTTTCAAAATTTTAATTTAATTCTTCTATTATGATTTGAATTGTATTAGTAGAAGGTTATATAGAGGATAAATGATATAATTACAGCTTAATTGACCCCATTAAAGTTTGTTTGATAGCCCACTAGTTCGACAAAAAATTTCAACGCAGGCAGGAAACAAAAAAAATAGAAAAATAAAATAAAAAACATGTATACAGCTCGATCATGGTCTGGAAAGGAAAAAAATAAAGGAAAAAAAGATATAGACAAATCTATAACCAGTAGAAGAGATAAAATAAAAAAATATAATCAGGATAAAATAATACTGGATCACGAGAAAGAAATAAAAAAATTCATAAATAAGAAATAAAAAAGAAATTAAAAGCTCGATCTCAATGGATTGAAAAGCAGATCCTGATCTTAAAAAAATAGATTAGTTTAAATTAGGTATCTGTTGTTTTCCTCAAATTTTTATATATCTGTATTATAATTATAATAATAAAAATACTAGTAATAATAATAATTATATTAATAATAATAATAATAATAATAATAATAATAATAATAATAATAATAATAATAATAATAATAGATAAAGATAATAATAATAATTTTTAAAAATAATGATTATAATATTAATATGACAATATTAATAATAATAACAATAATAACTTTAATAAAATGATAAGTTTAATTATAATTAATAATAATGATAATAATCATTATAAAATGTTAATAATATTATTAATAATAACAATAATATTATTAATAATAAGTTGTATTAATAATTATAATATTTATAATAATCTTTTCACTTTTAGTAAAAGTGATAATACTAATAATATTAATGATAATAATAATTATTAATAATAATATTATTAATAATATTGAGAGTAATAATACTTGTGAACGATGATAAATAATAATATTAATATAACAATTAATATTAATACATAATTATTTACAAATAATGGTTTGTGAATCGTCGGAATCATATCGAAGTTAGGTTTAAATTTGGTCGGAATTTTTCGGGTTGTCACAGTTTAAAACATGCATTATGTATAATAATAGTGTGCTTTTTATGAAACGAATGCAACATTTTCTAAAACGTATCATATAGAGGTCAAATACCTCGCTATGGGACCAATGAATAACGTACCACGTTTATAGTAATATGGACGAGTCGTTTTAAATAAGAACGTGAGCAGCACACATGCCACGTCAACATAAAGCTCAAGGTCAGTTACGAACATTTAGCATAAAGTAACCACTAATAAAGAGACACGTGTACCTCTGAACATTCAGGAGCTCTGGCATCTATAAATAGACTACATGGGTAATCACTTTACAACAACTGGACTTGTGACAGATAACACACTTTCTTTCTCACATAGTACTTTCTCACACTAGAACTAAAAGACTAAGCTGTATAACGCTAGCTGGACCAATCCATCATTTGTTTCTGAAAGATTGATTAAGTCACCCCACCGTAACCAGGCCGTGATCCGGGTTTGCAGAGATAACTGTATCGAGGGTGAACATCAATCGACAATATATCTCCACTACATTCAGTTCTAGAAACCTGTAGTGATACTTGTGAACGCTAACCGTTATACTCTAGCTGGAAATAGGTATCAACAGATGACTTGTGAAAATTTTAAATCATATCCTTATAGATTTATTGAAGTCAAACTATCATGAGTAAATTTACTTGGATAAAGGCATGATTTACCAACATAAGACGATATGAAACTATATGTCTAACACATTGAAAATGCATATGTGATTAAGTGATTAGAAGCATCTAGCAAAACGATACTAATCTACGTGTTTACATGAATATGTGATTAAGTGATTAGAAGCATCTAGCAAAACGCATGCTACTTAATAAGCAAAATCATATGCTCTTACACCTTGATACACTTAGAACATGATTTCTGCTCAAAGCCTAAATGATTAATGCATGTTGTTTGCTTAACACTCAAATGATCAATACATGATAATTTCTTAAATCCTCAAATAACTTATGCATGTTGGTTTAAGTAAATAATCTTACCTTAATAGTGGTCATTAACATATATGCTTCTTAAACCTTAAATGACTAACTCGTATGCCATAGTTAAGATTATAAGCACAACTTCATAGTGCTTGTTAATATGCTTGTTTACCTCTTAATATAAGTGCATATTTATTCAACATGTTTAGCTCGTAAATATATATTCAGTAATGGACACGTTACATACTAATCATATGTGATTATCTCTTAAACGACTTAAGATATGATTGGTCTATATATGCTTTGGAAGTATGAAATTAAACATAATTAACTTCCAACGGATATATGTGAAGTCAAAACCTGCCATTAACCTTTTTGAGTGAGTTGGTATTATAACAAAGGAAAATCAAGGAAAAGATGCCTAGTCAAATGGTAATGGACAAATCAACATGCAAGTGCAGAAGCAAAAAAAATTAAACAAAGGATGGTAAGTCAAAAGTGGCTTTATGACTAACAGGGTTTTTGAAGGTAACACATATTTATCAAAAGTCCATCCCAATCAAAGAAAGTTCCATTAATCAGACAACTATTTTATTTGGACTACAATGGACGATCGAAGCCGTAGCCAACCGTGGCTCGACCGTATGAAATCTGTCAAGCTCATTTCTTCACCTATAAAAGGAAGACACATTCAAAGCTTGAAGATTAGCCTCTCACCCTCCAGAACTTATAAGAAAGAACACATAGATCTTCATTTCATATTTTCTTATGTGATCAAGCTAGAGAGATATTCTATCTTGTGCCCAAGATACAATTGATGTAAACTTAGGTCTTAATTTTCTATTATTAGTAAGTTTACAATGTAAGATTATATATATATATATATATATATATATATATATATATATATATATATATATATATATATATATTAAAAGTTCAAATAAGTAGCGTAGACTTTCAGTTGTAATTATTTGTGAGTAATTGTTGAAAGGACCCGTTCATATATATTATAAACGATTCACAATAGTTGATTACATCGCGAGGTATTTGACCTCTATATGATACATTTTACAAACATTGCATTCGTTTTTAAAAGACAAACTTTCTTTTCATCTAAAGTTGATGGCATGCATACCATTTCATAATACATCCAACTATAATTGACTTAATAATAATCTTGATGAACACAATGACTCGAATGCAACGTCTTTCGAAATATGCCATGAATGACTCCAAGTAATATCCTTAAAATGAGCTAATGCACAGCGAAAGATTTCTTTAATACTTGAGAATAAACATGCTTTAAAGCGTTAACCAAAAGGTTGGTGAGTTCATTAGTTTATCATAATCCATCAATTCCATAATTTTAATAGACCACAAGATTTCCTTTATTCAATAATCATACACTCGCAGGTGTTTAAAAATCATTCATATGGATTGAACACCTGGTAACCGACATTAACATCATGCATATAGAATATCCCCAAAACAGAAATCCATCTGTATAATATAAACTCGAAGTACTAAAGCATACCATTTTCCAGTATGGGTGGAGTTAGTGCCCGTAGATCTACCTTTAGGATTCGCTTCAATTAGGGTGTATGTTCCCTAATTCTTAGGTTACCAAGCTAAAAGGGGTGATATTCGATTCAATAATCCAACCATAGAATGTACTTTCAATTACTTGTGTCTATTTCGTAAAGCATTTATAAAAAACAGCGCATGTATTCTCAGTCCCAAAAATATATATTGCAAAAGCATTTAAAAAGAGAGCAAATGAAACTCAATATAATGTATTTTGTAGTAAAAATACATATGACGTCATTGAACAAGCGCAAGGTTGGCCTTGGATTCACGAACCTATATTAATTATATATATTTATATGTTTGATCAATATCTGTCTAACATTTTAGGTCAAGTCGTAGTGTATCATAATCCTAATGCTCGAGACTAAATATGCAAAAGTCAACAAAAGTCATATTGACCAAAATGTCTTCCAAAATTTATACATGATTATTATATAGTTTAAATATAGTTGTTTTATATACTTAAATATTTTTAACAGATTTTATTAAAGTAAATAATATAGTTCTTTTATTAATAAATAAAATTTTATATTAAAATTTATATAATAAAAATATACTTTTATATATCTTAAGTAATAAAATTTATAAAGTTCATTTAATATCATAAAAATAATATGATAGGTATTATTAATGTAATTATATTATACGTAGTAAAATATCTTTGTATCACATATTTATTTAATAAAATAATATTGATAATAATAATAATAATAAGTAAAAGTTGTATTATTTTGTAATAATTATTATTATTCTACTAATAAAAATAACAATAATTATATTTTCTAAAAATGATAAAATGATAATTTTTATTAATAATAGTACTAAAATGATAATAATAATGATGTTTCATATTTACAATGATATTTTTATTAAAAAAATAATTTTAGTAAAAATAATAGTTTTAATATTAATAATACTTTTAATAACAATAATAGTAAAATAATGAAAACAATATTTTTTCTTTAAATCAATATCTTACAATATCTTAATTTCATCATGATACTCATACTCATTATTTCCTAATCGTTTTGTTTAATAGCTTTTAGTCGTCTTTTATATCGCGTTCATATTAATAATAATAAAAGTAATCATAATAATTAGATGTTACTAATATTAGTTTTAATTATAATTATACTAATAATAATAATATTAATGATAATACTAATAACTATTTGAATGATAATAATAATAATAATAATAATAATAATAATAATAATAATAATAATAATAATAATAATAATAATAATAATAATAATAATAATAATAATAATAATAATAATAATAATAATACTAATTATAACCTTAACGATAATAACGATAATAATAATAATAAAAATAATAATAATATCTTTTATTAATAACGACAATAATAATAATAATAATAATAATAATAATAATAATAATAATAATAATAATAATAATAATAATAATAATAATAATAATAATAATAATAATAATAATAATAATAATAATAATAATAATAATAAGATTATAACGACGATAATAACGACGATAATAATAATCATTTTTACAAAAATTCAATTGACTATAACTTCTAAACCGTTCATCGAAACCATTCGATATCTAAATAAAAAGTTTTCAATTTTTCGCTAGCTTTCCAACGACATGCATATCATATACCTTATCTTAATAGCATTTGTATTTAATTCAAGATTCGACATAACCTATCTAATGACAATAACGAACGTATAAGCATGCATAATCCTATATACTCGAGCACTAGTCAGGGATACACTAATAATATATAAAAGTTAAGTTATGAGGGCTCACGTATCAATATTGAGATTCAATATTGCAGGAAAAGTACGTAGACACAACGGGGATGATAAATACTAGTTTGACTCACGAGCAATACTCCCGAACCATACCCATAACCTCCATAGCTATAACCTATAATTTCCTTAGCTCTATCCCGCTCGAAAAACAATTTCGAAATCACTCGAACAGCACTCCGTCGTAATATTTTATGTATACTAATAATATCTTAAAATAATACAGAGTAAATATATATATTTAAATCGATTGAGAGAGTTTAGAGAAAATATTTTCAAGTTTCTATGAAATAATGAAACTTATTGAATTCTATTTATAATAGATTTTTGAATTATTAAAGTGAATTATTAAAGTATGAATTATTAAAGTGAATTATTAAAGTATGAATTATTAAAGTGAATTATTAAAGTATAAATTATTAAAGTGAATTATTAAAGTATGAATTATTAAAGTGAATTATTAAAGTATGAATTACTAAAGTGAATTATTAAAGTTAAAGTAAAATAAATTAAAGGTAAAGTTTAAGTATAGTAAAAATATAAAACTATGTACGTATACTACGCGTATAAATATATATAATATTAATTTAAATCGTTATATATATTTAATAAAATAAAATATAAATATCGTTATCTTTATCATACTGGTTAAGTAATGAGTTGTCAAAAGTGGTTCTAGATATTTATAAAAGTTATATACATTTTAATAATAAAGTTGTTTTTAAACTGAAAACGTTTTTGTACGTTTGAAACTAAATCAAATAAATATGATAATTTTATTTTCCAAAACTAAATATATTTAAGAATCATTTTGTTTAAAGGTTAAAATAATGGAAATCGTTATATCATAAAACGTTTTAGAAAAGTAGAATTATATATATTCATAATAGGTTTCAAGTTTTTAAATTACAGTCTGTTGGTGAAGTATGGGATAAAGTCCAAAGGTTAAATAAACGTATGAAATCATCTTAATGAAAAATTTCGAGTTACTTAACTTGTCGATATCCAACATCTAAGTTATTTACACTCGACGTTCTTACTTATAAATCACTTTACCATTTTCCGAATGTTGTCAAAAAGAATAGATTTCTTAAATCACAGTGGACCTCATAACATGGACCCGTAATCATATCACAATGTATCTGATAAATCAATCATTTGATATTATATTCTAATTCCATCGATAAACATATTGAAACAAATACGTTCGTGTAAAGTATTATACGTTTAATACTTTATTAATATTCTCAAGTTATAATATATATATATATACATATATATACATATCTATTTATATATAACGGTTCATGAATCGTCAGAATTTGGTCGAGGTTATAATGAATGTATGAACACAGTTTAAAATTCTTGAGATTTAACTTAACAAACTTTGCTTATCGTGTCGGAATAATATAAAGATAAAGTTCAAATTTGGTTGAAAATTTCCGGGTTGTCACAGTACCTACCCGTTAAAGAAATTTCATCCCAAAATTTGAATAGGATGATAATGGCTGACAATAAGTATGTTTTCATGACGTATACGAGTTGGAAATTAGAGTTTTATTATCATCAAGTAATATAGATAAAGTAATTTGATTTTTGTGAAGAGTACGAGTGAAGTTATCACAAAAGAATGAAATGAGTAAATGCACGTTCTTTTTAACCAATGACATAGTCACGGTTGATCTCCGGAATTCAAGGAATTTAGAGAAAATCTTCGTAATAAAATTTGGTTCTTCGATAATTAAAGAAATTAGGATCTTCTTTGGTTAAATGCGATGATTTGTTTCGATTCCTTTGTCTGCTATTTCACTATAAATCTACTCCCTTCGTTTTCTTATTTCCACAACTCATACCTTCTATTCTTTCTCCCTCAACTCATATTTTAAAGTATTCGTCAATATGCTCCATCCCATTCTGATCCTTGATATACTCCTAACTTTCATATCTGTCATTCTTCTTTTTCATCTACCACTGGAGGATTTTACGTTCGTGTTAAAAACTCAATCTAAATCCTAAATTTACTATTACCTTGGGGTTATAGTATTTTTAATTCTCCCATGCCTTTACGTTGCAATACGTATTGATATGCACGGTTTGTAATTTACTTGTTGTTGTCGAGCTTTATATTTTCTTTTATATTCAAGGGTCCCATACTTTTGTCTCCTCCTCCCGACTTGAAGTCAAGCGAATAACGGTCCAGAATTCGTAGGTATGGATTTCAAAATGAACATACTTAATGTTCTAAGAAAGGAACGGTAATAGCACGATCTTGATTTATCAAATTACCAGAATACCTCGAAAAAGACCGAATCACCAAGAAAAATATTTTCTTGATATGTTTAGAGGTTAAGTAGAATACAAGAGTCGTGTAATATGTCACATGATGACGTTATGATCTGTGAATCATTACGTTCCATTTAGAAACCCAGCATGACTTACTGTAATATAATCACGTTGATCAAGTGTCATTATATTATACTAATTCATGCTTCAGTTCCCAACACTACTTCAAAACATTCATACTTTATACTCGAAGGTTTCAGAATTTAGAAACTAAAACAGTTTCCTTTATGATGTGATACAGATAATGCGAGGTGATAAATGATTTCAGATAAGAATGGTTATGAAAATATCGTCAGAAATATGGAGGATATTTATAACGGAAGATACGATGATATCTTAGAATATTTAAGATAAGAGGATGATGAAGAATATTTTTCGCAAGGGTTTTAGAGCAAGGAGCAAGGTATTTGTTAAGGATTTCAGCAGACACTGAATCATTTGGATTCTTTGAAGGTAGATTTCGTCCTTGTGATTTGTCCACACCCTCCTTCATACTTTGCTCAATCCATTTTCCAGTTCCAAACGTTCTCTTTTTCTGAGTTTTGCCAACCCACTATTCTTTATCATCAAACTTTTTACTATTAAGGTCATTTACAGTTCTTGCTACTTCATCAGCATTTTTCAAAATTTCGAGAACTAGTTCGCAGTTTAGGGTGTTTTTCAGAAACTTCACATTCGCAGTATGTAAGTCTAGGAGATAGACATTATATGTATAACTGTTGGCGTCGACATGCTGCGAGATTTTAAAATACTGATTGCTAATTCCCAATGATTCGTATGGCAATTCTCGTTACAGGATGTAGATAGGTAAATGATGGGGTTTTGATAATTATAATGATTTTTCGGAAAATCAAAAATCAGTGAAGTTGTTGGTAAGTTTATTGCTAATGTGATGGAACATAAATGGTTCCCCGGTAACGATGGCGAAAGGGCAACGTATATATCAAGGTTGTAATAAGGTTGTTTCAACTGAAAAGTCGAAGTTGACTTGCTGGAGCTGTAACAAAACTGACTACTTTGGAAAGGAATTGAAAAGTCATTTTAGCTAATAAATGCCAAAGGGTCTGACAAGAATACATGTTAAACTATGACTTTGGTTTTATAAGTTTTTCAGGTACATAACTGTGGGTAACATGTGGTTGGATCATCATCTCGATTGTTCATTATTTGAAGTGTCTTCAGGAATTTCGGAGGTTTGAACACAGATTGTAATCGTTAATATACATATGATGTTCTAGCACAGTTTTGGAGTCAAAGTATAACTTGGAAAGATATAGGAATCTAAGAGTGATGATACTGGTTATATTTCGAATTGAATTCTGCGATTTCAAGATCAGCATATGTAATTGAATTTGAATGAGTATGGTTGTTTTGATTTTTATAAAAGAATGTGTATTGTTGAGAAAATAGTGTGTATAGTTGTTGATTGCTGAATCAGATTCGAAGAATGTACCATATTAATTGTGAATTTATATATCTCTCGGGTATTACCTACCCGTTAAAAAAAATTTCACAATTAATATTTTGTACAAAAGAATTTTATTACAGTCTTTACGAAAATATATATGTGTATATTTTCTTTAGATGTAACATAGATTTAATGAGTTAATATTAAATTAAACTCAACTGATTTATGGTTGAAACTAGAATTGAGTAATCTCTAAAACTTTAGAAATTACATAAGTATTTCTTCAATAATATTATGAATCAATACTTCATTATTTGTTGATACATGATGCTGGTTTTTGTGAAATTATTGTGAACTTCGCCAGGTACGAATGATGTTATTTGGAAAGTTTCGAGTACATCGATGATGAAAGTGTAAAATCAAACATATATTTAAATAATACACTTGGTTTATTATGAGTTGGAATTTATTGAATTGAGACAGAAATTGTAGCTAACGATGGTTATGTTACGGACGAAGGACGTACCTCATTGCATATTAGTAATATGAATGAACCGAGTAGTTAAGATTTACACATAATAGCTTAGTATGGAAAGATTTATTTTTATCTCAAAATTTATATATATATATAAAATATACATATAATTTCTTCAGAGGGAGTGAGTTAATACTTCATAACTCGTTGATACAATATACGCGTTATTGATTCGTAATGATGTCCACAGTGATTCTTGAACTGATGGAGTTTGTGATGTTATAGGTGCTGCTGATTCTGATAACACTGACGGCACTGACTGTGATGGTGATGCTACGGTACTGTTGATGCTGTTGTTAAAACAAGTCTAGCTTTTAAATCACGCATCATTCGTGTCAGGGTTTTTACTCTTCCTTCTATCATTTCGATTCACTCATCTGATTTATGGTTAGGGTTAGAATAGATAATCTTTAAGACTTTAGAGATTACATAATCGCCGCGGAGTGTTTCTCCAATGAAGTTATGAATCAACACTTCATCGTTTGTTGTTGTTGGTATTCCTTGGTATCTACAGGGCGTATGACATTGGTGCTCGTGGGACAAATTGTAAAGTTGAGATTTACGACGCGGTTGTGGTTGGGGGTAGTAATGGTACTGTTGGCGTTGATGATGGTAGTACTGGTTATACTGCTGGTGCTGCTGCTGGTGTTTATAACCTTTGCACCATCTTCTCCAAAGCCACTACCCGAGCGTGAAGCTCATTGAATTCTTCTATTACACCGGGGTGATTGTCAGTTCGGACGAGCGGATAAATAAAATCTAGAATTTGATGTAGTATATAATCGTGACGAGATACTCTGGAAATGAGAGAGAAAATGGTGTTTCGGACAGGTTCGCCGGTAAGTGCTTCAGGTTCTTCGCCAAGAGGGCAATGTGGTGGATGGAAAGGATCACCTTCTTCTTGTTTCCAATGATTGAGGAGGCTACGAACCCAACCCCAATTCATCCAAAATAGATGATGGCTGATTGGTTGATCCATTCCAGTCACACTGCTTTCGGAGCTTGAGTGGGATTCCATATCGGAATTCGAGGGACTTGAACTAATGACGAATTCCATTTAGTTCGATTGAATAAAGGATTTTTTGATATGAAATGATTTTCCGGCTATCGGGTGGTATTCTAATTACATAGAATATCTATATATATAGCGCAAATGATTTCGTAGATTACGGAGGAATTTACGGGATATGTCAGGCAAAGTTTACAGCAACAGATACGCTAAGATATGAATTTTGTCTATACACTATTCATGCAATCAATGCAGTAAGATGTGTCTAGACTAAGAATGATAAGCAGGCAATTTCCGACAAAAATGATAAGCAAAACTTTTGACATGCAGACACGGTCGAAGTCCAGACTCATTAATATATCCTAACGACTATCAGTTAGACACACTAATGTAAACCTGGTTCGCTAAGACCACCACTCTGATACCAATTGAAAGGACCCGTTCATATACATTATAAACAATTCATAATAGTTGATTACATCGCGAGGTATTTGACCTCTATATGATACATTTTACAAACATTGCATTCGTTTTTAAAAGACAAACTTTCTTTTCATCTAAAGTTGACAGCATGCATACCATTTCATAATACATCCAACTATAATTGACTTAGTAATAAGACACAATTGTAAGCCTTTAACTTGGGGTGATCAAGTTAGTGGCATTGTTCATGTGATAAGAGAACCATTCTACTTAGCTAACTAATTTCCTTAAAGTGACTTAAGGAATTGATTGTTCTTTTGATAAGAACAATCTGTATCTCATTGAAAATATGAGTTACCTAAGTAGGGTTTAATCTTTCAATGGGATAGAAAGATTGTTGGTGTGTCCTATTGAAGAACAGTGGGGTATAACTGGATCTCCACCGGGTTTGGAGAAAAGCTTAGTGAAGCTAACTCTCGAAATGATGTGTCGAGGAGTGGATTAAGGATGATTAGTAAAACATCCTCCCCAGCTACTATAAATCCTTGTGTTTTCACCCTTTAAATTTCTTACATTATTGCATTCACAAACACATATGCTTCTGCACTCAAAACTCATGCTTTCATCATCAAACATATCAAAAAGCTTTTAAGAAACCATTAAGTAATTATTCCCCCTAGTTACTTTCACCCATCTAAAATAAATCTGCCTTTTAGAAACCCGCTTTGTTTTACTTTAATAACCTTATGAATTACCTGCACAATCTTGATGGAAAGCGATTTACCTTCTTTGGGATAAGGGTAATAAACGAAGAATTACGCCCAAAGGAGAATTCAGCATGCACCAAAAACCAATCAACATATTTTTTCTAGTCCTCTGTAATTAACCAAAAATATACTTTGAGAAACTTCAACTTAAAAACCCTCAGGACGTGGTACTTTTGAGCTACCACAATTTTGAATAGCTTTAAATATCTCTTTCTCATTGAAGAGAGCCTCAAGAAGTGAACAACCATCTTGCGATAGACATTGACCCTATAAGTCTTATGGTTGAATGTTTAGGGACCAAATGGAATTGCAAGATGGCTCTTTAAAAATGTTAGAGAAGTAATTGAAAGCTTCATCCTTGATCTTGATTGGACCCTCTTCCCAGATCCCGCCAACTGATAAATCACGAATGTTGCATTTGGAATTCGAATTATGAAGAAATTATTGACTTTTTCCCCCCAAATCTTTGACTCGCGAATTCGAGGTCAAATCTAAGAGGTAGAATTTGAAACTTTGTAGATAGATTCACGAGATGAAACCTAACAAATTTGCATTTTTAATTTTTGCTACAGGTTTGATATTAAGAGATGCATCTAACATATGCATCTATCATATAAAGTGTACAAATTAGATCATGTTGTAACAATTTTACCGCAATACCAATGAATCATAACTTCATAAGAGATATTAGAAACATATTATGATCCAGCCTTCAATCACGTTAATGAATAAAACACCAAAATTTCACACAGTTTATTTGAGTTCAATCTGTGTAAAGATTGTGTTCAATCTGTCGAACTAGTTCATTTTGTACACATATTGAGTTTAAGATGTACATAGATTAAACTCAATCTGTATACATAATGATTTTTTTTATGAATTAAATTAATAAAAGTTTCAATCTGTATACATATTGGGTTCAATCTGCACATATATTGAGTTCAATATGCACAGATTGGGTTCAATTCGCACACATATTAGGTTCAATTGGGTCAGTCTGCACATAGATTGGGTCACTCTGCATACAGATTAGGTGGGTTCAATATGTTACAACGTGGGTTCAAACTATTTGTAGATTAGGTCAATCTGTTGCAGATTGGGTTCAATCTGTTGCATATTGGGTCAATCTATTGCAAATTGCATTCAATCTGTTGCAGATTGGGTCAATCTGTTGCAGATTGTGGCATAGTGAAGTTCAATCTGCCTACAGATTGAATGTTAGTCTGTTGGTTCTATGGGTCCTCTCCAGATCCCCACCCATATATATATATATATATATATATATATATATATATATATATATATATATATATATATATATATATATATATATATACAACAGTGGTAGGATCAAGGGGGAAGTAACCAATCGGTGGGAAGCGGGGGGAAGCAAATTTTCTTTTTTCGTTTTCTAAAAAAACTTTGTTCACGAACATTATAGACTGGATGAAAATATGATAAATATTTTTATTTTGGCCAAAAACGCTCGAAGAATTTATATATAACAATTGTCCTGTTTTTCGAGTATATGTTGAGATTTTAGATATTAGAGTTTAGATATTAGGGTTTATAGGGTTTAGATATTAGGGTTTAGAAATTTAAGGTTTAGGGTTTAGATTTAGGGTTTACATTTAGGATTTAGATTGAGTTTTTAACACGAACGGCTTAAAGTTTAGGGTGTAGGGTTTAGGGTTTAGTGTTTTGGGACTAAACCCAAAATCCTGGCTAAATTTTACTTCATAAATTATGAAAAAAAAAACGTTAACATTCTTCACGATCAATATTATCTTGAATATTTTTTTTGTCCATCGTTTTCCCGCCTAAATAATAACATTCATCATGAAGTGTCTTTTTAAATGTTCATATTTTTATCTAATTTATAATGTTCGTGAACAAAGTTTTTTCAAAAAATGAAAAAATGCTTCCCCCCGATTGGTTACTTCCCCATTGATCCTACACGGCTTGATATTTCCATCCACTTTGATAAATCCACTTATATTATGCATAGTTTGATTCGATATACGTGTGTATGCACATGTTTTAAGGGCTTCTCTTTCATAATTGAAGATCAATCAACCTATTGAAATTCAATATTGTTAATATTTTATTTTAATATCTATTTCTTTCTATTATCATTAAAGGAAACTCGGTATATTTATCTGCAATGAACTTCACCATAATGTACTTCCGCTTTTGTTATATATTTTGTAGTGACCCGAACTTTTCCATGATTATATATATTAAATAAAAACTATATTTACATAATTAAATGTTTCCAACATGTTAAGAAATCAAACTTGTTAAGACTTGATTAATTGAAATAGGTTTCATATAGACAATTGACCACCCAAGTTGACAACGTCTATTGAATTAAGAAGCTCGAAACGATACATAACGATTATCGTTATAACAACGTCTTACTAAATACATATGAATTATATTAAGATATTGTTACACTATAATTAACATGATAAAATGATAATTATATATATCATTAAGTATGTTAACAATGAACTACATATGTAAAACAAGACTACTAACTTAAGAATTTCTAAACGAGGCATATATGTAACGATTATCGTTGTAACGACATTGTAATGTATATATATCATATTAGGATAAATTCATACATCATAATATTATGTTAATGTAATAATTTAACATCTCATTTCTTATGATAAACAAGGGATTAATTACATTTAACCGGATCGTTAACTTAAAGGTTTCAAAACAACACTTACATGTAACGACTAACGATGATTTAACGACTCAGTTAAAATGTATATACATGTAGTGTATTAAGATGTATTAGTACACTTTTGAAAGACTTCAAGATACATATCAAAGTACTTCTATTTAGCAAAAATGCTTACAATTACATTCTCATTCATTTTCATCAACAATTCTACTCGTATACATCGGTATTCGTACTCGTACAATACAAAGCTTATAAATGTATTTACTATTGGTATATACACTCCAATGATCAGCTTTTAGCAGCCCTTGTGAGTCACCAAGACATGTGGGAACCATCATTTGGCAACTAGCATGAAATATCTAACAAAAATACAAACTGATGTGACCTTATATGGCCATGATACTTCACGTGAACATCAAACACACACCAACACTTTCTCATTCAACTTTCATGCATCAAATTGATCTCTCTCAAACTCTCTCTTGATTTCCTAAGTATTCTTCATCATCTTCATCAAAATCTAGCTCAATCTAGCTCAAAAATCCAAACATAAAACAACTTACAAAACAACAACTCAAGAGCACATCAAGAACACTTTCAAGTTTGTAAGTCTACTTCCAAGCTTTCTAATCCATTCCAAGTAATCATCTAAGATCAAGAAACCTTTGTTATTTACAGCAAGTTATCTTCCTTATTCAAGGTAATACTCATATTTACAGTAGATCATTTTTTTTGTCACTTCCAGTAGGTTTACCTACTAAACTTGAGGTAGTAATGATGTTCATAACATCATTCGATTTATATATATATATATATATATATATATATATATATATATATATATATATATATATATATATATATATATATATATATATATATATATATATATATATATATATATATATATATATATATATATATATATATATATATATAACTATCTTATTCGAAGATTTAAACTCGTAATCACTATAACATAGTTTAGTTAATTCTAAACTTTTTCGCAAACAAAGTTAATCCTTCTAACTTAACTTTTAAAATCAACTAAATACATGTTCTATATCTATATGATATGCTTACTTAATGATTTAAAACCTGGAAACACGAAGAACACCGTAAAATCGGACATACGTCGTCGTAGTAAAACTGAGGGCTGTTTTGGGTTAGATAATTAAAAACTATGATAAACTTTGATTTAAAAGTTTTTCTTCTGGGAAAATGATTTTTCTTATGACCATGAAACTATATCCAAAAATCATGGCTAAACTCAAAATGGAAGTATGTTTTTCAAAATGGTCATCAAGACGTCGTTCTTTCGACTGAAATGACTACCTCTTACAAAAACGACTTGTAACTCATATTTTCGACTATAAACTTATAATTTTTCTGTTTAGTTTCATAAATTTTAGTTCAATATGAAACCATAGCAACTTGATTCACTCGAAACGGATTTAAAACGAAAAAATGGTGGGTAAAACAAAATTGGTTAAAAATGGTTAATTTGACTACGGGATGAATTTACAAAAATCTATACTAACCATAACTTAACTAACTTATATTGTATTAAACATATAGTCTAAAATATATTATGTAACCTTGATAGACCATAGACACGTATACAATGTTTTGACATATCATATCGACGTCATCTATATATATTATTTGGAACAACCATAGACACTCTATATGCGGTAATGTTCGAGTTAGCTATACAGGGTTGAGGTTGATTCCAAAATAATATATATACTTTGAGTTGTGATCGAGTCTGAGACTTGTGTACACTGGGTCGTGGATTGATTCGAGATATTATATATTGATTTATTTCTATACTACTAACTGTGGACAACTAATTGTGGACTACGAACGTTGGACTGTTAACTTAACAAACTTAAATCGTTAAAACATAATAAAACATATTCTGAATATATTTCGATCCTACTTTGATATATATGTATATATTTTTTATAGGTTCATGAATCGACCAGTAGCCAAGTGTTATTTTTCGACGAAGGGATAATCTGTGAAAGTGAGTTATAGTCCCATTTTTACTATCGAATATTTTTGGGACGAGAATACATGCAGTTTTATAAATGATTTACAAAATAGACACAAGTACTTGAAAATTACATTCTATGATTGAATTATCTTATTGAATATCACCCTTTTGCTTGGTAACCTAAGAATTAGTGAACGCCACTAATTGATGCGTATCTTGAAGATAGATCTATGGGCCTAACGAACCCCATTCAGGTTATGGATGCTTTAGTACTTCGATTTTTATATACAGATGAGTGTACCTGTATATTTGAGGATATTCTATATGCATTTGTTAATGTCGGTTACCAGGTGTTCTTCATATGAATGATTTTTATACATATGAGTGTTCCTGTATTATATTTTTTTGCAGATGAGTGTTCCTGCAGTTAATTATGAAAAATGAAATCTTGTGGTCTATTAATATAATTTGATATATAGGTTAAACCTATAGCTCACCAACATTTTTGTTGACGTTTAAAGCATGTTTATTCTCAGGTGATTATTAAGAGCTTCCGCTGTTGCATGCTAAATAAAGATAGGATTGGAGTCTGCATGCTTGTACAATATTGTTTAAAAACTGCATTCGAAGACTTAAGTTGTTGTGTAATATTATTGTAAACTATTATGTAATGGTCGTGTGAAAACGCTATATTTTAGATTATCATTATTTGATAATCTTCGTAATATTTTAAACCTTTATCGCAAATATAAAGGTTATGGTTTGTTTCAAAAATTGAATGCAGTCTTTGAAAAACGTCTCATATAGAGGTCAAAACCTCGCTACGAAATCAATTAATATGAAACGTTTATAATTATTATGAACGGGACATTTCATATTTAACAGTTGCGAAATATATTTTTACAACTTTCAATGAACAGGTTAAAGAAAAATAATGTATTTATCTGCAACAAACTTCATTATACGGTTAAGGCTACCAAAGGGCTATATATACTTTTTTTTTTGTTCCAATGTAAGTCATATACCCCAAAAAAAAATACTATTGTAGGCTATATACTCTCAACGAATGTGTTAATATAAACCAATACAAATTATTAACCGGTTTCAAGTTTTTGGAAAACTTCTTTCAAGTTTTTGGAAACCTTTAGAAAATCCGATTGTATAGAACGATTTGCAGTAGTGTGGTGATCATTCCTACCAAATTTCATGATCTGAATCGGTGATTTGAGCAACTTTTGATCAGAATTTGATGTTCAACGGTTTCGAACAAAACTTCTTCGAATTCATGAATTTTAGTTCGTTTTTAGATCGATTAATGATTGTTCTTTGTAAATCGGAGGTTCGGAAATCTTACCGTTCATTTTTGTGGCTTGATTAGCAGGTTCCGACGAATTTCTAATTTCTCCGCCTGTCACCGCCGTACAACCACCATTGTCTAGCCGGAATCTTTATCCGTGTTCTCCATCTTCATCAATTTAACTCGATCGGGTGAAGCTATGCTAACAGAGTGAATCAATCGGGTGAAGCTCAACCCATTAGACATACATCTCAATCGATCACTGTTAGTGAAATGAAGATGATCAATTTAACAGGTAGCATGTTACTTTTTGTATACATCGATACACTTTTTGATTGTATGTGATTGAAATTGGTATTTTTTGGGGGGTATAGAGCCTATATTGAAACAAAAAAAAAAATATATATATATATATATATAGTCATTTGGTAGCCTTAACCTTTCATTATAATATGTACTTCTACTTTTATATTCAACAGTTACAAAATTATATTTTTACAACTTTGTCTAACGGATGGACTCATAAAGCTATATAACTGAAAAAATTAGGTTTTTTAAATTCGCTGATTAAAAATATGAACCTACTTACACATACATGCAAGGTTGCAAAATTCGCTAGTCGGGGATTAATCGGTCCGGACTTTGAAATGATTAATCGACAATGTGGGAATTAATCGGGGATTAATCGGATTGTACCTTATACAATTAAATGATAAATTTTAAAAATTTATGTGTAAATATAGAAGAAAACCATAGACATAAAATATAAACTTTAACATAATTGTCTAATATTGTTCATTTTATACAAAAACTTTAAAGTATTAGTTTTTATTCATGTTAAAATGTTGATCAATTTTGACTTTGACTGACCAAATTCGATTTTGAACCATCAATGTACGTTGACCGACTAAATAAACGGATTTTGGAAAAACGGAACGGACTGCTCTTAAAAATGATTAATCGGAGATTAATTGGAGATTAAGCGGGTTTTTTACAACAGTGCATACATGTCGAATTTCTTAGATCCATATAAGCCTCCATTTTGTAGCAACTTTTTTACTCTTCTTTCTTTCATATATTTAAACGACTAGATAAAGTGTTGCGTTTTTTGTTGTTTTTTTTTTTTTTTTTGTTTTTTTGTTTTTTTGTTTTGTTTTACTTTATTTTATTATTTACATCTGTCTATTTTGTTGAAATTTGGGCACATAAACATTTTCGTTGAAGTTGGTGACACATAATCTATTTGAAGTACATGTTTCGAAATAATCAAGATACGCCATCCAAGAAATTTCACCATTGAAATGTTCCCATAGCATGTAGAAATTACTCGAGTGAACCATAGCGATAATTTAAGACGAATCATAGAGACGATCCTTGTAATTTTGTCTTCTTTAAATAACCGAACAACATATTGTCATATTAAACCAATGTATCATTTTTTTTTTTTAGGTTTTTAGAGGAGACCTCCTTATCAATAACCACATTGGTCTCCACTAGTGGTTAAAACTCTTGAACAACGAGCCATCGAGCGACGAGACCCGTAACCGGGTGAATTTCACACATTAACACCCCTTCGGTTAAGAGTCCATTTTAGTTCGATCTTGGACGTTAACAAAATTTGAACCTGAGTATCCTGTTTTAGGTGGAACTCGGTGAACAATGTGCTATGTTCAATGTACCTTGTTTATTTCATAATTAGAAATGCATAGCGACGATAATTTAACTAATATTGCATAGCGAAGAGTCATTCATCTGGTTTGTCTCAAATTAATATTGCATCATTTTAGCTAATATCGGATAATTTAAGACGAACCAAATTGATGATCCTTGTAATTTTGTGTTCTTTAACTAACCGAACAACATATTGTCGTATTAAAGGTACGTTTGTTGTTCACAACATATATCAAAGGTACGTTTGTTGTTCACAAGGTGTGTTTTATTTAAAATTTTAGTACCTTAAAATTTTAAGTATTAAAGTTCGTACTAAACTAGAATCAATTCAAGCTTAGTGGTCTTACGTTGGATTGTCTTCTTTTTATGGTCATTGAAGTTAGTGAACCTAGTATTTGTATTATTGTTCAATGAACTTTGGATCCAGGGCCATTTCATAAATTTACTTTATTGTGTAACTTTTATATATATATATATATATATATATATATATATATATATATATATATATATATATATATATATATATATATATATATATATATATATATATATATAGGGGCAGGATCAATGGAGAAGTAACCAATCGGGGGAAGCAAATTTTTTTTTCATTTTTTTTGGAATTTTTTTTCCGGCATCAAGATCACACGAAAATATGAACATTTAGAAGAGATATTTCGTGATGAATGTTATTATTAAGGCGGAAAAACGATTGACAAAAATAACATTCAAGATAATATTGTTCGTGAAGAATATAAACGTTTTTTTTCTTCATGTTTTGTGAAGTAAAATTTAGCCCGATTTAGAGTTTAGGGTTTAGGTTTTAGGGTTTGGTGTTTTGAGTTTATTCCATAAACCCAAAACACCAAACCCTAAACCCTAAACCCTAAACCCTAAACTCTAAACCGTTCGTGTTAAAAACTCAATCTAAATCCTAAATCTAAACCCTAAATCTAAACCTTAAACCCTAAATTTCTAAACCCTAATATCTAAACCCTAATATCTAAACCCTAATATCTAAACCTCAATAGCTAAAACCTCAACATACGCTCGAAAAACACGATAATTGTTATATATTATTTCTTCGAGCGTTTTCCCGCCAAAATAAAAACATTTATCACAAAGTGTAACACCCCGTTTTTCCGTGCACGTCTAAAGGTACAAACTTAATTATTAGCACGTTTGTAAATGAGCCTAGTGTTAGTTAATGAGTATATATATATATATATATATATATATATATATATATATATATATATATACACACACACACACACACATATGTATGTGTGTCGCATTAGTATTGAGTCGTATGAGGCTTAAGGTCGAAGCTTAGACGAGCATAAGAAGAGTGAACGAGGTGTGTTAGTGGTTTGAGCCATCATTTTATGCTAACTTGTCGAAGGGATCAGGATCAGGCCACTGTCGCGCCGCGAGAAATGGGTCCGCGACGCGACAAGCAAAGCAAATCTGGATCAGAACATGAGTTAAGAGTGGTGGTTTTTCCTTTGTAACGTCGCGCCGTGACATTTAGCGCCACGCCGCGGCAATTCTGCAGTTCTGATTCCGGTTTTAGCTTAAATTAAATGACTTTAAGGGACAAAATGGTAATTTGACATGTAAATCTGATGGGGGCATTAACTCTCCACCACACATCCATTTATTTCATTTCCTTTTCCTTTTTCTTTTCTATTTCTCTCCCAAAACACAAAACCTACTTAGTTTAATCTTGAGATTTGGAGTTGGAGATTTGTGAATCAAACCTATGAGCGAGATTTAAAGTTGTTCTCCTTGTTACTAGCTACAAGAAGATAGTCTTGGTAAGTTCTAACTTTATGTTTTAAGTTTTAATTGGTTAAAGGCTAGGGTTTGGGTTACTAGAGATTTGTATGACCCATTTGAGAGTAAAATGGGCGAGTTTGTGTTATGTTGTTGTAATGAAACCCTAATAGCCACAATTTAGGGTTTTGGCCTTGTGATTTGAGGTTGTAAGTGCCAATTGGTGTTGTTAATCACTAATGCACTTTAAGATTTATGAAAGAAGTGTAAATCGGTAAGTTTGACTTGATTGTGAATCTAAGAAGTGTAAATGGGTCAAAATGTACTAGTTGACCTAATTAGATGAAATGGGTATGGATTGCCCTAAGTTTTGTGTTAATTGAAGTTAATAGACTTTAATTCACTAGTCTTAGTGATTAAAGTCGAGTCTTGGCCATTTATGGGCGGTTGTGAGTAGTTGAGTCATTTAATTCAAATTGGGTCATTAAATGCTCAAGTGGGAGTATTGTGGTTAATCCCACTAGTTGTGAAATTGAATGTGCACTTAATGATTTAGGTACATTGCGTTGAAGCTCGAAAGTGCTAAATCATCATCCTTGTGACAAGGTGAATGGAATAATTATATATGCATGTATATGATTTATTTGCTTGTGGGGTATGGGTTAAAGTTCGATGTTGACGATACCATACCCTAGTGTATATTTGTGTTGTTCATGAGGGTTTAAAGTTCGTTGTTGACGATACCTCATACGTATGGACTTAAAGTTCGATGTTGACGATGCCATACGATTATTATAGTGACGTTGATGAGGGTTTAAAGTTCGTTGTTGACGATACCTCATATGTGGGTTTAAAGTTTGGTGTTGACGATACCACATTAATATAGGTGAATGGGATTTAAGTTCGATGTTGACGATACCATTCGTTGGGCTAGCCTTGAGATCTTGAGTACTACGGATGTTGTGAACGTCATCGTTATACTTGTGTTTTAGCATATTGTATTGTTGTGTTATAAGCTATTGTTATACTAGCCTTGTTATCGTGATACTTAGCGTTATACATGTGAAGGGTATGCTAATTAGGTAACTAGTATGTATGCGGATTTGATAAGTGTTTGCAAGTAAGTAGGTTATATATATGTATGTATAATTGTTGCACTCACTAAGCCTTGCTTACCCTCTCTTTGTTTACCATTTTATAGGTTCCGGCTTGGACAAGGGTAAGGGCATACGTTTGGACTAGTGGTCTCCCGCTTATGTTGTCGGGAGTGCTTTTGGTGTTAGCTTTTGAAGTTGTCATAACGTTTTGGGTAGTTTAGCCCCAAACCTTGCTCGAGGTCGTTTGGATTATAAACTATCATTGTAGTGGGTCAAACTTGTATAAAACTTAATTAATGGCCTTCGTGCCTTTTTGTAAATGTTTAAGTTGATGTACGTTTAAATGGAACTTGTGGAATGATTTACATATTTAATTGGCGCGTAAATGTGTACTATAATAATAAAAAAAAAAAATTATCGTATGGAATACGGGTTGGGTTGTTTCACAAAGTGTCTCTAATAAATGTTCATATTTTCATCCAATCTATAATGTTCGTGAACAAGGTTTTCTCAAAAAACGAAAAAAATGTTTTTGCTTCCCCCGCTTCCCCCCGATTGGTTACTTCCCTCTTGATCCTACCACTATATATATATATATATATATATATATATATATATATATATATATATATATATATATATATATATATATATATATATATATATAGTAGAGGGATCAAATAAGAACTTTTTTGGTGTGAAAACCCTGAGAACTCAAAAATACACTGAAATTCGAACAAAAAAGGGAAATTCGAGCAAATAAAGTGACGGGAAAGCAAAAAAATGGGAATTCGAGCAAAAAAAACAAAGTCGAGCAAAAAAAAGTTAGCGAGCGAACAAAATCTTGAAATTCGAACAAAAATTGCGAAATTCTAACAAAAATGTGTTCTACATTTTTGAAATTCGAACAAAAAAATGTAGAACACATTGATAGTCGAACAAAAATGTGTTCTACATTTTTGTAATTCGAACAAAAAAAAAAGGCGGCCGAACAAAAATGTGAAATTCGAACAAAAATGTGTTCTACATTTTTTAAATTGGAACAAAAAAATGTAGAACACATAATAGTCGAACAAAAATGAGTTCTACATTTTTGTAATTCGAACAAAAAAATAATAAAAATAAAAAAATTTGTTTTCCGTGTCCCTTTTCTGTTTGTCCGTGTCTCTTTTTTTTCGAATTTCAGTGTATTTTTGAGTTCCTAGAGTTCTCACACTAAAAAAGTTCTCACTGGATCCTCTTCATATATATATATATATATATATATATATATATATATATATATATATATATATATATATATATATATATATATATATATATATATATATATATATATATATAGGGTGAGGATTAATGAAGAACTTGGGTAGGGAGAGAACCTAGAGAACTCACATATTAATGTACTTGCACCTACCATATGTACCTATTATTTGAAAAAAAAACTAAAAAAAATTAAATAAATAAAAAATTTCGAAAAAAAAATATTTTTTGCTGGAAATTTTTTTTTTTAAAATTTTTTTATTCCACGTCAGCAGACTGATTGCCACGTCAGCTAGACTGACGGCCACGTCAGCATAGACTGACACGTGGCTTAGTCTATGCTGACGTGGCAGTCAGTCTGCCTGACGTGGCAGTCAGTCTGCTGACGTTGCATGCTGAAGCGAAATAAAAAAAAATTTCCCCAATTTTTTTTTCAAAATTTAGCCCAATTTAGAGTTTGGGGTTTAGGGTTTATTGTTTTGGGTTTAGTCCCTAAACCCTAAACCCTAAGGGGACTCAGGTTCAATCCTCACAAACATCACTTTGGGGCCTTGCCTTTCAAAAAAAAAAAAAAAAAAAAAAAAAAAAAAACCTAAACTCTAAACCGTTCGTGTTAAAACCTCAATCTAAACCCTAAACCCTAATATAAACCCTAATTTATGTTTAGGAATGAATTGATGCGATAGAACGAAAATACCCTTACTAATATGAGTGAAATAAATGAAATAACATGGTGCTAAGAAAGACTCGTCATGTAACTAAAATAACATGGTGATATGGGTTCTCTCCTATGTCAAGTTCTCTCTAGATCCTTTCACTATTGTAACAACCCTACTTTTTTCGTTATTATCGTTACTTGTCCGTTAAATATTGAACGGTGATTACATAGAACTTTATGTGTTTAATTGAATTAAATGCATACTTGATCCTAGTGGATTGCTTGAATTAATATGTTTATTTAATTAGTGAACTTGTTTCGGATATCGCAATACCTAGAAAACGACACGATTAAGTTAATCGCCTAGAAAGCTTTTCAGTTTACGGAACTTAGTAAAACGATAAAATAATTATTTTTAATAATTATTGAATTTAAGAAAAACTTATTTAGATTATTATTTATTTATGAAATTAAACCCGGTGATTGCGTTTCAATGACTAGTTAACATTCCGGAGACCCGGTACGGTTAACGACACTCAAAACGGACCACAGGCACATGAATAAATGACCAAACGAGCCCAATGACCACCCCACTTGGGCCATTCGGCCGAACCACCACCATCCCCCCTTAATTTTGTTGTTGTTAGCTTATTGGACTTGCAAAGGTGTTGTGATTAGGGCCTAACTATAAATAATTAGCAAGTTACTAGAAACCCTCATTCCCCCTATTCTTTTTTTGGCTGACTTTCTACTCCACCATCTTCCCCCTATTGAACCATCGACACACACACACACCCCCAATACACACACTAAAACTCAAAATTTGATCAAGTCTCGAAGATAAACATTATTCCTCTTGTCGTTCTACACGCGTACGTACTAGCAATTCGTGTTTTTAAGGTATAATTGATAACCCTAATTTTATTAGGTCAGTTTTTTTGTTCAATTTCATAGTGTATTAATGTCAAGTGCTCAATTACATGCGATTAGAGTTGTCGTTTATCGTTAAATTGCTCGATTGTTGATGTTGCTATGAATCACGAATTTGTATGTTAAGAATTTGATCAAATTGATTTATTTACTGATTATTAATTATATCTAGATGGATAGATCTCGAAAAATTAATAAGTTTGGACTTTGATTTCACATGATTTCGTTATCGTATGCTCAAGTTATGATTAAACGAAGTTGTCGTAGGATTTCGCATGATGTACGAATTTTATGGATTATGTGCTTTATGAATTAGCTATTGAAATGTGTACAATTATAATCCTTGTTAAAAATCATGCAAGTTGGACTTAAGATTTGCGTCAAAAGCTTTTGTAATGCTCTCGGTGTGTCAAAACGAAGATTTGTGTTTTCTAATGAGCTGAAACTGTTTTCGTAGTCACAGGAAATGACGTAACATGAATTATAAGATGATTTAGACTT
Organism: Rutidosis leptorrhynchoides; assembly: GCF_046630445.1. NCBI lineage: Eukaryota > Viridiplantae > Streptophyta > Magnoliopsida > Asterales > Asteraceae > Rutidosis > Rutidosis leptorrhynchoides. The sequence continues at coordinate 217,823,968 of NC_092335.1, forward strand.
TGATCTTCTGGAATATGATAGTTTATATGTTCCTAAGTATATCTCATTTGCATTCTAGCTTCTGAAAATCTGATTTGCCATGAGTTATATGCACCACCAAATGACATGTCTGATTATTGTTCGAAAACTGAAGGTCTGATTTCATTGAATTAACTGTATAAATTGGCTACATGAAAGTTTTTGGTTATTTTACCACTAAAACTTTGAAGTGTCTGGAGTAAGCTCCAATTGGCTGTTCATTAAAAGATAATTTCAATTTTAAATGAGAATTAATCTAAAACTGATGCGCGTGCAGAAACTGATTTGGTAAACCGTAACTAGACCCCTTCTGAAACCCGACTTGTAGACATCGTATGAGGCCCTGGCTGGACTTTTGGAAATTTTTTTTGAGTCTACTTATGATCTGGAGTTTTCCATGTTTTCATGATATATTTTCTATGAATTACATGCGATTGTTTACAACTGGTGCGTGATTTTGATACAAGACGATAATTTGTTAACGCGTAATTGCTGAACTATGAGCTATAACATGTTACTTGATTTAGGATTGACATATTGACCAAGATTGCCTGACCTACTGAGATGTTTGCCTTAATTTGACCCCTTTGACCGAGTTGACTTTTGGTTTGACTTTGGTTGACTTGCTTGGACTAGTTGACTATTACTTGCTTATTGAGTCAGTCTGAGCACTAGGACTATGCGTACACTATGAGTTGACATAGTGTGATCTATGTATTTACTTAAGATGACCTATTTGACTAGGTTTCGTTTTTCGACCGTGATTGTCCGATTACCGTACGGATTTTACTAAGAGATTTTTCAGTGCTTTGCTAAGGTGAATCTACAGTCCCTACTACTTTTTACATGGGATGAGATAACATGCTTTTTCTAATGTTTTACATATTAGGCACGAGTAACTTAAACAATATACATATGAGTTCAGATCATAAATCCCTTAGCTTGATTATATTAATTACTTTACCTAAGTTTGACTTATAGGGACGGTACCGTTAGGTTTGAAAAACCTTGCCTCAACGTACGGGGTACTTATTCTGTTGTAACTTGTACACTTAACCGGTGTATGCTTAGAAAGGGTAAAAGGAAGACGTGTAGCGCTTTAGCTATCTGCAGGGTTAAAGCCTTATAATCAAGTGCTCATGCTAATGTATAGTTTTTATGATGCTTTTATTTTTCAGAAATCTCGTGGCCTAACCTACGATAAATGTTTTACTAAACCTGTAGATTCACTCAACGTTTTTCATTGACCTTTTGCATGTTTTTATCTCAGGTCCTTAGAGGTAATGATTCCGCTAGCTGGGATTACTTTGACTGCTTGTTTGCTGCTAGTTCTGGAATGTTGTCCAGCATGCTTTTGATATGACTTATTTCAAGAACATATATTGGCATTGTTGGTTGAATGTTGGTTAATGGACTAACCGACAAGTTAAGTATGATGCTTAACCAAAGTTTGTTTTGATGATGACACACACATATGCACAAGTGATGATCGACATCTTAACATAAAACACGCAAGTTCACTAATTCATACTTGATCTCGTAAATGACCAAGTCAAACAAAACTTAAAGAATGAAAATAAAGATCATTAAAATACACGGTCAAAGTACGGTCCACCGTACACTTAGCGGTAGAAGCCCAGACTGAATCTGCAACGCAGTTTTGTGAAAACAAGTTGCACGGCTGCCACCACGGTCAACCGTAGTGCGCCCGCAGAATCTTCTGTCACCATATTTTTATCAAATTTAGTTTGACCACTTCACGACATCTATAATTCATGAAACCTTTTTCAACACGCTTAGAATAGATTTTCTTTCCATACTTAATTGAGTCTTGGTCATAAAAACACTAATCTTAGTTAATTACGCTTAATTACATCTTAATGACAAATTAACCATAATTAGGCATAACATATAAGTGTTAATCAATAACTTGTGATCTTAAAATTTGTCTAGACATTCTTAGGATGATCACCAAGTACCAACACACATAGGCTAATGTCACTAAAACACTAATTACAATTAAAGATTACTTAGTGACAAATTAAAGCTAAATGAAGAACAATTCTTTTGAGTAAAGACTTGTAATCCTAAAATACACTTAGATACATTTTGGATGGTCACCAAGTCCCAACTAGAGATTGCTCTTCCCTTGTGCATGTGTTGGACATTAATGTGTGCTTACACATTAATCATGCAATATGTTATATTGCAAGTAAGCTTGCTAAAGCTTAAACCATAGCTCATAGTTTAGCAAATTGCATTTTCCGCATCTTGTAGCATACTTTAGAAATTCGTACGTCGTAGAAAGATCCTACTATAGCTCAGAGCACATAAATCAATAATTCATGACCAACTCCAGATCTTAACTACACTTAAAATAGATTCCAAAAAGTCCGGCCAAAGCCTCATACGATAAATAAAAGTCCAATATCAGAAAGGATCAATTCATAGTTCATTACAGAAATTTCTGCCAGCGCGTCAGTATTTAAACATTTTTCATAAAATATAGAAAATAGATTTTGATGAACAGCCAATTGGTGTCATCTAAAAAAATCCCAAAGTTTAAGTGATAAAATAATCATAAGCATTTATTTTGCCAATTTGTACAGTTTCGCAAAACATTACAGACTCGTCAGTTTTTGACCAACAATCAGACACATCAAATAGACAAGCATATATCTCATGGCAATTCACGTTTTTGCAAGTTTTCATACAAATGAAACATGTCAAGGAACACTTAATCTAACATATTCCAGAATATCAAATTCTAAATCAACTTCTAGTTCATTCTAGAAATTTTTATGTAACTTTAAAAACAGATTTAGCTCACTTAACGTCACGAAACTTCGTTTTGACATAACGGGAGCATTACATAACCTTTTGACGCAAATATTAAGTCTAAATTGCAAAAAATTTCACAATATATACAGTAGTACACTTTATATAAGCTAAAACATAAAGCATGCAACTCAGAAAATTCGGATATCATGCAAACCCTAACGAAAACTTCTATTAATCATAATTTAAGCATCCGGTAACGAAATCATGCAAAATCAAAGTCCAAACTCAATAGTTTTTCGATCTCTATCCATCCAGATAATCATCCAAGATTAGTTCATAAGTCAATTTTATCAGATCATTAAAATACAAATTCGTTTTTCATGCAATCAACGCTAATCGAGCAATTAAACGATAAACGATAACACAAGACACCGTTAATTGAGCACTAGACTTGATTACACTATGTAATTGAAATAAAATCAGATCTAATAAGATTAGGGTTGGTGTTTATATCTTTAAACACAAATCAATTAGTACTAGCGTGTAGAGGACGATCAAAGGAAGCACTTTCGTGTTGAAGGTTCAAGCAAACAAGCAATTTTTTATGGTGATTGATTAGGATGAAGATGTCGACATGTATGGGGTGTTGGGAGCTGATCTTGGTCATGGTTTAGGGTTAGGGGTGGAAGAATTTTGATTAAATGCCTTTTTATACTTATTTCCTTAATTAGGTTAGGGCTTAAACTAGTAACAAGTAACCATGGGCTAAAAACAAGACCAATATGATGGGGTGGAGTGGAATTTCGGCCATGAGGGTCCAAAAGGAAGTTAATGGACTCAAAAATGATGCTAGATGACTTTCTATGGGATCCAGTTAAGAGCCTTGAAGTGTCGTTAGCCGAAAACGCAAACCGGATCGATAAACGTTAATTTCTCGCGTTCTTAATCTATATAAATTCTAATAAATTGAAAGTATGTTTAAAACATAATAATTACATAAAATAATGATTAAAAGTGAAATACCATTCGTTTCGTTATTTTCTTGTACGCGCGTGGTCCGTTTCGAGTGCCGTTAACCGTACCGGATCTCCGGAACTTAACTAGTCTTTAATACGAATTCACCGGATTTAATTTACTAAATAAATAATAAATTAAATAAGTTTTTCATAAAGTTAATAATTATTAAAAATAATTATTTTATCGTTTTTCTGAGTTCTATAAACTGAAAAGCTTTCTAGGCGATTAACTTAATCGTAACGTTTTCTAGTTATTTCTCTATCCGAAATAAGTTCACAAATTAATATAACATATTAATTCAAGTAATCCACTAGGATCAGATATGCATTTAATTCTGTTAAACACATAAGGTTATAAGTAATCACCGTTAAATATTTAACGGACAAGTAACGATAGTAACGGAAAAAGTCGGGTTGTTACATTACCCACCTGTTATGAAAAATTTCGTCCCGAAATTTTAGTGTACGTCTGCCGTAGTCTTCTCCTCGGGAAGTAGTTGCGGATACTTTTTCTTCATCTGATCTTCAAGTTCCTACGTGAATTCTAGTCCTCTGTGTGCTTTCCATCGAACTTTAACTATCGGGATTCTGCTTTGCTTTAACCGCTTGACCTCGCGGTCCAAGATCTCAATAGGTTCTTCAACAAAATGAAGCTTGGAAAAAACTTGTATCTCTTCTAAAGGAATTACCATACTTTCATCTGATAAGCATTTCTTCAAGTTAGAAACATGGAAAGTGTCATAAACTTAGCGGAGTTCTTGCAGTAGTTTCAGCCTGTAGGCTACCGGTCCAATTCTCTCGGTAATCTCAAATGGTCTAATATATCTCGGACTTAGCTTGCCTCTTTTACCAAAAGGCACTACACCCTTCCAGGGTGATACTTTGAGTATAACCTTATCTCTAACCTGAAATTCTAAATTTCGCCTTCTAACGTCGGCGTAACTCTTTTGAAGACTTTGCCCCGTTTTCAGTTTCTCTTGTATCTGCGCGATCTTCTCGGCTGTTTTATGTATGATCTAAGGACCAGTCTGTAGTGACCCGAACTTTTCCATGTTTATATATATATTAAATGAAATTGTTATTTACATGATTAAGTATTTCCAACATGTTAAGCAATCAAACTTGTTAAGACTTGATTAATTGAAATAGGTTTCATATAGACAATTGACCACCCAAGTTGACCGGTGATTCACGAACGTTAAAACTTGTAAAAACTATATGATGACATATATATGGTTATATATATAGTTAACATGATATTATGATAAGTAAACATATCATTAAGTATATTAACAATGAACTACATATGTAAAAATAAGACTACTAACTTAATGATTTTGAAACGAGACATATATGTAACGATTATCGTTGTAACGACATTTAATGTATATATATCATATTAAGAGATATTCGTACATCATAATATCATGATAATATAATAATTTAAAATCTCTTTTGATATTATAAACATAGGGTTAACAACATTTAACAAGATCGTTAACCTAAAGGTTTCAAAACAACACTTACATGTAACGACTAACGATGACTTAACGACTCAGTTAAAATGTATATACATGTAGTGTTTTAATATGTATTCATACACTTTTTAAAGACTTCAAGACAATTATCAAAATACTTCTACTTAACAAAAATGCTTACTATTACATCCTCGTTCAGTTTCATCAACAATTCTACTCGTATGCACCCGTATTTGTACTCGTAAAATACACAGCTTTTAGATGTATGTACTATTGGTATATACACTCCAATTATCAGCTCTTAGCAGCCCATGTGAGTCACCTAACACATGTGAGAACCATCATTTGGCAACTAGCATGAAATATCTCATAAAATTACAAAAATATGAGTAATCATTCATGACTTATTTACATGAAAACAAAATTACATATCCTCTATATCTAATCCATACACCAACGACCAAAAACACCTACAAACACTTTCATTCTTCAATTTTCTTCATCTAATTGATCTCTCTCAAGTTCTATCTTCAAGTTCTAAGTGTTCTTCATAAATTCCAAAAGTTCTAGTTTCATAAAATCAAGAATACTTCCAAGATTGCAAGTTTACTTCCATGTTTTCTAAATCCATTCCAAGTAATCATCCAAGACCAAGAAACCTTTGTTACTTACAGTAGGTTATCTTTCTAATACAAGGTAATAATCATATTCAAACTTTAATTCAATTTCTATAACTATAACAATCTTATTTCGAGTGGAAATCTTACTTGAAATTGTTTTCGTGTCATGATTCTGCTTCAAGAAATTTCAAGCCATCCAAGGATCCTTTGAAGCTAGATCCATTTTTCTCATTTCCAGTAGGTTTATCCAAGGAACTTGAGGTAGTAATGATGTTCATAACATCATTCGATTCATACATAAAAAGCTATCTTATTCAACATTATAAACTTGTAATCACTAGGACATAGTTTAGTTAATTCTAAACTTGTTCGCAAATAAAGTTAATCCTTCTAACTAGACTTTTAAAATCAACTAAACACATGTTCTATATCTATATGATATGCTAACTTAATGATTTAATACCCGAAAACACGATAAACACCATAAAACTGGATATACGCCGTCGTAGTAAAACCGGGGGCTGTTTTGGTTGGGATAATTAAAAGCTAAGAAGAACTTTGATTTAAAAGCTATACTTCTGGAAAAATGATTTTTCTTATGAACATGAAACTATATCCAAAAATCATGGTTAAACTCAAAGTGAAAGTATGTTTTTCAAAATGGTCATCAAGATGTCGTTCTTTCGACAGAAACGACTACCTCTTTTAAAAATGACTTGTAACTTGTATTTCCGACTATAAACTTATACTTTTTCTGTTTAGATTCATAAAGTTAAGTTCAATACAAAACCGTGGCCACTGGAATCACTCAAAACGGATTAGAAACGAAGAAATGGCGAGTAAAACAAGATTGATAAAAACTACTCATTTTACCTACGTGAAAGTTACTAATAAATCTATTCCAACCATAACCTAATCAACTTATATTGTATATTATGTAATATTGAGATACCAAAACACGTATACAATGTATCGACCTATCATGTCGACCCATCTATATATATATATTGCGGAACAACCATAGACACTCTATATATGAATGTTGGAGTTAGCTATACAGGGTTGAGGTTGATTCCAATATATATATATATATATATATATATATATATATATATATATATATATATATATATATATATATATATATATATATATATATATATATATATATATATATATATATATATATATATATATATATAGTTTGAGTTGTGATCAATACTGAGATACGTATACACTGGGTTGTGGATTGATTCAAGATAATATTTATCGATTTATTTCTGTACATCTAACTGTGGACAACTAGTTGTAGGTTACTAACGAGGACAGCTGACTTAATAAACTTAAAACATCAAAATGTATTAAAAGTTTTGTAAATATATTTTGAACATACTTTGATATATATGTATATATTGTTATAGGTTTGTGAATCAACCAGTGGCCAAGTCTTACTTCCTGACGAAGTAAAAATCTGTGAAAGTGAGTTATAGTCCCACTTTTAAAATCTAATATTTTTGGGATGAGAATACATGCAGGTTTTATAAATGATTTACAAAATAGACACAAGTACGTGAAACTACATTCTATGGTTGAATTATCGAAATCGAATATGCCCATTTTTATTTAGTCTGGTAATCTAAGAATTAGGGAACAGACAACCTAATTGACGCGAATCCTAAAGATAGATCTATTGGGCCTAACAAACCCCATCCAAAGTACCGGATGCTTTAGTACTTCGAAATTTATATCATATCCGAAGGGTGTCCCGGAATGATGGGGATATTCTTATATATGCATCTTGTTAATGTCGGTTACCAGGTGTTCACCATATGAATGATTTTTATCTCTATGTATGGGATGTGTATTGAAATATGAAATCTTGTGGTCTATTGTTACGATTTGATATATATAGGTTAAACCTATAACTCACCAACATTTTTGTTGATGTTTAAAGAATGTTTATTCTCAGGTGAATACTAAGAGCTTCCGCTGTTGCATACTAAAATAAGGACAAGATTTGGAGTCCATATTTGTATGATATTGTGTAAAAACTGCATTCAAGAAACTGATTTCGATGTAACATATTTGTATTGTAAACCATTATGTAATAGTCGTGTGTAAACAGGATATTTTAGATTATCATTATTTGATAATCTACGTAAAGCTTTTTAAACCTTTATTTATGAAATAAAGGTTATGGTTTGTTTTAAAAATGAATGCAGTCTTTGAAAAACGTCTCATATAGAGGTCAAAACCTCGCAACGAAATCAATTAATATGGAACATTTTTAATTAATAAGAACGGGACATTTCACAGTCAATTGACTATCTCCTAACTCAGTCCAACATACGAGTGATCTGCACTTCCTGCCAATAAGTGCTTCAAAAGGCGCTGCCTTTATACTTGCGTGATAACTATTGTTATAGGAGAATTCTACAAATGATGGATGTCTATCCAATGCATTTCCAAAATCAATAACACATGCCCTTAACATGTCTTCTAGTGTTTGGATGGTTCTCTTGCTTTGACCATCTGTTTGCAGGTGATATGCTGTACCCATATCTAAATGACTTCCCATTGCCTCTTGCAATGCCTACCAGAATCTAGATGTAAATCTGTTGTCTCTGTCAGAAATAATGGATATCGGCACTCTACGACGAGAAGCTACTTCCCTTACATAGCTTTGTGCCAACTTCTCCATCTTATCCGTTTCCCAAATCGGTAGAAAATGAGCTGACTTTGTGAGTCGATCAATGATAACCCAAATCGTATCATAACCTCCCACAGTCTTGGGCAAATTAGTAATGAAATCCATAGTAATACATTCCCATTTCCACTGGGAATCTCTGGCTGTGTTAGTAGCCCTGACAGTTTCTCATGCTCTGTTTTTACTTAAGCACACGTTGAGCACTCACTAACATAGATTGCTATATCTACTTTCATATTAGGCCACCAGTACAGTGCCTTAAGATCTTGGTACATCTTGTCAGATCTAGGGTGAATAGGATACCTCGTCTTGTGTGCTTCATCTAGCACTAGTTCCCTTAATCCGTCAAACTTCGGTACCCAATTTCTATCTATGAAATATCGAGTTCCTTCTTCTCGAATCGACTTTCTTATCCATTCCTCTGAGTGGCTCAATATCAACGTTCTCTTCTTTTAATGCCTCTAGCTGTGCATCGCCTATCTGAGAAGTAAGATTCGTTCAGAAAGTTATGTTCAGTGCTCTAACTCGGATAGGTTTAACCTTATCCTTCCTACTTAAGGCATCTGCAACTACATTAGCCTTGCTGGAATGATAGCAAATCTCGCAGTCGTAGTCATTCAATAGCTCTATCCAACGTCTCTGCCTCATGTTGAGCTGTTTCTGGTCAAAGATATGTTGCAAACTCTTGTGATCCATGAAAACAGTAAACTTAGTACCATACAAATAGTGTCTCCACATCTTCAAAGCAAAGACCACAGTACCAAGTTCCAAATTATGTGTCGTGAAATGATGTTCATGTACTTTCAGTCGTCGTGATCCATAGGCAATCACTTTCTTCCGTTGCATCAACAAGCAACTAAAACCCTGTCGTGAAGCATCACAATAATCACGAAGTCCTCGGTTCCTTTGGGCAAAGAAAAAATTGGGGCAGTAGTTAATTTCTATTTTAACAACTGAAATGCGGACTCATGCAGCTCAGTCCATTCATACTTCTTACCCTTGTGAGTCATTGTTGTCAACGGCCGGGCAATATTAGAAAATTCCTCAATGAATCCTCTATAATAACTGGTTAGACCTAAGAATTGTCGAACCTGCGTTGGCGACTTAGGAGTCTCCCACTTCTTGACCGTTTCTATCTTCGCAGTATCAACGTGAATACCATTGACACCTACGATATGATCCAAAAGTTGAACTTCCTATAATCAAAAGTCACACTTTGAAAACTTCGCATACATCTGCTCCTTCCTGAGCGTCTCTAGTATTAAACGGAGATGTTGTTCATGTTTTTCCTCGTTCTTAGAATATACCAGAATACCATCAATAAACACGATAACAAACTTGTCTAGATATGACTTACACACACGGTTCATGAGATCCATGAACACAGCCGGTGTGTTCGTCAATCCAAATGGCATTATGGTAAATTCATGATGCTTGTAGCATGTTCTAAATGTTGTCTTCAGTATATCTGTCTCTTTTACTCTCATCTGATGGTAACCTGACCTCAGATCATCTTAGAGTAACATCCAGATCCTTGCAATTGATCTAACAGATCATTGATCCTCGGTAGCGGGTATATACTCTTAGTACAAGGTTTCATAGATCCATCCTTCTTCCTAACAAAGAGCACATGTGCTCTCCATGGTGAAAAACTCGGTCGAATGAATCCTTTGTCTAAAAGCTCTTGAAGTTGACTAGACAACTCTTGCAATTCTGGGGGTGTAAGTCTATACGGTGCATGTGCTACAGGCGTCGCTCCCGGCATTAAGTCAGTCTAAAATTATACGTCTCTATGCGGTGGAAGACATGGTAATTCTCTCGAAAGGACCTTAAGGAAAATTTCTAACGGTTGGGACATCTTTGGGTCTCTTAACTGCTGATTCAACTTTGCTCACATGTGCCAGAATTGCGAGACATCCTTATCTCATGTACTTCTGAACCTTCGAGCAATTAATGTAACGTAATGGTGTACTGATCTTCTCTCCGTACACCATCATTGATCCGTCTTCGATAAAGGAAATTTGAATGGACTTCTAGTCGCAACAGCCTTGGTTGTGTCATCAGATAACCAATCCATTCGAACCACAATGTTAAATAAAGAGATATGGTAATCCAAGTATAATAATTTAACTCCAAGCATCACTCATGTAGTTTTCTATTATAATGGCTCGCCAATCGTCGGAAAAAGTACTGTTCGGTATGGAAGGTTGTTGTGAGCTATACGGTATGGGTCTTAACTTATAATTTGAAAACGATTAGGACCAATTGTCAATTTAAGTTTGGGGTGAGTTTTGGGTGAGAAACGTTTACGATGGGAGTGTACGATCAAACTTCTTAAAGTAGGATCTGCTTAAACCAAAATGACATCAATCTTTATGCTTTTTCTTCCCAGTTGATAGTTCCATAGAGTTTACGTTGTCTAAGGCAGGTACTGGATTCTAAATGTTGTGACGTAATTCTTTAGCGATAAAGTTTCTATCGGCACCGATGTCAGTAGGACATAAGCATTATGTTTGTTGAGTAAGAACGTATTCTTGATGAACTTCATTGAAGTTGATGTTGAAAGCAAGGTGAGTTATCAGACTTGTCCACATCAGTGGGGGAGAAGAACGAAATACCCTTTATGAGGGAATGTGTGAATACCTCTTCCGGTAGACTCGTATTGGAAAGCAAAATCGTGGAATCGCGGATGGCTGAATAATAGGAAAGTCAGAAGTCAAGTAGACAATATGTACTACGGATTGCGCAGGCTGTTACAAGGAATTCATCCTCTAAAGATATATCCGAAATGAGTCGTGATGCATAGGAGCTAGTAGTAAATCGTGGAGGTGCTAGTACTGATGAGTAGTATTTCGTAGTGGTAAGTAGAAATGGGTGGCATCAAGTAGTAACTAGTGATGATAAACAGTGAGAAGTATGTGATCGGTAGAGACTAGCAGTGAGAGGCGACGTTGTGTAGTAGTAAGCAATGATAAGTAGTGGTATGAGATGTTGAGTATGTTCTAGCAGTGTCTTCGTAGTGCCAAGTAGTGTTCAGTGATGACGTACAGTGTCAAGTAGTGATGAGTTGTGACGTGATTACACGTTTCTTATAGGTTATAATAATAATTAATGCGCACAGTGTAAATTTCTACTCATTTTGAGATTATACGGTTCATGTTCTAAACGGTGTTTATCCTAGTAACCTACTTGACTCGCTCCCAATCACCTATTTTGTGATATCGGAAATTCTATATGGGTTACCGTAATGTAATCCCGGTCATTACATAAGTTCAAGATAGCGTGGTCAACTTAATGCTCTTAAGTGTCACGTCGTGTGTACGTATCTGATTCGTGATATCATATATCTAGTCCAAGTCCATATCATTATGGGTGTAGATGCGTATATGCATGTGATATCTAATATGTAGCCCTACGGGTAGCATAGTAGAGCATAGAGTAAAAGCATGGCGTATAACAGTCATTCTAAGTACACGGCTATAGACTAGACCCACTAATGCGCCCTACGGTTAGCACACTAATGTATCCTAGTTCCCTATAGCCAAAGCTCTAATACCAAATGTAATACCCCGTCAGAATCCACTAACGGCGTATTAAATCTGGTCCCAATGCTTGGCTTGACTTCTACATAACAGCAATGTTCTACAGCGGAAGCAACTAATATCTGAGATAAAACATGCAAAACGGATCAACATAAAGTTGAGTGAATCTACAGGTTTAGTAAATCATTTCGTAAGTTAGGCCACAAGATTTTCTTAGAAAACATCATTGAAAAAGTATATATTAACATGGGCACTTGATTATAAAACTTTAACATTTGCGTGAGCCGAGCACACAGCTTATCATGGTGCTACACCGATCAAGTGTACGTGTTTACCTTATCATGGCGCTACATCGAAGTGTATGTGTTTATCTTATCATGGTGCTAGATCGAAGTGTACGTGTTTATCTTATCATGGCGCTACACCTAAGTGTACATGTTTATCTTATCATGGCACTACACCGAAGTGTACGTGTTAATCAAGCTATGAACTCATATGTATAGTCATTTAAGTTACTTGTGCCTAATATGTAAAACATTTGTAAAAACACTTGTAAAAACAGTTTAAGAAATAGTTTCGAAAGCAGCATGTATCTCATCCCAAAAATGTTAAAGAATATGGGACTGTAGACTCACCTTAGCAAAAGCACTTGTAATTATCTTAGCAAAACGTACTGTAGTCGAACAATCTTGACCGAACAATGCAACCTAATCATGTAATTCATCTTAAGTATACACATATAGGTCATACTATGTCAACCCATAGTGTACGCAAAGTCCTAGTGCTCAAACTGACTCAACGAACAAGTAAAAGTCAACTAATCAACAAAAGTCAACCAAAGTCAACTCGGTCAAAGTGATCAACTAAAGTCAAACATCTTATTAGGTCATGCAAACATGGTCAATAAGTCAAACCTAGGTCATATAACATGTTATAGCTCATAGTTTAGCAAATTGCATTTTCCGCATCTTGTAGCATACTTTAGAAATTCGTACGTCGTAGAAAGATCCTACTATAGCTCATAGCACATAAATCAATAATTCATGAACAACTCCAGATCTTAACTACACTTAAAATAAATTCCAAAAAGTCCAGCCAAAGCCTCATACGATAAATAAAAGTTCAATATCAGAAAGGATCAATTCATAGTTCATTACAGAAATTTCTGCCAGCGCGTCAGTTTTTAAACAATTTTCAAAAAATATAGAAAATAGAGTTTGATGAACTGCCAATTGGTATCATCTCAAAACATCTCAAATTTGAAGTTATAAAATAATAAGAAGCATTTCTTTAGCCAATTTGTACAGTTTGGCAAAATATTACAGACTCGTCAGTTTTTGACCAACAATCAGACACATCAAATAGAAAAGCATATATCTCATGGCAATTCACGTTTTCGCAAGTTCTCATACAAATGAAACATGTCAAGGAACACTTAATATAACATATTCCAGAATATCAAAGTCTAAATCAACTCCTAGTTCACTCTATAAATTTTTATGTAACTTTGAAAATAGATTCAGCTCACTTAACGACACGAAACTTCGTGTTGACATAACGAGAGCATTACATAACCTTTTGACGTAAATATTAAGTCTAAATTGAATAACCTTTCACAAGAAATACATTAGTACACTTTATATAAGCTAAAACACAAAGCATGCAACTCAGAAAATTCAGATATCATGCAAACCCTAACGAAAACTTCGATTAATCATAACTTAAGCATCCGGTAACGAAATCATGCAAAATCAACGTCCAAAATCAATAGTTTTTCGATCTCTATACATATAGATAATCATACAAGATCAGTTCATAAGTCAATTTTATCAGATCATTAAAATACAAATTCATTTTTCATGCAAACAACGTTAATCGAGCAATTAAACAATAAACGATAACACAAGACACCGTTAATTGAGCACTAGACTTGATTACACTATGTAATTGAACTAAAATCAGATCTAATAAGATTAGGGTTGGTGTTTATACCTTTAAACACAAATCAATTAGTACTAGCGTGTAGAGGACGATCAAAGGAAGCACTTTCGTGTTGAAGGTACAAGCAAACAAGCAATTTTTGATGGTGATTGATTAGGATGAAGATGTCAACATGTATGGGGTGTTGGGAGCTGATCTTGGTCGTGGTTTAGGGTTAGGGGTGGAAGAATTATGATTAAATGCCTTTTTATACTTATTTCCTTAATTAGGTTAGGGCTTAAACTAGTAACAAGTAACCATAGGCTAAAAACAAGACCAATATGATGGGGTGGAGTGGAATTTAGGAAATGAGGGTCCAAAAGGAAGTTAATGGACTCAAAAATGATGCTTGATGACTTTTTATGGGATCCAGTTAAGAGCCTTGAAGTGTCGTTAGCCGAAAACGCAAACCGGATCGATAAACGTTAATTTCTCGCGTTCTTAATCTATATAAATTCTAATAAATTGAAAGTATGTTTAAAACATAATAATTACATAAAATAATGATTAAAAGTGATATACCATTCGTTTCGTTATTTTCTTGTACGCGCGTGGTCCGTTTCGAGTGCCGTTAATCGTACCGGATCTCCGGAACTTAACTAGTCGTTAAAACGAATTCACCGGATTTAATTTACTAAATAAATAATAAATTAAATAAGTTTTTCATAAAGTCAATAATTATTAGAAATAATTATTTTATCGTTTTTCTGAGTTTCGTAAACTGAAAAGCTTTCTAGGCGATTAACTTTATCGTAACGTTTTCTAGTTATTTCTCTATCCGAAATAAGTTCACAAATTAATATAACATATTAATTAAAGTAATCCACTAGGGTCAAATATGCATTTAATTCTGTTAAACACATAAGGTTCTAAGTAATCACCGTTAAATATTTAACGGACAAGTAACGATAGTAACGAAAAAAGTCGGGTTGTTACAATATATATATATATATATATATATATATATATATATATATATATATATATATGCCTACTATGTTTGTATAATATATGTTCTAATGCGAGCGTACTCCTATAATGTAACCAGATGAAGTCTCTTCATGATATTTACTTATGTGCTCGGGATACGGATACCGAGTCCGATACTTCCGCAATTGCTCGGAGTACTCTTACACCCTGTACTGATGAAGAGGTATTATTTGAGACTGTTGGGTAACCTGAGCCCAAAGAGGACGAGGACAATTCCAATGCTGAGGATAAACCTTTGTTTGCATATTCTGACCGAGAGGATTCCGATGAAGAAGTGGAATCTGTAGACGAAAAGGATTCTGATGAAAAAAGGGATCTGAGCAGGAAAAGGATTCTGAAGATGAAGAAAAGTCTAAGAAATTACTCATTATCGAACCCAAACCCCAAGATCCGATTCTACCTATTACTCCACCTGCTACAGTTACTGAACCTCGTGTATTGCCACCCCCCGAGAATCCCCGTAAGCGTAAGATTGTATTTAATTCTCATGACAATGATGCTACGCATTACTATGGTACAAGTACTCCACTACCTCATGTTGTTCGTCACCGTTCTAATATACCAACTACTAGTGTTGCAAATCCTTCATCATCCCCTACAAATGAAGTCCGAGAGTTAAAAGAGATTGGTAGGAGTTTGGTAGCCAGAGTTTCTATGTTAGAAGAGGAGCAAAATGCTATAGCAGCTATCCAAGAAGATTGTGAACGCCTTAGCGAAAAGTATGCTGACCTACATGATGAGTTGGCTGCCTTTAAAGGGCGTGTTGGACCGAGTCTTCTCCGTTTAGAGCGGAAATTTCCAGATGAAGATGACTCCGATTGATAGGGATTTTATCTTATCGTGCATTATCTATAATAACTTGTTTCGTGTTATGACTAGCAGACGTGTTGAAGCGACCCATCCTAATCCATCCGGACGAAGTCCATATCGATTATAAATGATTCACAACAGTTGATTACATCGTGAGGTACTTGACCTCTATATGATACATTTTACAAGCATTGCATTCGTTTTTGAAAAGACAATCTTTCATTACATCGAAAATTGACGGCATGCATACCATTCCATAATATATCTAACTATAATTGACTTAATAATAATCTTGATGAACTCAACGAATCAAATGCAACGTCTTTTGGAATATGCCATGAATGACTCCAAGTACTATCTTTAAAATGAGTAAATGCACAGCGGAAGATTTCTTTCGTGCCTGAGAATAAACATGCTTTAAAGTGTCAACCAAAAGGTTGGTGAGTTCATTAGTTTAACATAAATAATCATTTCACAATTTTAATAGACCACAAGATTTCATATTTTCATTTCTCATAAACATACGTCCCATGCATAGAGACAAAAATATCATTCATATGGATTGAACACCTGGTAACTGACATTCACAATATGCATATAAGAATATCCCCATCATTCCGGGATCCTCCTTCGGACATGATATAAATTTTGAAGTACTAAAGCATCCGGTACTTTGGATGGGGCTTGTTGGGCCCGATAGATCTATCTTTAGGATTCGCGTCAATTAGGGTGTCTGTTCCCTAATTCTTAGATTACCAGACTTAATAAAAAGGGCATATTCGATTTCAATAATTCAACCATAGAATGTAGTTTCACGTACTTGTGTCTATTTCGTAAAATAGTTATAAAAGTTGCGCATGTATTCTCAGCCCAAAAATATAAAGGGTAAAAAGGCAAATGAAAACTCACCTAATGTATTTTGTAGTAAAAATACATATGACTATATTGGACAATGCAGGGTTGGCCTCGGATTCACGAACCTATATCAGGTATATATATTAATACACATAATCGAAATTGAACAATTTATTTGTTATTATTATTATTAATTGTTACTTTAATAAGTTATATGTTTCATTAATAGTTTAGCTATATTTATTTTATGTATACTTTAGATGAATAATGTTGAAAATAATTATTTTAATGTTAGTAATAATAATGATAATAATAATAATAATAATAATAATAATAATAATAATAATAATAATAATAATAATAATAATAATAATAATAATAATAATAATATTCTTAAAATTAATATTAATAGAAATTTTCATAGAGTTAATATTAATATTCATTAAAATGATAATAATGATAATAATAATAAAAATAATGAAAAAAGTAGTAGTTTTAATAAAGATGAAAGTTTAATAATAATAATGAAAATAATAATTTTTATAATAATACTTAATAATAATAATAATAATAATAATAATAATAATAATAATAATAATAATAATAATAATAATAATAATAATAATAATAATAATAATAATAATAATAGATAAGACTACCTTTCAAATGGTTAAATGAGCTTTTAAAAAGAAAGTGCCCTAGCCCGGGCTCGAACCTGCGACCTCTTGTTCAACCTCCAACACCTTAACCATCTAAGCTATTACATTTTTCTGTTTCACTGAGTGACCGAAATCTATATAAATCTTTTTATTCTGTTTCGTTTTATCTTTCCCTCAATAAACTTCTCGGGCCAAAAATGAAATACAAGCCCAACCAAAGGTCACGGCCCAAATGTTATTACAAGGATCATATCCCATGTGTATCGGTCCACAAGGAAAAATCACATCATAGCCTAATCAACACATAACGGCTCCACTTCAAACAAATAAATCGACTAGTTTGCGTACATCAACAATTTCGGTTTCTCTCTTTATTTAATAATAAAGATTGAACTAGTGGAGTACATGTGGCCGATTAACCCTACCGTTCCCAATATATTCATACCCTTATTAAACCAATATTATAATAATAATAACAACAGGTATTTCGGTGGTAATGTTTTCTTGTTGGATGGGTTGATTCCGAAGAGAAGAAATAAAAAATTAAATAGTTTATATTCGTTTGGTTAGTTGCAGATGGGTTTGGCTTGAAGGTGATGTTCAATGGTAATTTATATTTGATGAAGATGGTGGCTTTTGATGAAGGTGGTGGCGGTTATTTATTGTTGTTGAGGGTGTGGTTGTTTGGTGGCCATCGTACAAAATCAGGAGAAAACAGAAAGTAAAGGTAGCAGCAACAATAGCGTAATACTGATAGCAAATCAGTGATCGTGGAGTGGTGATGGTGGTGGTTATGGTTGTGGTGAAAGAATATGGCAGCAAGCAGTTCGTCCGCAAGGGTGTTCAAGGGGTTGATGATGGTTCGTGGTGATGATCATCATTTTAACAGAAGCAGCAGATACATGTGAGTTTTCGATTGACGATGATGATAGGTTCATGATGTCCATCAATAAGATGATGGTAGGAGTCGGTTCTTAACATAAACATAAATAGAAGACTAGTAGCTTGCAGCTTAACGAGTTATTATGGTGGTTAAATAAGTTTCAAATGGTGATGATTGATGACAAGGGTGGTGGTTCTGCTTGATTGAACAAAAGGCAGAAACAAGAAATAAAAGTAGAAGTAGTTGATGTGTTTAAACAGGAACTTGAAGATGGTGATTGATAACAGGTATTCTGAAAGCAACTGGAACAGTAGCAGTGAGCAGGTTTCATGGTGCTCTACCATGGTTTGAAACAAACGACAGATGCAGCAGCAGATATTAGTGATTGTGGTTAAGATGCTTGACACACAACAAGTCATAAAGGTGTTCTTGCCTTGGTTTATTAATGGACCAAATGGATTTTTATATTCGAATGGTACTAGAAATAGCAACAATACAAATAATTATTATACAATCAAGTAGGAGTGAGGTGAGGTTATAAGATTGATAAAATGTCGTCACTTTATTCTTTTCATTTTGGAACGCGATATATTGGGTGGGCCGAGATTAGTTAAATATTTGTCTGCCACCATGGAATATTAAACATGCAAAAGTGGTTTTAATTAAGAGGTGTTTTGGGTGTATTCAAATGAAAATATCACTTTAGAAAATGGAGTAGGTGAAATCATGTGTAGGTATCGACACATTCAAAAGGAATAACATATTCCTAACTTTATAAAAGAAACCATAATAATATAAGCAATAATATATTCGGTATTTGGTGGGTTCGCTGGTATCACTAAACGTTAGATTTGATGAGCTTAATAAGGATTTGAAGGTCGACATAATCTTTAATCGGGTACAGAAATAAAAATAAAAAAAATAACAGAAGACAAGGACTGCTAACAGATTAGGTGATTAGTTCAGTTGACATCTTGGATTTTGCTGATTGAAATCAATTGGAATCATTTTTAGAGATAGGAACCAAAATTTAAAATAGTGAGAATGTGACAGAAAGTAGATTTCATACATATCAATATCTATAATTGTTTATATTGTATTTATATATATATATATATATATATATATATATATATATATATATATATATATATATATATATATATATATATATATATATATATATATATATATATATATATAAATATATCTGAATATATATATATATATATTCAGATATATTTATAGATATATATATATATATATATATATATATATATATATATATATATATATATATATATATATATATATATATATAAATACAATATAAACAATTATATATATATATATGTACATGTATCTGATTAAATTCTATATAAATATTTACATGTATTAATACTAACAGTAACATATAAGTAATAATAATCATATAATTAATAATAATAATAAAACACAATAATAACAACTTTAGTGAATTTTGATGATAATTATAATAATGATAATAATAGTTATAATATTTATAACACTCATATTATTAATAATAATAATATTCATTATAATAATACTAATATTACTAATGATAATTATATAATAGCTTATACATATCAAATTTTATTTATTTACATATTTATTTACACACAATGGTTCGTGAATCGTCGGAAATGGTCGAAGTCAAATGAATACAAGAACATAGTTCAAAGCTTTTAGAGACTTGGTTTAATAGACTTTGCTTATCGTGTCGAAACTATATAAAGATTAAGTTTAAATTTGGTCGAAAATTCCCGGGTCGTCACAGTACCTACCCGTTAAAGAAATTTCGTCCCGAAATTTGAGTGAGGTGGTCATGGCTGACATTAAGAATGTTTTCTTGATGAAAATGAGTTGATAAATTGAGTTTTATCATCATTGAGTAATATAGATAAAACGATTCGATTATGTGCAGCGTATGAGTGAAGTTATCAAAAAAAAAAAAAATTGAGATAGAGATTTAACTTTTGACGTAGTGGAATTCCAAAATTCAAGGGATTTAAAGAATTATTTAAAATCTAAATAAGATCTGATTCTTCAGGATTTCAGGAAATTAGGATCTCTCTAATTCAATGCAGAGATCTGCCCTGATTTCTTTATCAGATTTTTCACTATAAAATTAACTTCTTCCGTTCCATTACTTTTCACCACTTCTATACTCAATTCCCAATTTCAAAAGATTTGTGAAATGCTTAATCCAGTTCTGATCCTTGTCCTTATCCTGACTATCGTAACAATCATTCTTCTTTTCTAACTTCCACCGGAGGAAATCTGTTTTCTTCTATTATTACCATGGGGTTATAGTATTTCTCATTCTCCCGTGTCTTTATATGGCTATACGCATTGATATACACGGTTTGTAATTCTGTGTTGTTGTTGTCGTGCTTATTTTCTCCCTTATAGTTTGAAGCTTCATGCTTTTGTTTTCTCTTCCCGACTTTAGATTAAGCGAATAATGGTTCAGAATTCGTAGATATAGAGCTTCGAATGATTATAACATTCTAAGCAGAGAGGAACGTATTAGCACGATTTAATTTGTCAAATTACCAGAATTACAGAAGATAGAACTATCAAGAATATATTTTTTTTGATATGTTTAGCGGTTAGATAGAATGAAATAGTTATGTAACATGACACATGATGACGTTATGATCTGTGAATCATCACGTCCCATTAGAAACTCAGCATGACTTACTGTAATATAATTATGTTGATCATGTGTCATTATATTATACTAATTCATGCATCAGTTCCCAACACTACTTCAAAAACATTCATATTTTAAACTCGAATTTTAAAGAATTTTAGAAACTAAAGTAGTTTCCTTTATGATGTAATATAGATAGCACGAAGAGATAAATAATTTCGGACGAGAATATATATGAAAATATCTTCATAAATATCGAAGATTTTTATGATGATATTTTGGAATTTCTAAGTTCGATGGTTGATAAAGAAGATTTTCCGCAAGATTTTAACATGAGTACGGAGCAAGATATTCGTTGAAGGTTTCATCGGATCCAGAATTACCTGGATTCTTTGAATATATGGTATGGTCCTTGTATTTGTCCTTGGTCTCCTTCGTGGTTAGCTCAATCCGTTTTCCAGTTCCAACTTTTCTGAGCTTTTCCAACATACTATTCTTTATCATCAAACTTTCGATGATTAAGGTCGTTTACGGTTGTCTATGGTTTCTGCTGCTTCATTCAACTTTTTCAACATTTAGAGTATTGATTTGTGACTGAGTGCTTTTCAGAATTTCAGAATGAGAGATCATAATTCTAAGAGATAAATGTCATACCTATAACTGTTGATGTAGAAACGTTGCGGGATTCGAAATACTGATTGCTGATTCTCGGTAATTGGTATGGCAATTCTCGTTACAAGATGCCGATGAGTTCATGATAAGACTTCAATAGATAAATATAGTGATTTGTCAAAGAGATTTAAGCCAAAGAGCGACGAGGTGGCTGGTACGTCTGTTGGTAATATAGTGGAATGTGAAAGAATTCTCCGGTATCAAAAGGGTAATCGCATATATCAGGATTATAGTAAGGCTACTTCGAATGAAAAGTCGAAGTTGATTTTCTGGATCTGTGACAAAATTGGCTACTTTGAAAAGGGATCGCAAAGTTATTTTTGCTAATAAATGCCAAAGGATCTGACGCGGCTACGTGTTAAACTTTTACTCAGTTGCCGAGAGTTTCTCAGGTGCAATACTATATACATAAATCTTTCCTTCCGTAGATGAAGTGCGGTTGGTTCATCCTCTCGATTGAGGTATTTTCAAAAATCATGAAAGGTTTGAATGCAGATTGTAATCGTGATGATACGAATGGGGTTTAAAATGAAATCAAGTGGCAAACTTGAAGAATTGTTTAGTTTCATATGTTATAATTAATATTTTAATTCATTTTAATTGTCCAATGTTATTAGTCCACAGTCGATAGTCTACAGTTGACAGTCCAATAATTCATATATAGTTTAATATATAATATTCGAATTAATTAATACGTATCGTGACCCATATACGTCTCAGACTCGATCACAACTCAAAGAATATATATTATTATGGAATCAACCTCAACCCTGTATAGCGAACTCGATCATTACAACATATAGAGTGTCTATGGTTATTCCAAATAATACATATATATGCGTCGATATGATATGTCAAAACCTTGTATACGTGTCCTGATATTTAAAGTGCGTAAAATAATTAACAGAATTTAAATGACGATAAATTAAATGCGTAAAGTAAATAACAGAAATTAAATGATGATAAATAAAATTGCGAGAATTAAAATTGTGATAAAATAACTTGCGAAAAATAAGTTGCGATAAATAAAAAGTAATACAGAATTAACAGTTAGCTAGGAACAGTTAGCTAGAATTTTGTTAGCGTGGATTCTTACAAAATTTCTTATAGTTAATTTGTTTGTTTCTAACAAATTTTATTTTGTCCAATGTTTTCTTCATTATGCCACTTGTTGGATTCTGATAGATCAAAATCCAAATATGAAATTGAATGAAAATGGTTATTCTGTGGTGAACGGATACATATATCTGTGGATTTAAATATGATTGTAAATGACTGTTGAATCAGATTCGAAGAATGTACAGTGTTACTTATTAATGTGAAATCTAAATATTCCTCGGGTATTACCTACCCGTTAAAATATTTTCATCATTAACAGTTTGTACGAAAGAATTTTTAATTACAATCTTTATGAAAATATACTTACATATATATTCTCTTCAGATGTAATCATGAATTTAATGAGTTAATATGATATTAATCTCATTTGATTTACCGTTTGAACAAGAATATAAAATCTCTAAAACATTAGAGATTACATAATCGCCATGCGAACGAAGATAATTGATGTAGAACGATATGTAGTATGATGATTATAATCGAGGTACAGAATGAGATGTTGAAGCGTGTGTTGTTGATGGTACGGGTGTTGTTACCGATGGTACTGTCGGTGCCGGTGATGTTGCTGAAGCTGGTATGTTTTGTACCATATTTTACTAGGCTACAACTCGGGCGCGAAGCTCGTTGACTTCTTCTATTATACTAGGATGATTGTCGTTTCGGACGAGCGGATGTATGAGGTTTAGATTCTGAGATAGTATATAATCATGACGAGATACTCTGGAAATGAGAGAGAAAATGGTGTCTCGAACAGGTTCGCCGGTAAACGCTTCAGGTTCATTATCAAAAGTTGAATTCGGTTGGTGGAAGGAATCGCCTTCTTCGCGTCTCCATTGATTAAGTCGACTACGAACCCATCAGATAAATTGGGGATGGTTGATTGATTGATTCATTCTGGTGACACCGCTCTCGGAGCTTAGGTGAATATCCATGTCGGAATAGCTATCGAAATAGTTATCGGAATCTGAAGGACTTGAACTGGTTGAGGGATTCATATCATACGATCAAATGAAGGATTTTCGATAAGAAATAGATTATAGGATGTAGATTATTACCCTGCAATACATAATTTACATATGAATATATAATACTAAAATCCCATAAGTTACAGAGGAATCTACGGAATTTGTCAGGCAAAGTTACAGTAACAGATATGCTAAGCTATGAAGTAGTAGATACGCTAAGATATGAATTTTGTCTATACACTATTCATGCAATCATTGCAGTAAGATGTGTCTAGACTAAGAATGATAAGCAGGTAATTTCCTAAGGATGATAAACAGATGATTTTCGACAAAAATGATAAGCAAAACTTTTGACATGTAGACACGGTCAAAGTCCAAACTCACTAATGCATCCTAATGACTATCAGTAAGACACACTAATGCAAGACCTGGTTTACTAAGACCACCGCTCTGATACCAACTGAAGCGACCCATCCTAATCCATCCGGACGAAGTCCATATCGATTATAAACGATTCACAACAGTTGATTACATCGCGAGGTACTTGACCTCTATATGATACATTTTACAAGCATTGCATTCGTTTTTGAAAAGACAATCTTTCATTACATCGAAAATTGATGGCATGCATACCATTCCATAATATATCTAACTATATTTGACTTAATAATAATCTTGATGAACTCAACGACTCAAATGCAACGTCTTTTGGAATATGCCATGAATGACTCCAAGTACTATCTTTAAAATGAGTAAATGCACAGCGGAAGATTTCTTTCGTGCCTGAGAATAAACATGCTTTAAAGTGACAACCAAAAGGTTGGTGAGTTCATTAGTTTAACATAAATAATCATTTCATAATTTTAATAGACCACAAGATTTCATATTTTCATTTCTCATAAACATACGTCCCATGCATAGAGACAAAAATATCATTCATATAGATTGAACACCTGGTAACCGACATTCACAATATGCATATAAGAATATCCCCATCATTCCGGTATCCTCCTTCGAACATGATATAAATTTCGAAGTACTAAAGCATCCGGTACTTTGGATGGGGCTTGTTGGGCCCGATAGATTTATCTTTAGGATTCGCGTCAATTAGGGTGTCTGTTCCCTAATTCTTAGATTACCAGACTTAATAAAAAGGGCATATTCGATTTCGATAATTCAACCATAGAATGTAGTTTCACGTACTTGTGTCTATTTCGTAAAATAGTTATAAAAGTTGCGCATGTATTCTCAGCCCAAAAATATAATGGGTAAAAAGGCAAATGAAAACTCACCTAATGTATTTTGTAGTAAAAATACATATGACTATATTGGACAATGCAGGGTTGGCCTCGGATTCACGAACCTATATCAGGTATATATATTAATACACATAATCGAAATTGAACAATTTATTTGTTATTATTATTATTAATTGTTACTTTAATAAGTTATATGTTTCATTAATAGTTTAGCTATATTTATTTTATGTATACTTTAGACGAATAACGTTGAAAATAATTATTTTAATGTTAGTAATAATAATGATAATAATAATAATAATAATAATAATAATAATAATAATAATAATAATAATAATAATAATAATAATAATATTCTTAAAATTAATATTAATAGAAATTTTCATAGAGTTAATATTAATATTCATTAAAATGATAATAATGATAATAATAATAAAAATAATGATAAAAGTAGTAGTTTTAATAAAGATGAAAGTTTAATAATAATAATGAAAATAATAATTTTTATAATTATACATAATACTTAATAATAATAATAATAATAATAATAATAATAATAATAATAATAATAATAATAATAATAATAATAATAATAATAATAATAATAATAATAATAATAATAATAATAATATTAATAATAATAATAGATAAGACTACCTTTCAAATGGTTAAATGAGCTTTTAAAAAGAAAGTGCCCTAGCCCGGGCTCGAACCTGCGACCTCTTGTTCAACCTCCAACACCTTAACCATCTAAGCTATTACATTTTTCTGTTTTACTGAGTGACCGAAATCTATATAAATCTTTTTATTCTGTTTCGTTTTATATTTCCCTCAATAAACTTCTCGGGCCAAAAATGAAATACAAGCCCAACCAAAGGTCACGGCCCAAATGTTATTACAAGGATCATATCCTATGTGTATCGGTCCACAAGGAAAACTCATCATAGCCTAATCAACCCATAACGGCTCCACTTTAAACAAATAAATCGACTAGTTTGCATACATCAACAATTTCGGTTTCTCTCTTTATTTAATAATAAAGATTGAACTAGTGGAGTACATGTGGCCGATTAACCCTACCGTTCCCAATATATTCATACCCTTATTAAACCAACATTATAATAATAATAACAACGGGTATTTCGGTGGTAATGTTTTCTTGTTGGATGGGTTGATTCCGAAGAGAAGAAATAAAAAATTAAATAGTTTCGATTCGTTTGGTTAGTTGCAGATGGGTTTAGGTTGAAGGTGATGTTCAATGGTAATTTATATTTGATGAAGATGGTGGCTTTTGATGAAGGTGGTGGCGGTTATTTATTGGTGTTGAATGTGTGGTTGTTTGGTGGCAAACGTACAAAATCAGGAGAAAACAGAAAGTAAAGGTAGCAGCAACAATAGCGTAATACTGATAGCAAATCAGTGATCGTGGAGTGGTGATGGTGGTGGTTATGGTTGTGGTGAAAGAATATGGCAGCAAGCAGTTCGTCCGCAAGGGTGTTCAAGGGGTTGATGATGGTTCGTGGTGATGATCATCATTTTAACAGAAGCAGCAGACACATGTGAGTTTTCGATTGACGATGATGATAGGTTCATGATGTCCATCAATAAGATGATGGTAGGAGTCGGTTCTTAACAGAAACATAAATAGAAGACTAGTAGCTTGCAGCTTAACGAGTTATTATGGTGGTTAAATAAGTTTCAAATGGTGATGATTGATGACAAGGGTGGTGGTTCTGCTTGATTGAACAAAAGGCAGAAACAAGAAATAAAAGTAGAAGTAGTTGATGTGTTCAAACAGGAACTCGAAGATGGTGATTGATAACAGGTATTCTGAAAGCAACCAGAACAGTAGCAGTGAGCAGGTTTCATGGTGCTCTACCATGGTTTGAAACAAATGACAGATGCAGCAGCAGATATTAGTGATTGTGGTTAAGATGCTTGACACACAACAAGTCATAAAGGTGTTCTTGCCTTGGTTTATTAATGGACCAAATGGATTTTTAAATTCGAATGGTACTAGAAATAGCAACAATACAAATAATTATTATACAATCAAGTGGGAGTGAGGTGAGGTTATAAGATTGATAAAATGTCGTCACTTTCTTCTTTTCATTTTGGAACGCGATATATTGGGTGGGCCGAGATTAGTTAAATATTTGTCTGCCACCATGGAATATTAATACATGCAAAAGTGGTTTTAATTAAGAGGTGTTTTGGGTGTATTCAAATGAAAATATCACTTTAGAAAATGGAGTAGGTGAAATCATGTGTAGGTGTCGACACATTCAAAAGGAATAACATATTCCTAACTTTATAAAAGAAACCATAATAATATAAGCAATAATATATTCGGTATTTGGTGGGTTCGCTGGTATCACTAAACTTTAGATTTGATGAGCTTAATAAGGATTTGAAGGTCGACATAATCTTTAATCGGGTACAGAAATAAAAATAAAAAAAATAACAGAAGACAAGGACTGCTAACAGATTAGGTGATTAGTTCAGTTGACATCTTGGATTTTGCTGATTGAAATCAATTGGAATCATTTTTAGAGATAGGAACCAAAATTTAAAATAGTGAGAATGTGACAGAAAGTAGATTTCATACATATCAATATCTATAATTTTTTATATTGTGTATATATATATATATATCTATAAATATATCTAAATGTGTGTATATATATATATATATATATATATATATATATATATATATATATATATATATATATGTACATGTATCTGATTAAATTATATATAAATATTTACATGTATTAATACTAACAGTAACATATAAGTAATAATAATCATATAATTAATAATAATAATAATAAAACACAATAATAACAACTTTATTGAATTTTGATGATAATTATAATAATGATAATAATAGTTATAATATTTATAACACTCATATTATTAATAATAATAATATTCATTATAATAATACTAATATTACTAATGATAATAATATAATAGCTTATACATATCAAATTTTATTTATTTACATATTTATTTACACACAATGGTTCGTGAATTGTCGGAAATGGTCGAAGTCAAATGAATACATGAACATAGTTCAAAGTTTTTAGAGACTTGGTTTAATAGACTTTGCTTATCGTGTTGAAACTATATAAAGATTAAGTTTAAATTTGGTAGAAAATTCTCGGGTCGTCACACGTGTTTCGTCCTTTGTTTTGTGAGACATATTCTACCACTTCGAGATCTTTTATTATACCTTCATATTTTGAATATTAATCCTTTCTTATTCTATGGATTCGTGAGTTGTTGAACGTTGTTCTTCCCACTACTACTATTTATTCATACTAAAATTATGTCATGTGAACATATACACCAACGTTGATTTAAACTAAAACACGAGTTTCATACACTTCCATTACGTATTTGTATAGAATAGTGTACAGTCAATTTCTAGAATTTTTATACAAATAAGTACAACTCTGTTTGCTTTAAAATACGTCAAAGGTTTTGTAATGAAATCATCCATAACATGTCCAAATATCCAACCCTAAAGATTCGTAGAAAAGTCGCAGTGATCTAAAACGCACCTGACTGTATTCCTGGAATATTTCAGCACTTTATTAAAATATAGGGAACTTTTTCGATTTTTTTAAAATCATAAAAACATCGTATGAATGCAAAATTTTAGTCAAAATTCAGTAGTTTTTCGAGGCCGATAACGCTATCATCTCAGATTTTCAGCTTAGTATTTCTTTCAATTGGTAAAAGTACAAATAGATTCTCGTTACATACAATGGATTTACCGTACTTGTTTTGCTAAACTAAACTTGTGAAGTAAGGTCGAAATGAAAGTATGAGTTAGGGTAAGGTAATGACCGGGATTATATTACGGTGACTTATATGGAAGTTCCGACATCATGACATAAGGAATGAGAGGCTAGTCAAAGAGAATTTTCTAATATACACTGCTTACGAAATGAACATAATAGTCTCTCACAATCTATCGATAACGCATATACATACTGCAACTCATCGCTAATGACACCACTTGTCACTACCTATCATTAATTGACATTTTTTGAACATACCCATCATCTCATACCACATCCTTATTATCTATCATTTCTAACCACTATTCAACATTACTCCTCGCTCCTGGTCGATATCAATCACTACTCGTTGCCGCTTGTCATTACTAGTTATTGCTTAATGCTACTTACTATTACTTATCACTACTAAGTACTGTTCATCACTACGGAAATCCCTATGATTCACTACTAGTTACTACTCGCTACTACTCGTCACTAGCCTATTTCTATAGCGTTGTTTTATCGACACTTGCATGTTGTGCTATTCTGTGAGGAAGAGAGAACATCAAGATCATAATGCGTTAATATGTGGAAACTGCAAGACGAAGACTACATGGCCAAGGACAATAGAGTTGAAGCTCCAGTTCTTTTTGTTAAGAAAAAGGATGGATCAATGAGACTCTGTATCAATTACAGGGAACTGAATAAGCTGACTATCAAGAATAGATACCCATTATTGAGAATTGATGATTTGTTTGATCATCTTTAAGGATCAGGATGTTACTCTAAGATTGATCTGAGGTCAGGTTACCATCAGATGCGAGTAAAGGATACAGATATATCAAAGACATCGTTTAGAATACGCTATGGACATCATGAATTTACCGTAATTCCATTTGGATTGAGGAACGCACCGGCTGTGTTCATGGATCTTATGAACTGTGTGTGTAAGCCATATCTTGACAAGTTTGTTATTGTGTTTATTGATGATATTCTGGTATATTCTAAGAATGAGGAGGAACATGAACAACATCTTCGTTTGCTACTTGAGATGCTCAGGAAAGAGCGGTTGTACGCGAAATTTTCGAAGTGTGATTTCTGGCTGCAAGAAGTTCAATTTTTGGGACATATCGTAGGTGTCAATGGTATTCAAGTTGATCCTGCGAAGATAGAAACGGTTAAGAAATGGGAGACACCTAAGTCGCCAACACAGATTCGGCAATTCCCAGGTCTCGCCGATTACTATAGAAGATTCATTGAGGGATTTTCTACTATTTCCCGACCGTTAATAGCATTGACACACAAGGGTTAAAAGTATGAGTGGACTGAGCAACATGAGTCTGCATTTCAGTTGCTAAAATAGAAGTTGACTACTGCTCTGATTTTGTCTTTGCCCGAAGGAAATGAAGACTTCGTGATTTACTGCGATGCTTCACGATAGGGTTTTGGTTGCTTGTTGATGCAACATAAGAAAGTGATTGCTTATGGGTCACGACAACTGAAGGTACATGAGCAGAATTATACGATGCACGATTTGGAACTTGGTGCTGTGGTCTTTGTACTGAAGATGTGGAGACACTACTTGTGTAACGACCCTGGAATTTCCAACATTTATTTATTAATAATTATTATTATTAATACGTGTGATTAAACGAATGTATGTTATTACATTTACATGTTGCCTTGATTGCCCGTACTTGACTTTTAAGAGCCCGAAACGTCTTTGTGACACCCGGAACTTTCAAGAATAATATTTTTAGATATTATTTATATTCATGATTAAATTTATTAATCATTTTAATTAACTAAGGCTATTAGTTAGTTACTTGGGCTTTAATTGGTTTAACTTGTGATTTATTTGAACTTGGGCTTTGTTAGTGTAATGGACTCATGTTATTGGACTTCCAAGCCCACCCTACATTATTAGTGGACTTAATTAGCCCAACACTACTTGTAAGTATCAATTAGTTCATGAACTAGTTGGTTAAAGAAGACTTGGAATCTAGTTTCACACCTTCCCCATGCATGCACCCTTAATACCCATCTTTTGTAAGCTTTTCATCCAAGTATCCAACAAACAAACTTCTCCCTCCTAAAATCTGCAGCAAAACCTTGGACTTAGGGCCACCATATGGAGGTTTTGATTTCATTTTTTACTTTACTACTTCATCACTTATTACTCACTCAAACACACACACAAAAATACTTCCAAGTTTACTCTCTTTTCTCTCTTGCTTTTCTCTCAAAACTAGTAAGTAGCAAGATAACTTTTCTCTCCTTTTTACTTCTAAAAACTGAATTCTGCATCTTCATCATCATCATTCTTTTATTTAAATGTTACTTGTCTTTGATTACTAGTTATTTAAATCATGTTGTTGTTACTTACTTTGTAGTTTCTTGTTACTTAATTACTAGCTTTCAAGAATCAAACTTACTAGTTTGAATTCTTCATAATATCTTGTGTTTTCAAGAACAAACAAGAACTAAGCTTACTAGTTTATGTTCTACATATGTTGCATCAAAAGATTTAAGTTCAGGGTTGTATAAAATCATACTTGTAAGTCATGGAAGTAAACTTAAAGTTTACTTTACTTAAAGATCAACTTTGGTTGAATCTTTAAAAAGTATGAACAACCATGAATCTTTTCTTGTTTATTTAAGTTTACTTCTTCTTGCACTTTAATTTCATGTAGTTAGTTTATATGGTCAAGTACTACAAGTTAGTCTTGATCTCATATCTCTTGAACAAATTAAGTTAACTTTGAAAGTTCAAGAACACACAAATAAGTTTTCCTTAAATATAACTTTGGATCTAGACTTTTGAGTCTTGGATCTTCAAGATCAAACTAAGAACTATGTTCTACTACTTATGATCTTGATTAGTTAGTTAACTTTCAAGTTTATAGTTCATGTATGTGTTAGATCAAAGACTTTGATGTAACTTTGGTTCATCAAACTTCATACAACTCTTAAGTGAGTTGTGCTTCATGTCTTAGACTAGCACTAGGGTTATGATGGTCAAGACTTGGTTAAGATGATGTAGATACATCAATGAGTTGTACACTTGAAGCTATATGCATCAAGGATGAGAACCATGATGAACATCAAGCACCAAGACCACCGGAACCCTTTTAAACTCACTGTTCTGTCCAAAACCTACTGACCTGATGCTTCTGGAACAGACCAGTAGACCTGGGCTGTTCTAACCTTGATTTTTAGATATAACTTTTCGAGTAGATAACTTTTCATATAGGACTCGTCTTAATCCGAGTTACGGTTTAGGATTTATGGCCCTCCGATCGTTACTATGTCCTTTAACGTTGTGCAGAAATTTCTGACCTACTCGCACTTAGACCGTTGCCACGGTCAAACCAAGACAAGTTTGCTTCTGTAAATTTTACCACACTTAAAGGACTCATATACGGAGCCATGGAAACTGGTCTCACCTTAATTCAGTAAGGGTAGAGGCCGTGGTGACTGACTGAAGTCAGACTTTGTTTTAAACTACTTTTATAAACGAAACCTACTTTACGCCTTTTGTTTAATGATGATTGATGATGACCC
Source organism: Rutidosis leptorrhynchoides (assembly GCF_046630445.1). NCBI lineage: Eukaryota > Viridiplantae > Streptophyta > Magnoliopsida > Asterales > Asteraceae > Rutidosis > Rutidosis leptorrhynchoides. Next base: position 217,856,357 of record NC_092335.1, read on the forward strand.
TTAAGACCTTAAATACATACTTTTAAACCTATTAAGACGATTTACTGACTTAGTACTATTTGACTAAGGTTGAGGACTTCGGACCATTTACTTGCACACCTTTCCCGACTACTACTTTACCGCTACATATCATTGTGAGTTATAGCATTCCCTTTTTACTTTAACTTATTTTGGGAACTGAGAATACATGCGGATTTTATGTTTTACATACTAGGTACGAGTACTTAAACTTATATATGTGTGGGTTATATAACGGCAGAAACATTCCCTTTGGCTCGGTAACGTTTAATCATTGGTTTTTGAACCGTGAACGCGAATCTTAGATATGGATCCATAGGGTTTGACATCCCCACTCGGGCTAGTAGCGCTAGCATTTAACGAGTGTTTAATACTTCGTAGACATACGCACTTGCCAAGTGTACTTTCAGGGGGTATAAACGTTAAGTTAGTTACCAAGTGCCCACGGTTAACATATACTTTATCATACTGTTTTGAAACGCTCTTTGTAGCACTGAAATCTCGTGGCCTACCTTACATACTGTTATACTTAAACTATAGCTCACCAACCTTTGTGTTGATGTTTTTAAGCATGTATTTCTCAGGTGCTTGAGGTTGCTTCCGCTGTGTACTAGTCGTGCTGTAGAACCCGCTGCTTAGAGTTGTTATCGCATGACTACTTATCTTGCATTCAAACTTATTTACTTTTGAAACTATGTTATGTAACGACCTTTGGGGTCACGTACACTTATTTATTTGCTTCTACTTAGTGAAGCATGCTTTTGAAATGTAAAACATTTGATGTCGGTTATGACATCACCTTTTTATCGTGAATGCAACTTCTTTAATTACAACATATAGTACTTAACCTTGTAATGATCCTGTTGTTGATGATTCATACACGATGGTTTTGTACGGGGCATCACATTTGGTATCAGAGCATTGGTTGTAGGGAATTAGGTTGCATTAGTGAGTCTAAGACCGACCCGAGTAGGATTCACTAATAGGGCTAATCTACAACTTGCTAGTTTACGTGTTTCTGCTGAACTTACTGCATGCTGCTGCTTACTGTTACTGCTATATGCCATATGCTATTACATGATTTCACTACTGCATGATGCTACTTGCTTTCAATTGCATGCTACCTTCATACGAATTACTGTTATTGCCATGCTAGTTACCGTTATACATGATTTAAACTGTTGGCCTATTATTTGCTTCCTTTATGACATACTGACATGGAAAATTTATTTTTCCTTGTTCAGATGTCGGATGTTCCACCTGCTGGCATTTCGGGCAGTACAGACTTAGACCCCGTCGCCCTACCTACTGCTACACCTGCTGCTGCTACTGCCGATACACCGACCCCGACACCCACTAGTGATCCCGGCGCTTCTACTTCCGGAGCTGGTACTAGTGCACCTGCCCCAGTGTCTGCTCCCGGACCCTCGAGGTCACAGCCCCACATTGGTGGTATTGAGATCCCCGCGGAGTTCGGGGAAGGGCCGTTTCATAACCACATGCGCACACCTTGCCGACGCACTCCCGACGGACATTTAGTCGTGATTCCTCCAGGCAGACACAGACAGATGTTGGCCGCCTTCGGACGCTTCGGCTTACCAGCTCAGCCACCAGTGTCACCACCACACGATTCGGATGACTCATCATCCGCCGATTCTTCTTCATCAGACGACTCCAGCGATGATGAGGATCCTGCTGATAGACTTATTTAGGCACCCTCCACCCCGCCGAAGAAGCGGTACCGTTTCGACGGCACCGTCATTCCAGGGGTGAATGGAGGTCGTGCTTTTACTGACGCATTTGGCCATCGTCGTAGGGTTACTGCTCGTAAACGAGTTATGCCATACCCTGCCGACCCACAGATACGTAAGGTTCCCCGTTACGTATTGACTATTCCCGGAACCATACCACCTAGATTTAGATACGGACCACTTACATCTAGGGACGTGCCGTCTACATCCAGAGCCGGACCATCTACATCAGCACCACCGGCACCACCCGCATCACCCGCCCCACCTGCACCGCCTGCCCCACCAGCTCCCTCTAACGAGGAACTGATGAGGGAGGTTGAGACTCTCCGAGCTCGAGTCACTGAGCTCGAGGAGCAGTTGGCTCGAGGAGCAGTTCACCCGCCTTCACCGTAGGACTTTGTATTTAGATTTCATGATGTAATCTAAATATAGTTTCATGTATTTCATATGTATTGTACGAACTTATTCAGATGTATGAAACTTATTATTATTAATGAATGGAACTTTGCGTTATTTAATTCTTGCACGATGTTCTATTTACATTGATGTACGATGATTCTGTGGTATTTGTAACTAGATGCATTATTTAATGACATGTGATGTTTTGATTCCATGTTGGTTACTATGTACTATATTACTACATATCGAATGCTGGATTTTGACTTGGGTCAAAATTTTTGTTTAGAATATCATGGCTAATGGAAGATCCACACCTACCGCCGCCCAGATTGAGGACATGATCAACGAACGGGTCGCTGCAGCCCTAGCAGAAAGAAATCTCGAAGCTCCACCGCCACCACCACCGGTTATTCCACCCGTTCGAAATGGGTGTACATACAAGGAATTCCAGAGCTGCAAACCGCATAACTTCAGCGGCACCGAGGGACCAGTTGGTCTCACCAGATGGTTCGAAAAACTTGAATCAGTATTCCGAGTTAGCAACTGTTCGGAGGACAATAAGACCAAGTTTACATCTTGCACGCTATCAGACAGCGCGCTAACGTGGTGGAACACGTTAGCTCAAGCGAAAGGTATCGATGAGGCGTATGCTACGCCATGGGAGGAATTCAAGGCGGCTATGATTGATGAGTATTGTCCGAGAACCGAAATTCAGAAGATGGAAATCGAATTTATGCAGTTAAAGGTCGTAAGGAACGACCTTAACAGTTACAACCGTAGGTTTTTGGAGTTGGCTCTTATGTGTCCGACCATGGTCACCCCCGAATTCAAGCGCATGGAGAAATACTTCTCGGGACTCCCTAAGTCCATCAAGGGTAATGTTACCTCATCCAAACCACCGAATGTTCCCGAAGCAATGCGCATGGCGCATACTCTCCTGAATCAAATCATCCTTGACGAGCTGGAGAAGGCTAAGTTTGAAGCCGGTAGTAGTGAAAAGAGGAAATGGGACAACAGCCACAACAACCATAACAACCACAACAACCACAACAACAACAACAACAGGGGGAGAAACTACGATCAAACCCCCGCCAAGAGGCACAATAACGGTGGAAACCCTAATCCCAACAACAACACCAACACCAACCCGAACTACAAAGGAACCTTACCTCAATGCAAGAGGTGTTACAAACACCACACTGGGTATTGCAATGTTGTCTGTGAGAAGTGCCAACGGGCTGGGCACATCGGGAAGGACTGCAAGGTCACTACTTTGAATGGGAAGCCGAACACCAATGGACCTAAGAAGTGCTACGAATGTGGACAGACGGGCCATTTCAGAAATGCATGCCCCAACAAGCGAAAAGATGGCGGGCCACCCCGTGGTAGAGCTTTTAATGTTAATGCAAGGGATGCACGCGATAACCCCGACTTGGTGACAGGTATATTCAAAATCAACAATCTTTTAGCTTCTGTCTTGTTTGATATTGGTGCGGATAGAAGTTATGTATGTAGACATTTTTGCGATAAGATTAATTGGTCATTAGTCCCATTAAAAGAGAGTATGCTTGTCGAGGTCGCCAATGGAAAACTTGAGAAAGTTGACCATATTAGTCGTGGAGCTATTATCAACATAGCTGGTGCAGATTTCAAAATTGATTTGATACCTATCAAACTGGAAAGTTTTGACGTGATCGTTGGTATGGATTGGTTGAGCAAGATAAAGGCCGATATTATCTGTGGAGATAAAGCACTTCGCATACTACAAGGAGATGGCGAACCACTGGTTATCTATGGAGAGAGATGTACCTCGAAGTTGAACCTCATTAGTTGCGTGAAAGCGCAAAAGATTATGAAGAAGGGACGTTTTGCTGTCCTAGCACATGTGAAAGCGGTAGAAACTGAGGAGAAGAGCGTGAACGACGTTCGAATTGTGAACGAATTTTCCGATGTCTTCCCAGAGGAATTGCCTGGATTACCACCACAGAGAGCCGTAGAGTTTCAGATTGATTTAGTGCCAGGAGCAGCACCTGTAGCTCGCGCACCTTATAGACTCGCACCTTCCGAGATGCAAGAATTACAGAGTCAACTACAAGAGCTGTTAGACCGAGGATTTATTCAACCAAGCTTCTCGCCTTGGGGCGCACCTGTGTTGTTTGTGAAGAAGAAGGATGGATCCTTTCGTATGTGTATCGACTACCGTGAGCTCAACAAATTGACAATCAAGAATCGGTATTCTCTTCCACGAATTGACGATCTTTTTGATCAACTACAAGGATCGAGCGTTTATTCAAAGATCGATTTGCGATCCGACTATCACCAGTTGAGGGTGAAGGAAAGTGACGTGATGAAAACTGCATTCAGAACCCGCTATGGTCATTATGAGTTTCTCGTGATGCCATTCGGTTTGACAAATGCACCTGCCGTGTTCATGGACCTCATGAATCGTGTCTGCAAGCAGTACTTGGATAAGTTTGTTATCGTCTTCATAGATGATATCCTCATCTACTCAAAGAGCGAAGAAGAACATGAGCAACACCTCCGGTTAGTGCTTGAACTCTTAAGACAAGAGCAACTTTATGCCAAATTCTCCAAGTGCGAATTTTGGTTGAAGGAAGTACAATTTTTGGGTCATGTTGTAAGCGACCAGGGTATCAAAGTTGATCCCGCCAAGATTGAATCCATCAGCAAGTGGGAGACCCCCACTACTCCGACGCATATTCTCCAATTCCTAGGTCTCGCCTGTTATTACCGAAGATTCATCGAAGGATTTTCTCTGATTGCGCGTCCTTTGACCGCGCTGACTCACAAGGGCAAGAAGTTCATTTGGGAACCCGCACACGAATCAGCATTCCAAACTTTGAAGAAGAAGTTAACCTCCGCACCTATTCTATCACTTCCTGAAGGCAGTGACGACTTTGTTGTTTATTGTGATGCATCGAAGAGTGGTTTTGGTTGTGTACTGATGCAACGATCAAAAGTTATTGCCTATGCCTCCCGCCAATTGAAGATTCACGAGCGGAACTATACTACACATGATCTTGAACTTGGAGCCGTTGTCTTTGCACTTAAATTGTGGAGACATTATTTGTATGGAACTAAGAGCACTATCTTCACCGATCACAAGAGTCTCCAGCACATCTTCGATCAGAAGCAACTGAATATGAGACATCGTCGATGGATCGAGACGCTCAACGACTACGATTGTGAACTCCATTATCACCCTGGCAAGGCCAATGTTGTAGCTGACGCTTTAAGCCGAAAGGAGAGGACGATACCTCTCCGTGTTAGGGCTCTGAACATCACCATTCATTCGAACCTCAACAACCAGATCAGAGTAGCCCAAGATGAGGCTCTCAAGGAGGAGAATATATCTCATGAACATTTGAACATACTTGTCTCTCGATTCGAGGTTAGGGAGTCTGGACTCCGATGTTATGCCGGAAGAATTTGGGTACCTCTTTATGGAGATCTACGGAACCTTATACTTGATGAAGCACATAAATTGAGATATTCAATTCATCCTGGAGTGGGTAAAATGTACCACGACCTTAAAGAACAGTATTGGTGGTCGAATCTTAAGAAGGACGTTGCAACTTATGTTGGGAAGTGTTTGACTTGTTCGAAAGTTAAGGCCGAACAACAGAGACCTTCTGGGTTACTTCAACAGCCGGAAATCTCACAATGGAAGTGGGAAAGGATCACAATGGATTTCATTACTAAGCTGCTGAAGACGGTGGGCGGATACGATACCATTTGGGTTATTGTTGACCGCCTCACCAAATCTGCACACTTCCTAGCGATGAAGGTAACTGATACAATGAAAAGACTTGCCCAATTATACATCAAAGAGGTTGTATCTCGTCATGGTGTACCTTTATCGATCATCTCAGATTGCGATCCCCTTTTGCTTTCAGATTTTGGCGTTCTTTGCAAGAAGCCATGGGAACTCGTCTTGACATGAGTACTGCTTATCATCCTCAGACTGACGGGCAAAGTGAACGAACGATTCAGACCTTGGAGGACATGCTGCGTGCATGTGTCATTGATTTTGGAAAGGCCTGGGAAAGGCATTTTCCACTCGCCGAATTCTCGTACAACAACAGTTATCACTCTAGCATTAATGCTGCACCTTTTGAAGCATTGTATGGCCGTAAGTGCCGATGTCCTATTTGTTGGGCCGAAGTAGGCGAAAAGCAAATCACCGGACCCGAGGTAGTCTACGAAACGACGGAGAAGATTGCTCAGATTCAAGCGAGACTTAAGACTGCCCGTGATCGCCAAAAGAGTTATGCCGATCTTAAACGTAAGGACTTTGAATTTAATGTTGGTGATCGTGTAATGTTGAAGGTTGCACCTTGGAAAGGTGTGATCCGTTTTGGAAAACGTGGAAAGTTGAACCCACGATACATTGGTCCTTTCGAGATCTTGGAACGTGTTGGACCAGTTGCATACCGTTTGGATCTACCAGCACAATTGAGCTCAGTTCATCCTACCTTCCATGTATCGAACTTGAAGAAGTGTCTTGCTGCACCCGAACTTATCATACCATTGGAAGAACTAACTATTGACGACAAACTCCACTTTGTGGAGGAACCTGTTGAAATTATGGATCGTGAGATCAAAACTTTGAAACGCAACAAGATTCTGATTGTACGGGTACGATGGAATGCCAAACGAGGACCTGAGTTTACTTGGGAACGAGAGGATCAAATGATGCGAAAGTATCCTCACCTTTTCCCGACTCCTCCATCTACCTCAGCTTAAATTTCGGGACGAAATTTTCTTTAACAGGTGGGTAATGTAACGACCCTGGAATTTCCAACATTTATTTATTAATAATTATTATTATTAATACGTGTGATTAAACGAATGTATGTTATTACATTTACATGTTGCCTTGATTGCCCGTACTTGACTTTTAAGAGCCCGAAACGTCTTTGTGACACCCGGAACTTTCACGAATAATATTTTTAGATATTATTTACATTCATGATTAAATTTATTAATCATTTTAATTAACTAAGGCTATTAGTTAGTTACTTGGACTTTAATTGGTTTAACTTGTGATTTATTTGAACTTGGACTTTGTTAGTGTAATGGACTCATGTTATTGGACTTCCAAGCCCACCCTACATTATTAGTGGACTTAATTAGCCCAACACTACTTGTAAGTATCAATTAGTTCATGAACTAGTTGGTTAAAGAAGACTTGGAATCTAGTTTCACACCTTCCCCATGCATGCACCCTTAATACCCATCTTTTGTAAGCTTTTCATCCAAGTATCCAACAAACAAACTTCTCCCTCCTAAAATCTGCAGCAAAACCGTGGACTTAGGGCCACCATATGGAGGTTTTGATTTCATTTTTACTTTACTTCTTCATCACTTATTACTCACTCAAACACACACACAAAAATACTTCCAAGTTTACTCTCTTTTCTCTCTTGCTTTTCTCTCAAAACTAGTAAGTAGCAAGATAACTTTTCTCTCCTTTTTACTTCTAAAAACTGAATTCTACATCTTCATCATCATCATTCTTTTATTTAAATGTTACTTGTCTTTGATTACTAGTTATTTAAATCATGTTGTTGTTACTTACTTTGTAGTTTCTTGTTACTTAATTACTAGCTTTCAAGAATCAAACTTACTAGTTTGAATTCTTCATAATATCTTGTGTTTCCAAGAACAAACAAGAACTAAGCTTACTAGTTTATGTTCTACATATGTTGCATCAAAAGATTTAAGTTCATGGTTGTATAAAATCATACTTGTAAGTCATGGAAGTAAACTTAAAGTTTACTTTACTTAAAGATCAACTTTGGTTGAATCTTTAAAAAGTATGAACAACCATGAATCTTTTCTTGTTTATTTAAGTTCACTTCTTCTTGCACTTTAATTTCATGTAGTTAGTTTATATGGTCAAGTACTACAAGTTAGTCTTGATCTCATATCTCTTGAACAAATTAAGTTAACTTTGAAAGTTCAAGAACACACAAATAAGTTTTCCTTAAATATAACTTTGGATCTAGACTTTTGAGACTTGGATCTTCAAGATCAAACTAAGAACTATGTTCTACTACTTATGATCTTGATTAGTTAGTTAACTTTCAAGTTTATAGTTCATGTATGTGTTAGATCTAAGACTTTGATGTAACTTTGGTTCTTCAAACTTCATACAACTCTTAAGTGAGTTGTGCTTCATGTCTTAGACTAGCACTAGGGTTATGATGGTCAAGACTTGGTTAAGATGATGTAGATACATCAATGAGTTGTACACTTGAAGCTATATGCATCAAGGATGAGAACCATGATGAACATCAAGCACCAAGACCACCGGAACCCTTTTAAACTCACTGTTCTGTCCAAAACCTACTGACCTGATGCTTCTGGAACAGACCAGTAGACCTGGACTGTTCTAACCTTGATTTTTAGATATAACGTTTCGAGTAGATAACTTTTCATATAGGACTCTTCTTAATCCGAGTTACGGTTTAGGATTTATGGCCCTCCGATCGTTACTATGTCCTTTAACGTTGTGCAGAAATTTCTGACCTACTCGCACATAGATCGTCGCCACGGTCAAACCAAGACGAGTTTGCTTCTGTAAATTTTACCACACTTAAAGGACTCATATACGGAGCCATGGCCACTGGTCTCACCTTAATTCAGTAAGGGTAGAGGCCGTGGTGACTGACTGAAGTCAGACTTTGTTTTAAACTACTTTCATAAACGAAACCTACTTTACGCCTTTTGTTTAATGATGATTGATGATGACCCTTAAGATCTTAAATACATACTTTTAAACCTATTAAGACGATTTACTGACTTAGTACTATTTGACTTAGGTTGAGGACTTCGGACCATTTACTTGCACACCTTTCCCGACTACTACTTTACCGCTACATATCATTGTGAGTTATAGCATTCCCTTTTTACTTTAACTTATTTTGGGAACTGAGAATACATGCGGATTTTATGTTTTACATACTAGGCACGAGTACTTAAACTTATATATGTGTGGGTTATATAACGGCAGAAACATTCCCTTTGGCTCGGTAACGTTTAATCATTGGTTTTTGAACCGTGAACGCGAATTTTAGATATGGATCCATAGGGTTTGACATCCCCACTCGGGCTAGTAGCGCTAGCATTTAATGAGTGTTTAATACTTTGTAGACATACGCACTTGCCAAGTGTACTTTCAGGGGGTATAAACGTTAAGTTAGTTACCAAGTGCCCACGGTTAACATATACTTTATCATACTGTTTTGAAACGCTCTTTGTAGCACTGAAATCTCGTGGCCTACCTTACATACTGTTATACTTAAACTATAGCTCACCAACCTTTGTGTTGACGTTTTTAAGCATGTATTTCTCAGGTGCTTGAGGTTTTTTCCGCTGTGTACTAGTCGTGCTGTAGAACCCGCTGCTTAGAGTTGTTATCGTATGACTACTTATCTTGCATTCAAACTTATTTACTTTTGAAACTATGTTATGTAACGACTTTTGGGGTCACGTACACTTATTTATTTGCTTCTACTTAGTGAAGCATGCTTTTGAAATGTAAAACATTTGATGTCGATTATGACATCACCTTTTTATCGTGAATGCAACTTCTTTAATTACAGCATATAGTACTTAACCTTGTAATGATCCTGTTGTTGATGATTCGTACACGATGGTTTTGTACGGGGCATCACAACTTGTATGGTACTAAGTTTACCGTTTTCACCGATCACAAGAGTTTACAGCATATCTTTGATCAGAAACAGCTCAACATGAGGTAGAGATGTTGGGTAAAGCTATTGAATGACTACAATTGCGAGATCTGCTATCACCCTGGAAAGGATAATGTTGTTGCTGATGCTTTGAGTAGGAAAGAGAAGGCTAAACCTCTCCGTGTTAGAGCGCTGAATATGACTGTCCGAATGAACCTAATTTCTCAGATACGCGACACACAACTTGAGGCATTGAAAGAAGGGAATATTGCTACCGAGTCACTTAGAGGACTGGATAAGAAATTTGTCGTCAGAGAAGATGAAACCCGATACTTCATAGACAGAATTTGGGTACCGAAGTTTGGTGAATTAAAGGAAATAGTGCTAGATGAGGCACATACGATAACGTATTCTATTCACCCTGAATCCGACAAGATGTATCAAGATCTTAAGGCACTGTACTGGTGGCCTAACATGAAGGGTGGCATCGCTACCTACGTCGGAAAGTGCTTGAATTGCGCTAAGGTCAAGGCTGAACATCAGAAACCGTCAGGACTGCTGACACATCCAGAGATTCCCCAATGGAAGTGGGAATGTATCACCATGGATTTTATCACGAAACTGCCAAAAACGGTGGAAGGTTACGACACCATTTGGGTTGTTGTGGATCATCTCACTAAGTCAGCTCATTTTCTGCTAATTAAAGAGACGGATAAGATGGAGAATTTGGCATATATTACATCAAGGAAGTATTTCTTGATAGGGAGTGCCGATATCTATCATTTCTGACAGGGACATCAGGTTTACATCTAGGTTCTGGCAATCATTGCAAGATGTCATGGGAAATCGTTTAGACATGAACACAGCGTATCACCCACAAACCGATGGACAAAGCGAGAGAACCATCCAAACGCTAGAGGACATGCTGAGAGCGTGTTTTATCAATTTCGGAAATGGATGGGATAAGCATCTACCACTAGTAGAATACTCTTATAACAACAGTTATCACGCAAGCATTAAGGCCGCGCCTTTTGAAGCACTTTATGGCAGGAAGTGCAGATCAACCGTATGTTGGACTGAACTAGGGGATAGTCAATTGACTGGTCCTGAGATCATACATGAAACAAATGAGATGATCGTACAGATTCAAGAGAGGCTAAAGACGGCTCGAAGTCATCAAAAGAGTTACGCCGATATTAGAAGGTGAGATTTGGAATTTCAGGTTGGAGACAAAGTTATGCCCAAAGTATCACCCTGGAAGGGTTTAGTGCATTTTGGTAAGCGAGGCAAGCTAGTCCGAGGTATATTGGACCATTTGAGATTACCGAAAGAATTGGACCGGTAGCGTACAGACTGAAGCTACCGCAAGAACTCTGCGAAGTTCACGACACTTTTCATGTTTCTAACTTGAAGAAATGCTTATAGGACAAAAGTCTGGTAATTCCTTTGGAGGAAATACAAGTTGATCCCAAGCTTCATTTTGTTGAAGAACCTGTTCAGATTATGGATCGTGAGGTCAAGCAGATAAAGCAAAGCAGAATTCCGATAGTTAACGTTCGATGGAACGCCCGTAGAGGACCGAAATTCACGTGGGAGCATGAAGATCAGATGAGACAAAAGTATCCACAACTGTTTCCTGAGGAGACGACTACGACGGACGTGCACTAAAATTTCGGGGTGGGTAATGTAACAAGCCTACTTTTACGTTACTATCGTTACTTGTCCGTTAAATATTTAACGGTGATTACATAGAACTTTATGTGTTTAATTGAATTAAATGCATACTTGATCCTAGTGGATTGCTTGAATTAATATGTTTATATTAATTAGTGAACTTGTTTCGGATATCGAAATACCTAGAAAACGACACGATTAAGTTAATCGCCTAGAAAGCTTTTCAGTTTACGGAACTTAGTAAAACGATAAAATAATTATTTTTAATAATTATTGACTTTAAGAAAAACTTATTCAATTTATTGCTTATTTAATGAATTAAACCCGGTGATTGCGTTTCAACGACTAGTTAACGTTTCGGAGACATGGTACGATTAACGGCACTCGAAACGGACCATGCGCACATGAGTAAATGACCAAACGAGCCCAATGACCACCCCACTTGGGCCATTCGGCCGACCACCACCATCTCCCCTTAATTTTGTTGTTGTGGGTTTATTGGACTTGCAAGGGTGTTGTGATTAGGCCCTAACTATAAATAATTAGCAAGTGACTAGAAACCCTCATTCACCTATTCTGTTTTTGGTAGACTTTCTGCTCCTCTTCCCCCCTCTTGAGCCTTCGACACACACACACACCCCCCCAATACACACACTAAAACTCAAAATTTGATCAAGTCTCGAAGATAAACGTTGTTCCTCTTGTCGTTCTACACGCGTACGTACTAGCAATTCATGTTTTTAAGGTATAATTGATAACCTTAATTTTATTAGATCAGTTTTTTTGTTCAATTTCATAGTGTATTAATGTCTAGTGCTCAATTACATGCGATTAGAGTTGTTGTTTATCGTTAAATTGCTCGATCGTTGACGTTGCTATGAATCACGAATTTGTATGTTATGAATCTAATAAAATGATTTATGTACTGATTTTTTTATTATATCTAGATAGATAGACTCAAAAAATTATTAAGTTTGGACTTTGATTTCGCATGATTTTGTTATCGTATGCTCAAATTATGATTAAAAGAAGTTGTCGTAGCGTAGGGTTTCGCATGATGTACGAATTTTCTGTATTATGTGCTTTGTGAATTAGCTATTTAAATGTGTACCATTGTAATACTTGTTAAAAATCATGTAAATTGGACTTAAGATTTGTGTCAAAAGCTTTTGTAATGCTCTCGGTGTGTCAAAACGAAGATTTGTGTTTTCTAATGAGCTGAAACTGTTTTCGTAGTCACGGGAAATGACCTAACATGAATTATAAGATGATTGAGACTTTGATCTTATGGAATATGATAGTTTATATTTTTCTAAGTATATCTCATTTGCATGTTAGCTTCTAAAAACGTGATTTTCCATGAGTTATATGCACCACCAAATGACATGTCTGATTGTTGTTCGAAAACTGAAGGTCTGACTTGATTGAATTAACTGTACAAATTGGCTACATGAAAGTCTTTGGTTATTTTACTACTAAAACTTTGAAGTGTCTGGAGTAAGCTCCAATTAGCCGTTCGTTGGCCTACTGAGATGTTTGACTTTAGTTGACCACTTTGACCGAGTTGACTTTTGGTTTGACTTTAGTTGACTTGCTTGGACTAGTTGACTTTTACTTGCTTATTGAGTCAGTCTGAGCACTAGGACTATGCGTACACTATGAGTTGACATAGTATGACCTATGTATTTACTTAAAATGACCTATTTAACTAGGTTGCATTTTTTGGCCGTGATTGTCCGACTACCGAACGGATTTTACTAAGATATTTTTTAGTGCTTTGTTAAGGCGAGTCTACAGTCCCTACTACGTTTTACATGGGATGAGATAACATGATTTTTCTAATGTTTTACATATTAGGCACGAGTAACTTAAACGATATACATATGATTTCAAGCCAGAAATCCCTTAGCTTGATTATATTAATTACTTTACGTAAGCTCGACTTATAGGGACGGTACCGTTAGGTTTGAAAAACCTCGTCTCTAAGTACGGGGTGCTTATTCTGTTGTAACTTGTACACTTGATCGGTGTATGCTTAGAAAGGGTAAAAGGAAGACGTGTAGCGCTTTAGCTCTCCGCAGGGTTAAAGCCTTATAATCAAGTACTCATGCTAATGTATAATTTTTACGATGCTTTTATTTCAGAAATCTCGTGGCCTAACCTACGATAAATGTTTTACTAAACATGTAGATTCACTCAACGTTTTTCGTTGACCTTTTGCATGTTTTTATCTCAGGTCCTTAGAGGTAATGCTTCCGCTAGCTGAGGTTACTTTGATTGCTTGTTTGTTGCTAGTTCTAGAATGTTGTCCAGCATGCTTTTGATATGACTTATTTCAAGAACATATATTCGGATTGAAACCCGTTTGTTTCAAATAATGTTTTGGATACTTATGTTGGATATTTATGTCAACTGCTTTTCAGATTTATTTCTTAAATAAATGACTTTACTTTTGAAATTTAATGCGAATACTTGTCGGAAACGTCTCATATGGAGGGCGTGACCGTTAACTGTGGGACCAGAGTAAATACGCCATTTGTGGATTCTGACGGGTATCGCAACTATATATATATATATATATATATATATATATATATATATATATATATATATATATATATATATATATATATATATATATATATATATATATATATATATATATATATATATATATATATAATATTCTATAAAAGCTAACATATTTTTATTTGGACTATTTAAATTGTTGTTTTATTAAATGTAAATCATAAAGATGAGTATCGTATCGTAACATCGTAATTTTTTTTATTTACAATGGATGTAATTAAACATGTAATATACTAAACACGCAATATATGTTTACACTTAATCACTGCTGTTGCCTAATTAAAAACAAATTATAATATTGTTTATACGAAACATCACAGTTCACAACTGTGTCGAACATAACTTCAAAACGCTGCAGCACTCAACCCACTAACATGTGACAACCCGGAAATTTCTGAACAAATTTAAACTTTATCTTTATATTATTCCGACATGATAAGCAAAGTTTGTTGATAAGGAAAGTTTGTTAAGTAAAATCTCAAGAATTTTAAACTGTGTTCATACATTCATTTAACCTCGACCAAATTCCGACGATTCACGAACCATTATATAAATGGATATGATTATATATATGTGTATATATTATAACTTGAGAATATTAACAAAGTATTAAACGTATAATACTTTACATGAACGTACTTGTTTCAATATGTTTATCGGTGAAATTAGAAGATAATATCAAATGATTGATTTATCAGATACATTGTATGATTACGGGTCTCTGTGGAGAGGTCCACTTTGATTTAGGAAATCTTTCCATTTTAATGGTATTTGGAATAAATGGTAAAGTGATTTACATGAAAGTTTAAATGTGTCAATTAACGAGATCTAGACAAAAGTTAGTGGAGATTCCTGCTTAACTTTCAATGCATGCTTTACAATGATTGTCTCATGTCTTTGTTAAGATAATTATTTAGTTTTCATATTATTGAAAACGTTTAAGATATAGGTGGAACCTTTTAAAGAATGAATTTGAATATATATAATAAGTCGGAATGTTAATTGTTAGAACTATATATATACATAACTTGCATCATGTATTTAAAATGTGTTTATGTATATTATATTAGTTAAGTAAACTATAGTAACACTCGCTTATGTGATTCGATTAATATGTAGATAGGATAACTAGTACGTTTAAGAAAAATGCTAGTACATAAATGAACTATACTTAGTTAAGTTTTAAAATGAAAACGTTATATGATATAATAATTTCTATTATGTAAACATTATGTGACATAACCATTGTTAAATATTTAAATGGTTTTAAATTATATAATGGTCTTTGAAATACATTTAGTTTTGAAAAATTATATATTATATTATTAAATAAATATTTCAAATTTATAATTCGAAATGAAAGTATATATATATATATATATATATATATTTTACAACGTAATAAGATTTAATATTAATTTTATTTATAAAATGTTTTATTTAAAATAGTACTATTATATATATATATATATATATATATATATATATATATATATATATATATGCATATGTATATATAATGAGATGTCGATTTATGGAAGCAAATGACCAAAAAACTCAAATGAATAAGTTACACTTTGAGTAAGATAGTTTTTCATTGATTTGAGTCTTGTTATGTATAAAGGTACATTACACGAAACATAAAATACTAGTTTTCTAAGCGTACAAAAATGCGTTCGAGAAACCAGAACCGGAACATAAGTCGAGTGGCAACGTACGAGTCATCGGAATGAAATTTACAAATCAACTATGCACGAGAATATAATATAATATTTAATTAATTCTAAAGATTAAATATATTATATATTAAATAATATATATATGTGTACATGAAATGGTGTCGGTAGCATAATTTAAAATGAATGTGGCCAGAGAAATGAAACCATGCGATCGCATGGCCATTTCTATTCAGCCCCATGCGATCGCATGGTGGGGTTAGGTGGGTGAGATGTGCTATAAAATTAAATGAATTCGGGATCAGTTTGTTTATCTATCTCTTGCACACTCTTTCTGTATTTATATTATTATTATAATTATTATTATTATAATTATTATTATTATTATTATTATTATTATTATTATTATTAATATTATTATTATTATTATTAATCATATTATTATTATTAGTAGTAGCATTATTATTAGTATACATAAAATACTACGACGAGGTCATGAGCGAGTTATTTCAAAACGGGTTTTATGAGCTGGATAGAGCTAAGGAAATTATGGGTTATAGCTATGGAGGTTATGGGTATTATTCGCGGATATGGTCGTGAGGTCAAACTAGTGTTTATCATCTCCGTTACGTTTACGTACCTTTCCTTCAATATTGAATCTCAATATTTATACGTGAACATTCATAACTTAACTTTTATATATTAATAGTGTATCCCTGACTAGTGCTCGAGTATATAGGATTATGCATGCTTGTATATTTAATTTTTGTCGTTAGATAGTTTTGATGAATTATGAATTTGGTACATATACTACTGAGATAAGGTTTATGATATGCATGTCGTTGGAAAGCTGGCGAAAAATTAATAACTTTTCATTTAGAAAGTGTATGGTTTCGATGAACGGATTAAAAGATATAGTCAATTGAATTATCTATAATTTTATGTATTATTATTAAAATGATTATTATTATTACTATCGTCGTTATCGTTATCGTCATCATTATCGTTATCGTTATCGTTATAGTTATCGTTATCATTATCATCGTTATTATCGTCATTATTATTATTATTATCTAATAATCAATATTATTATTATTATTATTATTATTATTATTATTATTATTATTATTATTATTATTATTATTATTATTATTATTATTATTAAAATAATTAATATTTTTATCAAAACTATCATTTTACTATTTTTATCGTTATTATTATTATTATTACAAAGTAATACCACTGTTACTTATTATTGTTATTATCGATATTATTTTATCAAATAAACATGTGATACAAAGATATTTTTACCACACGTAATATAATTACATTAATATTACATACCACTATATTTTTATGTGAACTTTATAAATCTTAATATTTAAGATATATAAAAGTATATTTTTATCATATATAAATTTTAAATATAAATTCTTATTAACAAATGACTTTTATTAATTACTCTAATAAAATCTGATAGATATATTTTAAATATATAAAACGACTATATTTATGTTACATAAATTTAAGAAATCTTTTTGAATCAAATTGATTTTTTTGTTGTTGACTTATGCATGATAATCTCGAGCATTAGGATTGTGATACACTACGACTTGACCTAAATTGATCAACATATATTGACCAACATACAAATATATATACTTAATTTAGGTTCGTGAATCCGAGGTCAACCTTGCACTTGTTCAATGCCGTCATATGTATATTTACTACAAAATACAGTATAGTAAGTTTCATTACTCCCTTTTTAAATGCTTTTGCAAAATATATTTTTGGGACTGAGAATACATGCGCTGCATTTATAAATGTTTGACGAAATAGACACAAGTACTCGAAAATTACATTCTATGGTTGGATTATCGAATCGAATATCACCTTTTTAGCTTGGTAGCCTAAGAATTAGGGAACAGACACCCTAATTGACGCGAATCCTAAAGGTAGATCTACAGGCACTAACTCCCCCCATACTGGAAAATGGTATGCTTTAGTACTTCAAGTTTATATTATACAGACGAGTTTCTGTTTGGGGATATTCTATATGCATTATGTTAATGTCGGTTACCAGGTGTTCAATCCATATGAATGATTTTTAAACACTTGCGAGTGTATGATTATTGAATAAAGGAAATCTTGTGGTCTATTAAAATTATGGAAATGATTGATTACGATAAACTAATGAACTCACCAACCTTTTGGTTGACACTTTAAAGCATGTTTATTCTCAGGTATTAAGGAAATCTTTCGTTGTGCATTTGCTCATTTTAAAGATATTACTTAGAATCATTCATGGCATATTTCAAAAGACGTTGCATTTAAGTCGTTGAGTTCAATAGAGATTATTATTAAGTAAATGACATATTAGGTCATTTATAAGTTGGATATTATGAAATGGTATACATGCATGTCAACTTTTGATGTAATGAAAGGTTGTCTTTTAAAAATGAATGCAATATTTGTAAAATGTATTAATCAAGCATAGAATAATCGGGTCGGGTTCGGTCCATGCTTGACATCGATAAGGGGGATTTAAGGGTCAATTGAGTTTAACTCTCTGGTCTGGAGTACTGTGAATAACCCCTTGCGAGATGATGATCTCAACAGGGGTGGTTAAACGTTAGACCCACCATCAGCGGGTAGTCCGGTACTTGATGGCTCGCGCAATAGGGTAGGATTTATGTTCGAGGAACGTTACCTATATATCAAGGATGTCTAGTGAAGTGCTATAAGTCCGGTAGCGCTGGTAAGAGTGGCACTGTATAGACAGCCCGACTGATCCGTACGAATACACTAAAAATAGTATGTGTGTAATCTTCTGAAAGGAACCAACCCCCTGCCTTGTGATTCGAGTCCGTTATTTATAGCTACAGTGCTGTTCGTTCATTGGAGCCACGTGTTCTACGTTACTTTTTCGCCTGTACTGCCTGGTAACCTCATGGAGGGGACCAGGGAACAGTACTACTACCTTTTTTCCTGCCTGTCAGCCTTTCGTACAGAGGCCGTGACAAGTATAGGACACATCACCTTCTTCCTGCACGCCATCATCTAGTTGGCGCACATAGCGCACTTTTACTTGCGCCAAGAGTGCAGAAGCGCGGAGGGTATGCGCACGGTGCAAGTGTGATGCGCAACACGAGCCAATCGGGTATGTGTATCATTAAGTCCCCCCAGTTTGATATTATGCGCAAGAATTGCGCATGGTGTCGAACTCAACTGTTATTAATTCCATGACAGGTGTGACGTGACAGCCGTCATATCACCCGTCACGTCGCATTAAATTCTCTTCTGACACGTGTACGGTCAAGATCCGTCATGGCTGTCCCTTTCCTTCCTATAAATAGAACATTCTTCATTCATTTTTCACTTTTCACTCTCCTTTCTCCCATTATGGCTTATCGCGCTGACTTTTCTAACGTCAGTTCTATTCCTTCATCCATCACCGCCGAATATGTAGCGCATATCTCCAAGCGCTATCCTCCTATGAGATCTCTATCGCCTACAGTTCCTGATCGCTTATACCGGGCCAACCGCGCTCCTAGCGAAAAGGTGGCTATTTATAGTGTGGTTTTTGAGCGGGGGAATATGCGCATTCCGCCCACGAACTTCATCTTGCGTATACTTTCCCATTTCAATATTGGCGTGGGGCAGCTGGATCCTGACAGCGCCTATCGTCTTGTTGTTTTTCAGATGTGGTGTAGGGTGCACGACTTTATTCCTACTGTGAATTTGTTCAAGAACATTTTTTCGTTTGAGCGGCTTGATATAGGTTGGTTCTCTTTTCGTGACAATGTTTGCTTCATTGACGCTCCCTTGGAGGAGATTCCTCACGACTGGAAAGAGCGATACTTCTTTGTGGATGACATCTTCATTCCGTTGGAGTTCTCGAATGCGAGTGCATGGCAATATAGTTTTGATGATAGTTTAAACGTGGCGCCGCCTTTGAGTTCAAGCGAGAAGTCGATGTTGGATAAGTGCATAGGTCGCGTACTTCCCTTACGCGCGTATAGCAATAATATATTGTATGCTGGAGGGATATCCAAACATTGGCCGGATCCCAACTACTACCCTCACTTCAGTCGTCATTTGCAAGGTATGCAAACTCTTTACCCTCTTTTATTCTTTATCTTCCATAACGCTCTTATCCCTTTGTTGACAGCGATTTCTTTTGCCGAGTACCTTGAGTTTTCTTCTTCTTCCTCTGTAGTGGTAGATCGCATGCTTTTAGGAAAAGGATTTTCTGCAAAGCGTCCTGTAGCCGCAGCTTCTACCTCTGGCCCTTCGCGCAAGAAAAAGAAGAAGAAGGTTGTGGCTCAATACGCTTACTTGCCCAAACGATGCCCTCATGGGAAAGTCATTCCTCCATCTCGTGACGTGCCTGTTTCGAAGAAGCGCAAAAGACCTGTTGCTTTTTCCTCCTCAAAGCGCGCTCGTACTGGTATTGTAACGACCCTACTTTTTCCGTTATCTTTTACCGTTAATTATTTAACGACCGTTAACTGTTATTTGTACCACGTCATTTCTATGACCTATATTATTATTTTTGTAATAATATATTAATTATTATGTGTTATGTGAATATTTGTATTCATATTTTTAAGCTATACGTTTCTACGTGTCGTGGATTTCTATCCTGCGAATCTTTTCGATTTTCAAACCAACGGTCAGACTTTTGAGATTTTCGAATCTCAATTATTTTAAATATGATATTTTGATGTCATATGAATATATATATAGTGTTTATATATTTTATTTGTCGCGTGTACGTTATCTCTCCGAATATTTAATCGCGTAGTAGCGTTTTCGCATTTCGGGCTTCGTTCAGGCATTCGGGCCATAAGGAATTTATCATTGGACAAAATTGGCCCACTAAGGGGCCCACCCTACCCCCATTCAGCTGAAATATCCCAAGGGAGGGGTGTATAGCCTCACTTTTCTCTCATTTTTGTAATTACACTCACTTTTAGCAATTTGTCACAAAACCTAGTTACTAGTTTTCTCTCAAAGTTCTTCTTCCTCCTCTTTTCTCCCGTTCATGGCTGCCACCACCATCATCATATACATCATCATCTTCCATTAAAATCAAGCTTGGAATTTAGGGCTTTTAACATCAACGGATTTCTCTCGTTCTCCTCTACACGTTCATATCATTTGATTATTGATTAGGGTATAAACCCTAACCCTAACTTTTTGATTATTCTTTAATTTTTTTGTTTTTGTATGTTATTTTGATAGTATGATACTTATATGTTATTGTATTGTTGATTGTATGCATAGAATTACTCATAAACACATGTTTTCGGTTTGATAAAATTGGGAAAGCAGCTATTTCGTGTATTTCTGATATTTTAACTGTTATAAAAGTTAAAATAAAGTATCTAGATGAGTTCCTCTCATCAAGACATTAATTTTAGACTCCGGATCCATGTCGTTTCGATTCCCGGAGCCCTAGATATGATCAAAGTGGTATTTTGTTAAGATTGAAATGTGATATTGGTATGAACCAGGTTTGGTCCGACTTTGTGACCATATTTGGTGACTTTAGGGTGTGTTAGTGTGTTAGGATAAATGATGGGACGAACTTTCATGTTCGGGTCATCTAAATCCGAGCCACGAATCACCCGTTGCGTCTAAAACACGATTTTGATTTAATTAAAGTTTCAAGTGATGTCTTGGCTGGTCACCATGACTTGTGGGCTGTTCATGGTGTGTTCTTGAGTGTACCGAAGTGTCGGGTGGTTTGATTAGGCGGAGATATATGTAAGGCTCGCCGAAAACCGACACCTGGGGCTCAAGATACGACCCGATGAACTTTTGATTTAAAACTTGTGATTAATTATTAAACTTATGATATAAATAATGAATTTCATTATCATTTAATTACTTATGATATAAAAAGTAATTATTATAATTTAAGACTGATGATATATATTTATTATATCATTTAATTATTACTTATGATTTAATAATTATAATTAGAAACTTATGATATGATTAATAATTCATTATTAATTAATAATACTTATGATATGATTTAAAATTTATTATTAATTAATAATACTTATATTATGACTAATATTTAATTAATTAATTAATTACTTATGTTATATTAATTATATCATTTAAACTTATATTAACTTTAATAATTCATATTAATTTAATTAAACTTATGTTATGACATAATTAGACATATTTAACTTTAATCAACATTATAACTTACATTATTATTACAACTTACACTTTTAAAATTAACGTTGACTATGTTTGACCAAGGTTGACTTTTGAGTTGACTTTCGGTTGACTTTGACTTTCAGTTGACTTTTGTTGACTTTCTAAATAAGAAAACTTTCCTAACTTAAAACTTTCTAAAAATAGAAACTTTCTAAATTTGGAAACTTTCCAAAAATAGAAACTTTCCAAAAATAGAAACTTTCCTAAAATAGAAACTTTCCTAAAATATAAACTTTCCAAAAATAGAAACTTTCCAAAAATGGAAACCTGCTAAAAATAGAAACTTTCTAAAAATAGAAACTGTGTGTCCGTACGCTGTTTCGATAAAACCGTTGCATGTTGAGTATTGTTCTATGTCTACTTGCAACATGTACCATAGCTATCATACTAAGACTTGGTCTAAGTTAGTTATTTATATCGACCTGCTTTATTTATAGGTCGGCGTTGTGATCATTCCTGATCACTTTACTTCGATTGCTGTTCTCTTATTTGTGTGGTTACTTCGTTTGCTATTAAGGTGAGTTATAGTCCCACTTTTCTATTTTAAATCTTTTGGGATGAGAATACATGCAATTTATTTATATTTTGGACACAAGTGGAAGTTGGTTTAAATTATTCATTGTGAGTTGAACAAAAATATTCCCTAGTCTGGTAACTGTAATCACTGGTTTCTACTAGTGAACGCGAATCCTACGGATAGATCTATCGGGTTTGACAACCCCATTTCGAGCTAGTCGCGCTAGCAATTTATAATCGGAATGTTTAGTACTTCGTAATTTGTTGTAGATACACTTGTTCGGTGTATATTATTTATTGTGTTTGGCAAGGATAAATAAATGGTTAAGTGGTTACCAGGTGGCTCACGGTAAATGGAATAATGTTTTTATGTTTTTTCTAGCATAAAATTTTGTGGTCCAAAAAGGAGTTTTTATGTTTTCAAACATAAATTTTTACGGTTTAAATTAAATATTGTTTGCAATATTAAACCTATAATTCACTCAACATTTTTGTTGACAGTTACTCGCATGTTTTATTCTCAGGTTCATGATTGATTGCTTCCGCTGTGCTTAGTGAGTCTGCATATTTATGATGGCAGCTTTTGTTAAACAATAACTTGCATTCTCTTTTGATTCATTTAATAGTGGATGCTGTTGACTTTGTTTTGGTCAACTTTTGGTTAAGTAATAATGTATGATTTTTCTAAACTTACATATTTTGATAGGTTTCCTTTTTAAGAAATCATTTTTAAATAAAGAATGCAAGGTTATTTATTAAATTCATATAGAGTTATGATCAAGCTGTGGGACCAAGATAACGATGGTCGTCAAGTGTACTTTGACAGGTCGTTAAAGTTGGTATCAGAACTTTGGTTGTAGGGAATTAGGCTGCATTGATGTCGTCACCCCGAGTCAATAGGGTGCATTAGTGAGTCTAGTCTGCAGCCCGGCCTATAATGTATTATTATATATGATTATTTGTATCGTATTAGTATGTATATTGTTATCATACATACATCTGGTTATGTTCTAAATCCGGGAGGAACTCCCATTCTGATTTAAACATATTCTCCGACACATGCGAGTTTATCATTATAAGAACACCTCAGAAAGTGAAACCGAGGGATGTCATTCTTGACTTCTAAAATTCTAGACATTTCTATGTCATCTATTATGGTTATGTATATAACGTTTGAGTTATATTACGTGAGATGTCATTCTTGACTTCTAAATGCTCGGCATTTCAATGTCAGCTATTATGTTTAGGTATATAACATTCTTGTTATATTACGTGCCTTTGTGCCGATGTGCCTGTGTGCTTTGGTTTTTAACCAGAAAATGTCATTCTTGACTTTCAGAGATTTTTGATACTTCGAAGACATTTCTATGTCATCGTTACTCCTATTCGTTACTTATGATGTTTTGTCTCTTATGCTATCTTTAGCACATTGTTTAAGAAACTGTTTTAGAGAAATTGTGTGGAAATTCGAGGTTGATCGCATGTCCTGACCTCATGTAGTGCTATTGGAATGGAACTATGAATTAGTGAAATATAATGGCGTCAGGCCAACGTGATTATATTACGTTAAATCATAAAGAAGTCCCAATATTGTGACATGAGGAATAGAAAGCGAGTCAAAGAAAATTTTTACACTACTCATTTAGAAGTTCCGATGTATTACATGGGTAGGGAAAACATTCATTATCTTATTTGTTGATATACGAAAAGCTCGTTTTAACCGGATTATCTATCTCATGCTCTATCCTTCATAACTCACTTGTTAGCAACAGCTTCGCTCCGGAACAGTTTTGGCCCAAGGACTTATGTCCTGATATTAGTCAAAACAACATTTAACTCATTGGTTTTCATGACCTCGTAACATTATGTCACACGACGATTCAAGTCCTTTACTCGATCTTCCACGATCTTACTTCAACTTGTAACCTCTGAATACAGATACTCTGTTTATCATCGGGAGTTTTACACATTTGTTTAATTGGGCGGTTCTCACGGGATTTATGTGCGAATAGAAGTAATGAAATATTTTGTCATGTATACATATTATAAAATCATATATGTACGTATGGATTCAAATGAATAAATTTACCCTTACCTATTTTGGCTGGTATATACGAAATCATACCTTCAAAAATTATTTTAAACCACTCATTTATTGAGCTATTTAATTAAGTCAGATTATTTTATATAAAGTGGTACACATTGTACATACTTCTAAATTACTAAGAACTTCATTCCGTTTATGTTGTCACATCAAACGTTTAAAGCTTTTTCAAAACTCCTTTGATTAATTTTATCAACTTTTCACATTACCCTACAGAGTGTCTGGATCACAGTTCTTCTCATCCTCGGTTTAAGGATGAAACTTACCATTAAGTTCATTGATAGAAACTCTTACGCCACTTTGGATGCCGGTTTTATAAAATTTGTTGGAAAGTCTTTGCGCTCATAAAATTTTCCCTCTTATGGTTGGACATGGCCGAAACACGGACCGATAAATCAATTTTTTGGGATACGCTCGGTGGTCACCCTATTGTAGAAAAGGCACTAGGTGGGTTTCTACCCCAACTGTTATTATAGTGGGTATCATAGATATATATTACGCTAGACCGTTTGAGGAGTTTCTACTCTCAATATTCGCTGTCAACCGCAACACCCTCATAAACATCAATCCTATGATTCAATACTTTGAGATGCATAGAGTCATTTTTGGAGATTCATCTCACCTGGAGTCGACTATTCTTTATAATCCACGATTCACGTTTCTTTTCATCCGCTCATAAATTGAAGAATAAGGATGAATCCTAGATTGCCTCGCTCCTTGTGCTAGGAAGTTCACCCTCGTTTAAAGATCACACCTTCCGTACGTCTTCCTTTCGGAAATGTAATGAAAATTTACTTTGAAGTTCATGATTATCGTTATCTCCTTGAAGGAATTGTCTTAAACATCTATACCACTGAGGTGGCTACTCTATATAATGTTTTCTTTGTTGGTTGCAACTATATTTAGTTCGTCCTAGTTCGTCGCCTTGGGGAGCTCCTGTTTTGTTTGTTAAGAAGAAAGATGGTTCGTTTCGATTGTGTATTGATTATCACGAGTTAAACAAGCGTACTATTAAGAATCGTTACCCTTTTTCGAGAATTGATGATCTGTTCGATCAACTTCAAGGTTCGTCCATTTATTCAAAGATTGATCTTTGTTCTGGTTATCACCAATTGCGCGTTAAAGAATCTGATGTTCCGGAAACTGCTTTTCGCACCCGTTATGGTCACTTCGAATTCCTTGTTATGCCGTTCGGATTAACAAATGCACCTCCTGTGTTCATGGACCTCATGAACCGTGTGTGCAGACCCTATTTGGACAAATTCGTTATTGTTTTCATCGACGACATCCTTATTTATTCTAAGAGTGATGAAGAGCACGAAGAACATTTGAAGTTGGTGCTTGATTTATTGAGAGAAGAAGAGTTGTACGCCAAGTTCTCTAAGTGTGCTTTCTGATTAAGAGAAGTTCAATTCCTTGGACATATTGTTAGTAACCAGGGATTCAAGTTGATCCTGCCAAGATTGAGGCAATTGATTCCGAAAACTCCTACTCAAATTCGCCAGTTTCTAGGATTAGCAGGCTATTATAGAAGGTTCATTCAAGATTTTTCACGAGTAGCGAAACCTCTAACTACTTTAACGCATAAGGGAAAGAAGTACTAGTGGAAGAGTGAACAAGAGTCTGCTTTCCAAACTCTGAAGAAGAAGTTAACTTCTGCACCGATATTATCACTACCTGAGGCTAGTGATGTTCTTGTTATCTATTGTGATGCTCCGTGTCAAGACTTTGGTTGTGTTTTGATGCAACGAAAGAAAGTCATTGTTTATGCGTCACGTCAGTTGAAGATTTATGAACAGAATTATACAACCCATGATGTAGAATTGGGAGTTGTTGTGTTCGCACTCAAGAATTGGAGACATTACTTATATAGGGTCAAAAGTACTGTGTACACTGATCACAAAAGTCTTCAACATATCCTTGACCAAAAATAGTTGAATATGAGGCAATGAAGATAGGTTGAGATGTTGCATGATTATGATTACGAACTTCTGTATCATCCGGGAAAGGCCAATGTTATGGTCGATACGTTAAGTCGTAAAGAGAGGACTGAACCTCGTAGGTTTAGGGCCTTGAATATGACCATTTGAACAAATCTCGGAAGGCAAATTCTTGCAGCTCAACAAGAAGCCTTGAAGGAGGAGAATTTTGTAACGGGAAGGTTCGAGGCTTGAGTAAATAGTTAGATGTACGAACCTATGGTACTCGATATTTTGTGGGACATCTTTGGGTTCCGGAGTTTGGTGATCTACGACAACTTGTTTTAGATGAGGCTCATAAGTCTAGGTACTCTATTCATCCTGGTTCAGGAAAGATGTATCATGATCTTAAGGAGCTGTATTGGTGGCCTAATTTGAAAGCTAATGTGGCTACGTATGTGGCTAAGTGTTTGACCTGCGCTAAGGTTAAAGCTGAACATCAGGAACCGTCTGGACTTTTGGCGCAACCTGAGATTCCCGAGTGGAAATGGGAAGGGATTACAATGGATTTTATTACAAAGTTACCGAGAGTTGCGGGTGGCTATGATACCATTTGGGTGATTGTAGATCGACTCACAAAGTTGGCTCACTTTTTTCTGATTAAAGAAACGGATTCAATGGAGAAGCTTACTCGTTTGTATTTGAAGGAGATTGTTTCTAGACATGGTGTTCCCGTGTTATTTCGGACCGAGATAGTCGATTTACATCGAGGTTTTGGCAGTCCTTACAAGATGCTTTGGGAACTAAATTGGATACGAACACTGCTTATCATCCACAGTCAGATGGTCAGAGTGAAAAGACCATTCAAACGTCGGAAGACATGTTACGAGCATGCATCATTGATTTTGGTAATGTTTGGAATAAGTACTTGCCACTGGCTGAATTTTCTTATAATAACAGCTATCATGCAAGTATTAAGCTGCACCTTTTGAAATGTTGTATGGTAGATAGTGCAGGTCTCCTGTCTGCTGGAATGAGGTAGGGGATGCTCAACTCACAGGCCCGGGAACTTTTCATGAAACTACCGAGAAGATCGTATGGATTAAGGAAAGTTTGAGAACCGCCAGAAGTCGGCAAAAGAGCTATGCCAATAAGAGAGGGAACGATATTGAATTTCAGGTCGGTGATCGTGTTATGTTGAAGGTACCACCTTGGAAGGGCGTGATACGTTTTGGTAAAAGGGGAAAGTTGAATCCTCGTTTTGTGGGACCGTTTGAGATTATTGAGAGAGTTGGACCAGTGGCTTATCGTTTGAAATTGCTACAAGAACTCAGTGCTATTCACGATGTTTTTCATGTATCGAATTTAAAGAAGTGTTTGGCCTAGACCGATAAGACAATTCCTCTGGAGGAACTTCATGTTGATAAGCAACTACATTTCATTGAGGAACCTGTTGAAATTATGGACCGAGAGGTTAAGACTCTTAAGCAGAGTAGAATTCCTATTTGTAACACCCTAGGCAAATCCCACATCGCCCACGAACATGAGTGATCATGGGATTATAAGGTAATACTCACGCTTAAATGACACAACGCGTTTTGGGATCACAGGCTAAGTAGAAGTGCGAGTACGTTGTGGTTAAGCGTGCTCGAGCGAGAGCACTACCAGGATGGGTGACCTCCTGGGAAAGTGCTTCTCGTGTGTGGTCGCCAAGAAAAAGCCGTGCGCCTGCGGGCAAAGCGGACAATATTGTGGTCATGTTAAGCTGGGGTGTTACAGAATGGTATCAGAGCCACTCATGTGCCATTGGGGGTGGTGGGGCAAACCTCATCGAGGACGATGAGTCCCTAAGGTGGGGTGAATGTAACACCCTAGGCAAATCCCACATCGCCCACGAACATGAGTGATCATGGGATTATAAGGTAATACTCACGCTTAAATGACACAACGCGTTTTGGGATCACAGGCTAAGTAGAAGTGCGAGTACGTTGTGGTTAAGCGTGCTCGGGCGAGAGCACTACCAGGATGGGTGACCTCCTGGGAAAGTGCTTCTCGTGTGTGGTCGCCAAGAAAAAGCCGTGCGCCTGCGGGCAAAGCGGACAATATTGTGGTCATGTTAAGCTGGGGTGTTACAGAATGGCGTGGACGGCAGGCATAGCCCAACGGTTCTCCTCATGTACTTTGTGTCATGGGATATGGAGAGGTCATGGGTTCGATCCTTAGGGATGACATGATTTTTTTTAAACCAATTGAACACCAATAACGGTGGTATAATATTGACCCTATAGGGAGGTTTTAATGTAACACCCTAGGCAAATCCCACATCGCCCACGAACATGAGTGATCATGGGATTATAAGGTAATACTCACGCTTAAATGACACAACACGTTTTGGGATCACAGGCTAAGTAAAAGTGCGAGTACGTTGTGGTTAAGCGTGCTCGGGCGAGAGCACTACCAGGATGGGTGACCTCCTGGGAAAGTGCTTCTCGTGTGTGGTCGCCAAGAAAAAGCCGTGCGCCTGCGGGCAAAGCGGACAATATTGTGGTCATGTTAAGCTGGGGTGTTACACTATTGTCAGGGTTAGATGGAATGCTAAACGCGGTCCTGAGGTCACTTGGGAGCGTGAAGATCAGATGAAGCAGAAGTACCCTCATTTGTTCCCAGATGCGGAGTCAACCCCTGCACCTGCTTAAATTTCGGGACGAAATTTCCGTAACGGGAAGGTACTGTAACGACCCTACTTTTTCCGTTATCTTTTACCGTTAATTATTTAACGACCATTAACGGTTATTCGTGCCACGTCATTTCTATGACCTATACTATTATTTTTGTAATAATATATTAATTATTATGTGTTATGTGAATATTTGTATTCATATTTTTAAGTTATACGTTTCTACGTGTCGTGGATTTCTATCCGGCGAATCTTTTCGGTTTTCAAACCAACGGTCAGACTTTTGAGATTTTCGAATCTCAATTATTTTAAATATGATATTTTTATGTCATATGAATATATATAGTGTTTATATATTTTATTTGTCACGTGTACGTTATCTCTCCGAATATTTAATCGCGTAGTAGCGTTTTTGCGTTTCGGGCTTCGTTCGGGCATTCGGGCCATAAGGAATTTATCATTGGACAAAATTGGCCCACTAAGGGGCCCACCCTACCCCCATTCAGCCGAAATATCCCAAGGGAGGGGTGTATAGCCTCACTTTTCTCTCATTTTTGTAATTACACTCACTTTTAGCAATTTGTCACAAAACCTAGTTACTAGTTTTCTCTCAAAGTTCTTCTTCCTCCTCTTTTCTCCCATTCATGGCTGCCACCATCATCATCATATACATCATCATCTTCCATTAAAATCAAGCTTGGAATTTAGGGCTTTTAACATCAACGGATTTCTCTCGTTCTCCTCTACACGTTCATATCATTTGATTATTGATTAGGGTATAAACCCTAACCCTAACTTTTTGATTTTTCTTTAATTTTTCTGTTTTTGTATTTTATTTTGATAGTATGATACTTATATGTTATTGTATTGTTGATTGTATGCATAGAATTACTCATAAACACTTGTTTTCGGTTTGATTAAATTGGGACAACAGCTATTTCGTGTATTTCTGATATTGTGACTGTTATAAAAGTTAAAATAAATAAAGTATCTAGATGAGTTCCTCTCATCAAGACATTAATTTTAGACTCCGGATCCATGTCGTTTCGATTCCCGGAGCCCTAGATATGATCAAAGTGGTATTTTGTTAAGATTGAAATGTGATATTGGTATGAACCAGGTTTGGTCCGACTTTGTGACCATATTTGGTGACTTTAGGTTGTGTTAGTGTGTTAGGATCAATTATGAGACGAACTTTCATGTTCGGGTCATCTAAATCCGAGCCACGAATCACCCGTTGCGTCTAAAACACGATTTTGATTGAATTAAAGTTTCAAGTGATGTCTTGGCTGGTCACCACGACTTGTGGGCTGTTCTTGGTGTGTTCTTGAGTGTACCGAAGTGTCGGGTGGTTTGATTAGGCGGAGATATATGTAAGACTCGCCGAAAACCGACACATGGGGCTCAAGATACGACCCGATGAACTTTTGATTTAAAACTTGTGATTAATTATTAAACTTATGATATAAATAATGAATTTCATTATCATTTAATTATTTATGATATAAAAAGTAATTATTATAATTTAAGACTTATGATATATATTTATTATATCATTTAATTATTACTTATGATTTAATAATTATAATTAGAAACTTATGATATGATTAATAATTCATTATTAATTAATAATACTTATGATATGATTTAAAATTTATTATTAATTAATAATACTTATATTATGACTAATATTTAATTAATTAATTAATTACTTATGTTATATTAATTATATCATTTAAACTTATATTAACTTTAATAATTCATTTTAATTTAATTAAACTTATGTTATGACATAATTAGACATATTTAACTTTAATCAACATTATAACTTACATTATTATTGCAACTTACACTTTTAAAATTAACGTTGACTATGTTTGACCAAAGTTGACTTTTGAGTTGACTTTCGGTTGACTTTGACTTTCAGTTGACTTTTGTTGACTTTCTAAATAAGGAAACTTTCCTAACTTAAAACTTTCTAAAAATAGAAACTTTCTAAATTTGGAAACTTTCCAAAAATAGAAACTTTCCAAAAATAGAAACTTTCCTAAAATAGAAACTTTAATAAAATAGAAACTTTCCAAAAATAGAAAGTTTCCAAAAATGGAAACCTGCTAAAAATAGAAAGTTTCTAAAAATAGAAACTGTGTGTCCGTACGCTGTTCCGATAAAACCGTTGCATGTTGAGTATTGTTCTATGTCTACTTGCAACATGTACCATAGCTATCATACTAAGACTTGGCCTAAGTTAGTTATTTATATCGACCTGCTTTATTTATAGGTCGGCGTTGTGATCATTCCTGATCACTTTGCTTCGATTGATGTTCGCTTATTTGTGTGGTTACTTCGTTTGCTATTAAGGTGAGTTATAGTCCCATTTTTCTATTTTAAATCTTTTGGGATGAGAATACATGCAATTTATTTATATTTTGGACACAAGTGGAAGTTGGTTTAAATTATTCATTGTGAGTTGAACAAAAATATTCCCTAGTCTGGTAACTGTAATCACTGGTTTCTACTAGTGAATGCGAATCCTACGGATAGATCTATCGGGTTTGACAACCCCATTTCGAGCTAGTTGCGCTAGCAATTTATAATCAGAATGTTTAGTACTTCGTAATTTGTTGTAGATACACTTGTTCGGTGTATATTATTTATTGTGTTTGGCAAGGGTAAATAAATGATTAAGTGGTTACCAGGTGGCTCACGGTAAATGGAATAATGTTTTTATATGTTTTCTAGAATAAAATTTTGTGGTCCAAAAAGGAGTTTTTATGTTTTCAAACATAAATTTTTACGGTTTAAATTAAATATTGTTTGCAATATTAAACCTATAATTCACTCAACATTTTTGTTGACAGTTACTCGCATGTTTTATTCTCAGGTTCGTGATTGATTGCTTCCGCTGTGCTTAGAGAGTCTGCATATTTATGATGGCAGCTTTTGTTAAACAATAACTTGCATTCTCTTTTGATACATTTAATAGTGGATGCTGTTGACTTTGGTTTGGTCAACTTTTTGTTAAGTAATAATGTATGATTTTTCTAAACTTACATATTTTGATAGGTTTCCTTTTTAGGAAATCATTTTTAAATAAAGAATGCAAGGTTATTTATTAAATTCATATAGAGTTATGATCAAGCTGTGGGACCAAGATAACGATGGTCGTCAAGTGTACTTTGACGGGTCGTTAAAGGTGTGTTGCTCATTTCCTTCGTTACTTTATTTTGTTCGTATTTTGGCCTTACCTTAATGGTTATTATTCTGACGGAGATGATGAGCGTGGTGATAGCGATTAGAGGGGCGCGAATAGGCCTCATCCATCTCCCATTCAGATCGACAGTGACTCCTCTGTCGAAAGGCAGCGCTCGAACTCGGCGGGTTCTTGCAAAGGCAAAGGGGTCCAAAGCCCCAGGCCGGGTAGCGAGCTTTACGATGATGAATTCGGCGTGATGAGAGATACCATAATACATTTCTGTGCCAAGCTCGACAAGGCGCATCAAGCAAACAATAAAATTCATCAACAACTGGATCGCGCTAGGTGTCAGAATGACGATCACGAGGAAACCATTCGCTTGCTACGCGCGCAGTGTACCGAATCAGAACAACGAGCGAGATCGGCTGCTCATGAGTTCGAAGTGTTGAAGGCACGTCTACCACGTATAGTAGATCATGCTTTAAATAGCACTGCTGTGAATGATCGGTATGAGAATGCTCTGAAAGCTATACAAGATGTCGAGCGCCTGCACTTTTGGGATAAAGGAACACATTTAGGTGCCCACTATTCTTCCCAAGGCTGTTCGAGACTGCCCCATTCCCGGAGTGCGAAAAATTGCTAGGGAGGCTTGCAGGGCGCTATATCATATCCCCATTTCTCGGCTTGAGGAGTTGTCGCGAAACCCGCGAGTTTCGGCGCAAGAGTTGATAGATTCTAAGTTGTAGTCTTGCTTTGTAATATAATAGAGCGTTACGACGCGTGTAACATTTTGTATCACGTGAATTTTTTGCAATAAATTGAAACTGTATTATCGTGTTCTTGTTTCATTACTTGTTAATTATCGTTGTTTTATACTCTCGACGTGCCGTCGCTAACCTTCGTGTGTGTTGATGTGCACTCAACATACACTTAGGTCACGTGCCTGTAATCGCATTGTAGAGTCCTCCAAGCGTCAGCTTGGGACTGTGGTCAAGTGCGACCAACGCTTTTTTATTTAGAGTCATGACTTGCAGATCCCTAGGTCTGCTCGGGTGGAACTAGGTCAACCCAATCATCGTCGCTCTCCGGTAATAAGTCTAGTCTGTCGCCAAACAGATTTCTGCCGCAAGGGAGCTAGGGAAAGTCATCCCTTAAGTAGGCAGGAACGCGCTAGTATTTTACTATGGGCGTGCAGTTCAAACCATAAAGCTATTCAGCTCTGAGAGGCACATGAAATCTTAACTGAAAATGACTTAATGCTTTAATATAATCGAAAAATGAGTTTACAATAGTGCAGTACACGGTCGACCTACAAAGATACGTTTTTTTTTTAGTAATTACATGCAAGTCTAGACAAAGTAGGTGATTGATCAAGTCTCCTATTTTCTATATTACATGTAGCATTTTTTAAGCGCGGTAGCATGCCAGGTCCGTTTAATTGGATTTCCCTTAAGCTCTGCCAGTTTGTAAGTTCCGGTGTTACTGATTCCCACGACTCTGTAGGGTCCTTCCCAATTCGGTCCTAACTTTCCAGTGTTTTAGGCCCTGCTCGCTTGGTTATCATGCCACACAAGGTCTCCCACCTTATACGTTCTTGCCCTTACACGCTTATCGTAGTACTTGGCAATGCGCTGCTTGTTGGCGGCTTCTCTGATGGCCGCCATCTCTCTGCGTTCTTTTGCGTAGTTCAGGTTAGTGCGCAATCTCTCATCGTTCTCGCATTCGCTGTATGACAAGATTCTTTCTGTTGGAACTGTTATTTCCGCTGGGATTACCGCCTCTGAGCCGTACACTAGACTGAATGGTGTCTCTCATGTGCTATTCTTGTTCGTCGTTCTGTGCGCCCATAGGACTTTGGGTAACTCATCTACCCATCCGCTGCGCTTCATCCCTAATCTTGCCTTGATGGAGTGCATAATATCTCTGTTGGTGACCTCACATTGACCATTGGCCTAAGGGTGCGCAACAGAGGTGAAGCGCTACTTGATATTTAGATCTTGGCACAAGCTGCGGAAGGGATTACCTTCAAATTGTGTGCCATTATCGCTAACAATCTCATTAGGCACGTCGAACCTACACACAATGCTCTCCCAGAAGAAATCTCTAACTTGCCTACTGGTAATAGTGCGCAATGGCTTTGCTTCCACCCACTTGGTGAAGAAGTCGATGGCTACCACCAGGTATTTGGCATTTCCTGCGTAATTCGGGAAAGGTCCCACTATGTCAATGGCCCATTTACAAAATGGCCACGGTGATACAATAGGTATCATAGGATGTTGAGGTGCTCTGCTGACGGGCACGTGCAACTGACATTCCTGGAAAACTCTGACCCTTTCAGTCGTGTCTGCGTACATTCGAGGCCAATAATACCCTAGCCGCTTAATACGCTCAGTTACTATCCTCCACCCGGAGTGTAACCCGCAGGATCCCTTGTGAACCTCATCAATGATCATGGCAGCCTCTTTAGGTCCTATGCAGCGTAGAGATGCACCTAAATAGGACTTTCGATATAAAATTTCCCCTCGCAACTCGTAGTTTGGTGCCTTCACCCTGATCTTCATCGCTTCCTTCTCTCCCTCAGGCAAAGATCCGGTTCGTAGGAATTCTATGATATCTGTCATCCAGGTCACTTCTTCTTCTTCAACAGATGCGATTGTTGTTTCGGGTTCTGTGGACTTCGTGAAGATTTGCTCTACTAATATTTTCTTTCCGAGGTGATTGAAGGTGAGGGCCGCCAATTTGCTGAGCACATCTGCCTGCTTGTTCTGGCTCCTTGGAATTTGGTTGACTCTAAAGCCGACAAATGCGTCGGCGAGAGAATGAACCAGAGCCAGGTATGATTGCATGGATTTGTCGTTGGCGTCAAAGGTACCGTTTATCTGATTGCGACAAGCTGTGAATCCACGTAAGTTTGCAGCTTTTTGATTCCCAGCTCTCAGGCTATGCGCATTCCTGCTAGCAGCGCTTCATACTCCGCCTCATTATTTGTCACCTTGAAGTTAAATCGTAGCGCATATGTATGCTCTTCTTGATGAGGGCCGATGAGGATTAATCCTGCGCTGGTACCTTCAGAGCTTGCCGCGCCGTCGGTGAAATGTCCCGTTCATATTGATTATAAACGTTCCATATTAATTGATTTTGTTGCGAGGTTTTGACCTCTATATGAGACGTTTTTCAAAGACTGCATTCGTTTTTAAAACAAGCCATAACTTTTTTTTTATCGACAAGGTTAAAAGGACACCACCTAGATTATCCAGAAATGATAATCTAAAAATATCTCACTTACACACTACCAATACAGATTGGTTTACAATATTAATATGTTACACCAAAGTAAATCTCGAATGCAGTTTTAAACAATATTATACAAACATGCTGACACCAAATCTTGTCCATATTTTAGCATGCAACAGCAGAAGCTCTTAATAATCAAGTGAGAATAAACATGCTTTAAACGTCAACAAAAATGTTGGTGAGTTATAGGTTTAACCTATATATTTATCAAATCGTAATAATAGACCACAAGATTTCATATTTCAATATACATCCCATACATAGAGATAAAAATAATTCATATGGTGAACACCTGGTAACCGACATTAACAAGATGCATATAGAATATCCCCATCATTCTGGAACACCCATCGGACATGATAATTTCGAAGTACTAAAGCATTCCAAATTCCAGAATGGGGCTTGTTGGGCCCGATAGATCTATCTTTAGGATTCGCGTCAATTTGGAGGTCTGTTCCCAAATTCTTAGGCTACTAAGCTAAAAAGGGACATATTCGGCTTCGATCATTCACCCATATAATGTAGTTTCATTTACTTGTGTCTATTTCGTAAAACATTTATAAATTTGCTTGTATTCGCATCCCAAAAATATTAGATTTTAAAAGTGGGACTATAACTCACTTTCACAGATTTTTACTTCGTCGGGAAGTAAGACTTGGCCACTGGTCGATTCACGAACCTATAACAAATATGTACATATATATCAAGGTATGTTCAAAATATATTTACAACATTTTTAATACGTTTTACTGTTTTAAGTTTATTAAGTCAGCTGTCCTCGTTAGTAACCTACAACTAGTTGTCCACAGTTAGATGTACGAAAAATAAAGCAATATATATTATCTCGAATCAATCCACGACCTCGTGTATACAAGCCTCGGGCTAGATCACAACTCAAAGTATATATAATATTTTGGAATCAACCTCAACCTTGTATAGCTAACTCCAACATTACTGCATATAAAGTGTCTATGGTTGTTCCGAAATATATATATATATATATATATGGGTCAATATGATATATCAAAACATTGTATTCGTTTCTATGGTATCTCAAGATTAAATAATATATTAGAATACATGTATAATAGAATATGAGTTAGCTAGGATATGATTAATATAGATTTGTTACCAATTTTCACGTAGCTACAACAAGCAAAATTGTCCAATCTTGTTTTACCCATAACTTCTTCGTTTTAAATCCGTTTTGAGTGATTCAAAATGCTATGGTTTCATATTGAACTTAAGTTTATGAATCTAAACTGAAAAAGTATAAGTATATAGTCAGAAATACAGGTTACAAGTTATTTTTGTAAAGGTAGTCATTTCAATCGAAAGAACGACGTCTAGATGACCATTTTGGAAAACATACTTCCACTTTGAGTTTAACCATGATTTTTGGATATAGTTTCATGTTCATAAGAAAGAGCATTTTCCCAGAAGAACAACTTTTAAATCAAAGCTTAGCATAGTTTTTAATTAACTAACCCAAAACAGTCCGCGGTGTTACTACGACGGCATATATCCGATTTTACGTTATTTTTCGTGTTTTCAGGTTTAAAATCATTAAGTTAGCATATCATATAGATATAGAACATATGTTTAGTTAATTTTAAAAGTCAAGTTAGAAGGATTAACTTTTGTTTGCGAACAAGTTTAGAATTAACTAAACTATGTTCTAGTGATTACAAGTTTAAACCTTCGAATAAGTTAGCTTTATATATATATGTAACACCCCATTTTCCTCGTATATGATTTATAGGTGTATTGTGTATGTACGATAGGCGTATGAAGGGTTCGGGACATGTTCGGGTGTTGAGGTCTTGTATGCAAGAAAATGACTCAGATCACGCTGTGTGTCGCGGCGCGACAAATGAGACCGCGGCGCGGCAATTAACTGGAAATCAGATCAGAAGTCCAACAAAAAATGATCCCAAAACTAGGCAAATGTTGCGGCGCGACATTTAAGGCCGCGGCGCGGCATTCTGGGCAAACTGGTGCCGGATTTTTGTAATATTACATGAGAAGCAAGGGCATTTTGTTCTTTTCACGTTTGAGCCAGATTTGAGGCTTTAACCTCATCCACTCATTCATTTTCCTAATTTCATTTTCCTTTTCTTTTCATTTTTCTCTCAAAACTCAAACACCCATTTGATTTCAAAGGGATTTTTGGAAAGGAAGAAACAGGATTTGATCTTTGTCGTAGTTGACAAGTTTGTTCTCCTCGTTCTTAGCTACACGGTGATACTAGTGGTAAGCTCTAACTCCGAATTTCATTTTCATGTTCATCATTCAAATTTGGGGCTTTTGATTGTATGATTCATAGATGGAACCCATTTAGTTGTTAATTGGAGATTAACACCAAGATTCGGGTTTATAAGTGTTAAAGGCGGGTTTTGGGTTGGTTAATGATTTAACCATGTTTAAGACTTGTAAATGGTGTACAATCACTAGCATTAGTGATTATTGGTGTTTTGGAGACTTTTAGGGTTTTCGTGGTTGACTAATTTTGACTAGAGTCAAAATTAGGGTTTGTTGAGGATTATGACCCGAATGTCGATTCGATGAGGTTTGTAAACTTAAAATGGATTAAGTTGAAGTATAAAACTGAGTTAAACATGTTTTGGTGTCAAAATTTGTAAATGGTGAGATTTTGACCTTATGGGTCAAAATTAGGGTTTATGGGCGATTTTGAGAACGATAAGTGTTTAACACTTGTGTTCGGGTTTAATTGGCATATCAGGACCATTATCACTTGTGTTAGTGATTATTGGTTAGTTTGGGTATGGTTTGTCCTTAGAAGTGCATTTGGGTCAAAATTGCACTAAGTGTCGAATTGGGTTGGTTTGTAGATCCAATCTAAGTGTGTTGTTGAATTTGTGATAATGGATTAGGTCCATTGACGAGTTGCAGATTTCTTGGAAGCATTTCTTCAAGGTGACAAGGTGAGTGTTAATATCCTATGTGCATATGTATGTGTAGGATGGGTGCGGGTTGGGTGAAGTGATTCTCGGCTATAGAGCTCACTTCACATATAGGTGGTTTTTATGGACTTTTGTATGAGTTCAATTGGCACAGTTGTGCATTTTGTTTGACCACCATTGGCGAGATACACGTTTTGTGTGTATGTTATCACACGTGGTTGTGATGTAGATGTTATAACCCCAATGGCGAAGGGTTAGTATTGTGTTGCGTTTTGGATAACCCGATGATGTGGGTTTTGATTTGGGAAGTGAATCTCGGGTAGTGCGGATTCATGATAACTCGGGTTGTTCGTTCATCTTATCGATGAGGTGATGAATTTCGATTTGTTCGAATTCATTGAGGCTCGGGTAGTTCGGCCAACCTCGGTTGTTGAATTGGTGGAAAAGTGAATTTCGGGTTGTACGAATTTACTAAGGCTCGGGTTGTTCGGCCAATGTTCGTATGATTGAGGTTAAGGGGTTAACCTTGTAGTTTGGTAACCTTATTCTTTTATTTTGTTATATATATTAACGTATTGTTGTGTTGTAGCTAACCCTCTGGGTGTAGCTTCTTGGCATTGTTCACATTATCGTGGGTGAACTTATATTTGTTGATATTATTAACTTGTTGCTTAGTGATCGTATGGTATGCCTAGCTTAGCTTGCCTTTACACTTGGATGCCCCGGTATGCGGTATTTGATTATTTGTGTGGCGTGTCCATTTTATGCATATATATGTATGTAGTATATTCTTACTCACTAAGCATTAGCTTACCCTCTCGTTGTTGATATTTTTATAGGTTCGCGTGATGGCGGCTCGGGTAAGCATGGGGATTAGAGATCATGGCTAGGTTACTTTAGAAGATCTTGCTTTTGGACTCGATTAGGATTTGGGTAGCGTAGTCCCAAATCACCATGCTCGGTTTTGTGTAAACGTAACTAGTCGGGTCATAATGATTATAACCGGTTTACGATTTAATTAATGAACCATTGTATTAGGGAGTTTAAATTATTAATGTATGTTTTAAGTTCGTTGAACTTACTTTGGTAACCAATATGTTTTGGAAATTGTGTAATGGGACCTAAAGTATTATTTAACGCGTATTAAAAGAAAAAATTTTTATGGGCTGGTTTTAATACGGGTTGGGTCGTTTCAAGTGGTATCAGAGTATGGTCTAAGGGATTTAGGTGACTTGAGATAGGTG
Organism: Rutidosis leptorrhynchoides; assembly: GCF_046630445.1. Classification (NCBI taxonomy): domain Eukaryota; kingdom Viridiplantae; phylum Streptophyta; class Magnoliopsida; order Asterales; family Asteraceae; genus Rutidosis; species Rutidosis leptorrhynchoides. The sequence goes on from NC_092335.1 coordinate 217,896,302, forward strand.
CCTAGACTTAGACTTTTGTGTGTGTGCTTAATTGTTGCGGGACTTGTAGGATTACGGGTCGGAATGGGCTATAGTTAGTGCCTTGTTTGTAGGTGGACTAACGTTTATATTAGTAATGCAGACATTATTAATATGTTATTGTGTTGTGATAATAATTCTCGCATGTGTTTATATCGCGTAGAATTTTTGTTGTGTTTGTTTATATCATCGAGCGAGGCGGTCGTTGTACTAACGAGTTGAGACGACGTGTGTGCATAATAAGGACTTGCAAACCTTATTACGGGTGCAAATCGTATCTAACAAGTGATGTACGATGAGTGTTGAGCAAGACGGGGCGGTTTATGCGTGTTGTTTTATACTTTCGTGGACTAATCGTTTTGCATTCTTTAGAATGGCGATGCGAAACGAGATCGAGACGAATGACGAGGAATGTAGCTCCAGAGTTGCGGCCGCCGTTGCGGAGAAAATGAGTACGTTTCGAGAAGAAATGGATAGGAAGTATTCCGATTTTCGGGGTAGTAGTGAAATGGAGCGTTGTCTTAAGAGCTTCATGAGGACTAAACCCCCGATGTATGACGGGAAACCGGATCCTTTGGTAAGCACAACTTGGATTTCGGATGTCGAAGGGTGTTTTCGTACTATTGATTGCCCTCCCGAGAAAAAGACGAGACTTGCTACTAGTCTGTTGCGGGGCAGGGCAAGGGATTGGTTGGATGGTAAGATCGATCTTGTCGGTGGCGAAACGTTTATGGCCTTATCGTGGAACGAGTTTAAGGAGGAATTCTTCGAGGAGTTTCGGACTTCGGCCGATTTGTGGGAATTGCGTAATGAGTTGCGAAATTTGCGACAAGGATATATGGATTTGAATACTCTCAAGACGACCTTTATGGCGAAGGCTCGTTTTTGCCCGGAGTATTTAGGGAATGATCGTTTGTTAATGGGGGATTTCTATCGGACCATGAATGATGACTTGAAAAGTAAAATTAGTCGAAGTCAAGCGAAATCGTTTGCGGAATTATTCAACTTGGCTAGAGGTTTCAAGTCGTATACGCGATCAAAGATATGTAAACCTTCAAGTAAGAGGAGGGTTGATTCGTACGGCGCCCCGGGTAAGAAAAATAAGGGTGCAAGTACGAGTACGGGTAATGTGGGAAAAGGCACGGTGGATTCTCGTGCACCTAGATGTTTCAATTGCGGTATTAGGGGCCACAAGTTGTGGGAGTGCACAATTTCGAGAAGTGATGACGGGATGTGCTACTATTGTCATAAGGAGGGGCATCGCAAGCCAAATTGTCCCGAGTTGGTGGCGAATGCCGCAAGGAGACGTTGAGGTACGTTTCGTTTTAATAAATATGTCATTTGAATATTTATTTATGTGGCGTTTAAGTTCGGATTTGTTAAATGCATTGTGCTGTGCATAGTGTTGTTATGGGTGACGTTCCTAATGGAAGTACCCTATGGTGATGTTGATTTTTGGACGAAGGGTATAAGACTTGGTGCAACCAAGCATTCCTTAGTATTTGGGGAAATGTTTCTACCAAGCCATGGAAATGGGTTTTGGTGTTCGATTGTTAAGCGCGTGTTCGCTTGTATGTTGGAGTTGATGAACCATGAGGTTCGACGGGTGGGATGAAACCCTTGAAATCGAGTGTTTTGGATCTCTATGTACGTTGGTAAACGAGTCTACGTGACGCGACATTAAGTGCCTCTTTTATACCTACTAGCGTGGTGTTCGACTCCGATTGTGTGGTGGTTACATTGTACTTAGGGTACTAGAGTGAAACCCTTAGGTACATGAGTGACTAGGTGGAAATTGACAAACTAGAGCAATAGGATGATTGCGAGGGTGTGGTTTGTGTAATCGTGGTACACTTTTTGTTCGAAATGTTTAAGGATTGATTGAAATCCTTCTTGTGCTCAAGGCTGGAGCAAGAGATGGTGATGGGTCGTGTGAACCCAATTGTTGGTAAAGTCTACCTTTGGTAGCATTGTACGGTTGTACGAGGTGCGGATATGGAACGTAGTTCCAAGTGGGGGAGTTACACTTCCGCACGAGGAAGTTTTAGTGTGAGATTTCGGATGATGCTTTTGGTAGATCCGAAAAATGTTGTCGAGACCTGGTTTTGGTCGATTTGTGGTAGATTACAATTTCAGATAAATTGTACTTATGGTTTGGATTTGAATTATCACCGAGGTGGTAATGTGGTAAATCTCATTGAGAGATAATGGACGTGTTTGGTGAGCAAGGTGAAATCCTTCGGTTAAGGGAGGTGTGTGTCGGATTCTCTTCTAGAGAATTATTGTTTTGTGCCTATGTTTGATATAAGTGGTTCTTGCTCGAGTGTGTGAATGGTTAGTGGTATCCGTTAGGATTCACTATGGCGTAGCAGAGCGCGATGTTACGTTACTCGTCGTTCGAGGCCAAAAGGGCGTTGATTGATGAAGCATGACTTTCGGAGTCCGCTGACTTCATCATGGTATTGGTGATTGATGAAGCATGACCTTTAGGGTCCGCTGACTTCATCTTGGGGGTATGCGATTGGTGGAGCATGACCTTCAGGGTCCGCTGACTTCATCATGAGCGTGGTGTTATATCGGTGAAGCATGACTTTCGGGGTCCGCTGAATTCATCCGGTGTTGAGATTGGTGGAGCATGACCTTCGGGGTCCACTGACTTCATCAAGGGAGTAGTGTTACGTCGGCATGGCATAACATTATCGGGAAATGCGAGTACCGGTGGGAAATGAGAGTACCATTCTTGAGTTGTGTTGTGGGACGTGAATAACGGGTTGTTCGTATTCACAATATTTCGGGTAGTACAATAGTCCCTGTGGGTTGGACACATGGTTTGAGGTAGTGTATGTCGGGTAGTTCGGATTCACTAAGGCTCGGGTTGTACGACCATCCTCGGTTATACTATGTGGCGGTGGTAGTGAATATCGGGTTGCACGTATTCACGATGACTCGGGTTTTGCGGTCATTTCGTTGTGAGATATATGGATTGGGTTGGTGAATTTCGGGTTGTGCGAATTCACTAAGGTTCGGGTTGTTTCGACCATCCACCATATGTGTTTAGGCTCGGGTTGTTTCGGCCATGTTGTGTTGTGATCTATTGGTTGTTTTATACACCAATGGTGGGGTCGTAAGGACCGTGTGGTGTGATCTATCGGTTGTTTTATACGCCGATGGTGGGGTCTTGAGGACCATGTTGTATGATTAGTGGTGCGATAGCCGTGTTTCGCTCACGTGTTGTTACGGGTGTGACGATAGTCGATTTTGTATACCTTGGGATTAGCGTTGCCATAGTAGTTTGGATCGGTCTTCGTCGATTTAGATGGTTAACTTTATTCTGATGTGCGGTTGTTACTAGCGATGTACTTGGTATGGTACGCTAGGGGTTGATATCTCGGTACGAGATTGGTTGAGTTTTCCCGATATGAGGGATTGAGTTAGTACTAATGCTCGAAAATTGTAGAATTTGATAAATCGCGGGTGACGACTTGGTTGTTAAGGGTAACTCTTTGAGAAGAATTGTCTAAAGGATCGTTGTAGACTTCGTGGTTGCGTGTATTGTACGTCTCGGGATGCGAGCAAATGTGTAATTTGTCATTGGATTAACCTTCAGGTTAGTGAAATTGTGGTAGAAATCGGTTTGAAATACATGTTCGATGACCATTGAGTATGGGTCCGTTTGGGTTTGTGACTAGGATCACGAGGACGTGATCGAATTTAAGTGGGGAAGAGTTGTAACACCCCGTTTTCCCCGTATATGATTTATAGGTATATTGTGTATGTACGATAGGTGTATGAAGGGTTCGGGATGTAATGACCCGGAAATTTTTGACCAAATTTAAACCTTAATTTTTATATGTTTCCGACACGATAAGCAAAATCTGTAATGTTGAGTCTCGAAAGTTTTGAAATCTTTGCTCATGTAATGAATTACCCTTTGACCATGCCTGACGATTCACGAACAATTGTGTATAAATAAATAAGTAAATAAAAAAATATACATGTAAATATAAATATAAGTATATATATATATTGAATTGAATTAATATAATGCCATTTAATCATTTAAATTAAATATGTAGAGTAATATACAAAATAAATAAGATATTATATAAAAAACATATATATGAATTCTGTACACAATTAATATCTTATGTATGTTGTAATATATATAATATATACATATTAAACATTCAAATATATTATTATATAGTATAAGTATTACATAATTAATAATATGTAACATTATTATAACTATTAGTATTAACATACTTATTAGTACTAACATCATTATCACTTCCATTATCATTATTATTAATATTAATATTATATGTTTCACTAAAATTTTATTATTGTGACATAATATTATTATTACCTTTATTATTATCATTATTATTATTATTATTATTATTATTATTATTATTATTATTATTATTATTATTATTATTATTATTATTATTATTATTATTATTATTATTATTATTATTATTATTATTATTATTATTATTATTAGTTGTATTGTATTTAGATTATTATTAATATAATTATAATTACTAAAATACTTATTAGTTATTAATTATTAATATTGTTTATATAATTTATAAATTTTTTTTAGGTAATTGATGAAGTATATAATTTATAAACTTAGGAGATAAAATCAGTTTCAGCTACATGTTAACATCACTTTACAGCTCACTTTTGTCTCTTGTCATAAGGATCGAATCAGAATCTGATAATACTCCAAAATCTGTTAGCTTTCAGCTTCACCTTTTTTTTTTATCCTTTATTTATTTATATATATTTTTTTCTTCCTTCCTATACCCGTTTTGTCTGAGAGTACTAGCATCGACATATTTTTCCACCATATAACAAACAATTTGTCTCAGGTTGTTGAGGAATTCATTAAACTCTTCATCTCCATTATCAATTACAAATATCCATCACTACAATCCAAGAATCAAAACAGAAAAATATATATATAAAATATCGATATCTCTGTTCATGTCTTTTTTTTTTAAAAGCCAGAAATCGAATCCATTTCAAAAACTGTAAATGTAAAATTGTTAGGAATAACATAACGAAACTATCTGAAAAGTTTCACCTCTCAATTCTTAATATCGAGGTTTAATTCGCAAAGTCAAAGTTTGAAATTAAAAGTCAAATGATTGTTCAATCAAGAAATTCGAATCTGTTTTGATGTTTTTGGATTGATTGGAGGCTGATAAAGTTTCTATGATGGAAGTACTACATATTTCATGTAGAACTCATAATCAAAAAACGTCTAAAAAGCAAAATCATGATTTTTTTTTTGTTCCTTCGACGTCTGCAGTAGTAGCAACAAATTTTTTTTTTATGTTTTAAAGAATCCAACGGTTTATATAGATCAAATACATCTTGTTTGAAGGTCTAAAACCGAAATGATATTGGTTGTAATGTTTGGTAGAGACACGAATTGATTTTAATGGTCTGTCGATGAAGAAGATAGAGACAGACAGATTTACGGGTCATATATCTATTTTTTTGGTATTTAAATCAGAAAGAAACAGACAGCACGGATGGTTAGAGGGGTGTCGGGTAACCGAGAGGTCTCGAGTTCGAGACCCGGCAGTGGCGGGTTATTTTTGAGAGTGCCTTCAAAGGTTGTATTCATCTCTAATATTATTTTTATTTTTATTAATACTAATTATTATTATCATTATTATTATTATTATTTATTATCATTATTATTATTATTATTATTTTTATTATTATTACAAAATTATTATTACTACAAACATAATAACATTATTTACATAGAGATTTACATATAACAAATTTTGATTCAACAATATAAGTATATATATATATATGCATTAGTATAACTACATGTATAAATATGAATATACAAAATAAATATGTATAACCTTTAAAATAACAAATTATATTACTAAATTAAATAAGTAATTTATATAAACTAGTTTGATTACTATTACATGTTAATTATATGTGTTAATATATATACTTGTTATAGGATCGTAAATCCGAGGCCAACCCTATACTTGTTCAATGTCGTTCTATGTATTTTTACTACAAAATACATTAGGTGAGTTTCATTTGCTCCCTTTTACTCTTTACGTTTTTGGGCTGAGAATACATGCAAATGCTTTACTAACTGTTTTACAATATTTATATGCGTGAGTTTCATTTGCTCCCTTTTTAAATGCTTTTGCAATATATATATTTTTGGGACTGAGAATACATGCGCTGCTTTTATAACTGTTTTATGAAATAGACACGAGTAAATCAAAACTACATTATATGGTTGAATTATCGAAATCGAATATGCCCCTTTTTATTAAGTCTGGTAATCTAAGAATTAGGGAACAGACACCCAAATTGACGCGAACTCTAAAGATAGATCTATCGGGCCCAACAAGCCCCATCCAAAGTACCGGATGCTTTAGTACTTCGAAATTTATATCATGTCCGAAGGAGGATCCCGGAATGATGGGGATATTCTTAAATGCATATTGTGAATGTCGGTTACCAGGTGTTCAATCCATATGAATGATATTTTTGTCTCTATGCATGGGACGTATGTTTATGAGAAATGGAAATATGAAATCTTGTGGTCTATTAAAATTATGAAATGATTATTTATGTTAAACTTATGAACTCACCAACCTTTTGGTTGACACTTTAAAGCATGTTTATTCTCAGGTATGAAAGAAATCTTCCGCTGTGCATTTGTTCATTTTAAAGACAGTATTTGGAGTCGATCATCGCAATGGAACCAGTTGTTGGTGACTTCGTCCGGATGGATTAGGACGGGTCTTGACAGTTGGTATCAGAGCGGTGGTCTTAGCGAACCATGTCTGCATTAGTGTGTCTAACTGATAAGTCGTTAGGATGCATTAGTGAGTCTGGACTTTGACCGTGTCTGCATGTCAAAGGTTTTGCTTATCATTTTGTGCCAAAAATTACCTGCTTATCATTCTTAGAGAATCACTTGCTTATCATTCTTAGTCTAGACACATCTTACTGCATTGATTGCATGAATAGTGTGTAGACAAAATTCATATCTTAGCGTATCCGCTAATTCATATTTTAGCGTATCTGTTACTATAGACTTTGCCTGGCATACTCCGTATATTCCTCCGTAACTTATGGGATCTTAGTATTATATATACATATGTAAATTATGTATTGCAGGGTACTAATCTACATCCTATAATTTGTTTCTTATCAAAAATCCTTCAGCTGATCGTATGAGATGAATCCCTCAACCAGTTCGAGTCCTTCAGATTTCGACAGCTATTCCGATAGTTATTCCGAACGCTATTCTGATATGGATTTCCACTCGAACTCCGAAAGCAGTATAACCAGAATGAATCAACCAATTAGTCATCCTCAATACATCTGATGGGTTCATAGTCGACTTAATCCATGGAGACGCGAAGAAGGCGATCCTTTCCATCAACCAAATTCACCTCTTGGTGAAAAACCTGAAGCACTTACCGGCGAACCTGTCCGAAACACCATTTTCACACTCATTTACAGGATACCACGCAATGATAATATAATATCAAAAATTCTAAAACTTTATTCATTCGCTCGTTCCTACCGACAACCATTCCGGAGTAATAAGTCAACGAGCTTCGCGCCCGAGTTGTAACCTTGAAAAATATGGTGCAAAACGTACCAGCTTCAGCAACATCAACGACACCAATAGTACCATCAACATCAATACCAGTACCACCAACAACCCAAGTTCAGCATCTCATAGCTCAACATCTCATTATGTACCTCGAGCATAATCATCAATTGGTGAATCGATCAACATCATTTATCTTCGTTCGACATGGCGATTAAGTAATCTCTAAAGTTTTGGAGATTATTCATTCTAATTCTAACGGTAAATCAAATGAGATTAATATCATATTAACTCATTAAATCCATGATTACATCTGAAGAAAATATATATGTAAGTATATTTTCATAAAGATTGTAATTAAAAATTCTTTTGTACAAACTGTTAATGGTGAAAATATTTTAACGGGTAGGTAATACCCGAGGAATATTTAAGATTTCACATTAATAAATTACACTGTACATTCTTCGAATCTAATTCAACAGTCATTTACTATCCTACTTACATCCACAAGATATACGTATCCGTTCACCGTAGAATAACCATTTTTATTCAATTTCATATTTGGATTTTGACCTATCAGAATCCAACAAGTGGCATAATGAAGAAAACATTTGACAAAATAAAATTTGTTAGAAACAAACAAATTAACTATGAGGAATTTTGTTAAGAATCCACGCTAACTGTTCCTAGCTAACTGATTACATTGTAATTATTGCAATTTATTTATCGCAATTTATTTTTATCGGAATTTAATTATCGCAATTTTAATTATCGTCATTTAATTTCTGTTATTTACTTTACGCATTTTATTTATCGTCATTTAATTTCTGTATTTATTTTACGCACTTTAAATATCGGGACACGTATACAAGGTTTTGACATATCATATCGATGCATCTATATATATTATTTGGAATCACCATAGACACTCTATATGCAGTAATGATCGAGTTCTCTATACAGGGTTGAGGTTGATTCTCAAATAATATATATACTTTGAGTTGTGATCGAGTCTGAGACGTATACGGGTCACGATACGTATTAATTCGAATATTATATATATAATTATATATGAATTATTATTGTACACTGCTAACTGTGAACTATCAATATTGGACAATTAAAATGAATTAAAATATTAATTATAACATATGAAACTAAACAATTCTTCAAGTTTGCCACTTGATTTCATCTTAAACCTCAATTGTATCTTGACGATTATAATCTACGTTCAAACCTTTCATGATTCTTGAAAACACCTCAATCGATAGGATGAATCAACCGCACTTCATCTACGGAAGGAAAGATTTATGCATATAGTTATGCACCTGAGAAACTCTCGGTAGCTGAGTAAAACTTTAACCCGTAGCCGCGTCTGATCCTTTGACATTTATTAGCAAAAATAACTTTGCGATCCCTTTTCAAGGTAGCCAATTTTGTCACAGCTCCAGCAAGTCAACTTCGACTTTTCATTCAAAGTAGCCTTACTATAATCCTGATATATACGATTACCCTTTTGATACCGGAGAATTCTTTTATATTCCACCATATTACGAACAGACGTACCAACAACCTCGTTACTTCTTGGCTTAAATCTCTCTGACAAATCATTATATTTATTCATTGAAACCCCATTATATAACCATCCACATCTTGTAACGAGAACTGCCATACCAATTACCGGGAATCAGCAATCAGTACTTTGAAAACTCACAGCATATCTACATCAACAGTTATATGTATGACATTTATCTCTAAGAATTACAATCTCTCATTCTGAAATTCTGAAGAGCACTCAGTCACAAATCAATACTCTGAATGTTAAAAAAGCTGAATGAAGCAGCAGAAACTATAGACAACCGTAAACGACCTTAATCATCGGAATTTTGATGATAAAGAATAGTATGTTGGAAAAGCTCAGAAAAGTTGAAACTGGAAAACGGATTGAGCTAACCACGAAGGAGAACAAGGACAAATACAAGGACCATACCCTATATTCAAAGAATCCAGATAATTCTGGATCCGTTGAAATTTTTAGAGAATATCTTGCTCCGAAATCATGTTAAAAATCTTGCGGAAAAATCTTTCTCCATCAACCATTGAACTTAGAAATTCCATAATATCATCATCAATATCTTCGATATTTCTGAGGATATTTTCATAAATATTCTCTTCCGAAATTATATACCTCTTCATGTTTCCTGTGTATCATTATATTGGAAACATTCAATAGAAAATTTAGTACCGAAAAGCAGGTTATGCGAAACTATGAAGAAAGCCATGGACAAATCACAAAGAATAAGTTTGACTTCAAAGAATCTAAATGATTCAATGATTGCTGAAGTCTTTAGCGAATATCTTCCTCCTTACTCTAAACCCTTGTAGATAATAGTTTCTATCATCCTATGATCTTAGATATTCTGAGATATTATCGTATCTTTCATTATAAATATCCTCCATATTTCTGGAGATATTTTTATAACTATTCTTATCTGAAATCATTAATCTTTTCGTGCTATCAGTGTTACATCATATAGAAACTGTTAGTTACTATATTCTGTAAACTTCGAGCTTAAAATATGAATGTTATTGAAGTAATGTTGGGAACTGATGCATGAGTTAGTATAATATAATGACACTTGATCAACCTGATTATATTACAGTAAGTCATGCTGAGTTTCTAATGGAATGTGATGATTCACAGTACCATCATCATGTGCCATGTTACACGGCTCTTACATGCTATTTAATTTTTAAAAATATCAAGAAAATATTTCTTGATGATTCAGTCTTTTCCAGGATATTCTGGTAACTTGACAAATCAAAATCGTGCCATTGCTATTTCTTTCTGAGAGCATTAGCTATACTCATTCCATATTTCATACCTACAAATTCCAGACCCTTGCTCGTTTGACTCGAGGACGGGAAGAAGAAACAAAGGGACAAAGCCCCAAAATAGAAATTGGAGTAAAAATCGCAGCAAATAGGGAGAGCATTAACTGTGGATGACAATGATTATGGAAGACAGAAGTAGGGACATCGAAATATAAAGGAAGATATAAAACCCAATAACAACCGTGAAACTACAAACCGTGCATATCAATACGTATTGCCACGTAAAGGCACGGGAAAATTAATAACACTATAATTTCAAGATAATAGTAAAAGTAAATAATATCCTCCGGTGGTAGATGAAAGAGAAGGATGACAGATGTGAAAATTTAGAATATATCAAAGATTAGAATGGAATGGAGCATATTGGCGAATGTCTTAAAGTAGGAATTAAGAAGAAAGAGTAAAAGATGTGAGTGGTGGAAAATAAGGAGATGAAGGGGGTAGATTTATAGTGAAATATCTGATAGAGAAATCGAAACAGATTGCCGCATTAAATCAAAGAAGATCCTGAACGCCGAAGAATCAAATCTTATTACGTAAGATTTTCTTTAAATCCCTTAAATCCCAGAAATCAATAGTAACTACGTCATCGGTTGAAACGAATATAATTATTTACTCATTTCACTCTTTTGTGATAGCTTCACTCGTACGCATCACATGATCGAATCGTTTTACCTATATCTTTCAATAATGAAAAAACTCCATTATTACCTCATATTTGTCATGAAACCATTCCTATTGTTATCTTTGACGACCTCTATCAAATTTCGGGGACGAAATTTCTTTAACGGGTAGGTACTGTAATGACCCGGAAATTTTCGACCAAATTTAAACCTTAATCTTTATATGTTTCCGACACGATAAGCAAAATCTGTAATGTTGAGTCTCGAAAGTTTTGAAATCTTTGCTCATGTAATGAATTACCCTTTGACCATGCCTTACGATTCACGAACAATTGTGTATAAATAAATAAGTAAATAAAAAAAATATACATGTAAATATAAATATAAGTATATATATTGAATTGAATTAATATAATGCCATTTAATCATTTAAATTAAATATGTAGAGTAATATACAAAATAAATAAGATATTATATAAAAACATATATATGAATTCTGTACACAATTAATATCTTATGTATGTTGTAATATATATAATATATACATATTAAACATTCAAATATATTATTATATAGTATAAGTATTACATAATTAATAATATGTAACATTATTATAACTATTAGTATTAACATACTTATTAGTACTAACATCATTATCACTTCCATTATCATTATTATTAATATTAATATTATATGTTTCACCAAAATTTTATTATTGTGACATAATATTATTATTACCTTTATTATTATTATTATTATTATTATTATTATTATTATTATTATTATTATTATTATTATTATTATTATTATTATTATTATTATTATTATTATTAATATTATTATTATTATTATTATTATTATTATTATTATTATTATTATTATTATTATTATTATTATTATTATTATTATTATTATTATTATTATTATTATTATTATTATTATTTGTATTGTATTTAGATTATTATTAATATAATTATAATTACTAAAATACTTATTAATTATTAAATATTAATATTGTTTATATAATTTATAAAAAAAAATTTAGGTAATTGATGAAGTATATAATTTATAAACTTAGGAGATAAAATCAGTTTCAGCTACATGTTAACATCACTTTACAGCTCACTTTTGTCTCTTGTCATAAGGATCGAATCAGAATCTGATAATACTCCAAAATCTGTTAGCTTTCAGCTTCACCTTTTTTTTTTATCCTTTATTTATTTATATTTTTTTTTTCTTCCTTCCTATACCCGTTTTGTCTGAGAGTACTAGCATCGACATATTTTTCCACGATATAACAAACAATTTGTCTCAGGTTGTTGAGGAATTCATTAAACTCTTCATCTCCATTATCAATTACAAATATCCATCACTGCAATCCAAGAATCAAAACAGAAAAATATATATATAAAATATCGATATCTCTGTTCATGTATTTTTTTTTAAAAGCCAGAAATCGAATCCATTTCAAAAACTGTAAATGCAAAATTGTTAGGAATAAAATAACGAAACTATCTGAAAAGTTTCACCTCTCAATTCTTAATATCGAGGTTTAATTCGCAAAGTCAAAGTTTGAAATTAAAAGTCAAATGATTGTTTAATCAAGAAATTCGAATCTGTTTTGATGTTTTTGGATTGATTGGAGGCTGATAAAGTTTCTATGATGGAAGTACTACATATTTCATGTAGAACTCATAATCAAAAAACGTCTAAAAAGCAAAATCATGATTTTTTTTTTGTTCCTTCGACATCTGCAGTAGCAGCAACAATTTTTTTTTTTTATGTTTTAAAGAATCCAACGGTTTATATAGATCAAATACATCTTGTTTGAAGGTCTAAAACCGAAATGATATTGGTTGTAATGTTTGGTAGAGACACGAATTGATTTTAATGGTCTGTCGATGAAGAAGATAGAGACAGACAGATTTACGGGTCATATATCTATTTTTTTGGTATTTAAATCAGAAAGAAACAGACAGCACGGATGGTTAGAGGGGTGTCGGGTAACCGAGAGGTCTCGAGTTCGAGACCCGGCAGTGGCGGGTTATTTTTGAGAGTGCCTTCAAAGGTTGTATTCATCTCTAATATTATTATTATTTTTATTAATACTAATTATTATTATCATTATTATTATTATTATTTATTATCGTTATTATTATTATTATTATTTTTATTTTTATTACAAAATTATTATTACTACAAACATAATAACATTATTTACATAGAGATTTACATATAACAAATTTTGATTCAACAATATAAGTATATAGATATATATGCATTAGTATAACTACATGTATAAATATGAATATACAAAATAAATATGTATAACCTTTAAAATAACAAATTATATTACTAAATTAAATAAGTAATTTATATAAACTAGTTTGATTACTATTACATGTTAATTATATGTGTTAATATATATACTTGTTATAGGATCGTAAATCCGAGGCCAACCCTATACTTGTTCAATGTCGTTCTATGTATTTTTACTACAAAATACATTAGGTGAGTTTCATTTGCTCCCTTTTACTCTTTACGTTTTTGGGCTAAGAATACATGCAAATGCTTTACTAACTGTTTTACAATATTTATATGCGTGAGTTTCATTTGCTCCATTTTTAAATGCTTTTGCAATATATATATTTTTGGGACTGAGAATACGTGCGCTGCTTTTATAACTGTTTTATGAAATAGACACGAGTAAATCAAAACTACATTATATGGTTGAATTATCGAAATTGAATATGCCCCTTTTTATTAAGTCTGGTAATCTAAGAATTAGGGAACAGACACCTTAATTGACGCGAACTCTAAAGATAGATCTATCGGGCCCAACAAGCCCCATCCAAAGTACCGGATGCTTTAGTACTTCAAAATTTATATCATGTCCGAAGGAGGATCCCGGAATGATGGGGATATTTTTAAATGCATATTGTGAATGTCGGTTACCAGGTGTTCAATCCATATGAATGATATTTTTGTCTCTATGCATGGGACGTATGTTTATGAGAAATGGAAATATGAAATCTTGTGGTCTATTAAAATTACGAAATGATTATTTATGTTAAACTTATGAACTCACCAACCTTTTGGTTGACACTTTAAAGCATGTTTATTCTCAGGTATGAAAAAAATCTTCCGCTGTGCATTTGTTCATTTTAAAGACAGTATTTGGAGTCGATCATCGCAATGGAACCAGTTGTTGGTGACTTCGTCCGGTTGGATTAGGACGGGTCTTGACACGGGACATGTTCGGGTGTTGAGGTCTTGTATGCAAGAAAATGACCCAAATCACTCTGTATGTCGCGGCGCGACAAATGAGGTCGCGGTGCGGCAATTAACTGGAAATCAGATCAGAAGTCCAACAAAAAATGATCCCAGAACTAGGAAAATGTCGCGGCGCGACATTTAAGGCCGCGGCGCGGCATTCTGGGCAAACTGGTGCCTGATTTTTGTAATATTACATGAGAAGCAAGGGCATTTTGGTCCTTTCATGTTTGAGCCAGATTTGAGGCTTTAACCTCATCCACTCATTCATTTTCCTAATTTCATTTTCCTTTTCTTTTCATTTTTCTCTCAAAACTCAAACACCCATTTGATTTCAAAGGGATTTTTGGAAAGGAAGAAACGGGATTTGATCTTTGGCGTAGTTGACAAGTTTGTTCTCCTCGTTCTTAGCTACACGGTGATACTAGTGGTAAGCTCTAACTCCGAATTTCATTTTCGTGTTCATCATTCAAATTTGGGGCTTTTGATTGTATGATTCATAGATGGAACCCATTTAGTTGTTAATTAGAGATTAACACCAAGATTCGGGTTTATAAGTGTTAAAGGCGGATTTTGGGTTGGTTAATGATTTAACCATGTTTAACACTTGTAAATGGTGTGCAATAACTAGCATTAGTGATTATTGGTGTTTTGGAGACTTTTAGGGTTTTCGTGGTTGACTAATTTTGACTAGAGTTAAAATTAGGGTTTGTTGAGGATTATGACCCGAATGTCGATTCGATGAGGTTTGTAAACTTAAAATGGATTAAGTTGAAGTGTAAAACCGAGTTAAACATGTTTTGGTGTCAAAACTTGTAAATGGTGAGATTTTGACCTTATGGGTCAAAATTAGGGTTTATGGGCTATTTTGAGAACGATAAGTGTTTAACACTTGTGTTCGGGTTTAATTGGCATATTAGGACCATTATCACTTATGTTAGTGATTATTGGTTAGTTTGGGCGCGGTTTGTCCTTAGAAGTGCATTTGGGTCAAAATTGCACTAAGTGTCGAATTGGGTTGGTTTGTAGATCTAATCTAAGTGTGTTGTTGAATTTGTGATAATGGATTAGGTACTTTCTATTGACGAGTTGCAGATTTCTTGGAAGCATTTCTTCAAGGCGACAAGGTGAGTGTTAATATCCTATGTGCATATGTATGTGTAGGATAGGTGCGGGTCGGGTGAAGTGATTCTCGGCTATAGAGCTCACTTCACATATAAGTGGTTTTGATGGACTTTTATATGAGTTCAATTGGCACGGTTGTGCATTTTGGTTGACCACCATTGGCGAGGTACACGTTTTGTGTGTACGTTATCACACGTGGTTGTGATGTGGATGTTATAACCCCAATGACGAAGGGTTAGTATTGTGTTGCGTTTTGGATAACCCGATGATGTGGGTTTTGATTTGGGAAGTGAATCTCGGGTAGTACGGATTCATGATGACTCGAGTTGTTCGGTCATCTTATCGATGAGGTGATGAATTTTGGGTTGTTCGAATTCATTGAGGCTCGGGTAGTTCGGCCAACCTCGGTTGTTGAATTGGTGGAAAAGTGAATTTCGGGTTGTGCGAATTTACTAAGGCTCGGGTTGTTCGGCCAATGTTCGTATGATTGAGGTTAAGGGGTTAACCTTGTAGTTTGGTAACCTTATTCGTTTATATAGTTGTATATATTAACGTATTGTTGTGTTGTAGCTAACCCTCCGGGTGTAGCTTCTTGGCATTGTTCACATTGTCGTGGGTGAACTTATATTTGTTGATATTATTAACTTGTTGCTTAGTGATCGTATGGTATGCCTAGCTTAGCTTGCCTTTACACTTGGATGCCCCGGTATACGTTATTTGATTATTTGTGTGGCGTGTCCATTTTATGCATATATATGTATGTAGTATATTCTCACTCACTAAGCATTAGCTTACCCTCTCGTTGTTGATATTTTTATAGGTTCGCGTGATGGCGGCTCGGGTAAGCATGGGGATTAGAGATCTTGGCTAGGTTGCTTTAGAAGATCTTGCTTTTGGACTCAATTAGGATTTAGGTAGCGTAGTCCTAAATCACCATGCTCGGTTTTGTGTAAACGTAACTAGTCGGGTCATAATGATTATAACCGGTTTACGATTTAATTAATGAACCATTGTATTAGGGAGTTTAAATTATTAATGTATGTTTTAAGTTCGTTGAACTTACTTTGGTAACCAATATGTTTTGAAAATTGTGTAATGGGATCTAAAGTATTATTTAACGCGTATTAAAAGGAAAAATTTTTATGGGCTGGTTTTAATACGGGTTGGGTCGTTTCAATATATGAATCGAATGATGTTATGAACATCATTACTACCTCAGGTTTTGTAGATAAACCTACTGAAAATGAGAAAAATAGATCTAGCTTCAAAGGATCCTTGGATGGCTTGAAAGTTCTTGAAGTAGAATCATGACACGAAAACAAGTTCAAGTAAGATTTCCACTCGAAATAAGATTGTTAAAGGTATATAAATTGAATCAAAGTTTGAATATGAGTATTACCTTGTATTAGAAAGATATCTTAATGTAAATAAGAAAGATTTCTTGAGGTTGGATGATCACTCAAAGTGGATTTGCAAGATTGGAAGTAAGCTAGCAAACTTGGAAGTGTTGTTGGTGTGTTCTTGAGTAGTTGTTTTATAACTTGGTTTATGTATGGATTTATGAACTAGATTGAGCTATATTTTGTTGAAGATGATGAATAACACTTAGAACAAAGGAAGAACACTTGAGAGAGATGAGTTTGATGCATAAAAATTGAAATGGAAATGTGTTTGTGGTAGGTGTAAGTTCACGTGAAAATGGGTCTCCATATAGGCTCCATAAGTTTGTTATTTTGTGTAATCATTCATGCTAGTTGCTAAATAATGGTTCCCACATGTGTTGGTGACTCACAAGGGCAGCTAAGAGCTGATCATTGAAGTGTATATACCAATAGTAAATACATTTAGAAGCTAGGTATTGTACGAGTACGAATACAGGTGCATACGAGTAGAATTGTTGATGAAAATGAACGAGGATGTAATTGTAAGCATTTTTGTTAAGTAGAAATACTTTGATAAGTGTCTTTAAGTCTTTCAAAAGTGTATGAATACATATTAAAACACTACATGTATATACATTTTAACTGAGTCATTAAGTCATCGTTAGTCGTTACATGTAAGTGTTGTTTTGAAACCTTTAAGTTAACGATCTTGTTAAATGTTGTTAACCCATTGTTAATTATATCTAATGAGATATTAAATCATTACATTATCATGATATAATGATGTATTAATATATCTTAATATGATATATATACATTTAAATGTTGTTACAATGATAATCGTTACATGTATGTCTCGTTTCGAAATCCTTAAGTTAGTAGTCTTGTTTTTACATATGTAGTTCATTGTTAATATACTTAATGATATATTTACTTATCATAATATCATGTTAACTATATATATATATATATATATATATATATATATATATATATATATATATATATATATATATATATATATATATATATATATATATCCATATATATGTCATCATATAGTTTTTACAAATATTAACGTTCGTGAATCACCGGTCAACTTGGGTGGTCAATTGTCTATATGAAACCTATTTCAATTAATAAAGTATTAACAAGTTTGATTGCTTAACATGTTGGAAACACTTAATCATATAAATATCAATTTCATTTAATATATATAAACATGAAAAAGTTCGGGTCACTACCGTACCTACCCGTTAAATAAATTTCGTCCCGAAATTTTAAGCAGTTGGAGGTGTTGACGTATCTTCTAAAAATAAGTGCGGGTATTTCTTCTTCATCTAATTTTCTCGTTCCCAGGTGAACTCGGGTCCTCTACGAGTATTCCATCGAACATTAACAATTGGTATCTTGTTTTGCTTAAGTCTTTTAACCTCACGATCCATCATTTCGACGGGTTCTTCGATGAATTGAAGTTTTTCGTTGATTTGGATTTCGTCTAACGGAATAGTGAGATCTTTTTTAGCAAAATATTTCTTCAAATTTGAGACATGGAAAGTGTTATGTACAGCCGTGAGTTGTTGAGGTAATTCAAGTCGGTAAGCTACTGGTTCGACACGATCAATAATCTTGAATGGTCAAATATACCTTGGATTTAATTTCCCTTGTTTACCAAATCGAACAACGCCTTTCCAAGGTGAAACTTTAAGTATGACCATCTCTCCAATTTCAAATTCTATATCTTTTCGTTTAATGTCAGCGTAGCTCTTTTGTCGACTTTGGGCGGTTTTCAACCGTTGTTGAATTTGGATGATCTTCTCGGTAGTTTCTTGTATTATCTTTGGACCCGTAATCTGTCTATCCCCCACTTCACTCCAACAAATCGGTGACCTGCACTTTCTACCATAAAGTGCTTCAAATGGCACCATCTCAATACTTGAATGGTAACTGTTGTTGTAGAAAAATTCTGCTAACGGTAGGTGTCGATCCCAACTATTTCCGAAATCAATAACACATGCTCGTAGCATGTCTTCAAGCATTTGTATCGTCCTTTCACTCTGCCCATCAGTTTGTAGATGATAGGCAGTACTCATGTCTAGACGAGTTCCTAATGCTTGCTGTAATGTCTGCCAGAATCTTGAAATAAATCTGCCATCCCTATCAGAGGTAATAGAGATTGGTATTCCATGTCTGGAGACGACTTCCTTCAAATACAGTCGTGCTAACTTCTCCATCTTATCATCTTCTCTTATTGGCAGGAAGTGTGCTGATTTAGTGAGACGATCAACTATTTCCCAAATAGTATCAAAACCGCTTGCAGTCCTTGGCAATTTAGTGATGAAATCCATGGTAATGTTTTCCCATTTCCATTCCGGGATTTCGGGTTGTTGAAGTAGACCTGATGGTTTCTGATGCTCAGCTTTGACCTTAGAACACGTCAAACATTCTCCTATGTATTTAGCAACATCGGCTTTCATACCCGGTCACCAAAAATGTTTCTTGAGATCCTTGTACATCTTCCCCGTTCCAGGATGTATTGAGTATCTAGTTTTATGAGCTTCTCTAAGTATCATTTCTCTCATATCTCCAAATTTTGGTACCTAAATCCTTTCAGCCCTATACCGGGTCCCGTCTTCCCGAATATTAAGATGCTTCTCCGATCCTTTGGGTATTTCATCCTTTAAATTTCCCTCTTTTAAAACTCCTTGTTGCGCCTCCTTTATTTGAGTAGTAAGGTTAGTGTGAATCAATAAATTCATAGCTTTTACTCGAATGGGTTCTCTGTCCTTTCTGCTCAAGGCGTCGGCTACCACATTTGCCTTCCCTGGTTGGTAACGAATCTCAAAGTTGTAATCATTCAACAATTCAATCCATCTGCGCTGCCTCATGTTCAGTTGTTTCTGATTAACTCTGTGTTGAATACTTTTGTGGTCGGTATATATAATACTTTTGACCCCATATAAGTAGTACCTCCAAGTCTTTAATGCAAAAACAACCGCGCCTAATTTCAAATCATGCGTCGTATAATTCTGCTCGTGAATCTTCAATTGTCTAGATGCATAAGCAATTACTTTCGTTCGTAGAATTAATACACAACCGAGACCTTGCTTTGAGGCGTCACAATATATCACAAAATCATCATTTTCTTCAGGCAATGACAATATAGGTGTCGTAGTTAACTTTTTCTTCAACAATTGAAACGCTTTCTCCTCCTCATCCTTCCATTCAAATTTCTTCCCTTTATGCGTTAATGCAGTCAAAGGTTTTGCTATTTTGGAAAAATCTTGGATGAAACTTCTGTAGTAATCAGCCAGTCCTAAAAATTGGCGTATATGCGTCGGAGTTTTCAGGGTTTCCCACTTTTCAACGGTTTCAATCTTTGCTGGATCCACCTGAATACCTTCTTTGTTCACTATATGACCTAGGAATTGAACTTCTTCTAACCAAAATGCACACTTTGAAAACTTAGCGTACAGTTTTTCTTTCCTTAATAACACTAGCACTTTTCTCAAATGTTCTTCGTGCTCTTGGTCATTCTTTGAGTAAATAAGTATGTCATCGATGAAAACAATGACAAACTTATCAAGGTATGGTCCACACACTTGGTTCATGAGGTCTATGAACACGGCTGGTGCGTTAGTCAACCCAAACGGCATAACCATAAACTCGTAATGACCGTAACGTGTCCTAAAAGCAGTCTTTGGAATAACATCCTCCTTCACCTGCATTTGATGATACCCAGAACGTAAATCAATCTTCAAATAAACCGACGAGCCTTATAGTTGATCAAATAAGTCGTCGATTCTCGGTAGTGGGTAGCGGTTCTTGATGGTAAGTTTGTTCAACTCTCGGTAGTCGATACACAACCTAAATGTACCATCCTTCTTCTTGACAAATAAAACAGGAGCTCCCCACGGTGATGTGCTTGGTCGAATGAAACCATGCTCTAAAAGTTCCTGTAACTGACTTTGTAATTCTTTCATTTCGCTGGGTGTGAGTCTGTATGGAGCACGAGCTATTGGTGCTGCTCCTGGTACAAGGTCTATTTGAAATTCAACGGATCGATGTGGGGGTAATCCCGGTAATTCTTTCGGAAATACATCAGGAAATTCTTTTGCGACGGGAACATCACTGATGTTCTTTTCTTCAGGTTTAACTTTCTTGATGTGTGCTAGAATGACGTAATAACCTTTTCTTATTAGTTTTTGTGCCTTCAAACTACTAATAAGATTTAATTTCGCGTTGTTCTTTTCTCCATACACCATTAAAGGTTTTCCTTTTTCACGCATAATGCGAATCGCATTTTTGTAACAAAAGACCTCTGCTCTCACCTTTTTCAACCAGTCCATGCCAATTATTACATCAAAAATCCCTAACTCGACTGGTATTAAATCAATTTTAAACATTTCATCCCCTAGTTTAATTTATCTATCCCGACATATATTATCTGCTGAAATTAATTTACCGTTTGCTAATTCGAGTAAAAATTTACTATCTAAAGGCGTCAATGGGCTACTTAATTTAGTACAAAAATCTCTACTTATATAGCTTCTATCCGCACTCGAATCAAATAAAACATGAGCAGATTTATTGTCAATAAGAAACGTACCCGTAACAAGCTTCGGGTCTTCCTGCGCTTCTGCCGTATTAATATTGAAAACTCTTCCGCGGCCCTGCCCATTCGTATTCCCCTAATTCGGGCAATTACTTCTAATGTGGCCCGGTTTTCCACATCCATAACAAACAAAGGCGGCATTACTTGTTTCAACACTATTTGTCCTTTTAGTTCTGTTAAACTTTGGTCCGTAGACCTCACACTTTTTCGCACCATGGCTAGTTCTTTTACACTTGGTGCAAAATGTCATGCGGAACTCATTCTGGTGGTACTCTTCACACCTTTGACATTTTTGGTTTTTGTTGCCGTTGTTGTTATTGAGGTTGTTGTTGGGATTGTTATTGTTGTTGGAACGGTTGTTGTAGTTGTTGTTGGGACGTTTGTTGTAGTTATTGTTAGGATTGCGGTTATTATTGCGATTGTTGTTGCAGTTGTTGGGATAGTTGTTGCGATTGTGGTTGTAATTGTTATTGTTGTTGTACTGGTGATTCTCGTCACTGTTTTCCTCCCACTTCCTCTTAAGTTGTTTCGTGTTGGCTTCTTCGACCGCCTTCTCTTTAATTCTTCCCTCAATCTGATTTATGAGTTTATGAGCCATTCGACTTGCCTTTTGTATGGAAGCGGGCTCGTGTGAACTCACATCTTCTTGAATCCTTACTGGTAACCCTTTTATAAATGCATCAATCTTCTCTTCTTCATCTTTGAACGTTCCCGGACACAATAGGCACAACTCTGTGAATCGTCGTTCATATGTGGTAATGTCGAACCCTTGTGTTCGTAACTCTCTAAGCTCTACCTTGAGCTTATTGACTTCATTTCTAGGATGGTACTGCTCGTTCATCAATTGCTTGAATGCCTACCACGGTAGTGCGTAAGCAGTATTTTGTCCTACTTGTTCAAGATAGGTGTTCCACCATGTTAATGCAGTACCTGTGAAGGTATGCGTAGCGTACTTAACTTTGTCCTCTTCAGTACACTTACTTATGGAAAACACCGATTCGACTTTCTCGGTCCACAGTTTCAATCCAATTGGTCCTTCGGTTCCATCAAATTCCAAAGGTTAGCAGGCAGTGAATTCTTTGTAGGAGCATCCTACACGATTTCTTGTGAAATTAGTTCCACTGCTAGATCTAGAGTTATTGTTAGTTTGCATCGTAGCCTGTACTGCGGCTATGTTTGCTGCAAGGAAAACATGGAAGTCTTCCTCACTCATGTTCAAATTCTGACGAGTTGCCGGTGCCATTTCCTTCAAAAATAGCCCAAAAGAATTAAGTTAATCATATAGAATTTTAAGAGTAGTCAATAGTATTTCGTAGCATAGTATGAACTCATTTATAAAAGC
Source organism: Rutidosis leptorrhynchoides (assembly GCF_046630445.1). NCBI lineage: Eukaryota > Viridiplantae > Streptophyta > Magnoliopsida > Asterales > Asteraceae > Rutidosis > Rutidosis leptorrhynchoides. Next base: position 217,919,202 of record NC_092335.1, read on the forward strand.
CTTTTCTTCATATTAGCATTTTATAGTTTTAATTCGGGTAGTACCTACCCTTTAAGTTCATACTTAGTAGCTAATATACAATTCAACTACTACAATTCTATAAGAAAAAACTGATTATAATAAAATTTCGTGTTCAAATTTTATACAAAAATTACAAACTTACAATACCACTATAATACATATAGGATGAAATATAACACATAATAACTTTGCTACTCGGCAGCTATAAAGGCAATTCTAGTTAATACGCAAGTTGTTCAGCAAAAGAAATAAAGATACGTAATTCATAAGTCCAGAAACAAGTCATGCATTCTGGTTTTACTAAGACGACTTCCCATCCTTGGTCTTGTGGAAAGTAACCGTTATGAACATTGACTAGGCAGCATGTTGTAATGTCGTCAAAAGGATGAGGGTTTCGTAATGTCCAACAGCCCCGTAATAATCTAAAAACCTTGTTTCTTACCCCAATTACTGAATCCGTCACTTGTGAGAAGGTTTTATTTAAAAGTTTAATCCGATGTTCTTCTTCTCACTTTGGTAAGAAGCGAACATCACTAACCCGTAAGTGTAACATGCTTTTTTATGTTGCATGTTAGAAGCTCTTTCTAACTTACGAAATCCTATGTTGGGATATGTTGAGTCAAAATAGGTTCTTAACCCGTAGCGTAAAATTGCATTTAGGTTCCCCGCATTTAACGCTTTAAAGAAAACATGGCGTAACTTACGGTCTCCCCAATGTGATATACCCCACCTATCAAAGGAAAACCTTTTATAAACTAAGGCATTTCTGGAAAGTTTTTCAAATGTTTGACAAGTTAATTTTTCCATAACTAAATGTGCTGATGAATTCTGACCGACTCTAGACAAGATTTCCTCAATCATATCCTCTGGTAGGTCTTCTAAAATATTCGGTTGTCTACCCTTTGTGACAACCCGAAAATTTTCGACCAAATTTAAACTTAATCTTTATATGTTTACGACACGATAAGCAAAGTCTGTAATGTTGAATCTCAAAATTTTTTAACTACTTTTTTATATCTAGTTACCCCTCGACTGCTGCTGACGATTCACGAACCTTTAATAGTAACCAGAAATGTACATATAAATAAGTATATATGTAAAAAAAAAATTATATTAAATATATTAATGAACTATTAAGTAATTTAGTTTTTATGAAAGATAACTTTAAATAACTAACGCTTGTTATTTTGAATATATATAGTATATTGTATATAAATGAATCAAACATAATTTGCCAACGTTATCAAAATATTAAATGTATAATGTTATACTTTGAGGTTAATTGTTTAATATATATAATTAATTATCTACTTAACATTTAACACATAATTGTATATATAGTAGTATATATATATGTATATAAATATAAATCTATATATACGATTTCCTAATCAGGATTATATTGTAATACTCGTATATAAAGGGTATAAAAATTAAATATTCAACGAAAGATATCACATAATATATTATGTAATTATTAAATATTACATAAATTAATAAATTAGATATTGATATATTAAATGTGGTTACAAGATAAAAAGAATATGGTTGTAACACTAATATTATTATTATTACTTCATTAGTATTAATAATAATAATATTAATATTAATATTAATATTAATATTAATATTAATATTAACATTATTAATATTAACGGATATGAAATTTGATACATATACTGTGTTAAAAGTTTTATTAATTTTAATATCATTATCATTATCTTATCACTTTACTTAATATTATTAAGTGTTATAAACATTATTACAATTATAATAAGAAAATTGTTACATGTAATTTGTTATATTATTAGTAGTATTATTATGATCATTATTATCATCATGATTTTTAACAATATTATCATATTACTATTATTATTATTTTTTATCAATATAGTTATCACCATTTTTATTATTATTAACATTATTAATATAGATATTAGAAAATAATACAAATTATTATATGTTATCATTAATGATATTATCAAAAATCATTTTTAGTATTATCTAATAATATTAATATTATTATATTAGGTTCTATTATTAATATTATTTAATATTAAATTAATTATAATTATTGATTCATAGTACGATTTATGGAATCAAAATTGTTAGCTATCGTTTTCCTACTTTTTATTATTTTGTTTCTTCTGATTGGATTTGTTTATCTTCATCATATCCTAAAAATTCGTCTGCTGTATCACGAATCGAAGAACACCCATATTTTTTTCTTTTTTTTTTCCTTAAACCGTTCTGTATTTACACTTTTTAAATTGAATTAAAAATCGAATCAGTTAACTAAATCCAGTAATGCAGAATTGTTAGCATTCATTTACTTAAAGTACCTGCCAATTCTCAGCTCTCAATTCCTAATATCGAGCACGAATTTGCGAGTCAAAGGTAAACTCTAAAAAGTCAAACAGTGTGTTAATCGTAAAAATTCAAATTCGTTTTGATGTTTTAAGTTTAATTGATGATCCATAAAGTTTCTACTAACGATTTGCAACTTATTTCATGTTAAACTCTTAATCTAATACCTTCTGAAAATCAAAATCATATTTTATGTTCTTCATTTTTTTTCTTTTCAGTGACTGCCAATTTTTTTTTTTTTTTTTTTGTTTTTGTTTTGTGTTGGTCATTAATTTAGAAATCTTGGAGGGTTGTATAAGTTCCAATTAATAGACTTAAATCCAATTTTAAACTCGTTTATATGTTTTCAAACTAGTTCCTGTCGATTAAGTTTAGTGTTGGGGTAGAAGATGAATTCAGTTTAAGGTTTATATATTAATGGGATGGAGGTTAATCAGGAAAAACAGAAATGGATAGATGGTTTAGATGTGGTGTTGATTAGCGGGAGGTCTCAGGTTCGAGCCTTGGCAAGATCACTATTTTTTTTGGCAGATTTTATGAGGTAGCTTCTCTTAATATTTATTATTATTATTATTATTAGTAGTATTATTATTATTATTATTATTATTATTATTATTATTATTATTATTATTATTATTATTATTATTATTATTATTATTATTATTATTATTATTATTATTATTATTATTATTATCATATTATCAATATTAGAACTCTTATTATTAACATAAGCATATTATTAGCATTAGTACATTTTAGAGTTATTGTTATTATTTAGATTATCATTAGTAATGAGATTGTTAAAATTACTACTATTACATATTAAGTATTATTATTTGCATTATCATTTAGGTTATTATTAGTGGTATCATTACGAGTAAAACCACTATCATTATTATATCTGTCATTATTGTAATTATTACTATTATTATTATTAAGTAAGTTAGTTTTAATATTAATATGATGATCTTAGAAATTTAAAAGTATTAGCTAGAGGTTAATAAAATTATAATTAGATTATAAACATAATATATATCCTAATAGTAAAATAAAAATGACGAAAGATATTAATTATTTCTATGAAGTTTATAAGTCATAAAGATCAGTATAAAGATATATAAAATTATTATTTTTAACAATAAGATTATTAATTTTAACATTATTATTATTATTATTAGTATCATTTTTATTATTACTAGTATCATTATTATTATTATAACAACTACATTATCATTACTTTAGTACTATTATAATTATTATTTTTGAAAACAAAAGATATTTATATAACAATAGAATTATTACATATATCATAAGTATATCTAATTACTACTTTCGTATCAAAATAACGTATATAGATATATATGACATTTGGAATAATAAATACATTACTAGTTATATAAGTAATATATTATATAATTAATATATAAACTGGGTTGAATACCAATATATGTTCATTATATGTTTTAATATATATACAAATGATATAGGTTCGTGAATCCAAGGCCAACTCTACATTGTTCAGTTTTGTAGTATGTATTTTTACTACAAAATACAGTATGGTGAGTTTCATTTGCCTTTTTACCCTTTATATTTTTGGGCTGAGAATACATGTGAAATTTTTATAAATGTTTTTACGAAATAGACACAAGTAATCGAAACTACATTATATGGTTGAATGATCGAAGCCGAATATGCCCCTTTTGCTTGGTAGCCTAAGAATTAGGGAACATCACTAATTTTGAGAATTAGTGCACACCTAATTGACGCGAATCCTAAAGATAGATCTATTGGGCCTAACGAACCCCATCTAAAGTACCGGATGCTTTAGTACTTCTATGTTATTTTTATCATGTCCGAAGGATTTCCCGGAATGATAGGGGATATTCTTATATGCATCTTGTTAATGTCGGTTACCAGGTGTTCAATCCATATGAATGATATTTTTATCTCTATGCATGGGACGTATATTTATGAGAACTGAAAATAAAAATCTTGTGGTCTATTAAAATGATGGAATTGATTATTTACGTTAAACTAATGAACTCACCAACCTTTTGGTTGACACTTTAAAGCATGTTTATTCTTAGGTATGAAAGATATCTTCCGCTGTGCATTTATTCATTTTAGAGATATTACTTGGAGTCATTCATGACATATTTCAAAAGACGTTGCATTCGAATCATTGAGTTCTTCAAGATTATTATTAAGTCAATTGTAGTTTGATATATTATGAAATGGTATGCATGCCATCAACTTTCGATGTAATGAAAGATTGTCTTTTCAAAAACGAATGCAATGTTTGTAAAATGTATCATATAGAGGTCAAGTACCTCGCGATGAAATCAACTATTGTGAATCGTTTATAATCGATATGGACTTCGTACGGATGGATTAGGACGTGTCTCTAAAGTTGGTATCAGAGAGGTGGTCTTATTGAACCAGGTCTTGCATTAGTGTGTCTAACTGATAGTTGTTTAGATGCCTTAGTGAGTCTGGACTTCGACCGTGTCTGCATGTCAAAAGTTTTGCTTATCATTTCTAGTCGGAAATCATCTACTTATCATTCTTAGGAAATTACCTGCTTATCATTCTTCGTCTAGACATGTCTTACTGCCTCTATTGCATAGACAGTATATAGATAAATTCATATCTTAGCGTATCTGTTATTGTTACCTTTGCCTGACAGCTTCCGTAGATTCCTCCGTAACTTATGGGATTTTAGTATTATATATGCATATATGTAAATTATGTATTGCAGGGTACTAATCTACATCCTATAATCTATTTCTTATCGAAAATCCTTCATCTGATCGTACGAGATGAATCCCTCAACCATTTCGAGTCCCTCAGATTTCGATAGCTATTCCGATAGTTATTCCGACAGCTATTCCGACATGGATATTCACCTAAGCTCTGAAAGCGGTGTCATCAGAATGAATTAATCAATTAGCCATCCCCAATTCATCTGATGGATTCATAATCGACTTAATCAATGGAGACGAGAAGAAGGCGATCATTTCCATCAACCAAAATCACCTCTTGACGAAGAACCTGAAGCACTTACCGACGAACCTATTCGTAATACCATTTTCTCTCTCATTTTCGGAGTATCTCGCCACGACTATATCATAAGTCAGATTCAAAACCTTATTCATTCACTCGTTTCTACCGACAATCATCCCGGAGTAATAAAGTCAATGAGTTTCGCACCCGAGTTGTAGTCTTGGAAAATATGGTTCAAAACGTACCAGCTTCAACAACATCACCGGCACCAACAGTATCACCAATATCAATACCAGTACCACCAACAACCCAAGCTTCAACATCACATGCCTCAACATCTCATTAGGTACCTCGAGTATAATCATCGTTCTATGAACCGTTCTACATCAATTATCTTCGTCCTACATGACGATTATATAATTTCTAATGTTTTAGAGATTATGTATTCTAGTTCTAATGGTAAATCAAATGAGTTTAACATTATATTGACTCATTAAATCCATGATTACATCTGAAGAAAATATATATGTATATATGTTTTTATAAAGATTGTAATTAAAAATTCTTTTGTACAAACTGTTAATGGTGAAAATATTTTAACGGGTAGGTAATACCCGAGGAATATTTAGATTTCACATTAATAAGTTACACTATACACTTTTCGAATCTGATTCAACGGTTATTTACTATCCTATTTACAACCACCGATATACGTATCCGTTCACCGCAAAATAACCATTTTCATTCAATTTCATATTTGGATTTTAATCTATCAGAATCCAACAAGTGGCATAATGAAGAAAACATTGGACAAAATAAAAATTTGTTAGAAACAAACGAATTAACTATGAGAAATTCTATTAAGAATCCACGCTAACAAAAATCCTAGCTAACTGTTCCTAGCTAAATGTTAATCCCTTATTTCATTTATTTATCGCAATTTAATTCTCGTAATTTTAATTCTCGCAATTTTATTTATCATCATTTAATTTCTGTTATTTATTTCACGCACTTTAAATATCGGGACACGTATACAAGGTTTTGACATATCATATCGACGCATCTATATATATTATTTGGAATAACCATAGACACTCTATATGCAGTAATGTTGGAGTTAGCTATACAGGGTTGAGGTTGATTCTACAATAATATATATAGTTTGAGTTGTGATCGAGTCTGAGACATGTACACGGGTCACGATACGTATTAATTAATTCAAATATTATATATTAAACTATATATGAATTATTGAATTGCTAACTATGGACTTTGAACTATGGATTACCAACACTGGACAATTAAAATGAATTAACAAATTGATTATAACATATGAAACTAAATATTTCTTCAAGTCTGCCACTTGATTTCATCTTAAACCTCATTTGTATCTTGACGATTACCATCTGCGTTCAAACCTTTCATGATTCTTGAAAACACCTCAATCGAGAGGATGAACCAACCGCACTTCATCTACGGAAGAAAAGATTAATGCATATAGTTATGCACCTGAAAACACTCGGAACCTGATTAAACGTTAAACACATATCTATGTTAACTCTTTTGGCATTGTTAATACGGAAAATAACTTTGCAATTCCTTTCCAAAATTAGTCAATTTTGTCACATCTCCAGCAAGTCAACTTCGACTTTTCGTTCAAAACAACCTTATTATTACCTTGATATATATGCGTGCTCTTTTATCGTTACCGGGGGACCGTTTATATTCCACCACATTAGTAGTAAACTTACCAACAACTTCGTTGAACTTTGACTTTTCGGAAAATCATTATAAATATCGAAACCTTATCCGCATCTTGTAACGATAATTGCCATACCAATTATCGAGAATCAGCAATCAGTATTTGAATTTCGCAACATTTTTACATCAACGCTTATATGTATACATATAACATTTATCTCTTAGAATTATGATATTCCATTCTAAAATTTTGAAAAGCACCTAGCCTACGAATCAAAGCATTGAACTTTGAAAAAACTGAATGAAGCAGCAGAAACTGTAGACAACCGTAAATGACCTTAATTGTCGGAAGTTTGATGATAAAAAAATAGTATGTTGGAAAAACTCAGAAAATTTGAAACTGGAAAATGGATTGAGCTAACCATGAAGGAGACCGAGGATAAATACAAGGACTAAACCCCATAATCAAAGAATCCAGGTAATTCTGGACCCGTTAAAATCTTTAGTGAATATCTTGCTCCGAAGTCATGTTAAAATTTTGCGGAAAATTTTTCATCATCAACCTTCGATCTTAGAAATTCCAAAATATTCTTATCTGAAATCATTTATCTCTTCGCGCTACCAGTGTTACATCATATAAGAAACTGTTAGTTTCTATATTCTGTAAACTTTCAAGTTAAATTATGAATGCTTTTGAAGTAGTGTGGAAACTAATGCATGAGTTAGTATAATATAATGAAACTTGATCAACGTGATTATATTACAGTAAGTCATGCTGAGTTTCTAATGAAACATGATGATTCACAGGCTCTAACGTCATCATGTGCCATGTTACGCGATTCTTGTATTCTATTTAAACCTCTAAAATATCAAGAAAATATTTCTTGATGATTCGGTCTTTTCCAGGGTATTCTGGTAATATAACCAATCAAGATCGTGCCATTACCATTCCCTTCTTAGAACATTAACAATGTTCATTTTGAAATTTATATCTGCGAATTCTGGACCATTACAAGAGATGCCTAACCGCAAGAAGAAGAAACGAAGGGACAAAGCTCCGAAATAGAAATTGGAGTATAAATTGCAGCAAATAGGAGGGAGTATTAATTGTGGATGACAATAATTATAGGAAACAGAAATAGGGACATTGAAAAATAAGGGGAGATACAAAGCCCGATACCAACGTATAAATTACAAACCGTGGATATTAATAGAAATAGCAATATAAAGACACGGTATAATTAAGAATAGTATCACCCCCAAGGTTATATTAAAAGTAAACAGATTTTTCTGGTGGAAGATTGAAAAGAAGGATGACAGAAATGATAATTAGGAAAATATTAGGGATTAGAACTGGACTAAGTATTTTCACAATCTTTTGGATGTATGAACTAAGAAAGAAAGTATATGAATGGTGAGAATAATGGAACGGAGGAGTTTAATTTATTATGGAAATATCAGACAGAGTAATCGAGGCAGATCACCGTATTTAATTATAGATCTTAATCTCCTTATTCGCCGAAGAATCTAATCTCTCAAATTTCGAAGATTTATTTAAATCCCTTGAATTCCGGAATTCAACCACGACTACGTCAAAAGTTATTACGAACTTTATCTCTCTAATTCACTCTTTTGTGATAACTGCATTTGTACTCTTCGAAGAAACGAATTGTTTTATCCATATTACTCAATGATGATAAAACTCTATTTATCAACTCGTATGTGTCATGAAAACATATTTATTGTTAACCATGACTATCCCAATCAAATTTCGGGACGAAATTTCTTTAACGGGTAGGTACTGTGACAACCCGAAAATTTTCGACCAAATTTAAACTTAATCTTTATATGTTTTTGACACGATAAGCAAAGTCTGTAATGTTGAATCTCAAAATTTTTTAACTACTTTTATATATTTAGTTACCCCTCGACTGCTGTCGATGATTCACGAACCTTTAATAGTAACCAGAAATGTACATATAAATAAGTATATATGTAAAAAAAATTATATTAAATATCTTAACGAGCTATTAAATAATTTAGTTTTTATAAAAGATAACTTTAAATAACTAACGCTTGTTATTTTGAATATATATAGTATATTGTATATAAATGAATCAAACATAATTTGCCAACGTTATCAAAATATTAAATGTATAATGTTATACTTTGAGGTTAATTGTTTAATATATATAATTAATTATCTACTTAACATTTAACACATAATTTTATATATAGTAGAATATATATATATATATATATATATATATATATATATATATATATATATATATAAATCTATATATATGATTTCCTAATCGGGATTATATTGTAGTACTCGTATATAAAGGGTATAAACATTAAATATTCAATGAAAGATATCACATAATATATTATGTAATTATTAAATATTACATAAATTAATAAATTGGATATTGATATATTAAATGTGGTTACAAGATAAAAAGAATATGGTTGTAACACTAATATTATTATTATTACTTCATTAGTATTAATAATAATAATATTAATATTAATATTAACACTATTAATATTAACGGATATGAAATTTGATACATATACTGTGTTAAAAGTTTTATTAATTTTAATATCATTATCATTATCTTATCACTTTACCTAATATTATTAAGTGTTATAAACATTATTACAATTATAATAAGAAAATTGTTACATGTAATTTGTTATATTATTAGTAGTATTATTATGATCATTATCATCATCATGATTTTTAACAATATTAACATATTACTATTATTATTATTTTTTATCAATATAGTTATCACCATTTTTATTATTATTAACATTATTAATATAGATATTAGAAAATAATACAAATTATTATATGTTATCATTAATGATATTATTCAAAAATCATTTTTAGTATTATCTAATAATATTAATATTAATATTAATATATTAGGTTCTATTATTAATATTATTAAATATTAAATTAATTATAATTATTGATTCATAGTACGATTTATGGAATCAAAATTGTTAGCTATCATTTTCCTACTTTTTATTATTTTGTTTCTTCTGATTGGATTTGTTTATCTTCATCATATCCTAAAAATTCATCTGCTGTATCACAAATCGAAGAACACCCATATTTTTTTTTCTTTTTTTTCCTTAAACCGTTCTGTATTTACACTTTTTAAAAAGAATTAAAAATTGAATCAGTTAACTAAATCCAGTAATGCAGCATTGTTAGCATTCATTTACTTAAATTACATGCCAAATCTCAGCTCTCAATTCCTAATATCGAGCACGAATTTGCGAGTCAAAGGTAAACTCTAAAAAGTCAAACAGTGTGTTAATCGTAAAAATTCAAATTCGTTTTGATGTTTTAAGTTTAATTGACGATCCATAAAGTTTCTATTAACGATTTGCAACTTATTTCATGTTGAACTCTTAATCTAAAACCTTCTGAAAATCAAAATCTTATTTTATGTTCTTCATTTTTTTTCTTTTCAGCGACTGCCAAATTTTTTTTATTTTTGTTTTTGTTTTTGTTTTGTGTTGGTCATTAATTTGGAAATCTTAGAGGGTCGTATAAGTTCCAATTAATAGATTTAAATCCAATTTTAAACTCGTTTATATGTTTTCAAACTAGTTCCTGTCGATTAAGTTTAGTGTTAGGGAAGAAGATGAATTCGGTTTAAGGTTTAAATATTAATGGGATGGAGGTTAATCAAGAAAAACAGAAATGGATAGATGGTTTAGGTGTGGTGTTGATTAGCGGGAGGTCTCAGGTTCGAGCCATGGCAAAATCACTATTTTTTTTGGGCAGATTTTATGAGGTAGCTTCTCTTAATATTTATTATTATTATTATTATTAGTATTATTATTATTATTACTATGATTACTATTATTATTATTATTATTATTATTATTATTATTATTATTATTATTATTATTATTATTATTATTATTATTATTATTATTATTATTATTATTATTATTATTATTATTATTATTATTATCATTATTATTATTATTATCATTATTATTATTATTATTATTATTATTATTATTATTATTATTATTATTATTATTATTATTATTATTATTATTATCATATTATCAATATTAGAACTCTTATTATTAACATAAGCATATTATTAGCATTAGTACATTTTAGAGTTATTTTTATTATTTAGATTATCATTAGTAATGAGATTGTTAAAATTACTACTATTACGTATTAAGTATTATTATTAGCATTATCATTTAGGTTATTATTAGTGGTATCATTACGAGTAAAACCACTATCATTATTATATCTATCATTATTGTTATTATTACTATTATTATTATTAAGTAAGTTAGTTTTAGTATTAATATGATGATCTTAGAAATTTAAAAGTATTAGCTAGAGGTTAATAAAATTATAATTAGATTATAAACATAATATATATCCTAATAGTAAAATAAAAATGATGGAAGATATTAATTACTACTACGAAGTTTATAAGTCATAAAGATCAGTATAAAGATATATAAAATTATTATTTTTAACAATAAGATTATTAATTTTAACATTATTATTATTATTAGTATCATTTTTATTATTACTAGTATCATTATTATTATTATAACAACTACATTATCATTATTATTATCATTACTTTAGTACTATTATAATTATTATTTTTGCAAACAAAAGATATTTATATAACAATAGAATAATTACATATATCATAAGTATATCTAATTACTACTTTCGTATCAAAATAACATATATAGATATATATGACATTTGGAATAATAAATACATTACTAGTTATATAAGTAATATATTATATAATTAATATATAAACTGGGTTGAATACCAATATATGTTCATTATATGTTTTAATATATATACAAATGATATAGGTTCGTGAATCCAAGGCCAACCCTGCATTGTTCAGTTTTGTAATATGTATTTTTACTACAAAATACAGTATAGTGAGTTTCATTTGCCTTTTTACCCTTTATATTTTTGGGCTGAGAATACATGCAAAATTTTTATAAATGTTTTTACGAAATAGACACAAGTAATCGAAACTACATTATATGGTTGAATGATCGAAGCCGAATGTGCCCCTTTTTGCTTGGTAGCCTAAGAATTAGGGAACATCACTAATTTTGAGAATTAGTGCACGCCTAATTGACGCGAATCCTAAAGATAGATCTATTGGGCCTAACGAACCCCATCCAAAGTACCGGATGCTTTAGTACTTCGATGTTGTTTTTATCATGTCCGAAGGATTTCCCGGAATGGTAGGGGATATTCTTATATGCATCTTGTTAATGTCGGTTACCAGGTGTTCAATCCATATGAATGATATTTTTGTCTCTGTGCATGGGACGTATATTTATGAGAACTAAAAATAAAAATCTTGTGGTCTATTAAAATGATGGAAATGATTATTTATGTTAAACTAATGAACTCACCAACCTTTTGGTTGACACTTTAAAGCATGTTTATTCTCAGGTATGAAAGAAATCTTTCGCCGTGCATTTGCTCATTTTAGAGATATTACTTGGAGTCATTCATGACATATTTCGAAAGACGTTGCATTCGAGTCGTTGAGTTCTTCAAGATTATTATTAAGTCAATTATAGTTGGATATACTATGAAATGATATGCATGCCGTCAACTTTCGATGTAATGAAAGATTGTCTTTTCAAAAAGGAATGCAATGTTTGTAAAATGTATCATATAGAGGTCAAATACCTCGCGATGAAATCAACTATTGTGAATCGTTTATAATCGATATGGACTTCGTCCAGATGGATTAGGACGGGTCTCTACACCCTTAACGTCCATTTTGTTTTTATACTGTAAAATAGACAAGGATTAGATTCGTAAAAGATAATTAACAAACAATACAAGCAATTTTTACATAGAACATAAAAGTACAAGCACACTACAATACATATAATACACAACATGATTACAACCCTCTAATCTGAATCAATGGTTTCTTCTTCTTCGAACTTGGTTCATTTTCCTAATTTTCTAGGGATATATGGTGTTTGAAATGTCCCGTTCTTATTGATTAAAAACGTTCCATATTAATTGATTTCGTTGCGAGGTTTTGACCTCTATATGAGACGTTTTTCAAAGACTGCATTCATTTTAAAACAAACCATAACCTTTATTTCATCAATAAAGGTTTAAAAAGCTTTACGTAGATTATCAAATAATGATAATCTAAAATATCCTATTTTCGCACGACCATTACATAATGGTTTACAATACAAATATGTTACAACAAAATAAGTTTCTTGAATGCAGTTTTTACACAATATCATACAAGCATGGACTCCAAATCTTGTCCTTATTTAAGTATGCGACAGCGGAAGCTCTTAATAATCACCTGAGAATAAACATGCTTAAAACGTCAACAAAAATGTTGGTGAGTTATAGGTTAAACCTATATATATCAAATCATAATAATAGACCACAAGATTTCATATTTCAATACACATCCCATACATAGAGATAAAAATCATTCATATGATGAACACCTGGTAACCGACATTAACAAGATGCATATATAAGAATATCCCCATCATTCCGGGACACCCTTCGGATATGATATAAATTTCGAAGTACTAAAGCATCCGGTACTTTGGATGGGGTTTGTTAGGCCCAATAGATCTATCTTTAGGATTCGCGTCAATTAGGGTGTCTGTTCCCTAATTCTTAGATTACCAGACTTAATAAAAAGGGGCATATTCGATTTCAATAATTCAACCATAGAATGTAGTTTCACGTACTTGTGTCTATTTTGTAAATCATTTATAAAACCTGCATGTATTCTCATCCCAAAAATATTAGATTTTAAAAGTGGGACTATAACTCACTTTCACAGATTTTTACTTCGTCGGGAAGTAAGACTTGGCCACTGGTTGATTCACGAACCTATAACAATATATACATATATATCAAAGTATGTTCAAAATATATTTACAACACTTTTAATATATTTTGATGTTTTAAGTTTATTAAGTCAGCTGTCCTCGTTAGTAACCTACAACTATTTGTCCACAGTTAGATGTACAGAAATAAATCGATAAATATTATCTTGAATCAATCCATGACCCAGTGTATACGTATCTCAGTATTGATCACAACTCAAACTATATATATTTTGGAATCAACCTCAACCATGTATAGCTAACTCCAACATTCACATATAGAGTGTCTATGGTTGTTCCGAAATATATATAGATGTGTCGACATGATAGGTCGAAACATTGTATACGTGTCTATGGTATCTCAAGATTACATAATATACAATACAAGTTGATTAAGTTATGGTTGGAATAGATTTGTTACCAATTTTCACGTAGCTAAAATGAGAAAAATTATCCAATCTTGTTTTACCCATAACTTCTTCATTTTAAATCCGTTTTGAGTGAATCAAATTGCTATGGTTTCATATTGAACTCTATTTTATGAATCTAAACAGAAAAAGTATATGTTTATTGTCAGAAAAATAAGTTACAAGTCATTTTTGTAAAGGTAGTCATTTCAGTCGAAAGAACGACGTCTAGATGACCATTTTAGAAAACATACTTCCACTTTGAGTTTAACCATAATTTTTGGATATAGTTTCATGTTCATAATAAAAATCATTTTCTCAGAATAACAACTTTTAAATCAAAGTTTATCATAGTTTTTAATTAACTAACCCAAAACAGCCCGCGGTGTTACTACGACGGCGTAAATCCGGTTTTACGGTGTTTTTCGTGTTTCCAGGTTTTAAATCATTAAGTTAGCATATCATATAGATATAGAACATGTGTTTAGTTGATTTTAAAATTCAAGTTAGAAGGATTAACTTTTGTTTGCGAACAAGTTTAGAATTAACTAAACTATGTTCTAGTGATTACAAGTTTAAACCTTCGAATAAGATAGCTTTATATGTATGAATCGAATGATGTTATGAACATCATTACTACCTTAAGTTCCTTGGATAAACCTACTGGAAAAGAGAAAAATGGATCTAGCTTCAAAGGATCCTTGGATGGCTCGAAGTTCTTGAAGCAGAATCATGACACGAAAACAAGTTCAAGTAAGATCATCACTTGAAATAAGATTGTTATAGTTATAGAAATTGAACCAAAGTTTGAATATGATTATTACCTTGTATTAGAATGATAACATACTGTAAGAAATAAAGATTTCTTGAGGTTGGATGATCACCTTACAAGATTGGAAGTGAGCTAGCAAACTTGAAAGTATTCTTGATTTTATGTAACTAGAACTTGTAAAATATATGAAGAACACTTAGAAAGTGAAGATAGAACTTGAGAGAGATCAATTAGATGAAGAAAATTGAAGAATGAAAGTGTTTGTAGGTGTTTTTGGTCGTTGGTGTATGGATTAGATATAAAGGATATGTAATTTTGTTTTCATGTAAATAAGTCATGAATGATTACTCATATTTTTGTAATTTTATGAGATATTTCATGCTAGTTGCCAAATGATGGTTCTCACATGTGTTAGGTGACTCACATGGGCTGCTAAGAGCTGATCATTGGAGTGTATATACCAATAGTACATACATCTAAAAGCTGTGTATTGTACGAGTACGAATACGGGTGCATACGAGTAGAATTGTTGATGAAACTGAACGAGGATGTAATTGTAAGCATTTTTGTTAAGTAGAAGTATTTTGATAAGTGTATTGAAGTCTTTCAAAAGTGTATGAATACATATTAAAACACTACATGTATATACATTTTAACTGAGTCGTTAAGTCATCGTTAGTCATTACATGTAAATGTTGTTTTGAAACCTTTAGGTTAACGATCTTGTTGAATGTTGTTAACCCATTGTTTATTATAACAAATGAGATGTTAAATTGTTATATTATCATGATATTATGATATATAATATATCTCAGTATGATGTATATACAGTTAAATGTCGTTACAACGATAATCGTTACATATATGTCTCGTTTCGAAATCATTAAGTTAGTAGTCTTATTTTTACATATGTATTTCATTGTTAATACACTTAATAATATATTTACTTATCATTTAACATAATTAACCAAGTGTATCAATATCTTAATATGATTCATATGTACCTAGTAAGACGTTGTTATAACGATAATCGTTATATATATCGTTTTCGAGTTTCTTAAATTAATAGTCTCATTTTTATGTATATAACTCATTGTTAAAATACCTAATGAGATACATACTTATAATAAAAACATGTTAACTATATATATAACTATATATATGTCATCGTATAGTTTTTACAAGTTTTAACGTTCGTGAATCACCGGTCAACTTGGGTGGTCAATCGTCTATATGAAACATATTTCAATTAATCAAGTCTTAACAAGTTTGATTGCTTAACATGTTGGAAACATTTAATCATGTAAATATCAATCTCAATTAATATATATAAACATGGAAAAGTTCGGGTCACTACAGTGTTCCTCTAATACGAGTCGTCGTTTTCCACAATGGTTTAGAAAACCTGGTGGTTTAGAGGTTCCCGAGTTATTGTTACAATTTAGGAAATACGGACGTTGCCGATACATATAAAGTTCATCGGGGTTGGAATCAGGTTTCTCTATTTTTACACCTTTTCCCTTATTATTTTCTTTTGCTATATTAATTTGGGTCGAGGTAATTTCTATAACATCATCGGAATCCTCATTGGGATCCAATTCATCGGAAAATTGGTAATCTTCCCAATATTTTGCTTCCTCGGCGGAAACACCATTGACCATTTTTAACTTTGGTCCGTTGGTTGAGGATTTTCTTTTATTTAATCGATTTACTATAGGTATCAATATTTCCTCCTCCAGAACCTCTTCTTCTTCTTCAGGTTCTTCCTCTTTCGGTTCCTCCTCTTCCAGTTCCTCTTCTTCCGGTTCCTTCTCTTCCGGTTCCTCCTCTTCCGGTTCTTCTTCGGGAATTTGTGAATCTTCCCAAAATATATTCGACTCTTCATTATTATTAGGTGAGTCGATGGGATTTTTACTAGTGGTAGACATCTATCACACAATATCAAACACAATAAGTGGTTAATATATCACATAATATTTACATGTTAATAATATATAGTTTCCAACAAAAGTGTTAAGTAATCGTTTTTAAAGAAAACACGGTCGAAGTCCAGACTCACTAATGTATCCTAACAAACTCGATAAGACACACTAATCCAAATTTCTGGTTCTCTAAGACCAACGCTCGGATACCAACTGAAATGTCCCGTTCATATTGATTATAAACGTTCCATATTAGTTAATTTCGTTGCGAGGTTTTGACCTCTATATGAGACATTTTTCAAAGACTGCATTCGTTTTTAAAACAAGCCATAACCTTTATTTTTATCGACAAGGTTAAAAGGACACCACCTAGATTATCCAGAAATGATAATCTAAAAATATCACACTTACACACTACCAATACATATTGGTTTACAATATTAATATGCTACAACAAAGTAAATCTCGAATGCAGTTTTAAACAATATTATACAAACATGCTGACACCAAATCTTGTCCATATTTTAGCATGCAACAGCGGAAGCTCTTAATAATCACCTAAGAATAAACATGCTTTAAATGTCAACAAAAATGTTGGTGAGTTATAGGTTTAACCTATATATTTATCAAATCGTAATAATAGACCACAAGATTTCATATTTCAATATACATCCCATACATAGAGATAAAAATCATTCATATGGTGAACACCTGGTAACCGACATTAACAAGATGCATATAGAATATCCCCATAATTCTAGGACACCCATCGGACATGATAATTTCAAAGTACTAAAGCATTTCAAATTCCAGAATGGGGCTTGTTGGGCCCGATAGATCTATCTTTAGGATTCGCGTCAATTTGGGGGTCTGTTCCCAAATTCTTAGGCTACCAAGCTAAAAAGGGGCATATTCGGCTTCGTTCATTCACCCATATAATGTAGTTTCATTTACTTGTGTCTATTTTGTAAAACATTTATAAAATTGCATGTATTCTCATCCCAAAAATATTAGATTTTAAAAGTGGGACTATAACTCACTTTCACATATTTTTACTTCGTCGGGAATTAAGACTTGGCCACTGGTCGATTCACGAACCTATAACAAATATGTACATATATATCAAGGTATGTTCAAAATATATTTACAACATTTTTAATACGTTTTATTGTTTTAAGTTCATTAAGTCAGCTGTCCTCGTTAGTAACCTATAACTAGTTGTCCACAGTTAGATGTACAGAAAATAAAGCAATATATATTATCTCAAATCAATCCACGACCTCGTGTAAACAAGCCTCAGGCTAGATCACAACTCAAAGTATATATAATATTTTGGAATCAACCTCAACCCTGTATAGCTAACTCCAACATTACTGCATATAGAGTGTCTATGGTTGTTCCGAAATATATATATAGATGGGTCGATATGATATGTCAAAACATTGTATTCGTGTCTATGGTATCCCAAGATTACATAAATAAATTTCGTCCCGAAATTTTAAGCTGTTGAAGGTGTTGACGAATCTTCTGGAAATAGATGCGGGTATTTCTTCTTCATCTGATCTTCACGCTCCCAGGTGAACTCAGGTCCTCTACGAGCATTCCATCGAACCTTAACAATTGGTATCTTGTTTTGCTTAAGTCTTTTAACCTCACGATCCATTATTTCGATGGGTTCTTCGATGAATTGAAGTTTTTCGTTGATTTGGATTTCATCTAATGGAATAGTGAGATCTTCTTTAGCAAAACATTTCTTCAAATTCGAGACGTGGAAAGTGTTATGTACAGCCGCGAGTTGTTGAGGTAACTCAAGTCGGTAAGCTACTGGTCCGACACGATCAATAATCTTGAATGGTCCAATATACCTTGGATTTAATTTCCCTCGTTTACCAAATCGAACAACGCCTTTCCAAGGTGCAACTTTAAGCATGACCATCTCTCCAATTTCAAATTCTATATCTTTTCTTTTAATGTCAGCGTAGCTCTTTTGGGCGGTTTTCAACAGTTGTTGAATTTGGATGATCTTCTCGGTAGTTTCTTGTATAATCTCCGGACCCGTAATCTGTCTATCCCCCACTTCACTCCAACAAATCGGAGACCTGCACTTTCTACCATAAAGTGCTTCAAACGGCGCCATCTCAATGCTTGAATTGTAGCTGTTGTTGTAGGAAAATTCTGCTAACGGTAGATGTCGATCCCAACTATTTCCGAAATCAATAACACATGCTCGTAGCATGTCTTCAAGCGTTTGTATCATCCTTTCGCTCTGCCCATCAGTTTGTGGATGATAGGCAGTACTCATGTCTAGACGGGTTCCTAATGCTTGCTGTAATGTCTGCCAGAATCTTGAAATAAATCTGCCATCCCTATCAGAGATAATAGAGATTGGTATTCCATGTCTGGAGACGACTTCCTTCAAATACAGTCGTGCTAACTTCTCCATCTTGTCATCTTCTCTTATTGGCAGGAAGTGTGCTGATTTGGTGAGACGATCAACTATTACCCAAATAGTATCAAAACCACTTGCAGTCCTTGGCAATTTAGTGATGAAATCCATGGTAATGTTTTCCCATTTCCATTCCGAGATTTCGGGTTGTTGAAGTAGACCTGATGGTTTCTGATGCTCAGCTTTGACCTTAGAACACGTCAAACATTCTCCTACGTATTTAGCAACATCGGCTTTCATACCCGGCCACCAAAAATGTTTCTTGAGATCCTTGTACATCTTCCCCGTTTCAGGATGTATTGAGTATCTGGTTTTATGAGCTTCTCTAAGTACCATTTCTCTCATATCTCCAAATTTTGGTACCCAAATCCTTTCAGCCCTATACCGGGTTCCGTCTTCCCGAATATTAAGATGCTTCTCCGATCCTTTGGGTATTTCATCCTTTAAATTTCCCTCTTTTAAAACTCCTTGTTGCGCCTCCTTTATTTGAGTAGTAAGGTTATTATGAATCATTATATTCATAGATTTTACTCGAATGGGTTCTCAGTCCTTCCTGCTCAAGGCATCGGCTACCACATTTGCCTTCCCCGGGTGGTAACGAATCTCAAAGTCGTAATCATTCAACAATTCAATCCACCTACGCTGCCTCATATTCAGTTGTTTCTGATTAAATATGTGTTGAAGACTTTTGTGGTCGGTATATATAATACTTTTGACCCCATATAAGTAGTGCCTCCAAGTCTTTAATGCAAAAACAACCGCGCCTAATTCCAAATCATGTGTCGTATAATTTTGTTCGTGAATCTTCAATTATCTAGAGGCATAAGCAATCACCTTCATTCATTGCATTAATACACAACCGAGACCTTGCTTTGATGCATCACAATAAATCACAAAATCATCATTCCCTTCAGGCAATGACAATATAGGTGCCGTAGTTAGCTTTTTCTTCAATAACTGAAACGCTTTCTCTTGTTCATCCTTCCATTCAAATTTCTTCCCTTTATGCGTTAATTCAGTCAAGGGTTTTGCTATTCTGGAAAAGTCTTGAATGAACCTTCTGTAGTAACCAGCTACTCCTAAAAACTGGCGTATGTGTTTCGGAGTTTTCGGGGTTTCCCACTTTTCAACAGTTTCTATCTTTGCCGGATCCACCTTAATACCTTCTTTGTTCACTATGTGACCGAGGAATTGAACTTCTTCCAACCAAAATGTACACTTTGAAAACTTAGCGTACAATTCTTCCTTCCTCAATACTTCTAACACCTTTCTCAAATGTTCACCGTGTTCTTGGTCATTCTTTGAGTAAATAAGTATGTCATCAATGAAAACAATGACAAACTTGTCAAGGTATGGTCCACACACTCGGTTCATAAGGTCCATGAACACAGCTGGTGCATTAGTTAAACCAAACGGCATGACCATAAACTCGTAATGACCGTAACGTGTTCTGAAAGCAGTCTTTGGAATATCATCTTCTTTCACCAACATTTGATGATACCCGGAACGTAAGTCAATCTTTGAATAAACAGACGAGCCTTGTAGTTGATCAAATAAGTCGTCGATTCTCGGTAGTGGGTAGCGGTTCTTGATGCTAAGTTTGTTCAACTCTCGGTAGTCGATACACAACCTGAATGTACCATGTTTCTTCTTGACAAACAAAACAGGAGCTCCCCACGGTGATGTGCTTGGTCGAATGAAACCACGCTCTAAAAGTTCTTGTAATTGGCTTTGCAGTTCTTTCATCTCGCTGGGTGCGAGTCTGTAAGGAGCACGAGCTATTGGTGCAGCTCCTGGTATAAGATCTATTTGAAATTCAACGGATCGATGTGGGGGTAATCCCGGTAATTATTTCGGAAATACATCGGGAAATTCTTTTGCAATGGGAACATCATTGATGCTCTTTTCTTTAGTTTGTACTTTCTCGACGTGTGCTAGAATAGCATAGCAACCTTTTCTTATTAGTTTTTGTGCCTTCAAATTACTAATAAGATGTAGCTTCGTGTTGCCCTTTTCTCCGTACACCATTAAGGGTTTTCCTTTTTCTCGTATAATGCAAATTGCATTTTTGTAATAGACGATCTCTGCTTTCACTTCTTTCAACCAGTCCATACCGATTATCACATCAAAACTCCCTAACTCTACTGGTATCAAATCAATCTTAAATGTTTCGCTAACCAGTTTAATTTCTCGATTCTGACATATATTATCTGCTGAAATTAATTTACCATTTGCTAATTCGAGTAAAAATTTACTATCCAAAGCCATCAATGGGCAACTTAATTTAGCACAAAAATCTCTACTCATATAGCTTCTATCCGCACCCGAATCAAATAAAACGTAAGCAGATTTATTGTCAATAAGAAACGTACCCGTAACAAGCTCCGGGTCTTCCTGTGCCTCTGCCGCATTAATATTGAAAACTCTTCCGCGGCCTTGTCCATTCGTGTTCTCCTGCTTCGGGTAATTTCTAATAATGTGGCCCGGTTTTCCACATTTATAACAAACTACATTGGCATAACTTGCTCCGACACTACTTGCTCCGCCATTACTTGTTCTGACACCATTTGTTCCTTTCGTTCTATTAACCCCTGGTCCGTAGACCTCACACTTCACCGCGCTATGACCATTTCTTTTACACTTGTTGCAAAATTTGGTGCAGAACCCCGAGTGATACTTTTCACACCTTTGGCATAGCTGCTTCTGATTGTTGTTGTTGTTGCGGTTATTATTGTTGTTGGGATGATTGTTGTAGTTGCTGTTGTTGTTGTTGTTGTTGTTGTTGTTGTTGTTGTTGTTGTTGTTGTTGTGCCGTTTGTTGTAGTTGCGATTGATGTTGCGATTGTTGGGATAATTGTTGCGATTATTGTTGTAATTGCTGTTGTTGTTGTATTGGTGATTCTTATCACCGTTTTCCTCCCACTTTCTTTTGACTTGCTTCACATTGGCCTCTTCAGCCGTCTGTTCTTTAATTCTTTCCTCAATCTGGTTCACTAGTTTGTGAGCCATTCTACATGCCTGTTGTATGAAGGCGGGCTCGTGTGAACTTATATCTTCTTGGATTCTTTCCGGTAATCCTTTCACAAACGCGTCGATCTTCTCTTCCTCATCTTCGAATGCTCCCGGACACAATAGGCACAATTCTGTGAATCGTCTTTCGTACGTGGTAATATCAAATCCTTGGGTTCGTAACCCTCTAAGTTCTGTCTTGAGCTTATTGACCTCGGTTCTAGGACGGTACTTCTCGTTCATCAAGTGCTTGAATGCTGACCACGGTAGTGCGTACGCATCGTCTTGTCCCACTTGCTCTAGATAGGTATTCCACCATGTTAACGCAGAACCTGTGAAGGTATGCGTAGCGTACTTCACTTTGTCCTCTTCAGTACACTTACTTATGGCAAACACCGATTCGACCTTCTCGGTCCACCGTTTCAATCCGATCGGTCCTTCGGTTCCATCAAATTCCAAAGGTTTGCAGGCAGTGAATTCTTTGTAGGTGCATCCTACACGATTTCCTGTACTGCTAGATCCAAGGTTATTGTTGGTATGTAGCGCAGCCTGTACTGCGGCTATGTTTGAAGCTAGAAAAGTAGGGAATTCCTCTTCATTCATATTCACGGTGTGTCGAGTAGTCTGTGCCATTTCCTTCAAAATAGTCAAATGGAACAAGTTAATCATACAGAATATTAAGAGTAGTTAATAGTATTTCGTAGCATAATATGAACTCATTTATAAAAGCTTTTTCTTCATATTAGTGTTTTATAAGTTTAAATTCGGGTAGTACCTACCCGTTAAGTTCATACTTAGTAGCTAATATACAATTCAACTACTACAATTCTATATGAAAAACTGATTATAATAATATTTCGCGTTCAAACTTTTATACAATATTTTACAAACTTACAATACCGCTTATTTTACATAAAGCATGAAATATAGCACACAATAACTTTGATACAAGATAGTTGTGAAGATAATTCTAGCTAGTATACAAGTCGTTCAGCAAAGGCAATAAAGACACGTAATTCATACGTCCAGAAACAAGTCATGCATTCTGGTTTTACTAGGACTACTTCCCATCCTTGGTCTTGTGGAACATAACCATTATGGCCATTGATAAGACAGCGTGTTGTAACGTCGTCAAAGGGACGAGGGTTACGTAATGTCCAACAGTCCCGTAACAATCTAAAAACCTCATTTCTTACCCCAATTACCGACTCCGTCACTTGTGGGAACGTTTTGTTTAATAGTTGTAGCCCGATGTTCTTGTTCTCACTTTGGTGAGAAGCGAACATTACTAATCTGTAAGCATAACATGCTTCTTTATGTTGCATGTTAGCCGCTTTTTCTAAATCACGAAGTCCAATATTCGGATATATTGAGTCAAAATAATTTCTTAACCCATTGCGTAAAATAGCATTTGGGTTCCCCGCAATATATGCGTCAAAGTAAACACATCGTAACTTATGGATTTCCCAATGTGATATCCCCCATCTTTCGAACGAAAGCCTTTTATAAACCAAGGCATTCTTGGAATGTTCTTCAAATGTCTTACAAACTGATCTCGCCTTAAATAGTTGTGCCGAAGAATTCTGACCGACTCTAGACAAGATTTCATCAATCATGTCTCCGGGTAGGTCTCTTAAAATATTGGGTTGTCTATCCATTTTGTGTTTTTATACTGTAAAATAGACAAGAGTTAGATTCATAAAAAAAATAATTATTAATACAAGCAATTTTTACATATATCATAAAGCATAAGCACACTATATTACATATATTACACCACACGAATACAACTATCTTATTCCGACTCGCTTGTTTCTTCTTCTTCGGTTTTGGTTCGTTTTGCCAAGTTTCTAGGGATATATGATGTTCCCCTAATACGAGCCGTCGTTTTCCACATTGGTTTAGAAAAACCTGGTGGTTTAGATGTTCCCGGGTCATTGTTACAACTTAAGGACTTCGGGGGTTGAAGATACATATAAAGTTCATCGGGGTTGGAATTAGATTTCTCTATTTTTATGCCCTTTCCCTTATTATTTTCTTTTACCTTTTTAAATTCAGTTGGGGTAATTTCTATAACATCATCGGAATTCTCGTCGGAATCTGATTCATCGGAGAATTGGTAATCCTCCCAATATTTTGCTTCCTTGGCGGAAACACCATTGACCATAATTAACCTTGGTCGGTTGGTTGAGGATTTTCTTTTACTTAACCGTTTTATTATTTCCCCCACCGGTTCTATTTCTTCATCCGGTTCCGATTCTTCTTCCGGTTCCGATTCTTCTTCCGGTTCCGACTCTTCTTCCGGTTCCTCTTCGGGAACTTGTGAATCAGTCTACGAATCATTCCAATTTACATTTGACTCTTCATTATTATTAGGTGAGTCAATGGGACTTGTTCTAGAGGTAGACATCTATCACATAATATCAAACGCGTTAAGAGATTAATATATCACATAATATTCACATGTTAAAAATATATAGTTTCCAACAAAATTTGTTAAGCAATCATTTTTCAAGTAAACACGGTCGAAGTCCAGACTCACTAATGCATCCTAAGAAACTCGATAAGACACACTAATGCAAAATTCTGGTTCTCTAAGACCAACGCTCTGATACCAACTGAAATGTCCCGTTCTTATTGATTAAAAACGTTCCATATTAATTGATTTCGTTGCGAGGTTTTGACCTCTATATGAGACGTTTTTCAAAGACTGCATTCATTTTAAAACAAACCATAACCTTTATTTCATCAATAAAGGTTTAAAAAGCTTTACGTAGATTATCAAATAATGATAATCTAAAATATCCTATTTACGCACGACCATTACATAATGGTTTACAATACAAATATGTTACAACAAAATAAGTTTCTTGAATGCAGTTTTTACACAATATCATACAAGCATGGACTCCAAATCTTGTCCTTATTTAAGTATGCGACAGCGGAAGCTCTTAATAATCACCTGAGAATAAACATGCTTAAAACGTCAACAAAAATGTTGGTGAGTTATAGGTTTAACCTATATATATCAAATCATAATAATAGACCACAAGATTTCATATTTCAATACACATCCCATACATAGAGATAAAAATCATTCATATGATGAACACCTGGTAACCGACATTAACAAGATGCATATATAAGAATATCCCATCATTCCGGGACACCCTTCGGATATGATATAAATTTCGAAGTACTAAAGCATCCGGTACTTTGGATGGGGTTTGTTAGGCCCAATAGATCTATCTTTAGGATTCGCGTCAATTAGGGTGTCTGTTCCCTAATTCTTAGATTACCAGACTTAATAAAAAGGGGCATATTCGATTTCGATAATTCAACCATAGAATGTAGTTTCACGTACTTGTTTCTATTTTGTAAATCATTTATAAAACCTGCATGTATTCTCATCCCAAAAATATTAGATTTTAAAAGTGGGACTATAACTCACTTTCACAGATTTTTACTTCGTCGGGAAGTAAGACTTGGCCACTGGTTGATTCACGAACCTATAACAATATATACATATATATCAAAGTATGTTCAAAATATATTTACAACACTTTTAATATATTTTGATGTTTTAAGTTTATTAAGTCAGCTGTCCTCGTTAGTAACCTACAACTATTTGTCCACAGTTAGATGTACAGAAATAAATCGATAAATATTATCTTGAATCAATCCACGACCCAGTGTATACGTATCTCAGTATTGATCACAACTCAAACTATATATATTTTGGAATCAACCTCAACCATGTATAGCTAACTCCAACATTCACATATAGAGTGTCTATGGTTGTTCCGAAATATATATAGATGTGTCGACATGATAGGTCGAAACATTGTATACGTGTCTATGGTATCTCAAGATTACATAATATACAATAAAAGTTGATTAAGTTATGGTTGGAATAGATTTGTTACCAATTTTCACGTAGCTAAAATGAGAAAAATTATCCAATCTTGTTTTACCCATAACTTCTTCATTTTAAATCCGTTTTGAGTGAATCAAATTGCTATGGTTTCATATTGAACTCTATTTTATGAATCTAAACAGAAAAAGTATATGTTTATTGTCAGAAAAATAAGTTACAAGTCATTTTTGAAAAGGTAGTCATTTCAGTAGAAAGAACGACGTCTAGATGACCATTTTAGAAAACATACTTCCACTTTGAGTTTAACCATAATTTTTGGATATAGTTTCATGTTCATAATAAAAATCATTTTCTCAGAATAACAACTTTTAAATCAAAGTTTATCATAGTTTTTAATTAACTAACCCAAAACAGCCCGCGGTGTTACTACGACGGCGTAAATCCGGTTTTACGGTGTTTTTCGTGTTTCCAGGTTTTAAATCATTAAGTTAGCATATCATATAGATATAGAACATGTGTTTAGTTGATTTTAAAATTCAAGTTAGAAGGATTAACTTTTGTTTGCGAACAAGTTTAGAATTAACTAAACTATGTTCTAGTGATTACAAGTTTAAACCTTCGAATAAGATAGCTTTATATGTATGAATCGAATGATGTTATGAACATCATTACTACCTTAAGTTCCTTGGATAAACCTACTGGAAAATAGAAAAATGGATCTAGCTTCAAAGGATCCTTGGATGGCTCGAAGTTCTTGAAGCAGAATCATGACACGAAAACAAGTTCAAGTAAGATCATCACTTGAAATAAGATTGTTATAGTTATAGAAATTGAACCAAAGTTTGAATATGATTATTACCTTGTATTAGAATGATAACATACTGTAAGAAATAAAGATTTCTTGAGGTTGGATGATCACCTTACAAGATTGGAAGTGAGCTAGCAAACTTGAAAGTATTCTTGATTTTATGTAACTAGAACTTGTAAAATATATGAAGAACACTTAGAACTTGAAGATAGAACTTGAGAGAGATCAATTAGATGAAGAAAATTGAAGAATGAAAGTGTTTGTAGGTGTTTTTGGTCGTTGGTGTATGGATTAGATATAAAGGATATGTAATTTTGTTTTCATGTAAATAAGTCATGAATGATTACTCATATTTTTGTAATTTTATGAGATATTTCATGCTAGTTGCCAAATGATGGTTCTCACATATGTTAGGTGACTCACATGGGCTGCTAAGAGCTGATCATTGGAGTGTATATACCAATAGTACATACATCTAAAAGCTGTGTATTGTACGAGTACGAATACGGGTGCATACGAGTAGAATTGTTGATGAAACTGAACGAGGATGTAATTGTAAGCATTTTTGTTAAGTAGAAGTATTTTGATAAGTGTCTTGAAGTCTTTCAAAAGTGTATGAATACATATTAAAACACTACATGTATATACATTTTAACTGAGTCGTTAAGTCATCGTTAGTCGTTACATGTAAATGTTGTTTTGAAACCTTTAGGTTAACGATCTTGTTGAATGTTGTTAACCCATTGTTTATTATAACAAATGAGATGTTAAATTGTTATATTATCATGATATTATGATATATAATATATCTCAGTATGATGTATATACAGTTAAATGTCGTTACAACGATAATCGTTACATATATGTCTCGTTTCGAAATCATTAAGTTAGTAGTCTTATTTTTACATATGTATTTCATTGTTAATACACTTAATAATATATTTACTTATCATTTAACATAATTAACCAAGTGTATCAATATCTTAATATGATTCATATGTACCTAGTAAGACGTTGTTATAACGATAATCGTTATATATATCGTTTTCGAGTTTCTTAAATTAATAGTCTCATTTTTATGTATATAACTCATTGTTAAAATACCTAATGAGATACATACTTATAATAAAAACATGTTAACTATATATATAACCATATATATGTCATCGTATAGTTTTTACAAGTTTTAACGTTCGTGAATCACCGGTCAACTTGGGTGGTCAATCGTCTATATGAAACATATTTCAATTAATCAAGTCTTAACAAGTTTGATTGCTTAACATGTTGGAAACATTTAATCATGTAAATATCAATCTCAATTAATATATATAAACATGGAAAAGTTCGGGTCACTAAAGTGTTCCTCTAATACGAGTCGTCGTTTTCCACAATGGTTTAGAAAACCTGGTGGTTTAGAGGTTCCCGAGTTATTGTTACAATTTAGGAAATACGGACGTTGCCGATACATATAAAGTTCATCGGGGTTGGAATCAGGTTTCTCTATTTTTACACCTTTTCCCTTATTATTTTCTTTTGCTATATTAATTTGGGTCGAGGTAATTTCTATAACATCATCGGAATCCTCATTGGGATCCGATTCATCGGAAAATTGGTAATCTTCCCAATATTTTGCTTCCTCGGCGGAAACACCATTGACCATTTTTAACTTTGGTCCGTTGGTTGAGGATTTTCTTTTATTTAATCAATTTACTGTAGGTATCAATATTTCCTCCTCCGGAACCTCTTCTTCTTCAGGTTCTTCCTCTTTCGGTTCCTCCTCTTCCAGTTCCTCTTCTTCCGGTTCCTCCTCTTCCGGTTCCTCCTCTTCCGGTTCTTCTTCGGGAATTTGTGAATCTTCCCAAAATATATTCGACTCTTCATTATTATTAGGTGAGTCGATGGGATTTTTACTAGTGGTAGACATCTATCACACAATATCAAACACAATAAGAGGTTAATATATCACATAATATTTACATGTTAATAATATATAGTTTCCAACAAAAGTGTTAAGTAATCGTTTTTAAAGAAAACACGGTCGAAGTCCAGACTCACTAATGTATCCTAACAAACTCGATAAGACACACTAATACAAATTTCTGGTTCTCTAAGACCAACGCTCGGATACCAACTGAAATGTCCCTTTCATATTGATTATAAACGTTCCATATTAGTTGATTTCGTTGCGAGGTTTTGACCTCTATATGAGACATTTTTCAAAGACTGCATTCGTTTTTAAAACAAGCCATAACCTTTATTTTTATCGACAAGGTTAAAAGGACACCACCTAGATTATCCAGAAATGATAATCTAAAAATATCACACTTACACACTACCAATACATATTGGTTTACAATATTAATATGCTACAACAAAGTAAATCTCGAATGCAGTTTTAAACAATATTATACAAACATGCTGACACCAAATCTTGTCCATATTTTAGCATGCAACAGCGGAAGCTCTTAATAATCACCTAAGAATAATCATGCTTTAAATGTCAACAAAAATGTTGGTGAGTTATAGGTTTAACCTATATATTTATCAAATCGTAATAATAGACCACAAGATTTCATATTTCAATATACATCCCATACATAGAGATAAAAATCATTCATATGTTGAACACCTGGTAACCGACATTAACAAGATGCATATAGAATATCCTCATAATTCTAGGACACCCATCGGACATGATAATTTCAAAGTACTAAAGCATTTCAAATTCCAGAATGGGGCTTGTTGGGCCCGATAGATCTATCTTTAGGATTCGCGTCAATTTGGGGGTCTGTTCCCAAATTCTTAGGCTACCAAGCTAAAAAGGGGCATATTCGGCTTCGTTCATTCACCCATATAATGTAGTTTCATTTACTTGTGTCTATTTTGTAAAACATTTATAAAATTGCATGTATTCTCATCCCAAAAATATTAGATTTTAAAAGTGAGACTATAACTCACTTTCACATATTTTTACTTCGTCGGGAAGTAAGACTTGGCCACTGGTCAATTCACGAACCTATAACAAATATGTACATATATATCAAGGTATGTTCAAAATATATTTACAACATTTTTAATACGTTTTATTGTTTTAAGTTCATTAAGTCAGCTGTCCTCGTTAGTAACCTATAACTAGTTGTCCACAGTTAGATGTACAGAAAATAAAGCAATATATATTATCTCGAATGAATCCACGACCTCGTGTATACAAGCCTCAGGCTAGATCACAACTCAAAGTATATATAATATTTTGGAATCAACCTCAACCCTGTATAGCTAACTCCAACATTACTGCATATAGAGTGTCTATGGTTGTTCCGAAATATATATATAGATGGGTCGATATGATATGTCAAAACATTGTATTCGTGTCTATGGTATCCCAGGATTATATAATATATTAGAATACATGTATAATACAATATGAGTTAACTAGGATATGATTAATATAGATTTGTTACCAATTTTCACGTAGCTACAACAAGCAAAATTATCCAATCTTGTTTTACCCATAACTTCTTCGTTTTAAATCCGTTTTGAGTGATTCAAGTTGCTATGGTTTCATATTGAACTTAAGTTTATGAATCTAAACTGAAAAAGTATAGGTTTATTGTCTAAAATATAAGTTACAAGTCATTTTTGTAAAGGTAGTCATTTCAGTCGAAAGTACGACGTCTAGATGACCATTTTGGAAAACATACTTCCACTTTGAGTTTAACCATAATTTTTGGATATAGTTTCATGTTCATAAGAAAAATCATTTTCCCAGAAGAAAAACCTTTAAATCAAAGTTTATCATAGTTTTTAATTAATTAACCCGAAACAGCCCGCGGTGTTACTACGACGGCGTATATCCGGTTTTACGGTGTTTTTCGTGTTTTTAAGTTTTAAATCATTAAGTTAGCATATCATATAGATTAATAACATGTGTTTAGTTGATTTTAAAAGTCAAGTTAGAAGGATTAACTTTTTTTTGCGAACAAGTTTATAATTAACTAAACTATGTTCTAGTGATTACAAGTTTAAACTTTCGAATAAGGTAGCTTTATATATATGAATCGAATAATGTTATGAATATCATTACTACCTCAGGTTTTGTGCATAAACCTACTGGAAATGAGAAAATAGATCTAGCTTCAAAGGATCCTTGGATGGCTTGAAAGTTCTTGAAGTAGAATCATGACACGAAAACAAGTTCAAGTATGATTTCCACTCGAAATAAGATTGTTAAAGTTATAGAAATTGAATCAA
The DNA here is from genome assembly GCF_046630445.1 of Rutidosis leptorrhynchoides. Classification (NCBI taxonomy): domain Eukaryota; kingdom Viridiplantae; phylum Streptophyta; class Magnoliopsida; order Asterales; family Asteraceae; genus Rutidosis; species Rutidosis leptorrhynchoides. Next base: position 217,950,719 of record NC_092335.1, read on the forward strand.
AGTTTGAATATGAGTATTACCTTGTATTAGAAAGATATCTTACTTTAAATAAGAAAGATTTTTTGAGGTTGGATGATCACTCAAAGTGGATTTGCAAGATTGGAAGTAAGCTAGAAAACTTGGAAGTGTTGTTGGTGTGTTCTTGAGTAGTTGTTTTATAACTTGGTTTATGTATGGATTCATGAACTAGATTGAGCTAGATTTTGTTGAAGATGATGAAGAACACTTAGAACAAAGGAATAACACTTGAGAGAGATGAGTTTGATGCATAAAAATTGAAATGGAAATGTGTTTGTGGTAGGTGTAAGTTCACGTGAAAATGGGTCTCCATATAGGCTCCATAAGTTTGTTATTTTGTGTAATCATTCATGCTAGTTGCCAAATAATGGTTATCACATGTGTTGGTGACTCACAAGGGCTACTAAGAGCTGATCATTGAAGTGTATATACCAATAGTAAATACATTTAGAAGCTAGGTATTGTACGAGTACGAATACAGGTGCATACGAGTAGAATTGTTGATGAAAATGAACGAGGATGTAATTGTAAGCATTTTTGTTAAGTAGAAGTACTTTGATAAGTGTCTTGAAGGCTTTCAAAAGTGTATGAATACATATTAAAACACTACATGTATATACATTTTAACTGAGTCGTTAAGTCATCGTTAGTCGTTACATGTAAGTGTTGTTTTGAAACCTTTAAGTTAACGATCTTGTTAAATGTTGTTAACCCATTGTTTATTATATCTAATGAGATATTAAATCATTACATTATCATGATATAATGATGTATTAATATATATTAATATGATATATATACATTTAAATGTTGTTACAACGATAATCGTTACATGTATGTCTCGTTTTGAAATCCTTAAGTTAGTAGTCTTGTTTTTACATATGTAGTTCATTGTTAATATACTTAATGATATATTTACTTATCATAATATCATGTTAACTATATATATATCCATATATATGTCATCATATAGTTTTTACAAATATTAACGTTCGTGAATCACCGGTCAACTTGGGTGGTCAATTGTCAATATGAAACCTGTTTCAATTAATCAAGTCTTAACAAGTTTAATTGCTTAACATGTTGGAAACACTTAATCATATAAATATCAATTTCATTTAATATATATAAACATGGAAAAGTTCGGGTCACTACAGTCGGTATAGAGCTCCCACAGTTCGAGTGGTGGCGCGAGAAGTTGCTCAGGGTCATCAATTGCCAGCATGTCGGCGGTCGTTTCGGCCAAATAGTCAGCCATCACTTGCCCCTTGATAGCGCTTCTAGCGCAGTATGAGATCTCATGTTCACCTAGCTCTATGGCCCATTTGGTCAGCCTTCCTGATATCTCGGGCTTGTAGATTAACTGCCGAATAGGTTGATCAGTGAGTACCGTTATTGGATGCGCTAGGAAGTACCTGCGCAAGCATCGAGCGGTGACGATAAGCGCGTACACAAACAACCCTGCTTTTTCCGTTACTTTCGTTAACCTTCTATTAGTTAGTTAACGGCGATTACTTGACTTTTGTGTGTTTATGTGTAATAAATACATACTTGATTCTTGGAGGGTTACAATAATTAATATGGGTTGATACTAATTCGAATAAATATTTCGGATAATGAAATACGATAAAAATGATTCGGTTTTGATAACGGCTTTTTGAGCAACGAAACGCTCGGGTTTATTTTAATAATTAATTTATTAATTATTAACTTTTTAAAAATATTTAATTTATTGGGTTTTTAATAAATTAACGTTTAGCTGCGTTTTAACGATCGATTTAGCGTTCCGGGCCTTCGGTACGACTAAACGGCACTTGAAACGGACCACGAGCACAAGCTTTTGCAAAACACGAGCCCGGGAGTCACTCCCATGGGCCATTCGGCCGACCCCACTCCCCTCCCCCCTTATATTTTAATTTTTGCAACTTAAGGGACATATTTGTATTATGTGATAATTAAACCCTAATATAAATACTTGTAGTAAACCTAAATTTAGCACAAACCCTCACTAATACTCAAAAATAGTCGACTGATCTCCCTCCCTGGCCTCTTTGATCGTCGCCCATCATCACCACCATCACATCTTCATCTTTCAAAATTAGCAAAAGTGTTCTACACGAATCGCGTTCATCTCATCGTTCTCTATCCATTGATATAAACAATTTTGTGATCAAAGGTATAATCACATGAACCATAATCTCTAAAAATTCTGATTTCATAAGGTTTCATAGTTATGTTGCCAATTGCTCAAGTCTATACGCGTACGTGTTAATTGTTATCGTTATATTGATTGTTTGATGCGCTAGGGTTTAAAAACGAATTTGTTTATGCATGATCATAACAATTAAGTTTTTAAAATGTTAATTATTATATTATATTCAGATTCTTTGCGAAAAACTATTGAGTTTAGGCTTTGGATTCGCTTGATTTCGTGTCCGGATGATCAAGTTATGCTTAATTGAAATTAACGTTGTGTTTGTGTGATTGATCAGAAATCTGGAATTTATAGACAATGAATTGGCATGTGAAATGTAAACCATTGGAAATATAATTTAAAAACACTCAAGTTACACTAGGATATCATGTCGTTTGCTTATGTATAACTCGAGATATGCTTGAATTAGTGTAAAAGTAGATTTTTACAGCACTTGCATGAAAATAACCTTGTATTATAAAATGTGTTAACTTCTGTGATTGAAGCTTTGAATATTTGAAATTTACACAAAAATTACTTCACCTTTCATGTAAATATCATAGGTTAATTGTATCTAGATCTTCGGATAATCGCGTGCGAATGTGACTAACTAAATTAGAATTGAATCTGCAACTTGCTCACTTTTTTATACTCTGTGGATTGTGTTTATTGAATGAGCATGTATACTTATGGAAAATGAAACTTAACATGATATTTAACTTATTGTTAGTTTATATCAATCTCTGAAACCTTATGCATTGGGCACAACAGAGCCATACTTTATGTAAATTCGGATTTGAGCTGAAAACTGAATATTCAAATTGCACGAATAAACTGTACAAATTGGCTAAACAAAAGTTGCTATATTTTTTATATGTGTTACTATTACTTGTCCTTGAACTATGGCCACTGGTCTTGTATCAATTTCATGTCCTTAACTCCGGTTATAGCCAAAACGAAATTAGTGCGCGGTCAGAAACTGACTGGGCAAACCCCAAATGTACCCCTTCTGATTCCTGACTTTTAATTATCGTATGAGTCCCTGGCTGGACTTTTTGGAATCTATTTTAAGTATATTTATGATCTGGAGTTTTCCATGTTTACATAAATTTTGTACTATGAGATATTGTGCTAAGTATGCTACGTGTTCATGAACTTTGTGCACAACGATAAACTGAAATTGTGAAAATGATTATTTATGACCTGAAACATATTGTTTGATTTAGGTTTGACATGTTGACCAACATTTGACATGAACCTACTGATGTTGACTTTATTTGACTACTTTGACCAAGTTTGACTTTCGGTTTGACTTCGGTTGACTTTGTTTGACTTGCATGAATTACTTGACTATATGTTGACTTTTACTTGGAAACGCGTCGAGTCGAGCAATAAGACAACTTATACTATGAAACCACCCTTATTTAAGATACATATATTGACCAACCTAAATACTTATACCTAGGTTGCATTATTCAGCTGTATACCGTACAAGTTTTTGTCTGTCATCCAAGCTTATTTTAAGGTGAGTCTACAGTCCCGCTTTTTTTTTTTATGTTTTCAGGGATGAGAATACACGCTGTTATACTTACTTTATCAAATGCTTTTGTATTGACACGAGTACTATATATGCATTTTGAGTTTGTTCACAAAGCCTCTAGCTTGAATACTTTTAATACCATCGGTGTAAGCACGATTTAGATGGATGGATCCATTAGGTTGACAAACTCACCCGCTATAAAAGTTGTGGTGCATTTATTTTGAACATTAGATACACTCGAACAAGTGTATAACATTTTAGGAGGTAAAGGCGGGTATAGTGGCTTCTATACTCGGGTCATTGCTAGTATTCAGGTGCTCATATTATGTAAACGTTTTTACGACTTGGTGTTGTACTTGTAAAATCTCGTGGTAAAGGAAACTAAACTATTTTTCTGATAACTATTTTTCAGATACTATACAATGTTATTTAAACTATGTTTTACGAACAAATGATTGAAACTTGACATGGTAGTGTCAACAAACTTTTGAAATGAGAAACGGTGTTGTCTAAAAACTTTAACATTAAACTTTGGTGGCCTTCCACTAATAAACTGAAGCATCCCGTTCATATCGAATATAAACGTCACGTACTCATTGGTGTCATTGCGAGGTATTGACCTCTATATGTGACATTTTTCAAAATCTGCATACGTTTTTATAATACAAACCATAACCTTTATTATAATCGAAGGTTCAAAAAGCATAATAATGATTATCGTTTAGTGATAATCTTAGTTTTACAAATTTACATTTGATAATAACAATACGATTTCCAACATATTTCACATTACAAATCTTCCGATATGCAGTTTTATTTTTGACACAAATATGCATACTCCAAATCTTGCTTAAATTCGGCATAATGCAGCGGAAGCTTTTAATTATCACCTGAGAATAAACATGCTTAAAATGTCAACATAAAGTTGGTGAGATATAGGTTTAATGCTAGCAGCGTTATAAATATAGACCACAAGATTTCATATACACAAACGTTTTAATAAAAATATTCTAAGTGGTTGAGCACTTGATAACCATACTTAACATTTAATCAACGTCGCATATTCCCTTTATTATGAAATCTCACTACACCGTACCAAGTATAGTTACCGAAATGAAGTACTGTGCAACCGTTGAATACTGGTCGTCCAGTCCAGTTGGGGTTGTCAGGCCTGATAGATCTATCAATAGGATTCGCGTTTACAATACCGCATGTAAATAGTAGTTACCAAGTTACGGGGAAGTATGCCAGTGGTACAACTCAATGTAGAATATATATATTTTTTATCACTTGTGTCCATAACGTAAATCATAAAATGCATGTATTCTCATCCCAAAATATTTAGAGTTTAAAAGTGGGACTATATACTCACTTTTATCTTGAAGATATACGACTTGGTCTCCGATGGATATCACGAACCTAACCATATATAATATATCAACATGTTTTCTTTTCAAATAATCGTTACATGTATACTTATAATACTTTTAATATCTAATTGTCCGTAGTTAGTAGTCCGATATTAGTGGTCCACAATTAGTTGTTCAATAAAATAAATAAAGACCCCATCGTAATCGTATTGATCGGAATTAATCTCGACCCATGGTACCATGTTGTCAAATGACGTGTTGTGTACATAAAGTACCGTGTTGTCAAATGACGTGTTGCGTACAATCATGAGGTCTTATGATTAATCTTCTCGTGTTGTTTACGGGTGGTCCTGAAATATGTAGAATTAAATCATGAGTAAATATATATTAAATATCATATTAATTAGCAAAGATATGATTAGTTTAGTTTTACTCCAATTAATTTCGTAGCTAAACTAGCTTCGGATACCCAATTTTGTTTTAGCCGTAGTTTCTCCAATATAACTCCGTTTTTGTTGGTTCAACTAGCCACTTCCTTGGATCGAGTCATATTTATAAATATGAACTGTAAATATCTTAGTTTGCATTTGAAATTACAGGTTATAGGTCAAACTTTGGTGAATCTTATGAAAGTGATCATTTCCGTTGTAAAAACAACATCTAGATGATCATTTTTACAAAAATACTTACACTTTGAGTTACACCATGAGATTTTTATATATTAACATATTCATAAGAAATATAATTTTTCCAGAATATAAACTTCTAATTCAAAGTTTAAGATGGTTTTTAATTATCCAACCCAAAACAGCCCCCGGTTGCACTCCGACGACGTAGATTCAGTTTTAAGGTGTTCTTTGTCAAATCAAGTTGTATCTTGTTAAGTTAGCATATCCTTATGATATATTACAGGTCTTGAAGTGTTTTAAAAGTTAAGTTAGAAGGATCTATTTAGTTTGAGAACAAGTTTGAAATCATTCAAACTATGTTCTTGTTGTTATATTTATTCGTAGTAAGATAGTCATATATGAATTGAACAAGATGATGAACCAAGGTTATACCTCAAGTATGATGAAGAAAGTTACTGAATAAACAAGATATGAACTTGTTCTTGATGACTTGGAAGATTAAGAAGTGAAATCATGAAAAGAAATAAAGGTTGTAAGTAAGTTTATATCTTGATTTAAGATAAATAACTTACATGAATTGAATCAAAGTTTAAACATAGTTTTACCTTGATTATGAAGCTAAAAGATGGTGAAAATGCTTGGAGATGATCAAGTATGATGTTAGGAGTATTTTTAGAGAAAATTTGGAGTGTAAGTATGAGAAAATGGAATGGAAAAATGGGGTGAAATCATAAAAACGAATTTACTTGTTATATAGAAAAAAAATCCTTAAGTTTGCTTTTTAGCTCATTAGTCATACAAGTTGATAAATAATGGTTCCACATGTTTTTGACTCTAAGATGACTGCTAAGAATGAATGATTAAAGGTGTATATTCTAATAGTAAATACATCTAGAAGCTGCGTACAATACGGTTACATATACCCTAGGTATATGAAAGGACCCATCCTAATCCATCCGGACGAAGTCCATATCGATTATAAACGATTCCCAACAGTTAATTACATCGCGAGGTACTTGACCTCTATATGATACATTTTATAAACATTGCATTCGTTTTGAAAAGACAATCTTTCTTTACATCTGAAATTGAGAGACATGCATACCATTTCATAATATATCCAACTATAATTGCCTTAATAATGATCTTGATAAACTCAACGACTCGAATGCAACGTCTTTTGAAATATATCATGAATGACTCCAAGTAATATCTTGAAAATGAGCAAATGCACAGCGGAAGATTTCTTTCATACCTGAGAATAAACATGCTTTAAAGTGTCAACCAAAAGGTTGGTGAGTTCATTAGTTTAACATAAATAATCATTTCATAATTTTAATAGACCACAAGATTTCATATTTCCATTATTCATAAACATACGTCCCATGCATAGAGACAAAAATATCATTCATATAGATTGAACACCTGGTAACCGACATTCACAATATACATATAAGAATATCCCCATCATTCCGGGATCCTCCTTCGGACATGATATAAATTTCAAAGTACTAAAGCATCCGGTACTTTGGATGAGGCTTGTTGGGCCCGATAGATCTATCTTTAGAGTTCGCGTCAATTAGGGTGTCTGTTCCCTAATTCTTAGATTACCAGACTGTATAAGGGGCATATTCGATTTCGATCATTCAACCATATAATGTAATTTCGATTACTTGTGTCTATTTCGTAAAACGGTTATAAAAACAGCGCATGTATTCTCAGTCCCAAAAATGTAAAGAGTAAAAGGGAGTAAATGAACTCACGCATATAAATATTGTAAAACAGTTAATAAAGCATTTGCATCTATTCTCAGCCCAAAAATGTAAAGAGTAAAAGGGATTCAAATGAACTCACGCATATAAATATTGTAAAACAGTTAATAAAGCATTTGCATGTATTCTCAGCCCAAAAATGTAAAGAGTAAAAGGGATTCAAATGAACTCACCTAATGTATTTTGTAGTAAAATACATACGACTATATTGAACAATGCAGGGTTGGCCTCGGATTCACGAACCTATATCATTCGTATATATATTAAAACATATACTCGTAATCTAACAATTATAACTTTATATATCGTGTAATTAATTTGTATATATATTTGAGAGTAATTATTATTTATATAGTTATTTATACATATATATATATATATATATATATATATATATATATATATATATATATATATATATATATATATATATATATATATATATATATATATATATATATATATATATATATATATATATATATATATATATATATATATATGTTTAAAATACCTAGTTTGTGTTATACGATGATTTATATACAAATTGTTAATATAGTATATTCATGATAATATTATTAATGTTTTAAATTTCATAGTGAGATCATAATTAATACTTTTAATAATAATAATAATAGATATAATACTTTTTAATTATGATAATAATTATAATAATCATAATCTTAGTAATGAAATAATACTAAAATGTTAAAGTACTATTAATGATAATAATACTAATAATAACAATCGTAATCATAATAATAATACATATACATATTCTATTAATAATAATTAAGTTTAATGATAATATTTAGGATAATGATAATACTAGTTGCATTTAATAATAAAAAGAATAATAATAATAACTACCTCTTAGGAAGAAAAAGTTCCAAAAATAAATGCCTACGCCCAGGCTTGAACCCGCGACCTCTCGTGTAAGACAAACACCCTCAAACCATTGCACTGCTCGATACCTTCTTGAATTATCTCCCACGTTTATTTATTTAATAAGTAAAACAAATTATTTTATTATTTTCATTACTTCTCATGATTATCATATACCATGATCATCATCATCTTTGTCAACATCATAACAGCATCATCATCTTCGTTATTATTTAAGTATCATCATCATAAAATTTCTAAATTATCTTCTTTATCCATCGTGTATCATATTGGTCATTATCATGATCATTACCATTATCGTCCATCATCATCAACACTATCCATTTCTACCATCATCTAACTATCATGACGTCATCCGTATCATCATCAACATTTTCACTCATCATCCATATTATCATTATCAATAATATTATACATCATACTACCCATCTCATCGTCATATATCTGAAGAAGGAAACAGAAAATCGTGTTTCACAAATATGAGATTTGGGCTTGGATTAAAACAGAAAACAATACAGTTCCTGTTACGGCCCAACAGGAAAATGCGATGGCCCAGCATGCAGAAAGGATCTCGGTCTAAGATAAAAAAAAATACAACCCGTTACAAAAGAAATTAAATAACCTAATAAGTGATAAGAGTTATCATGTGGCTGGGAATTGCATTAGAGGTGTAGCATGCTGAATTAAATAAGTCAAGTGGGTTGTTCATTGTTCAACTGTCGGCCACAAGGAAAAGGAGAGGACACCATCCCTTTTTAAAAGAAATCCTCGACTTTATACACATCACAACTTTCATGTTTAATATTTTTTTTTTTCGTCGTACAGGTTGTCTTCTCGAAACGAACCAGTTATAGCAACAATTCTTTCTATTATACTTAACAGAATAGAAGCAATGAAACAAGCATGTGTAGTAGTAGCATCGTCATGGATTTGATGATTTTTGTCTCGGGTTCGATCAAACAGAAAAACAGCAATAACGTAGATGTTTTAAATGGTGGTCTATGCTTCGGTTCAGAGAGGAGAAAGGAAGGAAGTGATCACGAAGAAAAAAAAAGAAAGAAGATGATGTTGGAAGGTCATTTGTGGTGATCGAGTTTTGTGGTAAGTGATGACTGTTTTTAGTTGTCAATCGAAAAAAAATAAGTGATGGTTCACAGCAAAATCAAAACAGACGGGTTGTAAAAATTGTCACAAATGGTGGTGGTTAGAAGTGATGGAGAGTGGTTGTTTGATCACGTGTAGAGATCGATGGTGGAGTGGTTCGATAGCAATAGAAGAACATAAGGATCGAATATGAAAAGGGATGTTAGGTTGTGATGGTTGATGTAGTGGCTATTGATGGTTCAAGGGTGGTGGTATTGTGGTGATTTTTAAATAAGAAGAAGAGAGATGGAGAGAGATCGTGGTAGTGGAGGTGTTTCTTGTTGATTAACAAGAGTAATAGTTCGATGTAGAAGACTAGCCGTAATTACTTGAGGAGCTGTAAAACTAATAGGTTCTCCATACCATAGATTAATAGGTTAGAGTTATGGTAAGGTGTCGACATAACAAGTATCCAGGAAAAAGAAAACAACAAAAAAAATAAAGTAGGAATATGACTGCTAACAGCATTTGGATCATATTGTTCATGATTTGTACTGGATTAGCAAAAAGATTTCAATTACATACAGTTTGAAAGATACACCAAACAGAATTTGGACGAGCTTGATTGACTTTATATATATAATTAATATTAATAATTATTAAATATAATAATAATAATAATAATAATAATAATAATAATAATAATAATAATAATAATAATAATAATAATAATAATAATAATAATAATAATAATAATAATGAAAGTATTGATCATAATATTAATATAGCAATTAAACTTAAACTTATAACTAAATTTAATGTGTTACAAATTTATTAATTATATCATATTCACCAATTATATAATTTATTGAATCCTTATTATTTATATATTACATTATATATAATGTTACTTATGTATAGAATTCATATATATATATATATATATATATACACATTTTTTTTTACACACAATTGTTCGTGAATCATCGGGAATAGTCAAAGGTAAAATGTATACATGAACACAGTTCAAAGTTTTTGAGACTTTCACATTACAGACTTTACTTATCGTGTCGAAATAATATAAAGATCAAGTTTAAATTTGGTCGGGAATTCCCGGGTCGTCACAGTACCTACCCGTTAAATAAATTTCGTCCCGAAATTTGAGTGAGGTTGTCATAACTAACAATAAAAATGTTTTTATGACGAATATTAATTGATAAATAGAGTTTTATCATTATTAAGTAATACAGATAAAACAATTCGATTATTTGAAGTGTATGGGTGAAGTTATCACAAAAGAGTGAAATGAGAAAGATAACTTTCATCATAATTTTTGACTAGTCATGGTTGAATTTAGAAAATAAGATGCGTCTTAGCTTTTGATGTTAACAGGGTTGAATTCCGGAATTTAAGGGATTTTAAAGAAAATCTTGAAGATCTATAAGATCTGATTCTTCGGGATTTATGGAAATTAAGATCTCTTTAGTTAAATACGGTGATCTGCCCCGATTACTACGTCTGATATTTCCAGTATAAATTAAGCTCTTCCTTTCCATTATTCTCACCATTCTTATACTTTCTTTCTTAGTTCATACATCCAAAAGATTCTGCAATTGATTAATCCAATTCTGATCCTTGTCCTCATCCTTACTATCGCAACAATCATTCTCCTTTTCCAACTTCCACCAGAGGAATCTGCTTTCTTCTACTTCGCCCTCGGGATTATAATGTTTTTAATTCTCCCGTGTCTTTATGTTGCGATAAACATTGATATACACGGTTTGTAATTTATGTGTTGTTATCGGACTTTATATTCTCCCTTATATTTCAAAGCCTTATGCTTTTGTTTTCTCTTCCCGACTTCCAGTCAAGCGAATAATGGTCCAGAATTTGTAGATATAGAGTTTCGAATGATATAATGTTCTAAACAGGAAGGATCGTGATAGTACGATTTGATTTTCAAATTTATCAACATCACGGAAGTTAGAACCATCAATAATACATTTTCTTACTTTGTTCAGGAGTTAAGTAGAATGAAGGAGTTATGTAACATGGCACATGATGACGTTATGATCTGTGAATCATCACATTCCATTTAGAAACTCAGCATGACTTACTGTAATATAATCACGTTGATCAAGTGTCATTATATTATACTAACTCATGCATCAGTTCCCAACATTACTCCATAACATTCATATTTTAAGCTCGAAAATTTACAGAATATAGAAACTAACAGTTTCTATATGTTGTAACATTGATAACACGAAGAGATTGATGATTTCAGATAAGAATAGTTATGAAAATATCTTCAGAAATATGGAAGATATTTATAATGAAAGATACGATGATATTTTGGAATTTCTAATATCGAAGGATGGTGAGAAAAAATTTGTCCGCAAGATTTTGGAGTCAGAAGCAAGGTATTCGCTAAAGACTTTAGCAGATATTGAATCATTTGGATTCTTTGAAGTCAAACTTATTCTTTGTTATTTGTCTACGGCTTCCTTAATAGTTTCATATAATCCACTTTTCGGTACTAAATTTTCTATTGAATGTTTCCAACATAATGATACACAGGAAGCACGCAGAGGTATATAATTTCGGATGAGAATATTCATGAAAATATCCTCAGAAATGTCGAAGATATTGATGATGATATTTTGGAATTTTTAAGTTCGATGGTTGATGAGGAAGATTTTCCGCAAGATTTTAACATGACTTCGGAGCAAGATATTCTCTAAAAATTTCAACGGATCCAGAATTATCTGGATTCTTTGAATATAGGGTATGGTCCTTGTATTTGTCCTTGGTCTCCTTCATGGTTAGCTCAATCCGTTTTCCAGTTTCAACTTTTCTGAGCTTTTCCAACATACTATTGTTTATCATCAAACTTTCGATGATTAAGGTCATTTACGGTTGTCTATGGTTTCTGCTGCTTCATTCAACTTTTTCAATATTTATAGTATTGATTTGTGACTGAGTGCTTTTCAGAATTTCAGAATGAGAGATCATAATTCTAAGAGATAAATGTCATACATATAATTGTTGATGTAGATATGCTGTGAGTTTTCAAAGTACTGATTGTTGATTCCCGGTAATTGGTATGGTAGTTCTCGTTACAAGATGCGAATGATTATATGATAGGGTTTCAATGAATAAATATAATGATTTGTCAGAGAGATTCAAGTCAAGAAGCAACGAGGTTGCTGGTATGTCTGCTGGTAGTATGGTGGAATATAAAAGAATTCTCCGGTATCAAAAGGGTAATTATATATATCTGGATTATAGTAAAGCTACTTCGAATGAAAGGTCGAAGCTGACTTGCTGGAGCTGTGACAAAATTGGCTACCTTGAAAAGGGATCGCAAAGTTATTTTTGCTAATAAATGCCAAAGGATCTGACGCGGCTACGTGTTAAACTTTTACTCAGTTGCCGAGAGTTTCTCAGGTGCATAACTATATGCATAAATCTTTCCTTCCGTTAATGATGTGCGGTTGATTTATCCTATCGATCGAGGTGTTTTCAAGAATCATGAAAGGTTTGAACGTAGATTGTAATCGTCAAGATACAAATGAGGTTTAAGATGAAATCAAATGGCAAACTTGAAGAATTGTTTAGTTTCATATGTTATGATCAATATTTTTAATTCATTTTTAATTGTCCAATCCTATTAGTCCACAGTCGATAGTCCACGATTAACTAGGAACAGTTAGCTAAGGTTTTTTTTTGTTAGCGTGGATTCTTAACAAAATTTCTCATAGTTAATTCGTTTGTTTCTAACAATTTTATTCCGTCAAATGTTTTCTTCATTATGCCACTTGTTGGATTCTGATAGATCAAAATCCAAATATGAAATTGAATGAATATGGTTATTCTGTGGTGAACGGATTTGTATATCGGTGGATGTAAGTAGGATAGTATATGGCTTGTTGAAACAGATTCGAAGAACGTACAATGTAACTTATTAATGTGAAATTTAAATAGTTCTCGAGTATTACCTACCCGTTAAAATATTTTCACCATTAACAGTTTGTACAAGAGAATTTTTAATTACAATCTTTATTAAAACATATATACATATATATTTTCTTCAGATGTATTCATGGATTTAATGAGTTAATATGATATTAAACTCATTTGCTTTTCGGTTGGAATTAGAATAAATAATCTCTAAAACTTTAGAGATTACATATTCGCCATGTCGAACGAAGATAAATGAGGTAGAACGATACGTAGAATGAAGATCATACTCAAAGTACATATGACGATATTGAAGCATGGATTGATGATGGTACTGGTGCTGTTATTGATTGTACTATTGGTGCCGGTGATGTTGCTGAAGCTGGTACATTTTGCACCATATTCTCCGAATTGATTATTCGATCGCGAAGTTCGTTGACTTATTACTCCAGGGTGATTGTCGGTCGGAACGAGCGAATGAATAAGGTTCAGAATTGTGGATAGAATATGATCTTGTCGAGTTACCCTGGAAATGAGACTGAAAATGGTGTCTCGAACAGGTTCGCCGGTAAACGCTTCAGGTTCATTGTCAAGAGGTGAATTCGGTTGGTGGAAGGGATTGCCTTCTGGGCGTTTCCATTAATTAAGTCAACTACGAACCATCAGATGAATTGATAATGGCTGATTGGTTTATTCATGCCGATGACGCTGTTTTCGGAGCTTAGGTGAACATCTATGTCGGAATAGATGTCGGAATAACTATCGGAATAGCTATCGAAATCTGAGGGACTCGAACTAGTTGAAGGATTCATCTCGTATGATCATATGAAGGATTTTCGATAAGAATATATTATAGGATGTAGATTAGTACCCTGCAATACATAATTTACATATGCATATATAATACTAAAATCTCATAAGTTACGGAGGAATCTACGGAAGTTGTCAGGCAAAGTTACAGTAACAGATACGCTAAGATATGAAGTAGCAGATACGCTAAGATATGAATTTTGTCTATACACTATTCATGCAGTCAATGCAGTAAAACGTGTCTAGACTAAGAATGATAAACAAGTGATTCTCTAAGAATGATTAGCAGGTAATTTTTGACACAAAATGATAAGCAAAACTTTTGATATGAAGACACGGTCGAAGTCCAGACTCAATAATGCATCCTAATGACTTATCAGTTAGACACACTAATGCAGACCCGGTTCACTAAGACCACCGCTCTGATACCAACTGAAAGTACCCGTCCTAATCTATCCGGACGAAGTCCATATCGATTATAAACGATTCCCAACAGTTAATTACATTGCGAGGTACTTGACCTCTATACGATACATTTTATAAACATTGCATTCGTTTTGAAAAGACAATCTTTCTTTACATCTGAAATTGACAGACATGCATACCATTTCATAATATATCCAACTATAATTGCCTTAATAATGATCTTGATAAACTCAACGACTCGAATGCAACGTCTTTTGAAATATGTCATGAATGACTCCAAGTAATATCTTGAAAATGAGAAAATGCACAGCGGAAGATTTCTTTCATACCTGAGAATAAACATGCTTTAAAGTGTCAACCAAAAGGTTGGTGAGTTCATTAGTTTAACATAAATAATCATTTCA